>NC_138299.1:109963563-110563563 GCF_965601325.2 Salmo salar | reverse complement strand
CCTCCCCATAGTCTCCTCAGTTCCTATCCTCCCCATAGTCTCCTCAGTTCATAGTCCATATCCTCCCCATAGTCTCCCCGAGTTTATAGTTCATATCCTCCCCATAGTCTCCTCAGTTCAAATCCTCCCCATAGTCTCCTCAGTTCATATCCTCCCCATAGTCTCCTCAGTTTACAGTTCATATCCTCCCCATAGTCTCCGCAGTTTACAGTTCATATCCTCCCCATAGTCTCCTCAGTTCATATCCACCCCATAGTCTCCTCAGTTCATATCCACCCCATAGTCTCCTCAGTTCATATCCACTCCATAGTCTCCTCAGTTCATATCCTCCCCTAAGTCTCCTCAGTATATAGTTCATATTCTCCCCATAGTCTCCTCAGTTCATATCCTCCCCATAGTCTCCTCAGTTTACAGTTCATATCCTCCCCATAGTATTCATATCCTCCCCATAGTCTCCTCAGTTCATATCCACCCCATAGTCTCCTCAGTTCCTATCCACCCAATAGTCTCCTCAGTTCATATCCTCCGCATAGTCTCCTCAGTTCATAGTCCATATCCTCCCCATATTCTCCCCGAGTTTATAGTTCATATTCTCCCCATAGTCTCCTCAGTTCATATTCTCCCCATAGTCTACTCAGTTTACAGTTGATATCCTCCCCATAGTCTCCTCAGTTCATATCCTCCCCATAGTCTCCTCAGTTCATATCCTCCCCGTAGACTCCTCAGTTCATAGTCCATATCCTCCCCATAGTCTCCCCAGTTTATAGTTCATATTCTCCTTATAGTCTCCTCAGTTTATAGTTCATATCAGCCCCATAGTCTCTTCAGTTCATATCCTCCCCATAGTCTCCCCAGTTTATAGTTCATATTCTCCTTATAGTCTCCTCAGTTTATAGTTCATATCCTCCCCATAGTCTCCTCAGTTCATATCCTCCCCATAGTCTCCTCAGTTCATATCCTCCCCGTAGACTCCTCAGTTCATAGTCCATATCCTCCCCATAGTCTCCCCAGTTTATAGTTCATATTCTCCTTATAGTCTCCTCAGTTTATAGTTCATATCAGCCCCATAGTCTCTTCAGTTCATATCCTCCCCATAGTCTCCTCAGTTCATATCCTCCCCAAAGTCTCCTCAGTTCATATCCTCCCCATAGTCTCCTCAGTTCATATCCTCCCCATAGTCTCTTCAGTTCATATATCCTCCCCATAGTCTCCTCAGTTCATATCCTCCCCATTGTCTCCTCAGTTCATATCCTCCCCATAGTCTCCTCAGTTCATATCCTCCCCATAGTCTCCTCAGTTCATATCCTCCCCATAGTCTCCTCAGTTCATATCCTCCCCATAGTCTCCTCAGTTCTTATCCTCCCCATAGTCTCCTCAGTTCCTATCCTCCCCATAGTCTCCTCAGTTCATAGTCCATAGTCTCCCCGAGTTTATAGTTCATATCCTCCCCGTAGTCTACTCAGTTCATATTCTCCCCATAGTCTACTCAGTTCATATCCTCCCCATAGTTTCCTCAGTTTATAGTTCATATTCTCCCCATGTCTCCTCAGTTCATATCCTACCCATAGTCTCCTCAGTTCATATCCTCCACGTAGACTCCTCAGTTCATAGTCCATATCCTCCCCATAGTCTCCCCGAGTTTATAGTTCATATTCTCCCCATAGTCTACTCAGTTCATATTCTCCCCATAGTCTACTCAGTTTACAGTTGATATCCTCCCCATAGTCTCCTCAGTTCATATCCTCCCCATAGTCTCCTCAGTTCATATCCTCCCCGTAGACTCCTCAGTTCATAGTACATATCCTCCCCATAGTCTCCCCAGTTTATAGTTCATATTCTCCTTATAGTCTCCTCAGTTTATAGTTCATATCAGCCCCATAGTCTACTCAGTTCATATTCTCCCCATAGTCTCCTCAGTTTATAGTTCATATTCTCCCCATGTCTCCTCAGTTCATATCCTACCCATAGTCTCCTCAGTTCATATCCTCCACGTAGACTCCTCAGTTCATAGTCCATATCCTCCCCATAGTCTCCTCAGTTTATAGTTCATATCCTCCCCATAGTCTCTTCAGTTCATATCCTCCCCATAGTCTCCTCAGTTCATATCCTTCCCATAGTCTCCTCCGTTTATAGTTCATATTCTCCCCATAGTCTCCTGAGTTCACATCCTCCCCATAGTCTCCTCAGTTCAAAGCCTCCCCATAGTCTCCTCAGTTCAAAGCCTCCCCGTAGTCTCCTCAGTTCAAATCCTCCCCGTAGTCTCCTCAGTTCATATCCTCCCGTAGTCTCCTCAGTTCATATCCTCCCCGTAGTCTCCTCAGTTCATATCCTCCCCGTAGTCTCCTCAGTTCATAGCCTCCCCGTAGTCTCCTCAGTTCATAGCCTCCCCGTAGTCTCCTCAGTTCATATCCTCCCCGTAGTCTCCTCAGTTCATATCCTCCACGTAGTCTCCTCAGTTTATATCCTCCCCGTAGTCTCCTCAGTTCATATCCTCCCCATAGTCTCCTCAGTTCATATCCTCCCCATAGTCTCTCCTCAGTTCATATCCTCCCCGTAGTCTCTCCTCAGTTCATATCCTCTCCGTAGTCTCTCCTCAGTTCATATCCTCCCGTAGTCTCCTCAGTTCATATCCTCCCGTAGTATCCTCAGTTCATATCCTCCCTGTAGTCTCCTCAGTTCCTATCCTCCCCATAGTCTCCTCAGATCATATCCTCCCCATAGTCTCCTCAGTTCATATCCTCCCCATAGTCTCTCCTCAGTTCATATCCTCCCCGTAGTCTCTCCTCAGTTCATATCCTCTCCGTAGTCTCTCCTCAGTTCATATCCTCCCGTAGTCTCCTCAGTTCATATCCTCCCGTAGTATCCTCAGTTCATATCCTCCCCGTAGTCTCCTCAGTTCCTATCCTCCCCATAGTCTCCTCAGATCATATCCTCCCCATAGTCTCCTCAGTTCATATCCTCCCCATGGTCTCTTCAGTTTACAGTTCACATCCTCCCCATAGTCTCCTCAGTTCCTATCCTCCCCATAGTCTCCTCTGTTCCTATCCTCCCCATAGTCTCTTCAGTTTATAGTTCATATCCTCCCCATAGTCTCCTCAGTTCATATCCTCCCCATAGTCTAATCATTTTACAGTTAATATACTCCCCATAGTCTCCTAAGTTTACAGTTCATATCCTCCCCATAGTCTCCTCAGTTCATATCCTCCCCATAGTCTCCTAAGTTTACAGTTCATATCCTCCCCATAGTCTCTTCAGTTTATAGTTCATATCCTCCCCATAGTCTCCTCAGTTCATATCCTCCCCATAGTCTCCTAAGTTTACAGTTCATATCCTCCCCATAGTCTCTTCAGTTTACAGTTCATATCCTCCCCATAGTCTCCTCAGTTTACAGTTCATATCCTCCCCATAGTCTCTTCAGTTCATATCCTCCCCATAGACTCCTCAGTTTACAGTTCATATCCTCCCCATAGTCTTCTTAGTGTATAGTTCATATCCTCCCCATAGTCTCCTCAGTTTATATCCTCCCCATAGTCTCCTCAGTTTATATCCTCCCCATAGTCTCCTCAGTTTATATCCTCCCCATAGTCTCCTCAGTTTATATCCTCCCCATAGTCTCCTCAGTTCATATCCTCCCCATAGTCTCCTCAGTTCATATCCTCCCCATAGTCTCCTGAGTTTATAGTTCATATCCTCCCCATAGTCTCCTCAGTTCAAATCCTCCCCATAGTCTCCTCAGTTTACAGTTCATATCCTCCCCATAGTCTCCTCAGTTTATAGTTCATATCCTCCCCATAGTCTCCTCAGTTTATATCCTCCCCATAGTCTCCTCAGTTTATATCCTCCCCATAGTCTCCTCAGTTTATATCCTCACCATAGTCTCCTCAGTTCATATCCTCCCCATAGTCTCCTCAGTTCATATCCTCCCCATAGTCTCCTCAGTTTATAGTTCATATCCTTCCCATAGTCTCCTCAGTTTATAGTTCATTTTCTCCAAATAGTCTCCTCAGTTCATATCCTCCCCATAGTCTCCTCAGTTTACAGTTCATATCCTCCCCATAGTCTCCTCAGTTTATAGCTCATATCCTCCCCATAGTCTCCTCAGTTCATATCCTCCCCATAGTCTCCTCAGTTCATATCCTCCCCATAGTCTCCTCAGTTTATAGTTCATATCCTCCCCATAGTCTCCTCAGTTCATATCCTCCCCATAGTCTCCTCAGTTCAAAGCCTTCCCATAGTCTCCTCAGTTTATAGTTCATTTTCTCCCCATAGTCTCCTCAGTTCATATCCTCCCCATAGTCTCCTCAGTTTACAGTTCATATCCTCCCCATAGTCTCCTCAGTTTATAGTTCATATCCTCCCCATAGTCGCCTCAGTTCATATCCTCCCCATAGTCTCCTCACTTCCTATCCTCCCCATGGTCTCTTCAGTTTATAGTTCATATCCTCCCCATAGTCTCCTCAGTTCTTATCCTCCCCATAGTCTCCTCAGTTTACAGTTAATATCCTCCCCATAGTCTCCTAAGTTTACAGTTAATATCCTCCCCATAGTCTCCTAAGTTTACAGTTAATATCCTCCCCATAGTCTCCTAAGTTTACAGTTCATATCCTCCCCATAGTCTCCTCAGTTCATATTATCCTCCCCATAGTCTCCTCAGTTTACAGTTCATATCCTCCCCATAGTCTCTTCAGTTCATATCTTCCCCATAGTCTCCTCAGTTTATATCCTCCCCATAGTCTCCTCAGTTTATATCCTCCCCATAGTCTCCTCAGTTTATATCCTCCCCATAGTCTCCTCAGTTTATATCCTCCCCATAGTCTCCTCAGTTCATATCCTCCCCATAGTCACCTCAGTTCATATCCTCCCCATAGTCTCCTCAGTTTATAGTTCATATCCTCCCCATAGTCTCCTCGGTTCATATCCTTCCCATAGTCTCCTCAGTTTATAGTTCATTTTCTCCCCATAGTCTCCTCACTTCCTATCCTGCCCATAGTCTCATCTGTTCCTATCCTCCCCATAGTCTCCTCAGTTCATATCCTCCCCATGGTCTCTTCAGTTTATAGTTCATATCCTCCCCATAGTCTCCTCAGTTCATATCCTCCCCATAGTCTCCTCAGTTTACAGTTAATATCCTCCCCATAGTCTCCTAAGTTTACAGTTAATATCCTCCCCATAGTCTCCTAAGTTTACAGTTAATATCCTCCCCATAGTCTCCTAAGTTTACAGTTCATATCCTCCCCATAGTCTCCTCAGTTCATATCCTCCCCATAGTCTCCTAAGTTTACAGTTCATATCCTCCCCACAGTCTCTTCAGTTTATAGTTCATATCCCCCCCATAGTCTCCTCAGTTCATATCCTCCCCATAGTCTCCTCAGTTTACAGTTCATATCCTCCCCATAGTCTCTTCAGTTCATATCCTCCCCATAGTCTCCTCAGTTTACAGTTCATATCCTCCCCATAGTCTTCTTAGTGTATAGTTCATATCCTCCCCATAGTCTCCTCAGTTTATATTCTCCCCATAGTCTCCTCAGTTTATATCCTCCCCATAGTCTCCTCAGTTTATATCCTCCCCATAGTCTCCTCAGTTCATATCCTCCCCATAGTCTCCTCAGTTCATATCCTCCCCATAGTCTCCTCAGTTTATAGTTCATATCCTCCCCATAGTCTCCTCAGTTCATTTCCTCCCCATAGTCTCCTCAGTTCATATCCTCCCCATAGTCTCCTCAGTTCCTATCCTCCCCATAGTCTCCTCAGTTCATAGTCCATATCCTCCCCATAGTCTCCCCGAGTTTATAGTTCATATGCTCCCCGTAGTCTACTCAGTTCATATTCTCCCCATAGTCTACTCAGTTTACAGTTGATATCCTCCCCATAGTCTCCTCAGTTCATATCCTCCCCATAGTCTCCTCAGTTCATATCCTCCCCGTAGACTCCTCAGTTCATAGTACATATCCTCCCCATAGTCTCCCCAGTTTATAGTTCATATTCTCCTTATAGTCTCCTCAGTTTATAGTTCATATCAGCCCCATAGTCTCTTCAGTTCATATCCTCCCCATAGTCTCCTCAGTTCATATCCTCCCCATAGTCTCCTCAGTTTACAGTTCATATCCTCCCCATAGTCTCTTCAGTTCATATCCTCCCCATAGTCTCCTCAGTTTACAGTTCATATCCTCCCCATAGTCTTCTTAGTGTATAGTTCATATCCTCCCCATAGTCTCCTCAGTTTATATTCTCCCCATAGTCTCCTCAGTTTATATCCTCCCCATAGTCTCCTCAGTTTATATCCTCCCCATAGTCTCCTCAGTTCATATCCTCCCCATAGTCTCCTCAGTTCATATCCTCCCCATAGTCTCCTCAGTTTATAGTTCATATCCTCACCATAGTCTCCTCAGTTCATTTCCTCCCCATAGTCTCCTCAGTTCATATCCTCCCCATAGTCTCCTCAGTTCCTATCCTCCCCATAGTCTCCTCAGTTCATAGTCCATATCCTCCCCATAGTCTCCCCGAGTTTATAGTTCATATCCTCCCCGTAGTCTACTCAGTTCATATTCTCCCCATAGTCTACTCAGTTTACAGTTGATATCCTCCCCATAGTCTCCTCAGTTCATATCCTCCCCATAGTCTCCTCAGTTCATATCCTCCCCGTAGACTCCTCAGTTCATAGTACATATCCTCCCCATAGTCTCCCCAGTTTATAGTTCATATTCTCCTTATAGTCTCCTCAGTTTATAGTTCATATCAGCCCCATAGTCTCTTCAGTTCATATCCTCCCCATAGTCTCCTCAGTTCATATCCTCCCAATAGTCTCCTCAGTTCATATCCTCCCCGTAGTCTCTTCAGTTCATATCCTCACCATAGTCTCCTAAGTTCATATCCTCCCCATAGTCTCCTCTGTTCATATCCTCCCCATAGTCTCCTCAGTTCATATCCTCCCCATAGTCTCTTCAGTTCATATCCTCCCCTTAGTCTCCTCAGTTCATATCCTCCACATAGTCTCCTCAGTTCATTTCCTCCCCATAGTCTCCTCAGTTCATATCCTCCCCATAGTCTCCTCAGTTCCTATCCTCCCCATAGTCTCCTCAGTTCATAGTCCATATCCTCCCCATAGTCTCCCCGAGTTTATAGTTCATATCCTCCCCGTAGTCTACTCAGTTCATATTCTCCCCATAGTCTACTCAGTTCATATCCTCCCCATAGTCTCCTCAGTTCATATCCTCCCCATAGTCTCCTCAGTTTATAGTTCATATTCTCCCCATGTCTCCTCAGTTCATATCCTACCCATAGTCTCCTCAGTTCATATCCTCCACGTAGACTCCTCAGTTCATAGTCCATATCCTCCCCATAGTCTCCTCAGTTTATAGTTCATATCCTCCCCATAGTCTCTTCAGTTCATATCCTCCCCATAGTCTCCTCAGTTCATATCCTTCCCATAGTCTCCTCTGTTTATAGTTCATATTCTCCCCATAGTCTCCTGAGTTCACATCCTCCCCATAGTCTCCTCAGTTCAAAGCCTCCCCATAGTCTCCTCAGTTCAAAGCCTCCCCGTAGTCTCCTCAGTTCATATCCTCCCCGTAGTCTCCTCAGTTCATATCCTCCCGTAGTCTCCTCAGTTCATATCCTCCCCGTAGTCTCCTCAGTTCCTATCCTCCCCGTAGTCTCCTCAGTTCATATCCTCCCCGTAGTCTCCTCAGTTCATATCCTCCCCTTAGTCTCCTCAGTTCATATCCTCCCAGTAGTCTCCTCAGTTCATATCCTCCCCATAGTCTCCTCAGTTCATATCCTCCCCGTAGTCTCCTCAGTTCATAGCCTCCCCGTAGTCTCCTCAGTTCATATCCTCCCCGTAGTCTCCTCAGTTCATATCCTCCACGTAGTCTCCTCAGTTTATATCCTCCCCGTAGTCTCCTCAGTTCATATCCTCCCCATAGTCTCCTCAGTTCATATCCTCCCCATAGTCTCTCCTCAGTTCATATCCTCCCCGTAGTCTCTCCTCAGTTCATATCCTCTCCGTAGTCTCTCCTCAGTTCATATCCTCCCGTAGTCTCCTCAGTTCATATCCTCCCGTAGTATCCTCAGTTCCTATCCTCCCCATAGTCTCCTCAGATCATATCCTCCCCATAGTCTCCTCAGTTCATATCCTCCCCATGGTCTCTTCAGTTTACAGTTCATATCCTCCCCATAGTCTCCTCAGTTCCTATCCTCCCCATAGTCTCCTCTGTTCCTATCCTCCCCATAGTCTCTTCAGTTTATAGTTCATATCCTCCCCATAGCCTCCTCAGTTCATATCCTCCCCATAGTCTAATCATTTTACAGTTAATATCCTCCCCATAGTCTCCTAAGTTTACAGTTCATATCCTCCCCATAGTCTCCTCAGTTCATATCCTCCCCATAGTCTCCTAAGTTTACAGTTCATATCCTCCCCATAGTCTCTTCAGTTTATAGTTCATATCCTCCCCATAGTCTCCTCAGTTCATATCCTCCCCATAGTCTCCTAAGTTTACAGTTCATATCCTCCCCATAGTCTCTTCAGTTTACAGTTCATATCCTCCCCATAGTCTCCTCAGTTTACAGTTCATATCCTCCCCATAGTCTCTTCAGTTCATATCCTCGCCATAGACTCCTCAGTTTACAGTTCATATCCTCCCCATAGTCTTCTTAGTGTATAGTTCATATCCTCCCCATAGTCTCCTCAGTTTATATCCTCCCCATAGTCTCCTCAGTTTATATCCTCCCCATAGTCTCCTCAGTTTATATCCTCCCCATAGTCTCCTCAGTTTATATCCTCCCCATAGTCTCCTCAGTTCATATCCTCCCCATAGTCTCCTCAGTTCATATCCTCCCCATAGTCTCCTCAGTTTATAGTTCATATCCTCCCCATAGTCTCCTCAGTTCAAATCCTCCCCATAGTCTCCTCAGTTTACAGTTCATATCCTCCCCATAGTCTCCTCAGTTTATAGTTCATATCCTCCCCATAGTCTCCTCAGTTTATATCCTCCCCATAGTCTCCTCAGTTTATATCCTCCCCATAGTCTCCTCAGTTTATATCCTCACCATAGTCTCCTCAGTTCATATCCTCCCCATAGTCTCCTCAGTTCATATCCTCCCCATAGTCTCCTCAGTTTATAGTTCATATCCTCCCCATAGTCTCCTCGGTTCATATCCTTCCCATAGTCTCCTCAGTTTATAGTTCATTTTCTCCCCATAGTCTCCTCAGTTCATATCCTCCCCATAGTCTCCTCAGTTTACAGTTCATATCCTCCCCATAGTCTCCTCAGTTTATAGTTCATATCCTCCCCATAGTCTCCTCAGTTCATATCCTCCCCATAGTCTCCTCAGTTCATATCCTCCCCATAGTCTCCTCAGTTTATAGTTCATATCCTCCCCATAGTCTCCTCAGTTCATATCCTCCCCATAGTCTCCTCAGTTCATATCCTTCCCATAGTCTCCTCAGTTTATAGTTCATTTTCTCCCCATAGTCTCCTCAGTTCATATCCTCCCCATAGTCTCCTCAGTTTACAGTTCATATCCTCCCCATAGTCTCCTCAGTTTATAGTTCATATCCTCCCCATAGTCGCCTCAGTTCATATCCTCCCCATAGTCTCCTCACTTCCTATCCTCCCCATGGTCTCTTCAGTTTATAGTTCATATCCTCCCCATAGTCTCCTCAGTTATTATCCTCCCCATAGTCTCCTCAGTTTACAGTTAATATCCTCCCCATAGTCTCCTAAGTTTACAGTTCATATCCTCCCCATAGTCTCCTCAGTTTACAGTTCATATCCTCCCCATAGTCTCCTAAGTTTACAGTTCATATCCTCCCCATATTCTCCTCAGGTTACAGTTCATATCCTCCCCATAGTCTCCTCAGTTTATAGTTCATATCCTCCCCATAGTCTCCTCAGTTTATATCCTCCCCATAGTCTCCTCAGTTTATATCCTCCCCATAGTCTCCTCAGCTTATATCCTCACCATAGTCGCCTCAGTTCATATCCTCCCCATAGTCTCCTCAGTTCATATCCTCCCCATAGTCTCCTCAGTTTATAGTTCATATCCTCCCCATAGTCTCCTCGGTTCATATCCTTCCCATAGTCTCCTCAGTTTATAGTTCATTTTCTCCCCATATTCTCCTCAGTTCATATACTCCCCATAGTCTCCTCACTTCCTATCCTCCCCATAGTCTCCTCTGTTCATATCCTCCCCATAGTCTCTTCAGTTCATATCCTTCCCATAGTCTCCTCAGTTTATATCCTCCCCATTGTCTCCTCAGTTTATATCCTCCCCATAGTCTCCTCAGTTTATATCCTCCCCATAGTCTCCTCAGTTTATATCCTCCCCATAGTCTCCTCAGTTCATATCCTCCCCATAGTCTCCTCAGTTCATATCCTCCCCATAGTCTCCTCAGTTTATAGTTCATATCCTCCCCATAGTCTCCTCGGTTCATATCCTTCCCATAGTCTCCTCAGTTTATAGTTCATTTTCTCCCCATAGTCTCCTCACTTCCTATCCTCCCCATAGTCTCCTCTGTTCCTATCCTCCCCATAGTCTCCTCAGTTCATATCCTCCCCATGGTCTCTTCAGTTTATAGTTCATATCCTCCCCATAGTCTCCTCAGTTCATATCCTCCCCATAGTCTCCTCAGTTTACAGTTAATATCATCCCCATAGTCTCCTAAGTTTACAGTTAATATCCTCCCCATAGTCTCCTAAGTTTACAGTTAATATCCTCGCCATAGTCTCCTAAGTTTACAGTTCATATCCTCCCCATAGTCTCCTCAGTTCATATCCTCCCCATAGTCTCCTAAGTTTACAGTTCATATCCTCCCCACAGTCTCTTCAGTTTATAGTTCATATCCTCCCCATAGTCTCCTCAGTTCATATCCTCCCCATAGTCTCCTCAGTTTACAGTTCATATCCTCCCCATAGTCTCCTCAGTTTACAGTTCATATCCTCCCCATAGTCTCTTCAGTTCATATCCTCCCCATAGTCTCCTCAGTTTACAGTTCATATCCTCCCCATAGTCTTCTTAGTGTATAGTTCATATCCTCCCCATAGTCTCCTCAGTTTATATCCTCCCCATAGTCTCCTCAGTTTATATCCTCCCCATAGTCTCCTCAGTTTATATCCTCCCCATAGTCTCCTCAGTTCATATCCTCCCCATAGTCTCCTCAGTTCATATCCTCCCCATAGTCTCCTCAGTTTATAGTTCATATCCTCCCCATAGTCTCCTCGGTTCATATCCTTCCCATAGTCTCCTCAGTTTATAGTTCATTTTCTCCCCATAGTCTCCTCAGTTCATATCCTCCCCATAGTCTCCTCAGTTTACAGTTCATATCCTCCCCATAGTCTCCTCAGTTTATAGTTCATATCCTCCCCATAGTCTCCTCAGTTCATATCCTCCCCATAGTCTCCTCAGTTCATATCCTCCCAATGGTCTCCTCAGTTTATATCCTCCCCATGTTCTCCTCAGTTCATATACTCCCCATAGTCTCCTCAGTTCATATACTCCCCATAGTCTCCTCTGTTGATATACTCCCCATAGTCTCCTCAGTTCATATCCTCCCCATAGTCTCCTAAGTTTACAGTTCATATCCTCCCCATAGTCTCCTCAGTTTATAGTCCATATCCTCCCCATAGTCTCCTCAGTTCATATCCTCCCCATAGTCTCCTAAGTTTACAGTTCATATCCTCCCCATATTCTCCTCAGTTTACAGTTCATATCCTCCCCATAGTCTCCTCAGTTTATAGTTCATATCCTCCCCATAGTCTCCTCAGTTTATATCCACCCCATAGTCTCCTCAGTTTATATCCTCCCCATAGTCTCCTCAGCTTATATCCTCACCATAGTCGCCTCAGTTCATATCCTCCCCATAGTCTCCTCAGTTCATATCCTCCCCATAGTCTCCTCAGTTTATAGTTCATATCCTCCCCATAGTCTCCTCGGTTCATATCCTTCCCATAGTCTCCTCAGTTTATAGTTCATTTTCTCCCCATATTCTCCTCAGTTCATATACTCCCCATAGTCTCCTCACTTCCTATCCTCCCCATAGTCTCCTCTGTTCCTATCCTCCCCATAGTCTCCTCAGTTCATATCCTCCCCAAGGTCTCTTCAGTTTATAGTTCATATCCTCCCCATAGTCTCCTCAGTTCATATCCTCCCCATAGTCTCCTCAGTTTACAGTTAATATCCTCCCCATAGTCTCCTAAGTTTACAGTTAATATCCTCCCCATAGTCTCCTAAGTTTACAGTTAATATCCTCCCCATAGTCTCCTAAGTTTACAGTTCATATCCTCCCCATAGTCTCCTCAGTTCATATCCTCCCCATAGTCTCCTAAGTTTACAGTTCATATCCTCCCCATAGTCTCTTCAGTTTATAGTTCATATCCTCCCCATAGTCTCCTCAGTTCATATCCTCCCCATAGTCTCCTCAGTTTACAGTTCATATCCTCCCCATAGTCTCCTCAGTTTACAGTTCATATCCTCCCCATAGTCTCCTCAGTTTATATCCTCCCCATAGTCTCCTCAGTTTATATCCTCCCCATAGTCTCCTCAGTTTATATCCTCCCCATAGTCTCCTCAGTTCATATCCTCCCCATAGTCTCCTCAGTTCATATCCTCCCCATAGTCTCCTCAGTTTATAGTTCATATCCTCCCCATAGTCTCCTCGGTTCATATCCTTCCCATAGTCTCCTCAGTTTATAGTTCATTTTCTCCCCATAGTCTCCTCAGTTCATATCCTTCCCATAGACTCCTCAGTTTAGAGTTCATATCCTCCCCATAGTCTCCTCGGTTCATATCCTTCCCATAGTCTCCTCAGTTTATAGTTCATTTTCTCCCCATAGTCTCATCAGTTCATATCCTCCCCATAGACTCCTCAGTTTAGAGTTCATATCCTCCCCATAGTCTCCTCAGTTTATAGTTCATATCCAACCCATAGTCTCCTCAGTTCATATCCTCCCCATAGTCTCCTCAGTTCATATCCTCCCCATAGTCTCCTCAGTTTATATCCTCCCCATATTCTCCTCAGTTCATATACTCCCCATTGTCTCCTCAGTTCATATACTCCCCATAGTCTCCTCAGTTGATATACTCCCCATAGTCTCCTCAGTTCATATCCTCCCCATAGTCTCCTAAGTTTACAGTTCATATCCTCCCCATAGTCTCCTCTGTTTATAGTCCATATCCTCCCCATAGTCTCCTCAGTTCATATCCTCCCCATAGTCTCCTAAGTTTACAGTTAATATCCTCCCCATAGTCTCCTCAGTTTATAGTTCATTTTCTCCCCATAGTCTCCTCAGTTCATATCCTCCCCATAGTCTCCTCAGTTTATAGTTCATATCCTTCCCATTGTCTCCTCAGTTCATATCCTCCCCATAGTCTCCTCAGTTCATATGCTCCCCATAGTCTCCTCAGTTTACAGTTCATATCCTCCCCATTGTCTCCTCAGTTCATATCCTCCCCATAGTCTCCTCAGTTCATATGCTCCCCATAGTCTCCTCAGTTTACAGTTCATATACTCCCCATAGTCTCTTCAGTTTACAGTTCATATTCTCCCCATAGTCTCCTCAGTTTATATCCTCCCCATAGTCTCCTCAGTTCATATCCTCCCCATAGTCTCCTCAGTTCATATCCTCCCCATAGTCTCCTCAGTTCATATCCTAACCATAGTCTCCTCAGTTTATAGTCCATATCCTCCCCATAGTCTCCCTAGTTTATAGTTCATATTCTCCCCATAGTCTCCTCAGTTCATATCCTCCCCATAGTCTCCTCAGTTTATAGTCCATATCCTCCCCATAGTCTCCCTAGTTTATAGTTCATATTCTCCCCATAGTCTCCTCAGTTCATATCCTCCCCATAGTCTCCTCAGTTTATTGTCCATATCCTCCCCATAGTCTCCTCAGTTTATAGTTCATATCCTCCTCATAGTCTCCTCAGTTTATTTCCTCCCCATAGTCTCCTCAGTTCATATCCTCCCCATAGTCTCCTCAGTTCATATCCTACCCATAGTCTCCTCAGTTTATATCCTGCCCATATTCTCCTCAGTTCATATACTCCCCATAGTCTCCTCAGTTCATATACTCCCCATAGTCTCCTCAGTTCATATACTCCCCATAGTCTCCTCAGTTCATATACTCCCCATAGTCTCCTCAGTTCATATACTCCCCATAGTCTCCTCAGTTTATATCCTCCCCATAGTCTCCTCAGTTTATATCCTCCCCATAGTCTCCTCAGTTCATATCCTCCCCATAGTCTCCTCAGTTCATATCCTCCCCATAGTCTCCTCAGTTCATATCCTCCCCATAGTCTCCTCAGTTTATAGTTCATATCCTCCCCATAGTCTCTTCAGTTCATATTCTCCCCATAGTCTCCTCAGTTCAAATCTTCCCCATAGTCTCCTCAGTTTACAGTTCATATCCTCCCCATAGTCTCCTCAGTTTATAGTTCATATCCTCCCCATAGTCTCCTCAGTTTATATCCTCCCCTTAGTCTCCTCAGTTCATATCCTCCCCATAGTCTCCTCAGTTCATATCCTCCCCATAGTCTCCTCAGTTTATAGTCCATATCCTCCCCATAGTCTCCTCAGTTTATAGTTCATATCCTCCCTTTAGTCTCCTCAGTTTATATCCTCCCCATAGTCTCCTCAGTTCATATCCTCCCATAGTCTCCTCAGTTCATATCCTCCCCATAGTCTCCTCAGTTTATATCCTCCCCATAGTCTCCTCAGTTTATATCCTTCCCATAGTCTCCTCAGTTCATATCCTCCCCATACTCTCCTCAGTTTATATCCTCCCCATATTCTCCTCAGTTCATATACTCCCCATAGTCTCCTCAGTTCATATACTCCCCATAGTCTCCTCAGTTCATATACTCCCCATAGTCTCCTCAGTTCATATACTCCCCATCGTCTCCTCAGTTTACAGTTCATATCCTCCCCATAGTCTTCTTAGTGTATAGTGTATATCCTCCCCATAGTCTCCTCAGTTTATATCCTCCCCATAGTCTCCTCAGTTCATATCCTCCCCATTGTCTCCTCAATTCATATCCTCCCCATAGTCTCCTCAGTTTATAGTTCATATCCTCCCCATATTCTCCTCGGTTCATATCCTTCCCATAGTCTCCTCAGTTTATAGTTCATTTTCTCCCCATAGTCTCCTCAGTTCATATCCTCCCAATAGTCTCCTTAGTTTACAGTTCATATCCTCCCCATAGTCTCCAGTGTTTATAGTTCTATCCTCCCCATAGTCTCCACAGTTTATAGTTCATATCATCCCCATAGTCTCCTCAGTTTATATCCTCCCCATAGTCTCCTCAGTTCATATCCTCCCCATTATCTCCTCAGTTCATATCCTCCCCATAGTCTCCTCAGTTTATAGTTCGTATCCTCCCCATAGTCTCCTCAGTTCATATCCTGCCCATAGTCTCCTCGGTTCAAATCCTTCCCATAGTCTCCTCAGTTTATAGTTCATTTTCTCCCCATAGTCTCCTCAGTTCATATCCTCCCCATAGTCTCCTCAGTTTACAGATCATATCCTCCCCATTGTCTCCTCAGTTCATATCCTCCCCATAGTCTCCTCAGTTTACAGTTCATATCCTCCCCATAGTCTCCTCAGTTTACAGTTCATATCCTCCCCATAGTCTCCTCAGTTTACAGTTCATATCCTCCCCATCGTCTCCTCAGTTTACAATTCATATCCTCCCCATAGTCTCCTCAGTTTACAGTTCATATCCTCCCCATAGTCTCCTCAGTTCATATCCACCCCATAGTCTCCTCAGTTCATATCCACCCCATAGTCTCCTCAGTTCATATCCACCCCATAGTCTCCTCAGTTCATATCCACCCCATAGTCTCCTCAGTTCATATCCACCCCATAGTCTCCTCAGTTCATATCCACCCCATAGTCTCTTCAGTTCATAGTCCATATCCTCCCCTAAGTCTCCTCAGTATATAGTTCATATTCTCCCCATAGTCTCCTCAGTTCATATCCTCCCCATAGTCTCCTCAGTTTACAGTTCATATCCTCCCCATAGTCTTCATATCCTCCCCATAGTCTCCTCAGTTCATATCCACCCCATAGTCTCCTCAGTTCATAGTCCATATCCTCCCCATAGTCTCCCCGAGTTTATAGTTCATATTCTCCCCATAGTCTCCTCAGTTCATATTCTCCCCATAATCTACTCAGTTTACAGTTGATATCCTCCCCATAGTCTCCTCAGTTCATATCCTCCCCATAGTCTCCTCAGTTCATAGTCCATATCCTCCCCATAGTCTCCCCGAGTTTATAGTTCATATCCTCCCATAGTCTCCCCAGTTTATAGTTCATATTCTCCTTATAGTCTCCTCAGTTTATAGTTCATATCCGCCCCATAGTCTCTTCAGTTCATATCCTCCCCATAGTCTCCTCAGTTCATATCCTCCCCATAGTCTCCTCAGTTCATATCCTCCCCATAGTCTCCTCAGTTCATATCCTCCCCATAGTCTCCTCAGTTTACAGATCATATCCTCCCCATTGTCTCCTCAGTTCATATCCTCCCCATAGTCTCCTCAGTTCATATGCTCCCCATAGTCTCCTCAGTTTACAGTTCATATCCTCCTCATAGCCTCTTCAGTTTACAGTTCATATCCACCCCATAGTCTCCTCAGTTCATATCCTCCCCATAGTCTCCTCAGTTTCTATCCTCCCCATAGTCTCCTCAGTTCATATCCTCCCCATAGTCTCCTCAGTTCATATCCTTCCCATAGTCTCCTCAGTTTATAGTTCATTTTCTCCCCATAGTCTCCTCAGTTCATATCCTCCCCATAGTCTCCTCAGTTTATAGTTCATATCCTCCCCATAGTCTCCTCAGTTTATAGTTCATATCCTCCCCATAGTCGCCTCAGTTCATATCCTCCCCATAGTCTCCTCACTTCCTATCCTCCCCATGGTCTCTTCAGTTTATAGTTCATATCCTCCCCATAGTCTCCTCAGTTATTATCCTCCCCATAGTCTCCTCAGTTTACAGTTAATATCCTCCCCATAGTCTCCTAAGTTTACAGTTCATATCCTCCCCATAGTCTCCTCAGTTTACAGTTCATATCCTCCCCATAGTCTCCTAAGTTTACAGTTCATATCCTCCCCATATTCTCCTCAGGTTACAGTTCATATCCTCCCCATAGTCTCCTCAGTTTATAGTTCATATCCTCCCCATAGTCTCCTCAGTTTATATCCTCCCCATAGTCTCCTCAGTTTATATCCTCCCCATAGTCTCCTCAGCTTATATCCTCACCATAGTCGCCTCAGTTCATATCCTCCCCATAGTCTCCTCAGTTCATATCCTCCCCATAGTCTCCTCAGTTTATAGTTCATATCCTCCCCATAGTCTCCTCGGTTCATATCCTTCCCATAGTCTCCTCAGTTTATAGTTCATTTTCTCCCCATAGTCTCCTCAGTTCATATCCTCCCCATAGTCTCCTCAGTTTATAGTTCATATCCTTCCCATTGTCTCCTCAGTTTATATCCTCCCCATAGTCTCCTCAGTTCATATGCTCCCCATAGTCTCCTCAGTTTACAGTTCATATCCTCCCCATTGTCTCCTCAGTTCATATCCTCCCCATAGTCTCCTCAGTTCATATGCTCCCCATAGTCTCCTCAGTTTACAGTTCATATACTCCCCATAGTCTCTTCAGTTTACAGTTCATATTCTCCCCATAGTCTCCTCAGTTTATATCCTCCCCATAGTCTCCTCAGTTCATATCCTCCCCATAGTCTCCTCAGTTCATATCCTCCCCATAGTCTCCTCAGTTCATATCCTCCCCATAGTCTCCTCAGTTTATAGTCCATATCCTCCCCATAGTCTCCCTAGTTTATAGTTCATATTCTCCCCATAGTCTCCTCAGTTCATATCCTCCCCATAGTCTCCTCAGTTTATAGTCCATATCCTCCCCATAGTCTCCCTAGTTTATAGTTCATATTCTCCCCATAGTCTCCTCAGTTCATATCCTCCCCATAGTCTCCTCAGTTTATTGTCCATATCCTCCCCATAGTCTCCTCAGTTTACAGTTCATATCCTCCCCATAGTCTTCATATCCTCCCCATAGTCTCCTCAGTTCATATCCACCCCATAGTCTCCTCAGTTCATAGTCCATATCCTCCCCATAGTCTCCCCGAGTTTATAGTTCATATTCTCCCCATAGTCTCCTCAGTTCATATTCTCCCCATAATCTACTCAGTTTACAGTTGATATCCTCCCCATAGTCTCCTCAGTTCATATCCTCCCCATAGTCTCCTCAGTTCATAGTCCATATCCTCCCCATAGTCTCCCCGAGTTTATAGTTCATATCCTCCCATAGTCTCCCCAGTTTATAGTTCATATTCTCCTTATAGTCTCCTCAGTTTATAGTTCATATCCGCCCCATAGTCTCTTCAGTTCATATCCTCCCCATAGTCTCCTCAGTTCATATCCTCCCCATAGTCTCCTCAGTTCATATCCTCCCCATAGTCTCCTCAGTTCATATCCTCCCCATAGTCTCCTCAGTTTACAGATCATATCCTCCCCATTGTCTCCTCAGTTCATATCCTCCCCATAGTCTCCTCAGTTCATATGCTCCCCATAGTCTCCTCAGTTTACAGTTCATATCCTCCTCATAGCCTCTTCAGTTTACAGTTCATATCCACCCCATAGTCTCCTCAGTTCATATCCTCCCCATAGTCTCCTCAGTTTCTATCCTCCCCATAGTCTCCTCAGTTCATATCCTCCCCATAGTCTCCTCAGTTCATATCCTTCCCATAGTCTCCTCAGTTTATAGTTCATTTTCTCCCCATAGTCTCCTCAGTTCATATCCTCCCCATAGTCTCCTCAGTTTATAGTTCATATCCTCCCCATAGTCTCCTCAGTTTATAGTTCATATCCTCCCCATAGTCGCCTCAGTTCATATCCTCCCCATAGTCTCCTCACTTCCTATCCTCCCCATGGTCTCTTCAGTTTATAGTTCATATCCTCCCCATAGTCTCCTCAGTTATTATCCTCCCCATAGTCTCCTCAGTTTACAGTTAATATCCTCCCCATAGTCTCCTAAGTTTACAGTTCATATCCTCCCCATAGTCTCCTCAGTTTACAGTTCATATCCTCCCCATAGTCTCCTAAGTTTACAGTTCATATCCTCCCCATATTCTCCTCAGGTTACAGTTCATATCCTCCCCATAGTCTCCTCAGTTTATAGTTCATATCCTCCCCATAGTCTCCTCAGTTTATATCCTCCCCATAGTCTCCTCAGTTTATATCCTCCCCATAGTCTCCTCAGCTTATATCCTCACCATAGTCGCCTCAGTTCATATCCTCCCCATAGTCTCCTCAGTTCATATCCTCCCCATAGTCTCCTCAGTTTATAGTTCATATCCTCCCCATAGTCTCCTCGGTTCATATCCTTCCCATAGTCTCCTCAGTTTATAGTTCATTTTCTCCCCATAGTCTCCTCAGTTCATATCCTCCCCATAGTCTCCTCAGTTTATAGTTCATATCCTTCCCATTGTCTCCTCAGTTTATATCCTCCCCATAGTCTCCTCAGTTCATATGCTCCCCATAGTCTCCTCAGTTTACAGTTCATATCCTCCCCATTGTCTCCTCAGTTCATATCCTCCCCATAGTCTCCTCAGTTCATATGCTCCCCATAGTCTCCTCAGTTTACAGTTCATATACTCCCCATAGTCTCTTCAGTTTACAGTTCATATTCTCCCCATAGTCTCCTCAGTTTATATCCTCCCCATAGTCTCCTCAGTTCATATCCTCCCCATAGTCTCCTCAGTTCATATCCTCCCCATAGTCTCCTCAGTTCATATCCTCCCCATAGTCTCCTCAGTTTATAGTCCATATCCTCCCCATAGTCTCCCTAGTTTATAGTTCATATTCTCCCCATAGTCTCCTCAGTTCATATCCTCCCCATAGTCTCCTCAGTTTATAGTCCATATCCTCCCCATAGTCTCCCTAGTTTATAGTTCATATTCTCCCCATAGTCTCCTCAGTTCATATCCTCCCCATAGTCTCCTCAGTTTATTGTCCATATCCTCCCCATAGTCTCCTCAGTTTATAGTTCATATCCTCCTCATAGTCTCCTCAGTTTATTTCCTCCCCATAGTCTCCTCAGTTCATATCCTCCCCATAGTCTCCTCAGTTCATATCCTACCCATAGTCTCCTCAGTTTATATCCTGCCCATATTCTCCTCAGTTCATATACTCCCCATAGTCTCCTCAGTTCATATACTCCCCATAGTCTCCTCAGTTCATATACTCCCCATAGTCTCCTCAGTTCATATACTCCCCATAGTCTCCTCAGTTCATATACTCCCCATAGTCTCCTCAGTTCATATCCTCCCCATATTCTCCTCAGTTTACAGTTCATATCCTCCCCATAGTCTCCTCAGTTTATAGTTCATATCCTCCCCATAGTCTCCTCAGTTTATATCCACCCCATAGTCTCCTCAGTTTATATCCTCCCCATAGTCTCCTCAGCTTATATCCTCACCATAGTCGCCTCAGTTCATATCCTCCCCATAGTCTCCTCAGTTCATATCCTCCCCATAGTCTCCTCAGTTTATAGTTCATATCCTCCCCATAGTCTCCTCGGTTCATATCCTTCCCATAGTCTCCTCAGTTTATAGTTCATTTTCTCCCCATATTCTCCTCAGTTCATATACTCCCCATAGTCTCCTCACTTCCTATCCTCCCCATAGTCTCCTCTGTTCCTATCCTCCCCATAGTCTCCTCAGTTCATATCCTCCCCATGGTCTCTTCAGTTTATAGTTCATATCCTCCCCATAGTCTCCTCAGTTCATATCCTCCCCATAGTCTCCTCAGTTTACAGTTCATATCCTCCCCATAGTCTCCTCAGTTTATAGTTCATATCCTCCCCATAGTCGCCTCAGTTCATATCCTCCCCATAGTCTCCTCACTTCCTATCCTCCCCATGGTCTCTTCAGTTTATAGTTCATATCCTCCCCATAGTCTCCTCAGTTATTATCCTCCCCATAGTCTCCTCAGTTTACAGTTAATATCCTCCCCATAGTCTCCTAAGTTTACAGTTCATATCCTCCCCATAGTCTCCTCAGTTTACAGTTCATATCCTCCCCATAGTCTCCTAAGTTTACAGTTCATATCCTCCCCATATTCTCCTCAGGTTACAGTTCATATCCTCCCCATAGTCTCCTCAGTTTATAGTTCATATCCTCCCCATAGTCTCCTCAGTTTATATCCTCCCCATAGTCTCCTCAGTTTATATCCTCCCCATAGTCTCCTCAGCTTATATCCTCACCATAGTCGCCTCAGTTCATATCCTCCCCATAGTCTCCTCAGTTCATATCCTCCCCATAGTCTCCTCAGTTTATAGTTCATATCCTCCCCATAGTCTCCTCGGTTCATATCCTTCCCATAGTCTCCTCAGTTTATAGTTCATTTTCTCCCCATATTCTCCTCAGTTCATATACTCCCCATAGTCTCCTCACTTCCTATCCTCCCCATAGTCTCCTCTGTTCATATCCTCCCCATAGTCTCTTCAGTTCATATCCTTCCCATAGTCTCCTCAGTTTATATCCTCCCCATTGTCTCCTCAGTTTATATCCTCCCCATAGTCTCCTCAGTTTATATCCTCCCCATAGTCTCCTCAGTTTATATCCTCCCCATAGTCTCCTCAGTTCATATCCTCCCCATAGTCTCCTCAGTTCATATCCTCCCCATAGTCTCCTCAGTTTATAGTTCATATCCTCCCCATAGTCTCCTCGGTTCATATCCTTCCCATAGTCTCCTCAGTTTATAGTTCATTTTCTCCCCATAGTCTCCTCAGTTCATATCCTCCCCATAGTCTCCTCAGTTTATAGTTCATATCCTTCCCATTGTCTCCTCAGTTCATATCCTCCCCATAGTCTCCTCAGTTCATATGCTCCCCATAGTCTCCTCAGTTTACAGTTCATATCCTCCCCATTGTCTCCTCAGTTCATATCCTCCCCATAGTCTCCTCAGTTCATATGCTCCCCATAGTCTCCTCAGTTTACAGTTCATATACTCCCCATAGTCTCTTCAGTTTACAGTTCATATTCTCCCCATAGTCTCCTCAGTTTATATCCTCCCCATAGTCTCCTCAGTTCATATCCTCCCCATAGTCTCCTCAGTTCATATCCTCCCCATAGTCTCCTCAGTTCATATCCTCCCCATAGTCTCCTCAGTTTATAGTCCATATCCTCCCCATAGTCTCCCTAGTTTATAGTTCATATTCTCCCCATAGTCTCCTCAGTTCATATCCTCCCCATAGTCTCCTCAGTTTATAGTCCATATCCTCCCCATAGTCTCCCTAGTTTATAGTTCATATTCTCCCCATAGTCTCCTCAGTTCATATCCTCCCCATAGTCTCCTCAGTTTATTGTCCATATCCTCCCCATAGTCTCCTCAGTTTATAGTTCATATCCTCCTCATAGTCTCCTCAGTTTATTTCCTCCCCATAGTCTCCTCAGTTCATATCCTCCCCATAGTCTCCTCAGTTCATATCCTACCCATAGTCTCCTCAGTTTATATCCTGCCCATATTCTCCTCAGTTCATATACTCCCCATAGTCTCCTCAGTTCATATACTCCCCATAGTCTCCTCAGTTCATATACTCCCCATAGTCTCCTCAGTTCATATACTCCCCATAGTCTCCTCAGTTCATATACTCCCCATAGTCTCCTCAGTTCATATCCTCCCCATATTCTCCTCAGTTTACAGTTCATATCCTCCCCATAGTCTCCTCAGTTTATAGTTCATATCCTCCCCATAGTCTCCTCAGTTTATATCCACCCCATAGTCTCCTCAGTTTATATCCTCCCCATAGTCTCCTCAGCTTATATCCTCACCATAGTCGCCTCAGTTCATATCCTCCCCATAGTCTCCTCAGTTCATATCCTCCCCATAGTCTCCTCAGTTTATAGTTCATATCCTCCCCATAGTCTCCTCGGTTCATATCCTTCCCATAGTCTCCTCAGTTTATAGTTCATTTTCTCCCCATATTCTCCTCAGTTCATATACTCCCCATAGTCTCCTCACTTCCTATCCTCCCCATAGTCTCCTCTGTTCCTATCCTCCCCATAGTCTCCTCAGTTCATATCCTCCCCATGGTCTCTTCAGTTTATAGTTCATATCCTCCCCATAGTCTCCTCAGTTCATATCCTCCCCATAGTCTCCTCAGTTTACAGTTAATATCCTCCCCATAGTCTCCTAAGTTTACAGTTAATATCCTCCCCATAGTCTCCTAAGTTTACAGTTAATATCCTCCCCATAGTCTCCTAAGTTTACAGTTCATATCCTCCCCATAGTCTCCTCAGTTCATATCCTCCCCATAGTCTCCTAAGTTTACAGATCATATCCTCCCCATAGTCTCTTCAGTTTATAGTTCATATCCTCCCCATAGTCTCCTCAGTTCATATCCTCCCCATAGTCTCCTCAGTTTACAGTTCATATCCTCCCCATAGTCTCCTCAGTTTACAGTTCATATCCTCCCCATAGTCTCCTCAGTTTATATCCTCCCCATAGTCTCCTCAGTTTATATCCTCCCCATAGTCTCCTCAGTTTATATCCTCCCCATAGTCTCCTCAGTTCATATCCTCCCCATAGTCTCCTCAGTTCATATCCTCCCCATAGTCTCCTCAGTTTATAGTTCATATCCTCCCCATAGTCTCCTCGGTTCATATCCTTCCCATAGTCTCCTCAGTTTATAGTTCATTTTCTCCCCATAGTCTCCTCAGTTCATATCCTTCCCATAGACTCCTCAGTTTAGAGTTCATATCCTCCCCATAGTCTCCTCGGTTCATATCCTTCCCATAGTCTCCTCAGTTTATAGTTCATTTTCTCCCCATAGTCTCATCAGTTCATATCCTCCCCATAGACTCCTCAGTTTAGAGTTCATATCCTCCCCATAGTCTCCTCAGTTTATAGTTCATATCCAACCCATAGTCTCCTCAGTTCATATCCTCCCCATAGTCTCCTCAGTTCATATCCTCCCCATAGTCTCCTCAGTTTATATCCTCCCCATATTCTCCTCAGTTCATATACTCCCCATTGTCTCCTCAGTTCATATACTCCCCATAGTCTCCTCAGTTGATATACTCCCCATAGTCTCCTCAGTTCATATCCTCCCCATAGTCTCCTAAGTTTACAGTTCATATCCTCCCCATAGTCTCCTCTGTTTATAGTCCATATCCTCCCCATAGTCTCCTCAGTTCATATCCTCCCCATAGTCTCCTAAGTTTACAGTTAATATCCTCCCCATAGTCTCCTCAGTTTATAGTTCATTTTCTCCCCATAGTCTCCTCAGTTCATATCCTCCCCATAGTCTCCTCAGTTTATAGTTCATATCCTTCCCATTGTCTCCTCAGTTCATATCCTCCCCATAGTCTCCTCAGTTCATATGCTCCCCATAGTCTCCTCAGTTTACAGTTCATATCCTCCCCATTGTCTCCTCAGTTCATATCCTCCCCATAGTCTCCTCAGTTCATATGCTCCCCATAGTCTCCTCAGTTTACAGTTCATATACTCCCCATAGTCTCTTCAGTTTACAGTTCATATTCTCCCCATAGTCTCCTCAGTTTATATCCTCCCCATAGTCTCCTCAGTTCATATCCTCCCCATAGTCTCCTCAGTTCATATCCTCCCCATAGTCTCCTCAGTTCATATCCTCCCCATAGTCTCCTCAGTTTATAGTCCATATCCTCCCCATAGTCTCCCTAGTTTATAGTTCATATTCTCCCCATAGTCTCCTCAGTTCATATCCTCCCCATAGTCTCCTCAGTTTATAGTCCATATCCTCCCCATAGTCTCCCTAGTTTATAGTTCATATTCTCCCCATAGTCTCCTCAGTTCATATCCTCCCCATAGTCTCCTCAGTTTATTGTCCATATCCTCCCCATAGTCTCCTCAGTTTATAGTTCATATCCTCCTCATAGTCTCCTCAGTTTATTTCCTCCCCATAGTCTCCTCAGTTCATATCCTCCCCATAGTCTCCTCAGTTCATATCCTACCCATAGTCTCCTCAGTTTATATCCTGCCCATATTCTCCTCAGTTCATATACTCCCCATAGTCTCCTCAGTTCATATACTCCCCATAGTCTCCTCAGTTCATATACTCCCCATAGTCTCCTCAGTTCATATACTCCCCATAGTCTCCTCAGTTCATATACTCCCCATAGTCTCCTCAGTTTATATCCTCCCCATAGTCTCCTCAGTTTATATCCTCCCCATAGTCTCCTCAGTTCATATCCTCCCCATAGTCTCCTCAGTTCATATCCTCCCCATAGTCTCCTCAGTTCATATCCTCCCCATAGTCTCCTCAGTTTATAGTTCATATCCTCCCCATAGTCTCTTCAGTTCATATTCTCCCCATAGTCTCCTCAGTTCAAATCTTCCCCATAGTCTCCTCAGTTTACAGTTCATATCCTCCCCATAGTCTCCTCAGTTTATAGTTCATATCCTCCCCATAGTCTCCTCAGTTTATATCCTCCCCTTAGTCTCCTCAGTTCATATCCTCCCCATAGTCTCCTCAGTTCATATCCTCCCCATAGTCTCCTCAGTTTATAGTCCATATCCTCCCCATAGTCTCCTCAGTTTATAGTTCATATCCTCCCTTTAGTCTCCTCAGTTTATATCCTCCCCATAGTCTCCTCAGTTCATATCCTCCCATAGTCTCCTCAGTTCATATCCTCCCCATAGTCTCCTCAGTTTATATCCTCCCCATAGTCTCCTCAGTTTATATCCTTCCCATAGTCTCCTCAGTTCATATCCTCCCCATAGTCTCCTCAGTTTATATCCTCCCCATATTCTCCTCAGTTCATATACTCCCCATAGTCTCCTCAGTTCATATACTCCCCATAGTCTCCTCAGTTCATATACTCCCCATAGTCTCCTCAGTTCATATACTCCCCATCGTCTCCTCAGTTTACAGTTCATATCCTCCCCATAGTCTTCTTAGTGTATAGTGTATATCCTCCCCATAGTCTCCTCAGTTTATATCCTCCCCATAGTCTCCTCAGTTCATATCCTCCCCATTGTCTCCTCAATTCATATCCTCCCCATAGTCTCCTCAGTTCATATGCTCCCCATAGTCTCCTCAGTTTACAGTTCATATCCTCCCCATTGTCTCCTCAGTTCATATCCTCCCCATAGTCTCCTCAGTTCATATGCTCCCCATAGTCTCCTCAGTTTACAGTTCATATACTCCCCATAGTCTCTTCAGTTTACAGTTCATATTCTCCCCATAGTCTCCTCAGTTTATATCCTCCCCATAGTCTCCTCAGTTCATATCCTCCCCATAGTCTCCTCAGTTCATATCCTCCCCATAGTCTCCTCAGTTCATATCCTCCCCATAGTCTCCTCAGTTTATAGTCCATATCCTCCCCATAGTCTCCCTAGTTTATAGTTCATATTCTCCCCATAGTCTCCTCAGTTCATATCCTCCCCATAGTCTCCTCAGTTTATAGTCCATATCCTCCCCATAGTCTCCCTAGTTTATAGTTCATATTCTCCCCATAGTCTCCTCAGTTCATATCCTCCCCATAGTCTCCTCAGTTTATTGTCCATATCCTCCCCATAGTCTCCTCAGTTTATAGTTCATATCCTCCTCATAGTCTCCTCAGTTTATTTCCTCCCCATAGTCTCCTCAGTTCATATCCTCCCCATAGTCTCCTCAGTTCATATCCTACCCATAGTCTCCTCAGTTTATATCCTGCCCATATTCTCCTCAGTTCATATACTCCCCATAGTCTCCTCAGTTCATATACTCCCCATAGTCTCCTCAGTTCATATACTCCCCATAGTCTCCTCAGTTCATATACTCCCCATAGTCTCCTCAGTTCATATACTCCCCATAGTCTCCTCAGTTTATATCCTCCCCATAGTCTCCTCAGTTTATATCCTCCCCATAGTCTCCTCAGTTCATATCCTCCCCATAGTCTCCTCAGTTCATATCCTCCCCATAGTCTCCTCAGTTCATATCCTCCCCATAGTCTCCTCAGTTTATAGTTCATATCCTCCCCATAGTCTCTTCAGTTCATATTCTCCCCATAGTCTCCTCAGTTCAAATCTTCCCCATAGTCTCCTCAGTTTACAGTTCATATCCTCCCCATAGTCTCCTCAGTTTATAGTTCATATCCTCCCCATAGTCTCCTCAGTTTATATCCTCCCCTTAGTCTCCTCAGTTCATATCCTCCCCATAGTCTCCTCAGTTCATATCCTCCCCATAGTCTCCTCAGTTTATAGTCCATATCCTCCCCATAGTCTCCTCAGTTTATAGTTCATATCCTCCCTTTAGTCTCCTCAGTTTATATCCTCCCCATAGTCTCCTCAGTTCATATCCTCCCATAGTCTCCTCAGTTCATATCCTCCCCATAGTCTCCTCAGTTTATATCCTCCCCATAGTCTCCTCAGTTTATATCCTTCCCATAGTCTCCTCAGTTCATATCCTCCCCATAGTCTCCTCAGTTTATATCCTCCCCATATTCTCCTCAGTTCATATACTCCCCATAGTCTCCTCAGTTCATATACTCCCCATAGTCTCCTCAGTTCATATACTCCCCATAGTCTCCTCAGTTCATATACTCCCCATCGTCTCCTCAGTTTACAGTTCATATCCTCCCCATAGTCTTCTTAGTGTATAGTGTATATCCTCCCCATAGTCTCCTCAGTTTATATCCTCCCCATAGTCTCCTCAGTTCATATCCTCCCCATTGTCTCCTCAATTCATATCCTCCCCATAGTCTCCTCAGTTTATAGTTCATATCCTCCCCATATTCTCCTCGGTTCATATCCTTCCCATAGTCTCCTCAGTTTATAGTTCATTTTCTCCCCATAGTCTCCTCAGTTCATATCCTCCCAATAGTCTCCTTAGTTTACAGTTCATATCCTCCCCATAGTCTCCAGTGTTTATAGTTCTATCCTCCCCATAGTCTCCACAGTTTATAGTTCATATCATCCCCATAGTCTCCTCAGTTTATATCCTCCCCATAGTCTCCTCAGTTCATATCCTCCCCATTATCTCCTCAGTTCATATCCTCCCCATAGTCTCCTCAGTTTATAGTTCGTATCCTCCCCATAGTCTCCTCAGTTCATATCCTGCCCATAGTCTCCTCGGTTCAAATCCTTCCCATAGTCTCCTCAGTTTATAGTTCATTTTCTCCCCATAGTCTCCTCAGTTCATATCCTCCCCATAGTCTCCTCAGTTTACAGATCATATCCTCCCCATTGTCTCCTCAGTTCATATCCTCCCCATAGTCTCCTCAGTTTACAGTTCATATCCTCCCCATAGTCTCCTCAGTTTACAGTTCATATCCTCCCCATAGTCTCCTCAGTTTACAGTTCATATCCTCCCCATCGTCTCCTCAGTTTACAATTCATATCCTCCCCATAGTCTCCTCAGTTTACAGTTCATATCCTCCCCATAGTCTCCTCAGTTCATATCCACCCCATAGTCTCCTCAGTTCATATCCACCCCATAGTCTCCTCAGTTCATATCCACCCCATAGTCTCCTCAGTTCATATCCACCCCATAGTCTCCTCAGTTCATATCCACCCCATAGTCTCCTCAGTTCATATCCACCCCATAGTCTCTTCAGTTCATAGTCCATATCCTCCCCTAAGTCTCCTCAGTATATAGTTCATATTCTCCCCATAGTCTCCTCAGTTCATATCCTCCCCATAGTCTCCTCAGTTTACAGTTCATATCCTCCCCATAGTCTTCATATCCTCCCCATAGTCTCCTCAGTTCATATCCACCCCATAGTCTCCTCAGTTCATAGTCCATATCCTCCCCATAGTCTCCCCGAGTTTATAGTTCATATTCTCCCCATAGTCTCCTCAGTTCATATTCTCCCCATAATCTACTCAGTTTACAGTTGATATCCTCCCCATAGTCTCCTCAGTTCATATCCTCCCCATAGTCTCCTCAGTTCATAGTCCATATCCTCCCCATAGTCTCCCCGAGTTTATAGTTCATATCCTCCCATAGTCTCCCCAGTTTATAGTTCATATTCTCCTTATAGTCTCCTCAGTTTATAGTTCATATCCGCCCCATAGTCTCTTCAGTTCATATCCTCCCCATAGTCTCCTCAGTTCATATCCTCCCCATAGTCTCCTCAGTTCATATCCTCCCCATAGTCTCCTCAGTTCATATCCTCCCCATAGTCTCCTCAGTTTACAGATCATATCCTCCCCATTGTCTCCTCAGTTCATATCCTCCCCATAGTCTCCTCAGTTCATATGCTCCCCATAGTCTCCTCAGTTTACAGTTCATATCCTCCTCATAGCCTCTTCAGTTTACAGTTCATATCCACCCCATAGTCTCCTCAGTTCATATCCTCCCCATAGTCTCCTCAGTTTCTATCCTCCCCATAGTCTCCTCAGTTCATATCCTCCCCATAGTCTCCTCAGTTTACAGTTCATATCCTCCCCATAGTCTCCTCAGTTTACAGTTCCTATCCTCCCCATAGTCTCCTCAGTTTATAATTCATATCCTCCCCATAGTCTCCTCAGTTCAAATCCTCCCCATAGTCTCCTCAGTTCATATCCTCCCCATAGTCTCCTCAGTTTACAGTTCATATCCTCCCCATAGTCTCCTCAGTTTACAGTTCATATCCTCCACATAGTCTTCTCAGTTTACAGTTCATATCCTCCCCATCGTCTCCTCAGTTTACAATTCATATCCTCCCCATAGTCTCCTCAGTTTACAGTTCATATCCTCCCCATAGTCTCCTCAGTTCATATCCACCCCATAGTCTCCTCAGTTCATATCCACCCCATAGTCTCCTCAGTTCATATCCACCCCATAGTCTCCTCAGTTCATATCCACCCCATAGTCTCCTCAGTTCAAATCCACCCCATAGTCTCCTCAGTTCATATCCACCCCATAGTCTCCTCAGTTCATATCCACCCCATAGTCTCTTCAGTTCATAGTCCATATCCTCCCCTAAGTCTCCTCAGTATATAGTTCATATTCTCCCCATAGTCTCCTCAGTTCATATCCTCCCCATAGTCTCCTCAGTTTACAGTTCATATCCTCCCCATAGTCTTCATATCCTCCCCATAGTCTCCTCAGTTCATATCCACCCCATAGTCTCCTCAGTTCATATCCACCCAATAGTCTCCTCACTTCATATCCTCCCCATAGTCTCCTCAGTTCATAGTCCATATCCTCCCCATAGTCTCCCCGAGTTTATAGTTCATATTCTCCCCATAGTCTCCTCAGTTCATATTCTCCCCATAATCTACTCAGTTTACAGTTGATATCCTCCCCATAGTCTCCTCAGTTCATATCCTCCCCATAGTCTCCTCAGTTCATATCCTCCCCGTAGACTCCTCAGTTCATAGTCCATATCCTCCCCATAGTCTCCCCAGTTTATAGTTCATATTCTCCTTATAGTCTCCTCAGTTTATAGTTCATATCCGCCCCATAGTCTCTTCAGTTCATATCCTCCCCATAGTCTCCTCAGTTCATATCCTCCCCATAGTCTCCTCAGTTCATATCCTCCCCATAGTCTCCTCAGTTCATATCCTCCCCATAGTCTCCTCAGTTTACAGTTCATATCCTCCCCATAGTCTTCATATCCTCCCCATAGTCTCCTCAGTTCATATCCACCCCATAGTCTCCTCAGTTCATATCCACCCAATAGTCTCCTCAGTTCATATCCTCCCCATAGTCTCCTCAGTTCATAGTCCATATCCTCCCCATAGTCTCCCCGAGTTTATAGTTCATATTCTCCCCATAGTCTCCTCAGTTCATATTCTCCCCATAGTCTACTCAGTTTACAGTTGATATCCTCCCCATAGTCTCCTCAGTTCATATCCTCCCCATAGTCTCCTCAGTTCATATCCTCCCCGTAGACTCCTCAGTTCATAGTCCATATCCTCCCCATAGTCTCCCCAGTTTATAGTTCATATTCTCCTTATAGTCTCCTCAGTTTATAGTTCATATCCTCCCCATAGTCTCTTCAGTTCATATCCTCCCCATAGTCTCCTCAGTTCATATCCTCCCCATAGTCTCCTCAGTTCATATCCTCCCCATAGTCTCCTCAGTTCATATCCTCCCCATAGTCACTTCAGTTCATATCCTCCCCATAGTCTCCTCAGTTCATATCCTCCCCATTGTCTCCTCAGTTCATATCCTCCCCATAGACTCCTCAGTTCATATCCTCCCCATCGTCTCCTCAGTTCATATCCTCCCCATAGTCTCCTCAGTTCATATCCTCCTCATAGTCTCCTCAGTTCATATCCTCCCCATAGTCTCCTCAGTTCATATCCTCCCCATAGTCTCCTCAGTTCCTATCCTCCCCATAGTCTCCTCAGTTCATAGTCCATATCCTCCCCATAGTCTCCCCGAGTTTATAGTTCATATCCTCCCCGTAGTCTACTCAGTTCATATTCTCCCCATAGTCTACTCAGTTCATATCCTCCCCATAGTCTCCTCAGTTCATATCCTCCACATAGTCTCCTCAGTTTATAGTTCATATTCTCCACATGTCTCCTCAGTTCATATCCTACCCATAGTCTCCTCAGTTCATATCCTCCACGTAGACTCCTCAGTTCATATCCTCCCCATAGTCTCCTCAGTTTATAGTTCATTTTCTCCCCATAGTCTCCTCAGTTCATATCCTCCCCATAGTCTCCTCAGTTCATATGCTCCCCATAGTCTCCTCAGTTTACAGTTCATATCCTCCCCATTGTCTCCTCAGTTCATATCCTCCCCATAGTCTCCTCAGTTCATATGCTCCCCATAGTCTCCTCAGTTTACAGTTCATATACTCCCCATAGTCTCTTCAGTTTACAGTTCATATTCTCCCCATAGTCTCCTCAGTTTATATCCTCCCCATAGTCTCCTCAGTTCATATCCACCACATAGTCTCCTCAGTTCATATCCTCCCCATAGTCTCCTCAGTTCATATCCTCCCCATAGTCTCCTCAGTTTATAGTCCATATCCTCCCCATAGTCTCCCCAGTTTATAGTTCATATTCTCCTTATAGTCTCCTCAGTTTATAGTTCATATCCGCCCCATAGTCTCTTCAGTTCATATCCTCCCCATAGTCTCCTCAGTTCATATCCTCCCCATAGTCTCCTCAGTTCATATCCTCCCCATAGTCTCCTCAGTTCATATCCTCCCCATAGTCACTTTAGTTCATATCCTCCCCATGGTCTCCTCAGTTCATATCCTCCCCATTGTCTCCTCAGTTCATATCCTCCCCATAGACTCCTCAGTTCATATCCTCCCCATCGTCTCCTCAGTTCATATCCTCCCCATAGTCTCCTCAGTTCATATCCTCCTCATAGTCTCCTCAGTTCATATCCTCCCCATAGTCTCCTCAGTTCATATCCTCCCCATAGTCTCCTCAGTTCCTATCCTCCCCATAGTCTCCTCAGTTCATAGTCCATATCCTCCCCATAGTCTCCCCGAGTTTATAGTTCATATCCTCCCCGTAGTCTACTCAGTTCATATTCTCCCCATAGTCTACTCAGTTCATATCCTCCCCATAGTCTCCTCAGTTCATATCCTCCACATAGTCTCCTCAGTTTATAGTTCATATTCTCCCCATGTCTCCTCAGTTCATATCCTACCCATAGTCTCCTCAGTTCATATCCTCCACGTAGACTCCTCAGTTCATATCCTCCCCATAGTCTCCTCAGTTTATAGTTCATTTTCTCCCCATAGTCTCCTCAGTTCATATCCTCCCCATAGTCTCCTCAGTTCATATGCTCCCCATAGTCTCCTCAGTTTACAGTTCATATCCTCCCCATTGTCTCCTCAGTTCATATCCTCCCCATAGTCTCCTCAGTTCATATGCTCCCCATAGTCTCCTCAGTTTACAGTTCATATACTCCCCATAGTCTCTTCAGTTTACAGTTCATATTCTCCCCATAGTCTCCTCAGTTTATATCCTCCCCATAGTCTCCTCAGTTCATATCCACCACATAGTCTCCTCAGTTCATATCCTCCCCATAGTCTCCTCAGTTCATATCCTCCCCATAGTCTCCTCAGTTTATAGTCCATATCCTCCCCATAGTCTCCCTAGTTTATAGTTCATATTCTCCCCATAGTCTCCTCAGTTCATATCCTCCCCATAGTCTCCTCAGTTTATAGTCAATATCCTCCCCATAGTCTCCCTAGTTTACAGTTCATATCCTCCCCATAGTCTCCTAAGTTTACAGTTCATATCCTCTCCATAGTCTCCTCAGTTTATAGTCCATATCCTCCCCATATTCTCCTCAGTTTATAGTTCATATCCTCCTCATAGTCTCCTCAGTTTATATCCTCCCCATAGTCTCCTCAGTTCATATCCTCCCCATAGTCTCCTCAGTTCATATCCTCCCCATAGTCTCCTCAGTTCATATCCTCCCCATAGTCTCCTCAGTTTATATCCTGCCCATATTCTCCTCAGTTCATATACTCCCCATAGTCTCCTCAGTTCATATACTCCCCATAGTCTCCTCAGTTCATATACTCCCCATAGTCTCCTCAGTTCATATACTCCCCATAGTCTCCTCAGTTCATATACTCCCCATAGTCTTCTCAGTTTATATCCTCCCCATAGTCTCCTCAGTTTATATCCTCCCCATAGTCTCCTCAGTTCATATCCTCCCCATAGTCTCCTCAGTTCATATCCTCCCCATAGTCTCCTCAGTTCATATCCTCCCCATAGTCTCCTCAGTTTATAGTTCATATCCTCCCCATAGTCTCCTCGGTTCATATCCTTCCCATAGTCTCCTCATTTTATAGTTCATTTTCTCCCCATAGTCTCCTCAGTTCATATCCTCCTCATAGTCTCCTCAGTTCACATCCTCCCCATAGTCTCCTCAGTTCATATCCTCCCCATAGTCTCCTCAGTTCCTATCCTCCCCATAGTCTCCTCAGTTCATAGTCCATATCCTCCCCATAGTCTCCACGAGTTTATAGTTCATATCCTCCCCGTAGTCTACTCAGTTCATATTCTCCCCATAGTCTACTCAGTTCATATCCTCCCCATAGTCTCCTCAGTTCATATCCTCCCCATAGTCTCCTCAGTTTATAGTTCATATTCTCCCCATGTCTCCTCAGTTCATATCCTACCCATAGTCTCCTCAGTTCATATCCTCCACGTAGACTCCTCAGTTCATATCCTCCCCATAGTCTCCTCAGTTCATATCCTCCCCATAGTCTCCTCAGTTTATAGTTCATATTCTCCCCATGTCTCCTCAGTTCATATCCTACCCATAGTCTCCTCAGTTCATATCCTCCACGTAGACTCCTCAGTTCATATCCTCCCCATAGTCTCCTCAGTTTATAGTTCATTTTCTCCCCATAGTCTCCTCAGTTCATATCCTCCCCATAGTCTCCTCAGTTCATATGCTCCCCATAGTCTCCTCAGTTTACAGTTCATATCCTCCCCATAGTCTCCTCAGTTCATATCCTCCCCATAGTCTCCTCAGTTCATATCCTCCCCATAGTCTCCTCAGTTTATAGTCCATATCCTCCCCATAGTCTCCCTAGTTTATAGTTCATATTCTCCCCATAGTCTCCTCAGTTCATATCCTCCCCATAGTCTCCTCAGTTTATAGTCAATATCCTCCCCATAGTCTCCCTAGTTTACAGTTCATATCCTCCCCATAGTCTCCTAAGTTTACAGTTCATATCCTCCCCATAGTCTCCTCAGTTTATAGTCCATATCCTCCCCATAGTCTCCTCAGTTTATAGTTCATATCCTCCTCATAGTCTCCTCAGTTTATATCCTCCCCATAGTCTCCTCAGTTCATATCCTCCCCATAGTCTCATCAGTTCATATCCTCCCCATAGTCTCCTCAGTTCATATCCTCCCCATAGTCTCCTCAGTTTATATCCTGCCCATATTCTCCTCAGTTCATATACTCCCCATAGTCTCCTCAGTTCATATACTCCCCATAGTCTCCTCAGTTCATATACTCCCCATAGTCTCCTCAGTTCATATACTCCCCATAGTCTCCTCAGTTCATATACTCCCCATAGTCTTCTCAGTTTATATCCTCCCTATAGTCTCCTCAGTTTATATCCTCCCCATAGTCTCCTCAGTTCATATCCTCCCCATAGTCTCCTCAGTTCATATCCTCCACATAGTCTCCTCAGTTCATATCCTCCCCATAGTCTCCTCAGTTTATAGTTCATATCCTCCCCATAGTCTCCTCGGTTCATATCCTTCCCATAGTCTCCTCAGTTTATAGTTCATTTTCTCCCCATAGTCTCCTCAGTTCAAATCTTCCCCATAGTCTCCTCAGTTTACAGTTCATATCCTCCCCATAGTCTCCTCAGTTTATAGTTCATATCCTCCCCATAGTCTCCTCAGTTTATATCCTCCCCTTAGTCTCCTCAGTTCATATCCTCTCCATAGTCTCCTCAGTTCATATCCTCCCCATAGTCTACCCAGTTTATAGTCCATATCCTCCCCATAGTCTCCTCAGTTTATAGTTCATATCCTCCCTTTAGTCTCCTCAGTTTATATCCTCCCCATAGTCTCCTCAGTTCATATCCTCCCCATAGTCTCCTCAGTTCATATCCTCCCCATAGTCTCCTCAGTTTATATCCTCCCCATAGTCTCCTCAGTTTATATCCTTCCCATAGTCTCCTCAATTCATATCCTCCCCATAGTCTCCTCAGTTTATATCCTCCCCATATTCTCCTCAGTTCATATACTCGCCATAGTCTCCTCAGTTCATATACTCCCCATAGTCTCCTCAGTTCATATACTCCCCATAGTCTCCTCAGTTCATATACTCCACATAGTCTCCTCAGTTTACAGTTCATATCCTCCCCATAGTCTTCTTAGTGTATAGTGTATATCCTCCCCATAGTCTCCTCAGTTTATATCCTCACCATAGTCTCCTCAGTTCATATCCTCCCCATAGTCTCCTCAATTCATATCCTCCCCATAGTCTCCTCAGTTTATAGTTCATATCCTCCCCATATTCTCCTCGGTTCATATCCTTCCCATAGTCTCCTCAGTTTATAGTTCATTTTCTCCCCATAGTCTCCTCAGTTCATATCCTCCCCATAGTCTCCTCAGTTTACAGATCATATCCTCCCCATTGTCTCCTCAGTTCATATCCTCCCCATAGTCTCCTCAGTTCATATGCTCCCCATAGTCTCCTCAGTTTACAGTTCATATCCTCCTCATAGCCTCTTCAGTTTACAGTACATATCCACCCCATAGTCTCCTCAGTTCATATCCTCCCCATAGTCTCCTCAGTTTCTATCCTCCCCATAGTCTCCTCAGTTCATATCCTCCCCATAGTCTCCTCAGTTTACAGTTCATATCCTCCCCATAGTCTCCTCAGTTTACAGTTCCTATCCTCCCCATAGTCTCCTCAGTTTATAGTTCATATCCTCCCCATAGTCTCCTCAGTTCAAATCCTCCCCATAGTCTCCTCAGTTCATATCCTCCCCATAGTCTCCTCAGTTTACAGTTCATATCCTCCCCATAGTCTCCTCAGTTTACAGTTCATATCCTCCCCATCGTCTCCTCAGTTTACAATTCATATCCTCCCCATAGTCTCCTCAGTTTACAGTTCATATCCTCCCCATAGTCTCCTCAGTTCATATCCACCCCATAGTCTCCTCAGTTCATATCCACCCCATAGTCTCCTCAGTTCATATCCACCCCATAGTCTCCTCAGTTCATATCCACCCCATAGTCTCCTCAGTTCATATCCACCCCATAGTCTCCTCAGTTCATATCCACCCCATAGTCTCTTCAGTTCATAGTCCATATCCTCCCCTAAGTCTCCTCAGTATATAGTTCATATTCTCCCCATAGTCTCCTCAGTTCATATCGTCCCCATAGTCTCCTCAGTTTACAGTTCATATCCTCCCCATAGTCTTCATATTCTCCCCATAGTCTCCTCAGTTCATATTCTCCCCGTAGTCTACTCAGTTTACAGTTGATATCCTCCCCATAGTCTCCTCAGTTCATATCCTCCCCATAGTCTCCTCAGTTCATATCCTCCCCGTAGACTCCTCAGTTCATAGTCCATATCCTCCCCATAGTCTCCCCAGTTTATAGTTCATATTCTCCTTATAGTCTCCTCAGTTTATAGTTCATATCCGCCCAATAGTCTCTTCAGTTCATATCCTCCCCATAGTCTCCTCAGTTCATATCCTCCCCATAGTCTCCTCAGTTCATATCCTCCCCATAGTCTCCTCAGTTCATATCCTCCCCATAGTCTCCTCAGTTTACTGTTCATATCCTCCCCATAGTCTTCATATCCTCCCCATAGTCTCCTCAGTTCATATCCACCCCATAGTCTCCTCAGTTCATATCCACCCAATAGTCTCCTCAGTTCATATCCTCCCCATAGTCTCCTCAGTTCATAGTCCACATCCTCCCCATAGTCTCCCCGAGTTTATAGTTCATATTCTCCCCATAGTCTCCTCAGTTCATATTCTCCCCATAGTCAACTCAGTTTACAGTTGATATCCTCCCCATAGTCTCCTCAGTTCATATCCTCCCCATAGTCTCCTCAGTTCATATCCTCCCCGTAGACTCCTCAGTTCATAGTCCATATCCTCCCCATAGTCTCCCCAGTTTATAGTTCATATTCTCCTTATAGTCTCCTCAGTTTATAGTTCATATCCGCCCCATAGTCTCTTCAGTTCATATCCTCCCCATAGTCTCCTCAGTTCATATCCTCCCCATAGTCTCCTCAGTTCATATCCTCCCCATAGTCTCCTCAGTTTATATCCTCCCCATAGTCTCTTCAGTTCATATCCTCCCCATAGTCTCCTCAGTTCATATCCTCCCCATTGTCTCCTCAGTTCATATCCTCCCCATAGACTCCTCAGTTCATATCCTCCCCATAGTCTCCTCAGTTCATATCCTCCCCATAGTCTCCTCAGTTCATATCCTCCTCATAGTCTCCTCAGTTCATATCCTCCCCATAGTCTCCTCAGTTCATATCCTCCCCATAGTCTCCTCAGTTCATATCCTCCTCATAGTCTCCTCAGTTCATATCCTCCCCATAGTCTCCTCAGTTCATATCCTCCCCATAGTCTCCTCAGTTCATAGTCCATATCCTCCCCATAGTCTCCCCGAGTTTATAGTTCATATCCTCCCCGTAGTCTACTCAGTTCATATTCTCCCCATAGTCTACTCAGTTCATATCCTCCTCATAGTCTCCTCAGTTCATATCCTCCCCATAGTCTCCTCAGTTTATAGTTCATATTCTCCCCATGTCTCCTCAGTTCATATCCTACCCATAGTCTCCTCAGTTCATATCCTCCACGTAGACTCCTCAGTTCATATCCTCCCCATAGTCTCCTCAGTTTATAGTTCATATACTCCCCATAGTGTCTTCAGTTCATATCCTCACCATCGTCTCCTCAGTTCATATCCTTCCCATAGTCTCCTCCGTTTATAGTTCATATTCTCCCCATAGTCTCCTGAGTTCACATCCTCCCCATAGTCTCCTCAGTTCAAAGCCGCCCCATAGTCTCCTCAGTTCAAAGCCTCCCTGTAGTCTCCTCAGTTCATATCCTCCCCGTAGACTCCTCAGTTCATATCCTCCCGTAGTCTCCTCAGTTCATATCCTCCCCGTAGTCTCCTCAGTTCATATCCTCCCCGTAGTCTCCTCAGTTCATATCCTCCCTGTAGTCTCCTCAGTTCATATCCTCCCCGTAGTCTCCTCAGTTCATATCCTCCCAGTAGTCTCCTCAGTTCATATCCTCCCCGTAGTCTCCTCAGTTCATATCCTCCCCGTAGTCTCCTCAGTTCATAGCCTCCCTGTAGTCTCCTCAGTTCATATCCTCCCCGTAGTCTCCTCAGTTCATATCCTCCCCGTAGTCTCCTCAGTTCATATCCTCCCCGTAGTCTCCTCAGTTCATATCCTCCCCATAGTCTCCTCAGTTCATATCCTCCCCATAGTCTCTCCTCAGTTCATATCCTCCCCGTAGTCTCTCCTCAGTTCATATCCTCCCCGTAGTCTCCTCAGTTCATATCCTCCCGTAGTCTCCTCAGTTCATATCCTCCCCGTAGTCTCCTCAGTTCCTATCCTCCCCATAGTCTCCTCAGATCATATCCTCCCCATAGTCTCCTCAGTTCATATCCTCCCCATGGTCTCTTCAGTTTACAGTTCATATCCTCCCCGTAGTCTCCTCAGTTCATAGCCTCCCCGTAGTCTCCTCAGTTCATATCCTCCCCGTAGTCTCCTCAGTTCATATCCACCCCATAGTCTCCTCAGTTCATATCCACCCCATAGTCTCTTCAGTTCATAGTCCATATCCTCCCCTAAGTCTCCTCAGTATATAGTTCATATTCTCCCCATAGTCTCCTCAGTTCATATCGTCCCCATAGTCTCCTCAGTTTACAGTTCATATCCTCCCCATAGTCTTCATATTCTCCCCATAGTCTCCTCAGTTCATATTCTCCCCGTAGTCTACTCAGTTTACAGTTGATATCCTCCCCATAGTCTCCTCAGTTCATATCCTCCCCATAGTCTCCTCAGTTCATATCCTCCCCGTAGACTCCTCAGTTCATAGTCCATATCCTCCCCATAGTCTCCCCAGTTTATAGTTCATATTCTCCTTATAGTCTCCTCAGTTTATAGTTCATATCCGCCCAATAGTCTCTTCAGTTCATATCCTCCCCATAGTCTCCTCAGTTCATATCCTCCCCATAGTCTCCTCAGTTCATATCCTCCCCATAGTCTCCTCAGTTCATATCCTCCCCATAGTCTCCTCAGTTTACTGTTCATATCCTCCCCATAGTCTTCATATCCTCCCCATAGTCTCCTCAGTTCATATCCACCCCATAGTCTCCTCAGTTCATATCCACCCAATAGTCTCCTCAGTTCATATCCTCCCCATAGTCTCCTCAGTTCATAGTCCACATCCTCCCCATAGTCTCCCCGAGTTTAGAGTTCATATTCTCCCCATAGTCTCCTCAGTTCATATTCTCCCCATAGTCAACTCAGTTTACAGTTGATATCCTCCCCATAGTCTCCTCAGTTCATATCCTCCCCATAGTCTCCTCAGTTCATATCCTCCCCGTAGACTCCTCAGTTCATAGTCCATATCCTCCCCATAGGCTCCCCAGTTTATAGTTCATATTCTCCTTATAGTCTCCTCAGTTTATAGTTCATATCCGCCCCATAGTCTCTTCAGTTCATATCCTCCCCATAGTCTCCTCAGTTCATATCCTCCCCATAGTCTCCTCAGTTCATATCCTCCCCATAGTCTCCTCAGTTTATATCCTCCCCATAGTCTCTTCAGTTCATATCCTCCCCATAGTCTCCTCAGTTCATATCCTCCCCATTGTCTCCTCAGTTCATATCCTCCCCATAGACTCCTCAGTTCATATCCTCCCCATAGTCTCCTCAGTTCATATCCTCCCCATAGTCTCCTCAGTTCATATCCTCCTCATAGTCTCCTCAGTTCATATCCTCCCCATAGTCTCCTCAGTTCATATCCTCCCCATAGTCTCCTCAGTTCCTATCCTCCCCATAGTCTCCTCAGTTCATAGTCCATATCCTCCCCATAGTCTCCCCGAGTTTATAGTTCATATCCTCCCCGTAGTCTACTCAGTTCATATTCTCCCCATAGTCTACTCAGTTCATATCCTCCCCATAGTCTCCTCAGTTCATATCCTCCCCATAGTCTCCTCAGTTTATAGTTCATATTCTCCCCATGTCTCCTCAGTTCATATCCTACCCATAGTCTCCTCAGTTCATATCCTCCACGTAGACTCCTCAGTTCATATCCTCCCCATAGTCTCCTCAGTTTATAGTTCATATACTCCCCATAGTGTCTTCAGTTCATATCCTCACCATCGTCTCCTCAGTTCATATCCTTCCCATAGTCTCCTCCGTTTATAGTTCATATTCTCCCCATAGTCTCCTGAGTTCACATCCTCCCCATAGTCTCCTCAGTTCAAAGCCGCCCCATAGTCTCCTCAGTTCAAAGCCTCCCTGTAGTCTCCTCAGTTCATATCCTCCCCGTAGACTCCTCAGTTCATATCCTCCCGTAGTCTCCTCAGTTCATATCCTCCCCGTAGTCTCCTCAGTTCATATCCTCCCCGTAGTCTCCTCAGTTCATATCCTCCCTGTAGTCTCCTCAGTTCATATCCTCCCCGTAGTCTCCTCAGTTCATATCCTCCCAGTAGTCTCCTCAGTTCATATCCTCCCCGTAGTCTCCTCAGTTCATATCCTCCCCGTAGTCTCCTCAGTTCATAGCCTCCCTGTAGTCTCCTCAGTTCATATCCTCCCCGTAGTCTCCTCAGTTCATATCCTCCCCGTAGTCTCCTCAGTTCATATCCTCCCCGTAGTCTCCTCAGTTCATATCCTCCCCATAGTCTCCTCAGTTCATATCCTCCCCATAGTCTCTCCTCAGTTCATATCCTCCCCGTAGTCTCTCCTCAGTTCATATCCTCCCCGTAGTCTCCTCAGTTCATATCCTCCCGTAGTCTCCTCAGTTCATATCCTCCCCGTAGTCTCCTCAGTTCCTATCCTCCCCATAGTCTCCTCTGTTCCTATCCTCCCCATAGTCTCTTCAGTTTATAGTTCATATCCTCCCCATAGTTTCCTCAGTTCATATCCTCCCAATAGTCTACTCATTTTACAGTTAATATCCTCCCCATAGTCTCCTCAGTTTATAGTTCATATCCTCCCCATAGTCTCCTCAGTTCATATCCTCCCCATTGTCTCCTCAGTTCATATCCTCCCCATAGACTCCTCAGTTCATATCCTCCCCATAGTCTCCTCAGTTCATATCCTCCCCATAGTCTCCTCAGTTCATATCCTCCCCATAGTCTCCTCAGTTCATATCCTCCCCATAGTCTCCTCTGTTCCTATCCTCCCCATAGTCTCCTCTGTTCCTATCCTCCCCATAGTCTCTTCAGTTTATAGTTCATATCCTCCCCATAGTCTCCTCAGTTCATATCCTCCCCATAGTCTACTCATTTTACAGTTAATATCCTCCCCATAGTCTCCTAAGTTTACAGTTAATACCCTCCCCATAGTCTCCTAAGTTTACAGTTAATATCCTCCCCATAGTCTCCTAACTTTACAGTTCATATCCTCCCCATAGTCTCCTCAGTTCATATCCTCCCCATAGTCTCCTAAGTTTACACTTCATATCCTCCCCATAGACTCTTCAGTTTATAGTTCATATCCTCCCCATAGTCTCCTCAGTTCATATTCTCCCCATAGTCTCCTCAGTTTACAGTTCATATCCCCCCCATAGTCTCCTCAGTTTACAGTTCATATCCTCCCCATAGTCTCTTCAGTTCATATCCTCCCCATAGTCTCCTCAGTTTACAGTTCATATCCTCCCCATAGTCTCCTCAGTTCATATTCTCCCCATAGTCTCCTCAGTTTACAGTTCATATCCTCCCCATAGTCTCCTCAGTTTACAGTTCATATCCTCCCCATAGTCTCTTCAGTTCATATCCTCCCCATAGTCTCCTCAGTTTACAGTTCATATCCTCCCCATAGACTCTTCAGTTTATAGTTCATATCCTCCCCATAGTCTCCTCAGTTCATATTCTCCCCATAGTCTCCTCAGTTTACAGTTCATATCCTCCCCATAGTCTCCTCAGTTTACAGTTCATATTCTCCCCATGTCTCCTCAGTTCATATCCTACCCATAGTCTCCTCAGTTCATATCCTCCACGTAGACTCCTCAGTTCATATCCTCCCCATAGTCTCCTCAGTTTATAGTTCATATACTCCCCATAGTCTCTTCAGTTCATATCCTCCCCATCGTCTCCTCAGTTCATATCCTTCCCATTGTCTCCTCCGTTTATAGTTCATATTCTCCCCATAGTCTCCTGAGTTCACATCCTCCCCATAGTCTCCTCAGTTCAAAGCCGCACCATAGTCTCCTCAGTTCAAAGCCTCCCTGTAGTCTCCTCAGTTCATATCCTCCCCGTAGTCTCCTCAGTTCATATCCTCCCCGTAGTCTCCTCAGTTCATATCCTCCCCGTAGTCTCCTCAGTTCATATCCTCCCCGTAGTCTCCTTAGTTCATATCCTCCCCGTAGTCTCCTCAGTTCATATCCTCCCAGTAGTCTCCTCAGTTCATATCCTCCCCGTAGTCTCCTCAGTTCATATCCTCCCCGTAGTCTCCTCAGTTCATAGCCTCCCCGTAGTCTCCTCAGTTCATATCCTCCGCATAGTCTCCTCAGTTCATATCCTCCCCATAGTCTCCTCAGTTCATATCCTCCCCATAGTCTCCTCAGTTTATATCCTGCCCATATCCTCCTCAGTTCATATACTCCCCATAGTCTCCTCAGTTCATATACTCCCCATAGTCTCCTCAGTTCATATACTCCCCATAGTCTCCTCAGTTCATATACTCCCCATAGTCTCCTCAGTTCATATCCTCCCCATAGTCTCCTCAGTTCATATCCTCCCCATAGTCTCCTCAGTTCATATCCTCCCCATAGTCTCCTCAGTTTATAGTTCGTATCCCTTCCATAGTCTCCTCAGTTCATATCCTTCCCATAGTCTCCTCAGTTTATAGTTCATTTTCTCCCCATAGTCTCCTCAGTTCATATCCTCCCCATAGTCTCCTCAGTTTACAGTTCATATCCTCCCCATTGTCTCCTCAGTTCATATCCTCCCCATAGTCTCCTCAGTTCATATGCTCCCCATTGTCTCCTCAGTTTACAGTTATTATCCTCCTCATAGCCTCTTCAGTTTACAGTTCATATCCTCCCCATAGTCTCCTCAGTTCATATCCTCCCCATAGTCTCCTCAGTTTATATCCTCCCCATAGTCTCCTCAGTTCATATCCTCCCCATAGTCTCCTCCGTTTACAGTTCATATACTCCCCATAGTCTCCTCAGTTTACAGTTCCTATCCTCCCCATAGTCTCCTCAGTTTATAGTTCATATCCTCCCCATAGTCTCCTCAGTTCAAATCCACCCCATAGTCTCCTCAGTTCATATCCTCCCCATAGTCTCCTCAGTTTACAGTTCATATCCTCCCCATAGTCTCCTCAGTTTACAGTTCATATCCTCCCCATAGTCTCCTCAGTTTACAGTTCATATCCTCCCCATAGTCTCCTCAGTTCATATCCTCCCCATAGTCTCCTCAGTTCATATGCTCCCCATAGTCTCCTCAGTTTACAGTTCATATACTCCCCATAGTCTCTTCAGTTTACAGTTCATATCCTCCCCATAGTCTCCTCAGTTTATATCCTCCCCATAGTCTCCTCAGTTCATATCCTCCCCATAATCTCCTCAGTTCATATTCTCCCCCATAGTCTCCTCAGTTCATATCCTCCCCATAGTCTCCTCAGTTTATAGTCCATATCCTCCCCATAGTCTCCCTAGTTTATAGTTCATATCCTCCCCATAGTCTCCTCAGTTCAGATCCTCCCCATAGTCTCCTCAGTTTGTAGTCAATATCCTCCCCATAGTCTCCCTAGTTTACAGTTCATATCCTCCCCATAGTCTCCTCAGTTCATATACTCCCCATAGTCTCCTCAGTTTACAGTTCATATCCTCCCCATAGTCTCCTCAGTTTATAGTCAATATCCTCCCCATAGTCTCCCTAGTTTACAGTTCATATCCTCCCCATAGTCTCCTAAGTTTACAGTTCATATCCTCCCCATAGTCTCCTCATTTTATAGTCCATATCCTCCCCATTGTCTCCTCAGTTTATAGTTCATATCCTCCTCATAGTCTCCTCAGTTTATATCCTCCCCATAGTCTCCTCAGTTCATATCCTACCCATAGTCTCCTCAGTTCATATCCTCCCCATAGTCTCCTCAGTTCATATCCTCCCCATAGTCTCCTCAGTTTATATCCTGCCCATATCCGCCTCAGTTCATATACTCCCCATAGTCTCCTCAGTTCATATACTCCCCATAGTCTCCTCAGTTCATATACTCCCCATAGTCTCCTCAGTTCATATACTCCCCATAGTCTCCTCAGTTCATATCCTCCCCATAGTCTCCTCAGTTCATATCCTCCCCATAGTCTCCTCAGTTCATATCCTCCCCATAGTCTCCTCAGTTTATAGTTCGTATCCTCCCCATAGTCTCCTCAGTTCATATCCTTCCCATAGTCTCCTCAGTTTATAGTTCATTTTCTCCCCATAGTCTCCTCAGTTCATATCCTCCCCATAGTCTCCTCAGTTTACAGTTCATATCCTCCTCATAGCCTCTTCAGTTTACAGTTCATATCCTCCCCATAGTCTCCTCAGTTCATTTCCTCCCCATAGTCTCCTCAGTTTATATCCTCCCCATAGTCTCCTCAGTTCATATACTCCCCATAGTCTCCTCAGTTTACAGTTCATATCCTCCCCATAGTCTCCTCAGTTTACAGTTCCTATCCTCCCCATAGTCTCAGTTTATACTTCATATCCTCCCCATAGTCTCCTCAGTTCAAATCCTCCCCATAGTCTCCTCAGTTCATATCCTCCCCATAGTCTCCTCAGTTTATAGTCCATATCCTCCCCATAGTCTCCTCAGTTCATATCCTCCCCATAGTCTCCTAAGTTTACAGTTCATATCCTCCCCTCAGTCTCCTCAGTTTATAGTTCATATCCTCCCCATTGTCTCCTCAGTTCATATCCTCCCCATAGTCTCCTCAGTTCATATGCTCCCCATAGTCTCCTCAGTTTACAGTTCATATCCTCCCCATTGGCTCCTCAGTTCATATCCTCCCCATAGTCTCCTCAGTTCATATGCTCCCCATAGTCTCCTCAGTTTACAGTTCATATACTCCCCATAGTCTCTTCAGTTTACAGTTCATATCCTCCCCATAGTCTCCTCAGTTTATATCCTCCCCATAGTCTCCTCAGTTCATATCCTCCCCATAATCTCCTCAGTTCATATCCTCCCCATAGTCTCCTCAGTTCATATCCTCCCCATAGTCTCCTCAGTTTATAGTCCAAATCCTCCCCATAGTCTCCCTAGTTTATAGTTCATATCCTCCCCATAGTCTCCTCAGTTCAGATCCTCCCCATAGTCTCCTCAGTTTATAGTCAATATCCTCCCCATAGTCTCCCTAGTTTACAGTTCATATCCTCCCCATAGTCTCCTCAGTTCATATACTCCGCATAGTCTCCTCAGTTTACAGTTCATATCCTCCCCATAGTCTCCTCAGTTTATAGTCAATATCCTCCCCATAGTCTCCCTAGTTTACAGTTCATATCCTCCCCATAGTCTCCTAAGTTTACAGTTCATATCCTCCCCATAGTCTCCTCATTTTATAGTCCATATCCTCCCCATTGTCTCCTCAGTTTATAGTTCATATCCTCCTCATAGTCTCCTCAGTTTATATCCTCCCCATAGTATCCTCAGTTCATATCCTCCACATAGTCTCCTCAGTTCATATCCTCCCCATAGTCTCCTCAGTTCATATCCTCCCCATAGTCTCCTCAGTTTATATCCTCCCCATAGTCTCCTCAGTTCATATACTCCCCATAGTCTCCTCAGTTCATATACTCCCCATAGTCTCCTCAGTTCATATACTCCCCATAGTCTCCTCAGTTCATATACTCCCCATAGTCTCCTCAGTTCATATCCTCCCCATAGTCTCCTCAGTTCATATCCTCCCCATAGTCTCCTCAGTTCATATCCTCCCCATAGTCTCCTCAGTTCATATACTCCGCATAGTCTCCTCAGTTTATAGTCAATATCCTCCCCATAGTCTCCCTAGTTTACAGTTCATATCCTCCCCATAGTCTCCTAAGTTTACAGTTCATATCCTCCCCATAGTCTCCTCATTTTATAGTCCATATCCTCCCCATTGTCTCCTCAGTTTATAGTTCATATCCTCCTCATAGTCTCCTCAGTTTATATCCTCCCCATAGTATCCTCAGTTCATATCCTCCACATAGTCTCCTCAGTTCATATCCTCCCCATAGTCTCCTCAGTTCATATCCTCCCCATAGTCTCCTCAGTTTATATCCTGCCCATATCCTCCTCAGTTCATATACTCCCCATAGTCTCCTCAGTTCATATACTCCCCATAGTCTCCTCAGTTCATATACTCCCCATAGTCTCCTCAGTTCATATACTCCCCATAGTCTCCTCAGTTCATATCCTCCCCATAGTCTCCTCAGTTCATATCCTCCCCATAGTCTCCTCAGTTCATATCCTCCCCATAGTCTCCTCAGTTTATAGTTCGTATCCTCCCCATAGTCTCCTCAGTTGATAGTTCATTTTCTCCCCATAGTCTCCTCAGTTCATATCCTCCCCATAGTCTCCTCAGTTTATAGTTCATATCCTTCCCATAGTCTCCTCAGTTTATAGTTCATTTTCTCCCCATAGTCTCCTCAGTTCATATCCTCCCCATAGTCTCCTCAGTTTACAGTTCATATCCTCCCCATTGTCTCCTCAGTTCATATCCTCCCCATAGTCTCCTCAGTTCATATGCTCCCCATTGTCTCCTCAGTTTACAGTTATTATCCTCCTCATAGCCTCTTCAGTTTACAGTTCATATCCTCCCCATAGTCTCCTCAGTTCATATCCTCCCCATAGTCTCCTCAGTTTATATCCTTTCCATAGTCTCCTCAGTTCATATCCTCCCCATAGTCTCCTCCGTTTACAGTTCATATACTCCCCATAGTCTCCTCAGTTTACAGTTCCTATCCTCCCCATAGTCTCCTCAGTTTATAGTTCATATCCTCCCCATAGTCTCCTCAGTTCAAATCCTCCCCATAGTCTCCTCAGTTCATATCCTCCCCATAGTCTCCTCAGTTTACAGTTCATATCCTCCCCATAGTCTCCTCATTTTACAGTTCATATCCTCCCCATAGTCTCCTCAGTTTACAGTTCATATCCTCCCCATAGTCTCCTCAGTTCATATGCTCCCCATAGTCTCCTCAGTTTACAGTTCATATACTCCCCATAGTCTCTTCAGTTTACAGTTCATATCCTCCCCATAGTCTCCTCAATTTATATCCTCCCCATAGTCTCCTCAGTTCATATCCTCCCCATAATCTCCTCAGTTCATATCCTCCCCATAGTCTCCTCAGTTCATATCCTCCCCATAGTCTCCTCAGTTTATAGTCCATATCCTCCCCATAGTCTCCCTAGTTTATAGTTCATATCCTCCCCATAGTCTCCTCAGTTCAGATCCTCCCCATAGTCTCCTCAGTTTACAGTTCATATCCTCCCCATAATCTCCTCATTTTATAGTCCATATCCTCCCCATTGTCTCCTCAGTTTATAGTTCATATCCTCCTCATAGTCTCCTCAGTTTATATCCTCCCCATAGTCTCCTCAGTTCATACCCTCCCCATAGTCTCCTCAGTTCATATCCTCCCCATAGTCTCCTCAGTTCATATCCTCCCCATAGTCTCCTCAGTTTATATCCTGCCCATATCCGCCTCAGTTCATATACTCCCCATAGTCTCCTCAGTTCATATACTCCCCATAGTCTCCTCAGTTCATATACTCCCCATAGTCTCCTCAGTTCATATCCTCCCCATAGTCTCCTCAGTTCATATCCTCCCCATAGTCTCCTCAGTTCATATCCTCGCCATAGTCTCCTCAGTTCATATCCTCCCCATAGTCTCCTCAGTTCATATCCTCCCCATAGTCTCCTCAGTTTATAGTTCGTATCCTCCCCATAGTCTCCTCAGTTCATATCCTTCCCATAGTCTCCCCAGTTTATAGTCCATATCCTCCCCATAGTCTCCCTAGTTTATAGTTCATATCCTCCCCATAGTCTCCTCAGTTCAGATCCTCCCCATAGTCTCCTCAGTTTACAGTTCATATCCTCCCCATTGTCTCCTCAGTTCATATCCTCCCCATAGTCTCCTCAGTTCATATACTCCCCATAGTCTCCTCAGTTCATATACTCCCCATAGTCTCCTCAGTTTACAGTTCATATAATCCCCATAGTCTCCTCAGTTTATATCCTCCCCATAGTCTCCTCAGTTTATATCCTCCCCATAGTCTCCTCAGTTCATATCCTCCCCATAGTCTCCTCAGTTCATATCCTCCCCATTGTCTCCTCAGTTTATAGTTCATATCCTCCCCATAGTCTCCTCGGTTCATATCCTTCCCATAGTCTCCTCAGTTTATAGTTCATTTTCTCCACATAGTCTCCTCAGTTCAAATCCTCCCCATAGTCTCCTCAGTTTACAGTTCATATCCTCCCCATAGTCTCCTCAGTTTATAGTTCATATCCTCCCCATAGTCTACTCAGTTCAAATCCTCCCCATAGTCTCCTCAGTTCATATCCTCCCCATAGTCTCCTCAGTTTACAGTTCATATCCTCCCCATAGTCTCCTCAGTTTACAGTTCATATCCTCCCCATAGTCTCCTCAGTTTACAGTTCATATCCTCCCCATAGTCTCCTCAGTTTACAGTTCATATCCTCCCCATAGTCTCCTCAGTTCATATCCACCCCATAGTCTCCTCAGTTCATATCCACCCCATAGTCTCCTCAGTTCATATCCACCCCATAGTCTCCTCAGTTGAAATCCACCCCATAGTCTCCTCAGTTCATATCCACCCCATAGTCTCCTCAGTTCATATCCACCCCATAGTCTCCTCAGTTCATAGTCCATATCCTCCCCTAAGTCTCCTCAGTATATAGTTCATATTCTCCCCATAGTCTCCTCAGTTCATATCCTCCCCATAGTCTCCTCATTTTACAGTTCATATCCTCCCCATAGTCTTCATATCCTCCCCATAGTCTCCTCAGTTCATATCCACCCCATAGTCTCCTCAGTTCATATCCACCCCATAGTCTCCTCAGTTCAAATCCACCCCATAGTCTCCTCAGTTCATATCCACCCCGTAGTCTCCTTAGTTCATAGTCCATATCCTCCCCATAGTCTCCTCAGTTTATAGTTCATATCCTCCTCATAGTCTCCTCAGTTTATATCCTCCCCATAGTCTCCTCAGTTCATATCCTCCCCATAGTCTCCTCAGTTCATATCCTCCCCATAGTCTCCTCAGTTCATATACTCCCCACAGTCTCCTCAGTTTATATCCTCCCCATAGTCTCCTCAGTTTATATCCTCCCCATAGTCTCCTCAGTTCATTTCCTCCCCATAGTCTCCTCAGTTTATATCCTCCCCATAGTCTCATCAGTTCATATCCTCCCCATAGTCTCCTCAGTTCATATCCTCCCCATAGTCTCCTCGGTTCATATCCTTCCCATAGTCTCCTCAGTTTATAGTTCATTTTCTCCCCATAGTCTCCTCAGTTCATATCCTCCCCATAGTCTCCTCATTTTACAGTTCATATCCTCCCCATAGTCTCCTCAGTTTACAGTTCATATCCTCCCCATAGTCTCCTCAGTTTACAGTTCATATCCTCCCCATAGTCTCCTCAGTTCATATCCTCCCCATAGTCTCCTCAGTTCATATGCTCCCCATAGTCTCCTCAGTTTACAGTTCATATACTCCCCATAGTCTCTTCAGTTTACAGTTCATATCCTCCCCATAGTCTCCTCAATTTATATCCTCCCCATAGTCTCCTCAGTTCATATCCTCCCCATAATCTCCTCAGTTCATATCCTCCCCATAGTCTCCTCAGTTCATATCCTCCCCATAGTCTCCTCAGTTTATAGTCCATATCCTCCCCATAGTCTCCCTAGTTTATAGTTCATATCCTCCCCATAGTCTCCTCAGTTCAGATCCTCCCCATAGTCTCCTCAGTTTGTAGTCAATATCCTCCCCATAGTCTCCCTAGTTTACAGTTCATATCCTCCCCATAGTCTCCTCAGTTCATATACTCCCCATAGTCTCCTCAGTTTACAGTTCATATCCTCCCCATAGTCTCCTCAGTTTATAGTCAATATCCTCCCCATAGTCTCCCTAGTTTACAGTTCATATCCTCCCCATAGTCTCCTAAGTTTACAGTTCATATCCTCCCCATAGTCTCCTCATTTTATAGTCCATATCCTCCCCATTGTCTCCTCAGTTTATAGTTCATATCCTCCTCATAGTCTCCTCAGTTTATATCCTCCCCATAGTCTCCTCAGTTCATACCCTCCCCATAGTCTCCTCAGTTCATATCCTCCCCATAGTCTCCTCAGTTCATATCCTCCCCATAGTCTCCTCAGTTTATATCCTGCCCATATCCGCCTCAGTTCATATACTCCCCATAGTCTCCTCAGTTCATATACTCCCCATAGTCTCCTCAGTTCATATACTCCCCATAGTCTCCTCAGTTCATATACTCCCCATAGTCTCCTCAGTTCATATCCTCCCCATAGTCTCCTCAGTTCATATCCTCCCCATAGTCTCCTCAGTTCATATCCTCCCCATAGTCTCCTCAGTTTATAGTTCGTATCCTCCCCATAGTCTCCTCAGTTCATATCCTTCCCATAGTCTCCCCAGTTTATAGTTCATTTTCTCCCCATAGTCTCCTCAGTTCATATCCCCCCCATAGTCTCCTCAGTTTACAGTTCATATCCTCCCCATTGTCTCCTCAGTTCATATCCTCCCCATAGTCTCCTCAGTTCATATACTCCCCATAGTCTCCTCAGTTCATATACTCCCCATAGTCTCCTCAGTTTACAGTTCATATAATCCCCATAGTCTCCTCAGTTTATATCCTCCCCATAGTCTCCTCAGTTTATATCCTCCCCATAGTCTCCTCAGTTCATATCCTCCCCATAGTCTCCTCAGTTCATATCCTCCCCATTGTCTCCTCAGTTTATAGTTCATATCCTCCCCATAGTCTCCTCGGTTCATATCCTTCCCATAGTCTCCTCAGTTTATAGTTCATTTTCTCCACATAGTCTCCTCAGTTCAAATCCTCCCCATAGTCTCCTCAGTTTACAGTTCATATCCTCCCCATAGTCTCCTCAGTTTATAGTTCATATCCTCCCCATAGTCTACTCAGTTCAAATCCTCACCATAGTCTCCTCAGTTCATATCCTCCCCATAGTCTCCTCAGTTTACAGTTCATATCCTCCCCATAGTCTCCTCAGTTTACAGTTCATATCCTCCCCATAGTCTCCTCAGTTTATAGTTCGTATCCTCCCCATAGTCTCCTCAGTTCATATCCTTCCCATAGTCTCCCCAGTTTATAGTTCATTTTCTCCCCATAGTCTCCTCAGTTCATATCCCCCCCATAGTCTCCTCAGTTTACAGTTCATATCCTCCCCATTGTCTCCTCAGTTCATATCCTCCCCATAGTCTCCTCAGTTCATATACTCCCCATAGTCTCCTCAGTTCATATACTCCCCATAGTCTCCTCAGTTTACAGTTCATATAATCCCCATAGTCTCCTCAGTTTATATCCTCCCCATAGTCTCCTCAGTTTATATCCTCCCCATAGTCTCCTCAGTTCATATCCTCCCCATAGTCTCCTCAGTTCATATCCTCCCCATTGTCTCCTCAGTTTATAGTTCATATCCTCCCCATAGTCTCCTCGGTTCATATCCTTCCCATAGTCTCCTCAGTTTATAGTTCATTTTCTCCACATAGTCTCCTCAGTTCAAATCCTCCCCATAGTCTCCTCAGTTTACAGTTCATATCCTCCCCATAGTCTCCTCAGTTTATAGTTCATATCCTCCCCATAGTCTACTCAGTTCAAATCCTCACCATAGTCTCCTCAGTTCATATCCTCCCCATAGTCTCCTCAGTTTACAGTTCATATCCTCCCCATAGTCTCCTCAGTTTACAGTTCATATCCTCCCCATAGTCTCCTCAGTTTACAGTTCATATCCTCCCCATAGTCTCCTCAGTTTACAGTTCATATCCTCCCCATAGTCTCCTCAGTTCATATCCACCCCATAGTCTCCTCAGTTCATATCCACCCCATAGTCTCCTCAGTTCATATCCACCCCATAGTCTCCTCAGTTGAAATCCACCCCATAGTCTCCTCAGTTCATATCCACCCCATAGTCTCCTCAGTTCATATCCACCCCATAGTCTCCTCAGATCATAGTCCATATCCTCCCCTAAGTCTCCTCAGTATATAGTTCATATTCTCCCCATAGTCTCCTCAGTTCATATCCTCCCCATAGTCTCCTCATTTTACAGTTCATATCCTCCCCATAGTCTTCATATCCTCCCCATAGTCTCCTCAGTTCATATCCACCCCATAGTCTCCTCAGTTCATATCCACCCCATAGTCTCCTCAGTTCAAATCCACCCCATAGTCTCCTCAGTTCATATCCACCCGGTAGTATCCTTAGTTCATAGTCCATATCCTCCCCATAGTCTCCTCAGTTTATAGTTCATATCCTCCTCATAGTCTCCTCAGTTTATATCCTCCCCATAGTCTCCTCAGTTCATATCCTCCCCATAGTCTCCTCAGTTCATATCCTCCCCATAGTCTCCTCAGGTCATATCCTCCCCATAGTCTCCTCAGTTTATATCCTGCCCATATCCTCCTCAGTTCATATACTCCCCATAGTCTCCTCAATTCATATACTCCCATAGTCTCCTCAGTTCATATACTCCCCATAGTCTCCTCAGTTTATATCCTCCCCATAGTCTCCTCAGTTTATATCCTCCCCATAGTCTCCTCAGTTCATTTCCTCCCCATAGTCTCCTCAGTTTATATCCTCCCCATAGTCTCCTCGGTTCATATCCTTCCCATAGTCTCCTCAGTTTATAGTTCATTTTCTCCCCATAGTCTCCTCAGTTCATATCCTCCCCATAGTCTCCTCAGTTTACAGTTCATATCCTCCCCATTGTCTCCTCAGTTCACATCCTCCCCATAGTCTCCTCAGTTCATATGCTCCCCATAGTCTCCTCAGTTTACAGTTATTATCCTCCTCATAGCCTCTTCAGATTACAGTTCATATCCTCCCCATAGTCTCCTCAGTTCATATCCTCCCCATAGTCTCCTCAGTTTATATCCTCCCCATAGTCTCCTCAGTTCATATCCTCCCCATAGTCTCCTCAGTTTACAGTTCATATCCTCCCCATAGTCTCCTCAGTTTACAGTTCCTATCCTACCCATAGTCTCCTCAGTTTATAGTTCATATCCTCCCCATAGTCTCCTCAGTTCAAATCCTCCCCATAGTCTCCTCAGTTCATATCCTCCCCATAGTCTCCTCAGTTTACAGTTCCTATCCTCCCCATAGTCTCCTCAGTTTACAGTTCATATCCTCCCCATAGTCTCCTCAGTTTACAGTTCATATCCTCCCCATAGTCTCCTCAGTTTACAGTTCATATCCTCCCCATAGTCTCCTCAGTTTACAGTTCATATCCTCCCCATAGTCTCCTCAGTTCATATCCACCCCATAGTCTCCTCAGTTCATATCCACCCCATAGTCTCCTCAGTTCATATCCACCCCATAGTCTCCTCAGTTCAAATCCACCCCATAGTCTCCTCAGTTCATATCCACCCCATAGTCTCCTCAGTTCATAGTCCATATCCTCCCCTAAGTCTCCTCAGTATATAGTTCATATTCTCCCCATAGTCTCCTCAGTTCATATCCTCCCCATAGTCTCCTCAGTTTACAGTTCATATCCTCCCCATAGTCTTCATATCCTCCCCATAGTCTCCTCAGTTCATATCCACCCCATAGTCTCCTCAGTTCATATCCACCCCATAGTCTCCTCAGTTCATATCCTCCCCATAGTCTCCTCAGTTCATAGCCCATATCCTCCCCATAGTCTCCCCGAGTTTATAGTTCATATTCTCCCCATAGTCTCCTCAGTTCATATCCTCCCCATAGTCTCCTCAGTTCATATCCTCCCCGTAGACTCCTCAGTTCATAGTCCATATCCTCCCCATAGTCTCCCCAGTTTATAGTTCATATTCTCCTTATAGTCTCCTCAGTTTATAGTTCATATCCGCCCCATAGTCTCTTCAGTTCATATCCTCCCCATAGTCTCCTCAGTTCATATCCTCCCCATAGTCTCCTCAGTTTACAGTTCATATCCTCCCCATAGTCTCCTCAGTTTACAGTTCATATCCTCCCCATAGTCTCCTCAGTTTACAGTTCATATCCTCCCCATAGTCTCCTCAGTTTACAGTTCATATCCTCCCCATTGTCTCCTCAGTTTACAGTTCATATCCTCCCCATAGTCTCCTCAGTTCATATCCACCCCATAGTCTCCTCAGTTCATAGTCCATATCCTCCCCTAAGTCTCCTCAGTATATAGTTCATATTCTCCCCATAGTCTCCTCAGTTCATATCCTCCCCATAGTCTCCTCAGTTTACAGTTCATATCCTCCCCATAGTCTTCATATCCTCCCCATAGTCTCCTCAGTTCATATCCACCCCATAGTCTCCTCAGTTCATATCCACCCCATAGTCTCCTCAGTTCATATCCTCCCCATAGTCTCCTCAGTTCATAGCCCATATCCTCCCCATAGTCTCCCCGAGTTTATAGTTCATATTCTCCCCATAGTCTCCTCAGTTCATATCCTCCCCATAGTCTCCTCAGTTCATATCCTCCCCGTAGACTCCTCAGTTCATAGTCCATATCCTCCCCATAGTCTCCCCAGTTTATAGTTCATATTCTCCTTATAGTCTCCTCAGTTTATAGTTCATATCCGCCCCATAGTCTCTTCAGTTCATATCCTCCCCATAGTCTCCTCAGTTCATATCCTCCCCATAGTCTCCTCAGTTTACAGTTCATATCCTCCCCATAGTCTCCTCAGTTTACAGTTCATATCCTCCCCATAGTCTCCTCAGTTTACAGTTCATATCCTCCCCATAGTCTCCTCAGTTTACAGTTCATATCCTCCCCATAGTCTCCTCAGTTCATATCCACCGCATAGTCTCCTCAGTTCATAGTCCATATCCTCCCCTAAGTCTCCTCAGTATATAGTTCATATTCTCCCCATAGTCTCCTCAGTTCATATCCTCCCCATAGTCTCCTCAGTTTACAGTTCATATCCTCCCCATAGTCTTCATATCCTCCCCATAGTCTCCTCAGTTCATATCCACCCCATAGTCTCCTCAGTTCATATCCACCCCATAGTCTCCTCAGTTCATATCCTCCCCATAGTCTCCTCAGTTCATAGCCCATATCCTCCCCATAGTCTCCCCGAGTTTATAGTTCATATTCTCCCCATAGTCTCCTCAGTTCGTATCCTCCCCATAGTCTCCTCAGTTCATATCCTCCCCGTAGACTCCTCAGTTCATAGTCCATATCCTCCCCATAGTCTCCCCAGTTTATAGTTCATATTCTCCTTATAGTCTCCTCAGTATATAGTTCATATCCGCCCCATAGTCTCTTCAGTTCATATCCTCCCCATAGTCTCCTCAGTTCATATCCTCCCCATAGTCTCCTCAGTTTACAGTTCATATCCTCCCCATAGTCTCCTCAGTTTACAGTTCATATCCTCCCCATAGTCTCCTCAGTTTACAGTTCATATCCTCCCCATAGTCTCCTCAGTTTACAGTTCATATCCTCCCCATAGTCTCCTCAGTTCATATCCACCCCATAGTCTCCTCAGTTCATAGTCCATATCCTCCCCTAAGTCTCCTCAGTATATAGTTCATATTCTCCCCATAGTCTCCTCAGTTCATATCCTCCCCATAGTCTCCTCAGTTTACAGTTCATATCCTCCCCATAGTCTTCATATCCTCCCCATAGTCTCCTCAGTTCATATCCACCCCATAGTCTCCTCAGTTCATATCCACCCCATAGTCTCCTCAGTTCATATCCTCCCCATAGTCTCCTCAGTTCATAGCCCATATCCTCCCCATAGTCTCCCCGAGTTTATAGTTCATATTCTCCCCATAGTCTCCTCAGTTCATATCCTCCCCATAGTCTCCTCAGTTCATATCCTCCCCGTAGACTCCTCAGTTCATAGTCCATATCCTCCCCATAGTCTCCCCAGTTTATAGTTCATATTCTCCTTATAGTCTCCTCAGTTTATAGTTCATATCCGCCCCATAGTCTCTTCAGTTCATATCCTCCCCATAGTCTCCTCAGTTCATATCCTCCCCATAGTCTCCTCAGTTCATATCCTCCCCATAGTCTCCTCAGTTTACAGTTCATATCCTCCCCATAGTCTCCTCAGTTTACAGTTCATATCCTCCCCATAGTCTCCTCAGTTTACAGTTCATATCCTCCCCATAGTCTCCTCAGTTCATATCCACCCCATAGTCTCCTCAGTTCATAGTCCATATCCTCCCCTAAGTCTCCTCAGTATATAGTTCATATTCTCCCCATAGTCTCCTCAGTTCATATCCTCCCCATAGTCTCCTCAGTTTACAGTTCATATCCTCCCCATAGTCTTCATATCCTCCCCATAGTCTCCTCAGTTCATATCCACCCCATAGTCTCCTCAGTTCATATCCACCCCATAGTCTCCTCAGTTCATATCCTCCCCATAGTCTCCTCAGTTCATAGCCCATATCCTCCCCATAGTCTCCCCGAGTTTATAGTTCATATTCTCCCCATAGTCTCCTCAGTTCGTATCCTCCCCATAGTCTCCTCAGTTCATATCCTCCCCGTAGACTCCTCAGTTCATAGTCCATATCCTCCCCATAGTCTCCCCAGTTTATAGTTCATATTCTCCTTATAGTCTCCTCAGTTTATAGTTCATATCCGCCCCATAGTCTCTTCAGTTCATATCCTCCCCATAGTCTCCTCAGTTCATATCCTCCCCATAGTCTCCTCAGTTTACAGTTCATATCCTCCCCATAGTCTCCTCAGTTCATATCCACCCCATAGTCTCCTCAGTTCATAGTCCATATCCTCCCCTAAGTCTCCTCAGTATATAGTTCATATTCTCCCCATAGTCTCCTCAGTTCATATCCTCCCCATAGTCTCCTCAGTTTACAGTTCATATCCTCCCCATAGTCTTCATATCCTCCCCATAGTCTCCTCAGTTCATATCCACCCCATAGTCTCCTCAGTTCATATCCACCCCATAGTCTCCTCAGTTCATATCCTCCCCATAGTCTCCTCAGTTCATAGCCCATATCCTCCCCATAGTCTCCCCGAGTTTATAGTTCATATTCTCCCCATAGTCTCCTCAGTTCATATCCTCCCCATAGTCTCCTCAGTTCATATCCTCCCCGTAGACTCCTCAGTTCATAGTCCATATCCTCCCCATAGTCTCCCCAGTTTATAGTTCATATTCTCCTTATAGTCTCCTCAGTTTATAGTTCATATCCGCCCCATAGTCTCTTCAGTTCATATCCTCCCCATAGTCTCCTCAGTTCATATCCTCCCCATAGTCTCCTCAGTTTACAGTTCATATCCTCCCCATAGTCTCCTCAGTTTACAGTTCATATCCTCCCCATAGTCTCCTCAGTTTACAGTTCATATCCTCCCCATAGTCTCCTCAGTTTACAGTTCATATCCTCCCCATAGTCTCCTCAGTTTACAGTTCATATCCTCCACATAGTCTCCTCAGTTCATATCCACCCCATAGTCTCCTCAGTTCATAGTCCATATCCTCCCCTAAGTCTCCTCAGTATATAGTTCATATTCTCCCCATAGTCTCCTCAGTTCATATCCTCCCCATAGTCTCCTCAGTTTACAGTTCATATCCTCCCCATAGTCTTCATATCCTCCCCATAGTCTCCTCAGTTCATATCCACCCCATAGTCTCCTCAGTTCATATCCACCCCATAGTCTCCTCAGTTCATATCCTCCCCATAGTCTCCTCAGTTCATAGCCCATATCCTCCCCATAGTCTCCCCGAGTTTATAGTTCATATTCTCCCCATAGTCTCCTCAGTTCATATCCTCCCCATAGTCTCCTCAGTTCATATCCTCCCCGTAGACTCCTCAGTTCATAGTCCATATCCTCCCCATAGTCTCCCCAGTTTATAGTTCATATTCTCCTTATAGTCTCCTCAGTTTATAGTTCATATCCCCCCCATAGTCTCTTCAGTTCATATCCTCCCCATAGTCTCCTCAGTTCATATCCTCCCCATAGTCTCCTCAGTTCATATCCTCCCCATAGTCTCCTCAGTTCATATCCTCCCCATAGTCTCCTCAGTTTATAGTCCATATCCTCCCCATAGTCTCCTCAGTTTATAGTTCATATCCTCCTCATAGTCTCCTCAGTTTATATCCTCCCCATAGTCTCCTCAGTTCATATCCTCCCCATAGTCTCCTCAGTTCATATCCTCCCCATAGTCTCCTCAGTTTATATCCTGCCCATATTCTCCTCAGTTCATATACTCCCCATAGTCTCCTCAGTTCATATACTCCCCATAGTCTCCTCAGTTCATATACTCCCCATAGTCTCCTCAGTTTACAGTTCATATACTCCCATTAGTCTCCTCAGTTTATATCCTCCCCATAGTCTCCTCAGTTCATATCCTCCCCATAGTCTCCTCAGTTTATAGTTCATATCCTCCCCATAGTCTCCTCGGTTCATATCCTTCCCATAGTCTCCTCAGTTTATAGTTCATTTTCTCCCCATAGTCTCCTCAGTTCAAATTCTCCCCATAGTCTCCTCAGTTTACAGTTAACATCCTCCCCATAGTCTCCTCAGTTTATAGTTCATATCCTCCCCATAGTCTCCTCAGTTTATATCCTCCACATAGTCTCCTCAGTTCATATCCTCCCCATAGTCTCCTCAGTTCATATCCTCCCCATAGTCTCCTCAGTTTATAGTCCATATCCTCCCCATAGTCTCCCTAGTTTACAGTTCATATCCTCCCCATAGTCTCCTAAGTTTACATTTCATATCCTCCCCATAATCTCCTCAGTTTATAGTCCATATCCTCCCCATAGTCTCCTCAGTTTATAGTTCATATCCTCCCTTTAGTCTCCTCAGTTTATATCCTCCCCATAGTCTCCTCAGGTCATATCCTCCCCATAGTCTCCTCAGTTCATATCCTCCCCATAGTCTCCTCAGTTTATATCCTCCCCATAGTCTCCTCAGTTTATATCCTTCCCATAGTCTCCTGAGTTCATATCCTCCCCATAGTCTCCTCAGTTTATATCCTCCCCATATTCTCCTCAGTTCATATACTCCCCATAGTCTCCTCAGTTCATATACTCCACATAGTCTCCTCAGTTCATATACTCCCCATAGTCTCCTCAGTTCATATACTCCACATAGTCTCCTCAGTTCATATACTCCCCATAGTCTCCTCGGTTCATATCCTTCCCATAGTCTCCTCAGTTTATAGTTCATTTTTCTCCCCATAGTCTCCTCAGTTCATATCCTCCCCATAGTCTCCTCAGTTTACAGTTCATATCCTCCCCATAGTTTTCATATCCTCCCCATAGTCTCCTCAGTTCATATCCACCCCATAGTCTCCTCAGTTCATATCCACCCCATAGTCTCCTCAGTTCATATCCTCCCCATAGTCTCCTCAGTTCATAGCCCATATCCTCCCCATAGTCTCCCCGAGTTTATAGTTCATATTCTCCCCATAGTCTCCTCAGTTCATATCCTCCCCATAGTCTCCTCAGTTCATATCCTCCCCATAGTCTCCTCAGTTCATATCCTCCCCATAGTCTCCTCAGTTTATAGTTCATATCCTCCCCATAGTCTCCTCGGTTCATATCCTTCCCATAGTCTCCTCAGTTTATAGTTCATTTTCTCCCCAGAGTCTCCTCAGTTCAAATTCTCCCCATAGTCTCCTCAGTTTACAGTTATCATCCTCCCCATAGTCTCCTCAGTTTATAGTTCATATCCTCCCCATAGTCTCCTCAGTTTATATCCTCCCCATAGTCTCCTCAGTTCATATCCTCCCCATAGTCTCCTCAGTTCATATCCTCCCCATAGTCTCCTCAGTTTATAGTCCATATCCTCCCCATAGTCTCCCTAGTTTACAGTTCATATCCTCCCCATAGTCTCCTAAGTTTACATTTCATATCCTCCCCATAATCTCCTCAGTTTATAGTCCATATCCTCCCCATAGTCTCCTCAGTTTATAGTTCATATCCTCCCTTTAGTCTCCTCAGTTTATATCCTCCCCATAGTCTCCTCAGGTCATATCCTCCCCATAGTCTCCTCAGTTCATATCCTCCCCATAGTCTCCTCAGTTTATATCCTCCCCATAGTCTCCTCAGTTTATATCCTTCCCATAGTCTCCTCAGTTCATATCCTCCCCATAGTCTCCTCAGTTTATATCCTCCCCATATTCTCCTCAGTTCATATACTCCCCATAGTCTCCTCAGTTCATATACTCCACATAGTCTCCTCAGTTCATATACTCCCCATAGTCTCCTCAGTTCATATCCTCCCCATAGTCTCCTCAGTTTATAGTTCATATCCTCCCCATATTCTCCTCGGTTCATATCCTTCCCATAGTCTCCTCAGTTTATAGTTCATTTTTCTCCCCATAGTCTCCTCAGTTCATATCCTCCCCATAGTCTCCTCAGTTTACAGTTCATATCCTCCCCATAGTCTTCATATCCTCCCCATAGTCTCCTCAGTTCATATCCACCCCATAGTCTCCTCAGTTCATATCCACCCCATAGTCTCCTCAGTTCATATCCTCCCCATAGTCTCCTCAGTTCATAGCCCATATCCTCCCCATAGTCTCCCCGAGTTTATAGTTCATAGTCTCCCCATAGTCTCCTCAGTTCATATCCTCCCCATAGTCTCCTCAGTTCATATCCTCCCCGTAGACTCCTCAGTTCATAGTCCATATCCTCCCCATAGTCTCCCCAGTTTATAGTTCATATTCTCCTTATAGTCTCCTCAGTTTATAGTTCATATCCGCCCCATAGTCTCTTCAGTTCATATCCTCCCCATAGTCTCCTCAGTTTACAGTTCATATCCGCCCCATAGTCTCCTCAGTTTACAGTTCATATCCTCCCCATAGTCTCCTCAGTTTACAGTTCATATCCTCCCCATAGTCTCCTCAGTTTACAGTTCATATCCTCCCCATAGTCTCCTCAGTTTACAGTTCATATCCTCCCCATAGTCTCCTCAGTTCATATCCACCCCATAGTCTCCTCAGTTCATATACTCCCCATAGTCTCCTCAGTTCATATACTCCCCATTGTCTCCTCAGTTCATATACTCCCCATAGTCTCCTCAGTTCATATACTCCCCATAGTCTCCTCAGTTTACAGTTCATATACTCCCATTAGTCTCCTCAGTTTATATCCTCCCCATAGTCTCCTCAGTTCATATCCTCCCCATAGTCTCCTCAGTTCATATCCTCCCCATAGTCTCCTCAGTTCATATCCTCCCCATAGTCTCCTCAGTTTATAGTTCATATCCTCCCCATAGTCTCCTCGGTTCATATCCTTCCCATAGTCTCCTCAGTTTATAGTTCATTTTCTCCCCATAGTCTCCTCAGTTCAAATTCTCCCCATAGTCTCCTCAGTTTACAGTTAACATCCTCCCCATAGTCTCCTCAGTTTATAGTTCATATCCTCCCCATAGTCTCCTCAGTTTATATCCTCCCCATAGTCTCCTCAGTTCATATCCTCCCCATAGTCTCCTCAGTTCATATCCTCCCCATAGTCTCCTCAGTTTATAGTCCATATCCTCCCCATAGTCTCCCTAGTTTACAGTTCATATCCTCCCCATAGTCTCCTAAGTTTACATTTCATATCCTCCCCATAATCTCCTCAGTTTATAGTCCATATCCTCCCCATAGTCTCCTCAGTTTATAGTTCATATCCTCCCTTTAGTCTCCTCAGTTTATATCCTCCCCATAGTCTCCTCAGGTCATTTCCTCCCCATAGTCTCCTCAGTTCATATCCTCCCCATAGTCTCCTCAGTTTATATCCTCCCCATAGTCTCCTCAGTTCATATACTCCCCATAGTCTCCTCAGTTCATATACTCCACATAGTCTCCTCAGTTCATATACTCCCCATAGTCTCCTCAGTTCATATCCTCCCCATAGTCTCCTCAGTTTATAGTTCATATCCTCCCCATATTCTCCTCGGTTCATATCCTTCCCATAGTCTCCTCAGTTTATAGTTCATTTTTCTCCCCATAGTCTCCTCAGTTCATATCCTCCCAATAGTCTCCTCAGTTTACAGTTCATATCCTCCCCATAGTCTCCATTGTTTATAGTTCATATCCTCCCCATAGTCTTCTTAGTGTATAGTGTATATCCTCCCCATAGTCTCCTCAGTTTATATCCTTCCCATAGTCTCCTCAGTTCATATACTCCCCATAGTCTCCTCAGTTCATATACTCCACATAGTCTCCTCAGTTCATATACTCCCCATAGTCTCCTCAGTTCATATCCTCCCCATAGTCTCCTCAGTTTATAGTTCATATCCTCCCCATATTCTCCTCGGTTCATATCCTTCCCATAGTCTCCTCAGTTTATAGTTCATTTTTCTCCCCATAGTCTCCTCAGTTCCTATCCTCCCAATAGTCTCCTCAGTTTACAGTTCATATCCTCCCCATAGTCTCCATTGTTTATAGTTCATATCCTCCCCATAGTCTTCTTAGTGTATAGTGTATATCCTCCCCATAGTCTCCTCAGTTTATATCCTCCCCATAGTCTCCTCAGTTCATATCCTCCCCATAGTCTCCTCAGTTCATATCCTCCCCATAGTCTCCTCAGTTCATATCCTCCCCATAGTCTCTTCAGTTCATATCCTCCCCATAGTCTCCTCAGTTCATATCCTCCCCATAGTCTCCTCAGTTCATATCCTGCCCATAGTCTCCTCAGTTCATATCCTCCCCATAGTCTCCTCAGTTCATTTCCTCCCCATAGTCTCCTCAGTTCCTATCCTCCCCATAGTCTCCTCAGTTCATAGTCCATAGTCTCCCCGAGTTTATAGTTCATATCCTCCCCGTAGTCTACTCAGTTCATATTCTCCCCATAGTCTACTCAGTTCATATCCTCCCCATAGTCTCCTCAGTTCATATCCTCACCATAGTCTCCTCAGTTTATAGTTCATATTCTCCCCATGTCTCCTCAGTTCATATCCTACCCATAGTCTCCTCAGTTAATATCCTCCATGTAGACTCCTCAGTTCATAGTCCATATCCTCCCCATAGTCTCCTCAGTTTATAGTTCATATCCCCCCCATAATCTCTTCAGTTCATATCCTCCCCATAGTCTCCTCAGTTCATATCCTTCCCATAGTCTCCTCAGTTTATAGTTCATATTCTCCCCATAGTCTCCTGAGTTCACATCCTCCCCATAGTCTCCTCAGTTCAAAGCCTCCCCGTAGTCTCCTCAGTTCATATCCTCCCCGTAGTCTCCTCAGTTCATATCCTCCCGTAGTCTCCTCAGTTCATAACCTCCCCGTATTCTCCTCAGTTCATATTCTCCCCGTAGTCTCCTCAGTTCATATCCTCCCCGTAGCCTCCTCAGTTCATATCCTCCCCGTAGTCTCCTCAGTTCATATCCTCCCCGTAGTCTCCTCAGTTCATATCCTACCCGTAGTCTCCTCAGTTCATATCCTCCCCGTATTCTCCTCAGTTCATATCCTCACCGTAGTCTCCTCAGTTCATATCCTCCCCGTAGTCTCTCCTCAGTTCATATCCTCCCCATTGTCTCCTCAGTTCATATCCTCCCCATAGTCTCCTCAGTTCATATGCTCTCCATACTCTCCTCAGTTTACAGTTCATATCCTCCTCATAGCCTCTTCAGTTTACAGTTCATATCCTCCCCATAGTCTCCTCAGTTCATATCCTCCCCATAGTCTCCTCAGTTTATATCCTCCCCATATTCTCCTCAGTTCATATCCTCCCCATAGTCTCCTCAGTTTACAGTTCATATCCTCCCCATAGTCTCCTCAGTTTAAAGTTCCTATCCTCCCCATAGTCTCCTCAGTTTATAGTTCATATCCTCCCCATAGTCTCCTCAGTTCAAATCCTCCCCATAGTCTCCTCAGTTCATATCCTCCCCATAGTCTCCTCAGTTTACAGTTCATATCCTCCCCATAGTCTCCTCAGTTTACAGTTCATATCCTCCCCATAGTCTCCATTGTTTATAGTTCATATCCTCCCCATAGTCTTCTTAGTGTATAGTGTATATCCTCCCCATAGTCTCCTCAGTTTATATCCTCCCCATAGTCTCCTCAGTTCATATCCTCCCCATAGTCTCCTAAGTTCATAACCTCCCCATAGTCTCCTCAGTTCATATCCTCCCCGTAGACTCCTCAGTTCATAGTCCATATCCTCCCCATAGTCTCCTAAGTTTATAGTTCATATCCTCCCCATAGTCTCCTCAGTTCATATCCTCCCCATAGTCTCCTCAGTTTATAGTCCATATCCTCCCCATAGTCTCCTCAGTTCATATCCTCCCCATAGTCTCCTCAGTTTATAGTCCATATCCTCCCCATAGTCTCCTCAGTTCATATCCTCCCCATAGTCTCCTAAGTTTACAGTTCATATCCTCCCCATAGTCTCCTCAGTTTATAGTTCATATCCTCCCCATTGTCTCCTCAGTTCATATCCTCCCCATAGTCTCCTCAGTTCATATGCTCCCCATAGTCTCCTCAGTTTACAGTTCATATCCTCCCCATTGGCTCCTCAGTTCATATCCATCCCATAGTCTCGTCAGTTCATATCCTCCCCATAGTCTCCTCAGTTTACAGTTCATACACTCCCCATAGTCTCTTCAGTTTACAGTTCATATCCTCCCCATAGTCTCCTCAGTTTATATCCTCCCCATAGTCTCCTCAGTTCATATCCTCCCCATAATCTCCTCAGTTCATATCCTCCCCATAGTCTCCTCAGTTCATATCCTCCCCATAGTCTCCTCAGTTTATAGTCCATATCCTCCCCATAGTCTCCCTAGTTTATAGTTCATATCCTCCCCATAGTCTCCTCAGTTCAGATCCTCCCCATAGTCTCCTCAGTTTATAGTCAATATCCTCCCCATAGTCTCCCTAGTTTACAGTTCATATCCTCCCCATAGTCTCCTCAGTTCATATACTCCCCATAGTCTCCTCAGTTTACAGTTCATATCCTCCCCATAGTCTCCTCAGTTTATAGTCAATATCCTCCCCATAGTCTCCCTAGTTTACAGTTCATATCCTCCCCATAGTCTCCTAAGTTTACAGTTCATTATCTCCCCATAGTCTCCTCATTTTATAGTCCATATCCTCCCCATTGTCTCCTCAGTTTATAGTTCATATCCTCCTCATAGTCTCCTCAGTTTATATCCTCCCCATAGTCTCCTCAGTTCATATCCTCCCCATAGTCTCCTCAGTTCATATCCTCCCCATAGTCTCCTCAGTTCATATCCTCCCCATAGTCTCCTCAGTTCATATCCTCCCCATAGTCTCCTCAGTTTATAGTTCGTATCCTCCCCATAGTCTCCTCAGTTCATATCCTTCCCACAGTCTCCTCAGTTTATAGTTCATTTTCTCCCCATAGTCTCCTCAGTTCATATCCTCCCCATAGTCTCCTCAGTTTACAGTTCATATCCTCCCCATTGTCGCCTCAGTTCATATCCTCCCCATAGTCTCCTCAGTTCATATGCTCCCCATTGTCTCCTCAGTTTACAGTTATTATCCTCCTCATAGCCTCTTCAGTTTACAGTTCATATCCTCCCCATAGTCTCCTCAGTTCATATCCTCCCCATAGTCTCCTCAGTTTATATCCTCCCCATAGTCTCCTCAGTTCATATCCTCCCCATAGTCTCCTCAGTTTACAGTTCATATACTCCCCATAGTCTCCTCAGTTTACAGTTCCTATCCTCCCCATAGTCTCCTCAGTTTATAGTTCATATCCTCCCCATAGTCTCCTCAGTTCAAATCCTCCCCATAGTCTCCTCAGTTCATATCCTCCCCATAGTCTCCTCAGTTTACAGTTCATATCCTCCCCATAGTCTCCTCAGTTTACAGTTCATATCCTCCCCATAGTCTCCTCAGTTTACAGTTCATATCCTCCCCATAGTCTCCTCAGTTTACAGTTCATATCCTCCCCATAGTCTCCTCAGTTCATATGCTCCCCATAGTCTCCTCAGTTTACAGTTCATATACTCCCCATAGTCTCTTCAGTTTACAGTTCATATCCTCCCCATAGTCTCCTCAGTTTATATCCTCCCCATAGTCTCCTCAGTTCACATCCTCCCCATAATCTCCTCAGTTCATATCCTCCCCATAGTCTCCTCAGTTCATATCCTCCCCATAGTCTCCTCAGTTTATAGTCCATATCCTCCCCATAGTCTCCCTAGTTTATAGTTCATATCCTCCCCATAGTCTCCTCAGTTCAGATCCTCCCCATAGTCTCCTCAGTTTATAGTCAATATCCTCCCCATAGTCTCCCTAGTTTACAGTTCATATCCTCCCCATAGTCTCCTAAGTTTACAGTTCATATCCTCCCCATAGTCTCCTCATTTTATAGTCCATATCCTCCCCATTGTCTCCTCAGTTTATAGTTCATATCCTCCTCATAGTCTCCTCAGTTTATATCCTCCCCATAGTCTCCTCAGTTCATATCCTCCCCATAGTCTCCTCAGTTCATATCCTCCCCATAGTCTCCTCAGTTCATATCCTCCCCATAGTCTCCTCAGTTTATATCCTGCCCATATCCTCCTCAGTTCATATACTCCCCATAGCCTCCTCAGTTCATATACTCCCAATAGTCTCCTCAGTTCATATACTCCCCATAGTCTCCTCAGTTCATATACTCCCCATAGTCTCCTCAGTTCATATCCTCCCCATAGTCTCCTCAGTTCATATCCTCCCCATAGTCTCCTCAGTTCATATCCTCCCCATAGTCTCCTCAGTTTATAGTTCGTATCCTCCCCATAGTCTCCTCAGTTCATATCCTTCCCATAGTCTCCTCAGTTTATAGTTCATTTTCTCCCCATAGTCTCCTCAGTTCATATCCTCATCATAGTCTCCTCACTTTATAGTCAATATCCTCCCCATAGTCTCCCTAGTTTACAGTTCATATCCTCCCCATAGTCTCCTAAGTTTACAGTTCATATCCTCCCCATAGTCTCCTCATTTTATAGTCCATATCCTCCCCATTGTCTCCTCAGTTTATAGTTCATATCCTCCCCATAGTCTCCTCAGTTCATATCCTCCCCATAGTCTCCTCAGTTTATATCCTCCCCATAGTCTCCTCAGTTCATATCCTCCCCATAGTCTCCTCAGTTTACAGTTCATATACTCCCCATAGTCTCCTCAGTTTACAGTTCCTATCCTCCCCATAGTCTCCTCAGTTTATAGTTCATATCCTCCCCATAGTCTCCTCAGTTCAAATCCTCCCCATAGTCTCCTCAGTTCATATCCTCCCCATAGTCTCCTCAGTTTACAGTTCATATCCTCCCCATAGTCTCCTCAGTTTACAGTTCATATCCTCCCCATAGTCTCCTCAGTTTACAGTTCATATCCTCCCCATAGTCTCCTCAGTTTACAGTTCATATCCTCCCCATAGTCTCCTCAGTTCATATGCTCCCCATAGTCTCCTCAGTTTACAGTTCATATACTCCCCATAGTCTCTTCAGTTTACAGTTCATATCCTCCCCATAGTCTCCTCAGTTTATATCCTCCCCATAGTCTCCTCAGTTCACATCCTCCCCATAATCTCCTCAGTTCATATCCTCCCCATAGTCTCCTCAGTTCATATCCTCCCCATAGTCTCCTCAGTTTATAGTCCATATCCTCCCCATAGTCTCCCTAGTTTATAGTTCATATCCTCCCCATAGTCTCCTCAGTTCAGATCCTCCCCATAGTCTCCTCAGTTTATAGTCAATATCCTCCCCATAGTCTCCCTAGTTTACAGTTCATATCCTCCCCATAGTCTCCTAAGTTTACAGTTCATATCCTCCCCATAGTCTCCTCATTTTATAGTCCATATCCTCCCCATTGTCTTCTCAGTTTATAGTTCATATCCTCCTCATAGTCTCCTCAGTTTATATCCTCCCCATAGTCTCCTCAGTTCATATCCTCCCCATAGTCTCCTCAGTTCATATCCTCCCCATAGTCTCCTCAGTTCATATCCTCCCCATAGTCTCCTCAGTTTATATCCTGCCCATATCCTCCTCAGTTCATATACTCCCCATAGCCTCCTCAGTTCATATACTCCCAATAGTCTCCTCAGTTCATATACTCCCCATAGTCTCCTCAGTTCATATACTCCCCATAGTCTCCTCAGTTCATATCCTCCCCATAGTCTCCTCAGTTCATATCCTCCCCATAGTCTCCTCAGTTCATATCCTCCCCATAGTCTCCTCAGTTTATAGTTCGTATCCTCCCCATAGTCTCCTCAGTTCATATCCTTCCCATAGTCTCCTCAGTTTATAGTTCATTTTCTCCCCATAGTCTCCTCAGTTCATATCCTCATCATAGTCTCCTCACTTTACAGTTCATATCCTCCCCATTGTCTCCTCAGTTCATATCCTCCCCATAGTCTCCTCAGTTCATATACTCCCCATAGTCTCCTCAGTTCATATACTCCCCATAGTCTCCTCAGTTTACAGTTCATATAATCCTCATAGTCTCCTCAGTTTATATCCTCCCCATAGTCTCCTCAGTTTATATCCTCCCCATAGTCTCCTCAGTTCATATCCTCCCCATAGTCTCCTCAGTTCATATCCTCCCCATAGTCTCCTCAGTTCATATCCTCCCCATAGTCTCCTCAGTTTATAGTTCATATCCTCCCCATAGTCTCCTCGGTTCATGTCCTTCCCATAGTCTCCTCAGTTTATAGTTCATTTTCTCCACATAGTCTCCTCAGTTCAAATCCTCCCCATAGTCTCCTCAGTTTACAGTTCATATCCTCCCCATAGTCTCCTCAGTTTATAGTTCATATCCTCCCCATAGTCTACTCAGTTCAAATCCTCCCCATAGTCTCCTCAGTTCATATCCTCCCCATAGTCTCCTCAGTTTACAGTTCATATCCTCCCCATAGTCTCCTCAGTTTACAGTTCATATCCTCCCCATAGTCTCCTCAGTTTACAGTTCATATCCTCCCCATAGTCTCCTCAGTTTAGAGTTCATATCCTCCCCATAGTCTCCTCAGTTCATATCCACCCCGTAGTCTCCTCAGTTCATATCCACCCCATAGTCTCCTCAGTTCATATCCACCCCATAGTCTCCTCAGTTGAAATCCACCCCATAGTCTCCTCAGTTCATATCCACCCCATAGTCTCCTCAGCTCATATCCACCCCATAGTCTCCTCAGTTCATAGTCCATATCCTCCCCTAAGTCTCCTCAGTATATAGTTCATATTCTCCCCATAGTCTCCTCAGTTCATATCCTCCCCATAGTCTCCTCATTTTACAGTTCATATCCTCCCCATAGTCTTCATATCCTCCCCATAGTCTCCTCAGTTCATATCCACCCCATAGTCTCCTCAGTTCATATCCACCCCATAGTCTCCTCAGTTCAAATCCACCCCATAGTCTCCTCAGTTCATATCCACCCCATAGTCTCCTCAGTTCATATCCACCCCATAGTCTCCTTAGTTCATAGTCCATATCCTCCCCATAGTCTCCTCAGTTTATAGTTCATATCCTCCTCATAGTCTCCTCAGTTTATATCCTCCCCATAGTCTCCTCAGTTCATATCCTCCCCATAGTCTCCTCAGTTCATATCCTCCCCATAGTCTCCTCAGTTCATATCCTCCCCATAGTCTCCTCAGTTTATATCCTGCCCATATCCTCCTCAGTTCATATACTCCCCATAGTCTCCTCAGTTCATATACTCCCATAGTCTCCTCAGTTCATATACTCCCCATAGTCTCCTCAGTTTATATCCTCCCCATAGTCTCCTCAGTTTATATCCTCCCCATAGTCTCCTCAGTTCATTTCCTCCCCATAGTCTCCTCAGTTCATATCCTCCCCATAGTCTCCTCAGTTCATATACTCCCATAGTCTCCTCAGTTCATATACTCCCCATAGTCTCCTCAGTTTATATCCTCCCCATAGTCTCCTCAGTTTATATCCTCCCCATAGTCTCCTCAGTTCATTTCCTCCCCATAGTCTCCTCAGTTCATATCCTCCCCATAGTCTCCTCAGTTCATATCCTCCCCATAGTCTCCTCAGTTCATATCCTCCCCATAGTCTCCTCGGTTCATATCCTTCCCATTGTCTCCTCAGTTTATAGTTCATTTTCTCCCCATAGTCTCCTCAGTTCATATCCTCCCCATAGTCTCCTCAGTTTACAGTTCATATCCTCCCCATTGTCTCCTCAGTTCACATCCTCCCCATAGTCTCCTCAGTTCATATGCTCCCCATAGTCTCCTTAGTTTACAGTTATTATCCTCCTCATAGCCTCTTCAGATTACAGTTCATATCCTCCCCATAGTCTCCTCAGTTCATATCCTCCCCATAGTCTCCTCAGTTTATATCCTCCCCATAGTCTCCTCAGTTCATATCCTCCCCATAGTCTCCTCAGTTTACAGTTCATATCCTCCCCATAGTCTCCTCAGTTTACAGTTCCTATTCTACCCATAGTCTCCTCAGTTTATAGTTCATATCCTCCCCATAGTCTCCTCAGTTCAAATCCTCCCCATAGTCTCCTCAGTTCATATCCTCCCCATAGTCTCCTCAGTTTACAGTTCATATCCTCCCCATAGTCTCCTCAGTTTACAGTTCATATCCTCCCCATAGTCTCCTCAGTTTACAGTTCATATCCTCCCCATAGTCTCCTCAGTTTACAGTTCATATCCTCCCCATAGTCTCCTCAGTTCATATCCACCCCATAGTCTCCTCAGTTCATATCCACCCCATAGTCTCCTCAGTTCATATCCACCCCATAGTCTCCTCAGTTCAAATCCACCCCATAGTCTCCTCAGTTCATATCCACCCCATAGTCTCCTCAGTTCATAGTCCATATCCTCCCCTAAGTCTCCTCAGTATATAGTTCAAATTCTCCCCATAGTCTCCTCAGTTCATATCCTCCCCATAGTCTCCTCAGTTTACAGTTCATATCCTCCCCATAGTCTTCATATCCTCCCCATAGTCTCCTCAGTTCATATCCACCCCATAGTCTCCTCAGTTCATATCCACCCCATAGTCTCCTCAGTTCATATCCTCCCAATAGTCTCCTCAGTTCATAGCCCATATCCTCCCCATAGTCTCCCCGAGTTTATAGTTCATATTCTCCCCATAGTCTCCTCAGTTCATATCCTCCCCATAGTCTCCTCAGTTCATATCCTCCCCGTAGACTCCTCAGTTCATAGTCCATATCCTCCCCATAGTCTCCCCAGTTTATAGTTCATATTCTCCTTATAGTCTCCTCAGTTTATAGTTCATATCTGCCCCATAGTCTCTTCAGTTCATATCCTCCCCATAGTCTCCTCAGTTCATATCCTCCCCATAGTCTCCTCAGTTCATATCCTCCCCATAGTCTCCTCAGTTCATATCCTGCCCATAGTCTCCTCAGTTTATAGTCCATATCCTCCCCATAGTCTCCTCAGTTTATAGTTCATATCCTCCTCATAGTCTCCTCAGTTTATATCCTCCCCATAGTCTCCTCAGTTCATATCCTCCCCATAGTCTCCTCAGTTCATATCCTCCACATAGTCTCCTCAGTTTATATCCTACCCATATTCTCCTCAGTTCATATACTCCCCATAGTCTCCTCAGTTCATATACTCCCCATAGTCTCCTCAGTTCATATACTCCCCATAGTCTCCTCAGTTTACAGTTCATATACTCCCCATAGTCTCCTCAGTTTATATCCTCCCCATAGTCTCCTCAGTTCATATCCTCCCCATAGTCTCCTCAGTTCATATCCTCCCCATAGTCTCCTCAGTTCATATCCTCCCCATAGTCTCCTCAGTTTATAGTTCATATCCTCCCCATAGTCTCCTCGGTTCATATCCTTCCCATAGTCTCCTCAGTTTATAGTTCATTTTCTCCCCATAGTCTCCTCAGTTCAAATTCTCCCCATAGTCTCCTCAGTTTACAGTTAACATCCTCCCCATAGTCTCCTCAGTTTATAGTTCATATCCTCCCCATAGTCTCCTCAGTTTATATCCTCCCCATAGTCTCCTCATTTCATATCCTCCCCATAGTCTCCTCAGTTCATATCCTCCCCATAGTCTCCTCAGTTTATAGTCCATATCCTCCCCATAGTCTCCCTAGTTTACAGTTCATATCCTCCCCATAGTCTCCTAAGTTTACATTTCATATCCTCCCCATAATCTCCTCAGTTTATAGTCCATATCCTCCCCATAGTCTCCTCAGTTTATAGTTCATATCCTCCCTTTAGTCTCCTCAGTTTATATCCTCCCCATAGTCTCCTCAGGTCATATCCTCCCCATAGTCTCCTCAGTTCATATCCTCCCCATAGTCTCCTCAGTTTATATCCTCCCCATAGTCTCCTCAGTTTATATCCTTCCCATAGTCTCCTCAGTTCAGATCCTCCCCATAGTCTCCTCAGTTTATATCCTCCCCATATTCTCCTCAGTTCATATACTCCCCATAGTCTCCTCAGTTCATATACTCCACATAGTCTCCTCAGTTCATATACTCCCCATAGTCTCCTCAGTTCATATCCTCCCCATAGTCTCCTCAGTTTATAGTTCATATCCTCCCCATATTCTCCTCGGTTCATATCCTTCCCATAGTCTCCTCAGTTTATAGTTCATTTTTCTCCCCATAGTCTCCTCAGTTCATATCCTCCCAATAGTCTCCTCAGTTTACAGTTCATATCCTCCCCATAGTCTCCATTGTTTATAGTTCATATCCTCCCCATAGTCTTCTTAGTGTATAGTGTATATCCTCCCCATAGTCTCCTCAGTTTATATCCTCCCCATAGTCTCCTCAGTTCATATCCTCCCCATAGTCTCCTCAGTTCATATCCTCCCCATAGTCTCCTCAGTTCATATCCTCCCCGTAGACTCCTCAGTTCATAGTCCATATCCTCTCCATAGTCTCCCAAGTTAATTGTTCATATTCTCCTTATAGTCTCCTCAGTTTATAGTTCATATCCGCCCCATAGTCTCTTCAGTTCATATCCTCCCCATAGTCTCCTCAGTTCATATCCTCCCCATAGTCTCCTCAGTTCATATCCTCCCCATAGTCTCCTCAGTTTATAGTCCATATCCTCCCCATAGTCTCCTCAGTTTATAGTTCATATCCTCCTCATAGTCTCCTCAGTTTATATCCTCCCCATAGTCTCCTCAGTTCATATCCTCCCCATAGTCTCCTCAGTTCATATCCTCCACATAGTCTCCTCAGTTTATATCCTCCCCATAGTCTCCTCAGTTCATATCCTCCCCATAGTCTCCTCAGTTCATATCCTCCCCATAGTCTCCTCAGTTCATATCCTCCCCATAGTCTCCTCAGTTTATAGTTCATATCCTCCCCATAGTCTCCTCGGTTCATATCCTTCCCATAGTCTCCTCAGTTTATAGTTCATTTTCTCCCCATAGTCTCCTCAGTTCAAATTCTCCCCATAGTCTCCTCAGTTTACAGTTAACATCCTCCCCATAGTCTCCTCAGTTTATAGTTCATATCCTCCCCATAGTCTCCTCAGTTTATATCCTCCCCATAGTCTCCTCAGTTCATATCCTCCCCATAGTCTCCTCAGTTCATATCCTCCCCATAGTCTCCTCAGTTTATAGTCCATATCCTCCCCATAGTCTCCCTAGTTTACAGTTCATATCCTCCCCATAGTCTCCTAAGTTTACATTTCATATCCTCCCCATAATCTCCTCAGTTTATAGTCCATATCCTCCCCATAGTCTCCTCAGTTTATAGTTCATATACTCCCTTTAGTCTCCTCAGTTTATATCCTCCCCATAGTCTCCTCAGGTCATATCCTCCCCATAGTCTCCTCAGTTCATATCCTCCCCATAGTCTCCTCAGTTTATATCCTCCCCATAGTCTCCTCAGTTTATATCCTTCCCATAGTCTCCTCAGTTCATATCCTCCCCATAGTCTCCTCAGTTTATATCCTCCCCATATTCTCCTCAGTTCATATACTCCCCATAGTCTCCTCAGTTCATATCCTCCCCATAGTCTCCTCAGTTTATAGTTCATATCCTCCCCATATTCTCCTCGGTTCATATCCTTCCCATAGTCTCCTCAGTTTATAGTTCATTTTTCTCCCCATAGTCTCCTCAGTTCATATACTCCCAATAGTCTCCTCAGTTTACAGTTCATATCCTCCCCATAGTCTCCATTGTTTATAGTTCATATCCTCCCCATAGTCTTCTTAGTGTATAGTGTATATCCTCCCCATAGTCTCCTCAGTTTATATCCTCCCCATAGTCTCCTCAGTTCATATCCTCCCCATAGTCTCCTCAGTTCATATCCTCCCCATAGTCTCCTCAGTTCATATCCTCCCCGTAGACTCCTCAGTTCATAGTCCATATCCTCTCCATAGTCTCCCAAGTTAATTGTTCATATTCTCCTTATAGTCTCCTCAGTTTATAGTTCATATCCGCCCCATAGTCTCTTCAGTTCATATCCTCCCCATAGTCTCCTCAGTTCATATCCTCCCCATAGTCTCCTCAGTTCATATCCTCCCCATAGTCTCTTCAGTTCATATCCTCCCCATAGTCTCCTCAGTTCATATCCTCCCCATAGTCTCCTCAGTTCATATCCTGCCCATAGTCTCCTCAGTTCATATCCTCCCCATAGTCTCCTCAGTTCATTTCCTCCCCATAGTCTCCTCAGTTCCTATCCTCCCCATAGTCTCCTCAGTTCATAGTCCATAGTCTCCCCGAGTTTATAGTTCATATCCTCCCCGTAGTCTACTCAGTTCAAATTCTCCCCATAGTCTACTCAGTTCATATCCTCCCCATAGTCTCCTCAGTTCATATCCTCACCATAGTCTCCTCAGTTTATAGTTCATATTCTACCCATGTCTCCTCAGTTCATATCCTACCCATAGTCTCCTCAGTTAATATCCTCCATGTAGACTCCTCAGTTCATAGTCCATATCCTCCCCATAGTCTCCTCAGTTTATAGTTCATATCCTCCCCATAGTCTCTTCAGTTCATATCCTCCCCATAGTCTCCTCAGTTCATATCCTTCCCATAGTCTCCATTGTTTATAGTTCATATCCTCCCCATAGTCTTCTTAGTGTATAGTGTATATCCTCCCCATAGTCTCCTCAGTTTATATCCTCCCCATAGTCTCCTCAGTTCATATCCTCCCCATAGTCTCCTCAGTTCATATCCTCCCCATAGTCTCCTCAGTTCATATCCTCCCCGTAGACTCCTCAGTTCATAGTCCATATCCTCTCCATAATCTCCCAAGTTAATTGTTCATATTCTCCTTATAGTCTCCTCAGTTTATAGTTCATATCCGCCCCATAGTCTCTTCAGTTCATATCCTCCCCATAGTCTCCTCAGTTCATATCCTCCCCATAGTCTCCTCAGTTCATATCCTCCCCATAGTCTCCTCAGTTTATAGTCCATATCCTCCCCATAGTCTCCTCAGTTTATAGTTCATATCCTCCTCATAGTCTCCTCAGTTTATATCCTCCCCATAGTCTCCTCAGTTCATATCCTCCCCATAGTCTCCTCAGTTCATATCCTCCACATAGTCTCCTCAGTTTATATCCTACCCATATTCTCCTCAGTTCATATACTCCCCATAGTCTCCTCAGTTCATATACTCCCCATAGTCTCCTCAGTTCATATACTCCCCATAGTCTCCTCAGTTCATATACTCCCCATAGTCTCCTCAGTTTACAGTTCATATACTCCCCATAGTCTCCTCAGTTTATATCCTCCCCATAGTCTCCTCAGTTCATATCCTCCCCATAGTCTCCTCAGTTCATATCCTCCCCATAGTCTCCTCAGTTCATATCCTCCCCATAGTCTCCTCAGTTTATAGTTCATATCCTCCCCATAGTCTCCTCGGTTCATATCCTTCCCATAGTCTCCTCAGTTTATAGTTCATTTTCTCCCCATAGTCTCCTCAGTTCAAATTCTCCCCATAGTCTCCTCAGTTTACAGTTAACATCCTCCCCATAGTCTCCTCAGTTTATAGTTCATATCCTCCCCATAGTCTCCTCAGTTTATATCCTCCCCATAGTCTCCTCAGTTCATATCCTCCCCATAGTCTCCTCAGTTCATATCCTCCCCATAGTCTCCTCAGTTTATAGTCCATATCCTCCCCATAGTCTCCCTAGTTTACAGTTCATATCCTCCCCATAGTCTCCTAAGTTTACATTTCATATCCTCCCCATAATCTCCTCAGTTTATAGTCCATATCCTCCCCATAGTCTCCTCAGTTTATAGTTCATATCCTCCCTTTAGTCTCCTCAGTTTATATCCTCCCCATAGTCTCCTCAGGTCATATCCTCCCCATAGTCTCCTCAGTTCATATCCTCCCCATAGTCTCCTCAGTTTATATCCTCCCCATAGTCTCCTCAGTTTATATCCTTCCCATAGTCTCCTCAGTTCATATCCTCCCCATAGTCTCCTCAGTTTATATCCTCCCCATATTCTCCTCAGTTCATATACTCCCCATAGTCTCCTCAGTTCATATACTCCACATAGTCTCCTCAGTTCATATACTCCCCATAGTCTCCTCAGTTCATATCCTCCCCATAGTCTCCTCAGTTTATAGTTCATATCCTCCCCATATTCTCCTCGGTTCATATCCTTCCCATAGTCTCCTCAGTTTATAGTTCATTTTTCTCCCCATAGTCTCCTCAGTTCATATCCTCCCAATAGTCTCCTCAGTTTACAGTTCATATCCTCCCCATAGTCTCCATTGTTTATAGTTCATATCCTCCCCATAGTCTTCTTAGTGTATAGTGTATATCCTCCCCATAGTCTCCTCAGTTTATATCCTCCCCATAGTCTCCTCAGTTCATATCCTCCCCATAGTCTCCTCAGTTCATATCCTCCCCATAGTCTCCTCAGTTCATATCCTCCCCGTAGACTCCTCAGTTCATAGTCCATATCCTCTCCATAGTCTCCCAAGTTAATTGTTCATATTCTCCTTATAGTCTCCTCAGTTTATAGTTCATATCCGCCCCATAGTCTCTTCAGTTCATATCCTCCCCATAGTCTCCTCAGTTCATATCCTCCCCATAGTCTCCTCAGTTCATATCCTCCCCATAGTCTCTTCAGTTCATATCCTCCCCATAGTCTCCTCAGTTCATATCCTCCCCATAGTCTCCTCAGTTCATATCCTGCCCATAGTCTCCTCAGTTCATATCCTCCCCATAGTCTCCTCAGTTCATTTCCTCCCCATAGTCTCCTCAGTTCCTATCCTCCCCATAGTCTCCTCAGTTCATAGTCCATAGTCTCCCCGAGTTTATAGTTCATATCCTCCCCGTAGTCTACTCAGTTCATATTCTCCCCATAGTCTACTCAGTTCATATCCTCCCCATAGTCTCCTCAGTTCATATCCTCACCATAGTCTCCTCAGTTTATAGTTCATATTCTCCCCATGTCTCCTCAGTTCATATCCTACCCATAGTCTCCTCAGTTAATATCCTCCATGTAGACTCCTCAGTTCATAGTCCATTAACTCCCCATAGTCTCCTCAGTTTATAGTTCATATCCTCCCCATAGTCTCTTCAGTTCATATCCTCCCCATAGTCTCCTCAGTTCATATCCTTCCCATAGTCTCCTCAGTTTATAGTTCATATTCTCCACATAGTCTCCTGAGTTCACATCCTCCCCATAGTCTCCTCAGTTCAAAGCCTCCCCGTAGTCTCCTCAGTTCATATCCTCCCCGTAGTCTCCTCAGTTCATATCCTCCCGTAGTCTCCTCAGTTCATATCCTCCCCGTAGTCTCCTAAGTTCATATTCTCCCCGTAGTCTCCTCAGTTCATATCCTCACCGTAGCCCCCTCAGTTCATATCCTCCCCGTAGTCTCCTCAGTTCATATCCTCCCCATAGTCTCCTCAGTTCATATCCTCCCCGTAGTCTCCTCAGTTCTTATCCTCCCCGTATTCTCCTCAGTTCATATCCTCCCGTAGTCTCCTCAGTTCATATCCTCCCCGTACTCTCTCCTCAGTTCATATCCTCCCCATTGTCTCCTCAGTTCATATCCTCCCCATAGTCTCCTCAGTTCATATGCTCTCCATACTCTCCTCAGTTTACAGTTCATATCCTCCTCATAGCCTCTTCAGTTTACAGTTCATATCCTCCCCATAGCCTCCTCAGTTCATATACTCCCAATAGTCTCCTCAGTTCATATACTCCCCATAGTCTCCTCAGTTCATATACTCCCCATAGTCTCCTCAGTTCATATCCTCCCCATAGTCTCCTCAGTTCATATCCTCCCCATAGTCTCCTCAGTTCATATCCTCCCCATAGTCTCCTCAGTTTATAGTTCGTATCCTCCCCATAGTCTCCTCAGTTCATATCCTTCCCATAGTCTCCTCAGTTTATAGTTCATTTTCTCCCCATAGTCTCCTCAGTTCATATCCTCCCCATAGTCTCCTCAGTTTACAGTTCATATCCTCCCCATTGTCTCCTCAGTTCATATCCTCCCCATAGTCTCCTCAGTTCATATACTCCCCATAGTCTCCTCAGTTCATATACTCCCCATAGTCTCCTCAGTTTACAGTTCATATAATCCTCATAGTCTCCTCAGTTTATATCCTCCCCATAGTCTCCTCAGTTTATATCCTCCCCATAGTCTCCTCAGTTCATATCCTCCCCATAGTCTCCTCAGTTCATATCCTCCCCATAGTCTCCTCAGTTCATATCCTCCCCATAGTCTCCTCAGTTTATAGTTCATATCCTCCCCATAGTCTCCTCGGTTCATGTCCTTCCCATAGTCTCCTCAGTTTATAGTTCATTTTCTCCACATAGTCTCCTCAGTTCAAATCCTCCCCATAGTCTCCTCAGTTTACAGTTCATATCCTCCCCATAGTCTCCTCAGTTTATAGTTCATATCCTCCCCATAGTCTACTCAGTTCAAATCCTCCCCATAGTCTCCTCAGTTCATATCCTCCCCATAGTCTCCTCAGTTTACAGTTCATATCCTCCCCATAGTCTCCTCAGTTTACAGTTCATATCCTCCCCATAGTCTCCTCAGTTTACAGTTCATATCCTCCCCATAGTCTCCTCAGTTTAGAGTTCATATCCTCCCCATAGTCTCCTCAGTTCATATCCACCCCGTAGTCTCCTCAGTTCATATCCACCCCATAGTCTCCTCAGTTCATATCCACCCCATAGTCTCCTCAGTTGAAATCCACCCCATAGTCTCCTCAGTTCATATCCACCCCATAGTCTCCTCAGTTCATATCCACCCCATAGTCTCCTCAGTTCATAGTCCATATCCTCCCCTAAGTCTCCTCAGTATATAGTTCATATTCTCCCCATAGTCTCCTCAGTTCATATCCTCCCCATAGTCTCCTCATTTTACAGTTCATATCCTCCCCATAGTCTTCATATCCTCCCCATAGTCTCCTCAGTTCATATCCACCCCATAGTCTCCTCAGTTCATATCCACCCCATAGTCTCCTCAGTTCAAATCCACCCCATAGTCTCCTCAGTTCATATCCACCCCATAGTCTCCTCAGTTCATATCCACCCCATAGTCTCCTTAGTTCATAGTCCATATCCTCCCCATAGTCTCCTCAGTTTATAGTTCATATCCTCCTCATAGTCTCCTCAGTTTATATCCTCCCCATAGTCTCCTCAGTTCATATCCTCCCCATAGTCTCCTCAGTTCATATCCTCCCCATAGTCTCCTCAGTTCATATCCTCCCCATAGTCTCCTCAGTTTATATCCTGCCCATATCCTCCTCAGTTCATATACTCCCCATAGTCTCCTCAGTTCATATACTCCCATAGTCTCCTCAGTTCATATACTCCCCATAGTCTCCTCAGTTTATATCCTCCCCATAGTCTCCTCAGTTTATATCCTCCCCATAGTCTCCTCAGTTCATTTCCTCCCCATAGTCTCCTCAGTTCATATCCTCCCCATAGTCTCCTCAGTTCATATCCTCCCCATAGTCTCCTCAGTTCATATCCTCCCCATAGTCTCCTCGGTTCATATCCTTCCCATTGTCTCCTCAGTTTATAGTTCATTTTCTCCCCATAGTCTCCTCAGTTCATATCCTCCCCATAGTCTCCTCAGTTTACAGTTCATATCCTCCCCATTGTCTCCTCAGTTCACATCCTCCCCATAGTCTCCTCAGTTCATATGCTCCCCATAGTCTCCTTAGTTTACAGTTATTATCCTCCTCATAGCCTCTTCAGATTACAGTTCATATCCTCCCCATAGTCTCCTCAGTTCATATCCTCCCCATAGTCTCCTCAGTTTATATCCTCCCCATAGTCTCCTCAGTTCATATCCTCCCCATAGTCTCCTCAGTTTACAGTTCATATCCTCCCCATAGTCTCCTCAGTTTACAGTTCCTATTCTACCCATAGTCTCCTCAGTTTATAGTTCATATCCTCCCCATAGTCTCCTCAGTTCAAATCCTCCCCATAGTCTCCTCAGTTCATATCCTCCCCATAGTCTCCTCAGTTTACAGTTCATATCCTCCCCATAGTCTCCTCAGTTTACAGTTCATATCCTCCCCATAGTCTCCTCAGTTTACAGTTCATATCCTCCCCATAGTCTCCTCAGTTTACAGTTCATATCCTCCCCATAGTCTCCTCAGTTCATATCCACCCCATAGTCTCCTCAGTTCATATCCACCCCATAGTCTCCTCAGTTCATATCCACCCCATAGTCTCCTCAGTTCAAATCCACCCCATAGTCTCCTCAGTTCATATCCACCCCATAGTCTCCTCAGTTCATAGTCCATATCCTCCCCTAAGTCTCCTCAGTATATAGTTCAAATTCTCCCCATAGTCTCCTCAGTTCATATCCTCCCCATAGTCTCCTCAGTTTACAGTTCATATCCTCCCCATAGTCTTCATATCCTCCCCATAGTCTCCTCAGTTCATATCCACCCCATAGTCTCCTCAGTTCATATCCACCCCTTAGTCTCCTCAGTTCATATCCTCCCAATAGTCTCCTCAGTTCATAGCCCATATCCTCCCCATAGTCTCCCCGAGTTTATAGTTCATATTCTCCCCATAGTCTCCTCAGTTCATATCCTCCCCATAGTCTCCTCAGTTCATATCCTCCCCGTAGACTCCTCAGTTCATAGTCCATATCCTCCCCATAGTCTCCCCAGTTTATAGTTCATATTCTCCTTATAGTCTCCTCAGTTTATAGTTCATATCTGCCCCATAGTCTCTTCAGTTCATATCCTCCCCATAGTCTCCTCAGTTCATATCCTCCCCATAGTCTCCTCGGTTCATATCCTTCCCATTGTCTCCTCAGTTCATAGTCCATATCCTCCCCATAGTCTCCCCAGTTTATAGTTCATATTCTCCTTATAGTCTCCTCAGTTTATAGTCCATATCCTCCCCATAGTCTCCTCAGTTTATAGTTCATATCCTCCTCATAGTCTCCTCAGTTTATATCCTCCCCATAGTCTCCTCAGTTCATATCCTCCCCATAGTCTCCTCAGTTCATATCCTCCACATAGTCTCCTCAGTTTATATCCTACCCATATTCTCCTCAGTTCATATACTCCCCATAGTCTCCTCAGTTCATATACTCCCCATAGTCTCCTCAGTTCATATACTCCCCATAGTCTCCTCAGTTTACAGTTCATATACTCCCCATAGTCTCCTCAGTTTATATCCTCCCCATAGTCTCCTCAGTTCATATCCTCCCCATAGTCTCCTCAGTTCATATCCTCCCCATAGTCTCCTCAGTTCATATCCTCCCCATAGTCTCCTCAGTTTATAGTTCATATCCTCCCCATAGTGTCCTCGGTTCATATCCTTCCCATAGTCTCCTCAGTTTATAGTTCATTTTCTCCCCATAGTCTCCTCAGTTCAAATTCTCCCCATAGTCTCCTCAGTTTACAGTTAACATCCTCCCCATAGTCTCCTCAGTTTATAGTTCATATCCTCCCCATAGTCTCCTCAGTTTATATCCTCCCCATAGTCTCCTCATTTCATATCCTCCCCATAGTCTCCTCAGTTCATATCCTCCCCATAGTCTCCTCAGTTTATAGTCCATATCCTCCCCATAGTCTCCCTAGTTTACAGTTCATATCCTCCCCATAGTCTCCTAAGTTTACATTTCATATCCTCCCCATAATCTCCTCAGTTTATAGTCCATATCCTCCCCATAGTCTCCTCAGTTTATAGTTCATATCCTCCCTTTAGTCTCCTCAGTTTATATCCTCCCCATAGTCTCCTCAGGTCATATCCTCCCCATAGTCTCCTCAGTTCATATCCTCCCCATAGTCTCCTCAGTTTATATCCTCCCCATAGTCTCCTCAGTTTATATCCTTCCCATAGTCTCCTCAGTTCATATCCTCCCCATAGTCTCCTCAGTTTATATCCTCCCCATATTCTCCTCAGTTCATATACTCCCCATAGTCTCCTCAGTTCATATACTCCACATAGTCTCCTCAGTTCATATACTCCCCATAGTCTCCTCAGTTCATATCCTCCCCATAGTCTCCTCAGTTTATAGTTCATATCCTCCCCATATTCTCCTCGGTTCATATCCTTCCCATAGTCTCCTCAGTTTATAGTTCATTTTTCTCCCCATAGTCTCCTCAGTTCATATCCTCCCAATAGTCTCCTCAGTTTACAGTTCATATCCTCCCCATAGTCTCCATTGTTTATAGTTCATATCCTCCCCATAGTCTTCTTAGTGTATAGTGTATATCCTCCCCATAGTCTCCTCAGTTTATATCCTCCCCATAGTCTCCTCAGTTCATATCCTCCCCATAGTCTCCTCAGTTCATATCCTCCCCATAGTCTCCTCAGTTCATATCCTCCCCGTAGACTCCTCAGTTCATAGTCCATATCCTCTCCATAGTCTCCCAAGTTAATTGTTCATATTCTCCTTATAGTCTCCTCAGTTTATAGTTCATATCCGCCCCATAGTCTCTTCAGTTCATATCCTCCCCATAGTCTCCTCAGTTCATATCCTCCCCATAGTCTCCTCAGTTCATATCCTCCCCATAGTCTCTTCAGTTCATATCCTCCCCATAGTCTCCTCAGTTCATATCCTCCCCATAGTCTCCTCAGTTCATATCCTGCCCATAGTCTCCTCAGTTCATATCCTCCCCATAGTCTCCTCAGTTCATTTCCTCCCCATAGTCTCCTCAGTTCCTATCCTCCCCATAGTCTCCTCAGTTCATAGTCCATAGTCTCCCCGAGTTTATAGTTCATATCCTCCCCGTAGTCTACTCAGTTCAAATTCTCCCCATAGTCTACTCAGTTCATATCCTCCCCATAGTCTCCTCAGTTCATATCCTCACCATAGTCTCCTCAGTTTATAGTTCATATTCTCCCCATGTCTCCTCAGTTCATATCCTACCCATAGTCTCCTCAGTTAATATCCTCCATGTAGACTCCTCAGTTCATAGTCCATATCCTCCCCATAGTCTCCTCAGTTTATAGTTCATATCCTCCCCATAGTCTCTTCAGTTCATATCCTCCCCATAGTCTCCTCAGTTCATATCCTTCCCATAGTCTCCATTGTTTATAGTTCATATCCTCCCCATAGTCTTCTTAGTGTATAGTGTATATCCTCCCCATAGTCTCCTCAGTTTATATCCTCCCCATAGTCTCCTCAGTTCATATCCTCCCCATAGTCTCCTCAGTTCATATCCTCCCCATAGTCTCCTCAGTTCATATCCTCCCCGTAGACTCCTCAGTTCATAGTCCATATCCTCTCCATAATCTCCCAAGTTAATTGTTCATATTCTCCTTATAGTCTCCTCAGTTTATAGTTCATATCCGCCCCATAGTCTCTTCAGTTCATATCCTCCCCATAGTCTCCTCAGTTCATATCCTCCCCATAGTCTCCTCAGTTCATATCCTCCCCATAGTCTCCTCAGTTTATAGTCCATATCCTCCCCATAGTCTCCTCAGTTTATAGTTCATATCCTCCTCATAGTCTCCTCAGTTTATATCCTCCCCATAGTCTCCTCAGTTCATATCCTCCCCATAGTCTCCTCAGTTCATATCCTCCACATAGTCTCCTCAGTTTATATCCTACCCATATTCTCCTCAGTTCATATACTCCCCATAGTCTCCTCAGTTCATATACTCCCCATAGTCTCCTCAGTTCATATACTCCCCATAGTCTCCTCAGTTCATATACTCCCCATAGTCTCCTCAGTTTACAGTTCATATACTCCCCATAGTCTCCTCAGTTTATATCCTCCCCATAGTCTCCTCAGTTCATATCCTCCCCATAGTCTCCTCAGTTCATATCCTCCCCATAGTCTCCTCAGTTCATATCCTCCCCATAGTCTCCTCAGTTTATAGTTCATATCCTCCCCATAGTCTCCTCGGTTCATATCCTTCCCATAGTCTCCTCAGTTTATAGTTCATTTTCTCCCCATAGTCTCCTCAGTTCAAATTCTCCCCATAGTCTCCTCAGTTTACAGTTAACATCCTCCCCATAGTCTCCTCAGTTTATAGTTCATATCCTCCCCATAGTCTCCTCAGTTTATATCCTCCCCATAGTCTCCTCAGTTCATATCCTCCCCATAGTCTCCTCAGTTCATATCCTCCCCATAGTCTCCTCAGTTTATAGTCCATATCCTCCCCATAGTCTCCCTAGTTTACAGTTCATATCCTCCCCATAGTCTCCTAAGTTTACATTTCATATCCTTCCCATAGTCTCCTCAGTTTATAGTTCATTTTTCTCCCCATAGTCTCCTCAGTTCATATCCTCCCAATAGTCTCCTCAGTTTACAGTTCATATCCTCCCCATAGTCTCCATTGTTTATAGTTCATATCCTCCCCATAGTCTTCTTAGTGTATAGTGTATATCCTCCCCATAGTCTCCTCAGTTTATATCCTCCCCATAGTCTCCTCAGTTCATATCCTCCCCATAGTCTCCTCAGTTCATATCCTCCCCATAGTCTCCTCAGTTCATATCCTCCCCGTAGACTCCTCAGTTCATAGTCCATATCCTCTCCATAGTCTCCCAAGTTAATTGTTCATATTCTCCTTATAGTCTCCTCAGTTTATAGTTCATATCCGCCCCATAGTCTCTTCAGTTCATATCCTCCCCATAGTCTCCTCAGTTCATATCCTCCCCATAGTCTCCTCAGTTCATATCCTCCCCATAGTCTCTTCAGTTCATATCCTCCCCATAGTCTCCTCAGTTCATATCCTCCCCATAGTCTCCTCAGTTCATATCCTGCCCATAGTCTCCTCAGTTCATATCCTCCCCATAGTCTCCTCAGTTCATTTCCTCCCCATAGTCTCCTCAGTTCCTATCCTCCCCATAGTCTCCTCAGTTCATAGTCCATAGTCTCCCCGAGTTTATAGTTCATATCCTCCCCGTAGTCTACTCAGTTCAAATTCTCCCCATAGTCTACTCAGTTCATATCCTCCCCATAGTCTCCTCAGTTCATATCCTCACCATAGTCTCCTCAGTTTATAGTTCATATTCTCCCCATGTCTCCTCAGTTCATATCCTACCCATAGTCTCCTCAGTTAATATCCTCCATGTAGACTCCTCAGTTCATAGTCCATATCCTCCCCATAGTCTCCTCAGTTTATAGTTCATATCCTCCCCATAGTCTCTTCAGTTCATATCCTCCCCATAGTCTCCTCAGTTCATATCCTTCCCATAGTCTCCATTGTTTATAGTTCATATCCTCCCCATAGTCTTCTTAGTGTATAGTGTATATCCTCCCCATAGTCTCCTCAGTTTATATCCTCCCCATAGTCTCCTCAGTTCATATCCTCCCCATAGTCTCCTCAGTTCATATCCTCCCCATAGTCTCCTCAGTTCATATCCTCCCCGTAGACTCCTCAGTTCATAGTCCATATCCTCTCCATAATCTCCCAAGTTAATTGTTCATATTCTCCTTATAGTCTCCTCAGTTTATAGTTCATATCCGCCCCATAGTCTCTTCAGTTCATATCCTCCCCATAGTCTCCTCAGTTCATATCCTCCCCATAGTCTCCTCAGTTCATATCCTCCCCATAGTCTCCTCAGTTTATAGTCCATATCCTCCCCATAGTCTCCTCAGTTTATAGTTCATATCCTCCTCATAGTCTCCTCAGTTTATATCCTCCCCATAGTCTCCTCAGTTCATATCCTCCCCATAGTCTCCTCAGTTCATATCCTCCACATAGTCTCCTCAGTTTATATCCTACCCATATTCTCCTCAGTTCATATACTCCCCATAGTCTCCTCAGTTCATATACTCCCCATAGTCTCCTCAGTTCATATACTCCCCATAGTCTCCTCAGTTCATATACTCCCCATAGTCTCCTCAGTTTACAGTTCATATACTCCCCATAGTCTCCTCAGTTTATATCCTCCCCATAGTCTCCTCAGTTCATATCCTCCCCATAGTCTCCTCAGTTCATATCCTCCCCATAGTCTCCTCAGTTCATATCCTCCCCATAGTCTCCTCAGTTTATAGTTCATATCCTCCCCATAGTCTCCTCGGTTCATATCCTTCCCATAGTCTCCTCAGTTTATAGTTCATTTTCTCCCCATAGTCTCCTCAGTTCAAATTCTCCCCATAGTCTCCTCAGTTTACAGTTAACATCCTCCCCATAGTCTCCTCAGTTTATAGTTCATATCCTCCCCATAGTCTCCTCAGTTTATATCCTCCCCATAGTCTCCTCAGTTCATATCCTCCCCATAGTCTCCTCAGTTCATATCCTCCCCATAGTCTCCTCAGTTTATAGTCCATATCCTCCCCATAGTCTCCCTAGTTTACAGTTCATATCCTCCCCATAGTCTCCTAAGTTTACATTTCATATCCTCCCCATAATCTCCTCAGTTTATAGTCCATATCCTCCCCATAGTCTCCTCAGTTTATAGTTCATATCCTCCCTTTAGTCTCCTCAGTTTATATCCTCCCCATAGTCTCCTCAGGTCATATCCTCCCCATAGTCTCCTCAGTTCATATCCTCCCCATAGTCTCCTCAGTTTATATCCTCCCCATAGTCTCCTCAGTTTATATCCTTCCCATAGTCTCCTCAGTTCATATCCTCCCCATAGTCTCCTCAGTTTATATCCTCCCCATATTCTCCTCAGTTCATATACTCCCCATAGTCTCCTCAGTTCATATACTCCACATAGTCTCCTCAGTTCATATACTCCCCATAGTCTCCTCAGTTCATATCCTCCCCATAGTCTCCTCAGTTTATAGTTCATATCCTCCCCATATTCTCCTCGGTTCATATCCTTCCCATAGTCTCCTCAGTTTATAGTTCATTTTTCTCCCCATAGTCTCCTCAGTTCATATCCTCCCAATAGTCTCCTCAGTTTACAGTTCATATCCTCCCCATAGTCTCCATTGTTTATAGTTCATATCCTCCCCATAGTCTTCTTAGTGTATAGTGTATATCCTCCCCATAGTCTCCTCAGTTTATATCCTCCCCATAGTCTCCTCAGTTCATATCCTCCCCATAGTCTCCTCAGTTCATATCCTCCCCATAGTCTCCTCAGTTCATATCCTCCCCGTAGACTCCTCAGTTCATAGTCCATATCCTCTCCATAGTCTCCCAAGTTAATTGTTCATATTCTCCTTATAGTCTCCTCAGTTTATAGTTCATATCCGCCCCATAGTCTCTTCAGTTCATATCCTCCCCATAGTCTCCTCAGTTCATATCCTCCCCATAGTCTCCTCAGTTCATATCCTCCCCATAGTCTCTTCAGTTCATATCCTCCCCATAGTCTCCTCAGTTCATATCCTCCCCATAGTCTCCTCAGTTCATATCCTGCCCATAGTCTCCTCAGTTCATATCCTCCCCATAGTCTCCTCAGTTCATTTCCTCCCCATAGTCTCCTCAGTTCCTATCCTCCCCATAGTCTCCTCAGTTCATAGTCCATAGTCTCCCCGAGTTTATAGTTCATATCCTCCCCGTAGTCTACTCAGTTCATATTCTCCCCATAGTCTACTCAGTTCATATCCTCCCCATAGTCTCCTCAGTTCATATCCTCACCATAGTCTCCTCAGTTTATAGTTCATATTCTCCCCATGTCTCCTCAGTTCATATCCTACCCATAGTCTCCTCAGTTAATATCCTCCATGTAGACTCCTCAGTTCATAGTCCATATCCTCCCCATAGTCTCCTCAGTTTATAGTTCATATCCTCCCCATAGTCTCTTCAGTTCATATCCTCCCCATAGTCTCCTCAGTTCATATTCTTCCCATAGTCTCCTCAGTTTATAGTTCATATTCTCCCCATAGTCTCCTGAGTTCACATCCTCCCCATAGTCTCCTCAGTTCAAAGCCTCCCCGTAGTCTCCTCAGTTCATATCCTCCCCGTAGTCTTCTCAGTTCATATCCTCCCGTAGTCTCCTCAGTTCATATCCTCCCCGTAGTCTCCTAAGTTCATATTCTCCCCGTAGTCTCCTCAGTTCATATCCTCCCCGTAGCCCCCTCAGTTCATATCCTCCCCGTAGTCTCCTCAGTTCATATCCTCCCCATAGTCTCCTCAGTTCATATCCTCCCCGTAGTCTCCTCAGTTCTTATCCTCCCCGTATTCTCCTCAGTTCATATCCTCCCGTAGTCTCCTCAGTTCATATCCTCCCCGTACTCTCTCCTCAGTTCATATCCTCCCCATTGTCTCCTCAGTTCATATCCTCCCCATAGTCTCCTCAGTTCATATGCTCTCCATACTCTCCTCAGTTTACAGTTCATATCCTCCTCATAGCCTCTTCAGTTTACAGTTCATATCCTCCCCATAGTCTCCTCAGTTCATATCCTCCCCATAGTCTCCTCAGTTTATATCCTCCCCATAGTCTCCTCAGTTCATATCCTCCCCATAGTCTCCTCAGTTTACAGTTCATATCCTCCCCATAGTCTCCTCAGTTTACAGTTCCTATCCTCCCCATAGTCTCCTCAGTTTATAGTTCATATCCTCCCCATAGTCTCCTCAGTTCAAATCCTCCCCATAGTCTCCTCAGTTCATATCCTCCCCATAGGCTCCTCAGTTTATAGTCCATATCCTCCCCATAGGCTCCTCAGTTTATAGTCCATATCCTCCCCATAGTCTCCTAAGTTTACAGTTCATATCCTCCCCATAGTCTCCTCAGTTTATAGTTCATATCCTCCCCATTGTCTCCTCAGTTCATATCCTCCCCATAGTCTCCTCAGTTCATATGCTCCCCATAGTCTCCTCAGTTTACAGTTCATATCCTCCCCATTGGCTCCTCAGTTCATATCCTCCCCATAGTCTCCTCAGTTCATATGCTCCCCATAGTCTCCTCAGTTTACAGTTCATATACTCCCCATAGTCTCTTCAGTTTACAGTTCATATCCTCCCCATAGTCTCCTCAGTTTATATCCTCCCCATAGTCTCCTCAGTTCATATCCTCCCCATAATCTCCTCAGTTCATATCCTCCCCATAGTCTCCTCAGTTCATATCCTCCCCATAGTCTCCTCAGTTTATAGTCCATATCCTCCCCATAGTCTCCCTAGTTTATAGTTCATATCCTCCCCATAGTCTCCTCAGTTTATATCCTCCCCATAGTCTCCTCAGTTCATATCCTCCCCATAGTCTCCTCAGTTCATATCCTCCCCATAGTCTCCTCAGTTTATAGTTCATATCCTCCCCATAGTCTCCTCGGTTCATATCCTTCCCATAGTCTCCTCAGTTTATAGTTCATTTTCTCCCCATAGTCTCCTCAGTTCAAATTCTCCCCATAGTCTCCTCAGTTTACAGTTAACATCCTCCCCATAGTCTCCTCAGTTTATAGTTCATATCCTCCCCATAGTCTCCTCAGTTTATATCCTCCCCATAGTCTCCTCAGTTCATATCCTCCCCATAGTCTCCTCAGTTCATATCCTCCCCATAGTCTCCTCAGTTTATAGTCCATATCCTCCCCATAGTCTCCCTAGTTTACAGTTCATATCCTCCCCATAGTCTCCTAAGTTTACATTTCATATCCTCCCCATAATCTCCTCAGTTTATAGTCCATATCCTCCCCATAGTCTCCTCAGTTTATAGTTCATATCCTCCCTTTAGTCTCCTCAGTTTATATCCTCCCCATAGTCTCCTCAGGTCATATCCTCCCCATAGTCTCCATCAGTTCATATCCTCCCCCATAGTCTCCTCAGTTTATATCCTCCCCATAGTCTCCTCAGTTTATATCCTTCCCATAGTCTCCTCAGTTCATATCCTCCCCATAGTCTCCTCAGTTTATATCCTCCCCATATTCTCCTCAGTTCATATACTCCCCATAGTCTCCTCAGTTCATATACTCCACATAGTCTCCTCAGTTCATATACTCCCCATAGTCTCCTCAGTTCATATCCTCCCCATAGTCTCCTCAGTTTATAGTTCATATCCTCCCCATATTCTCCTCGGTTCATATCCTTCCCATAGTCTCCTCAGTTTATAGTTCATTTTTCTCCCCATAGACTCCTCAGTTCATATCCTCCCAATAGTCTCCTCAGTTTACAGTTCATATCCTCCCCATAGTCTCCATTGTTTATAGTTCATATCCTCCCCATAGTCTTCTTAGTGTATAGTGTATATCCTCCCCATAGTCTCCTCAGTTTATATCCTCCCCATAGTCTCCTCAGTTCATATCCTCCCCATAGTCTCCTCAGTTCATATCCTCCCCATAGTCTCCTCAGTTCATATCCTCCCCGTAGACTCCTCAGTTCATAGTCCATATCCTCTCCATAGTCTCCCAAGTTAATTGTTCATATTCTCCTTATAGTCTCCTCAGTTTATAGTTCATATCCGCCCCATAGTCTCTTCAGTTCATATCCTCCCCATAGTCTCCTCAGTTCATATCCTCCCCATAGTCTCCTCAGTTCATATCCTCCCCATAGTCTCTTCAGTTCATATCCTCCCCATAGTCTCCTCAGTTCATATCCTCCCCATAGTCTCCTCAGTTCATATCCTGCCCATAGTCTCCTCAGTTCATATCCTCCCCATAGTCTCCTCAGTTCATTTCCTCCCCATAGTCTCCTCAGTTCCTATCCTCCCCATAGTCTCCTCAGTTCATAGTCCATAGTCTCCCCGAGTTTATAGTTCATATCCTCCCCGTAGTCTACTCAGTTCATATTCTCCCCATAGTCTACTCAGTTCATATTCTCCCCATAGTCTCCTCAGTTCATATACTCCCCATAGTCTCCTCAGTTTACAGTTCATATACTCCCCATAGTCTCCTCAGTTTATATCCTCCCCATAGTCTCCTCAGTTCATATCCTCCCCATAGTCTCCTCAGTTCATATCCTCCCCATAGTCTCCTCAGTTCATATCCTCCCCATAGTCTCCTCAGTTTATAGTTCATATCCTCCCCATAGTCTCCTCGGTTCATATCCTTCCCATAGTCACCTCAGTTTATAGTTCATTTTCTCCCCATAGTCTCCTCAGTTCAAATTCTCCCCATAGTCTCCTCAGTTTACAGTTAACATCCTCCCCATAGTCTCCTCAGTTTATAGTTCATATCCTCCCCATAGTCTCCTCAGTTTATATCCTCCCCATAGTCTCCTCAGTTCATATCCTCCCCATAGTCTCCTCAGTTCATATCCTCCCCATAGTCTCCTCAGTTTATAGTCCATATCCTCCCCATAGTCTCCCTAGTTTACAGTTCATATCCTCCCCATAGTCTCCTAAGTTTACATTTCATATCCTCCCCATAATCTCCTCAGTTTATAGTCCATATCCTCCCCATAGTCTCCTCAGTTTATAGTTCATATCCTCCCTTTAGTCTCCTCAGTTTATATCCTCCCCATAGTCTCCTCAGGTCATATCCTCCCCATAGTCTCCTCAGTTCATATCCTCCCCATAGTCTCCTCAGTTTATATCCTCCCCATAGTCTCCTCAGTTTATATCCTTCCCATAGTCTCCTCAGTTCATATCCTCCCCATAGTCTCCTCAGTTTATATCCTCCCCATATTCTCCTCAGTTCATATACTCCCCATAGTCTCCTCAGTTCATATACTCCACATAGTCTCCTCAGTTCATATACTCCCCATAGTCTCCTCAGTTCATATCCTCCCCATAGTCTCCTCAGTTTATAGTTCATATCCTCCCCATATTCTCCTCGGTTCATATCCTTCCCATAGTCTCCTCAGTTTATAGTTCATTTTTCTCCCCATAGTCTCCTCAGTTCATATCCTCCCAATAGTCTCCTCAGTTTACAGTTCATATCCTCCCCATAGTCTCCATTGTTTATAGTTCATATCCTCCCCATAGTCTTCTTAGTGTATAGTGTATATCCTCCCCATAGTCTCCTCAGTTTATATCCTCCCCATAGTCTCCTCAGTTCATATCCTCCCCATAGTCTCCTCAGTTCATATCCTCCCCATAGTCTCCTCAGTTCATATCCTCCCCGTAGACTCCTCAGTTCATAGTCCATATCCTCTCCATAGTCTCCCAAGTTAATTGTTCATATTCTCCTTATAGTCTCCTCAGTTTATAGTTCATATCCGCCCCATAGTCTCTTCAGTTCATATCCTCCCCATAGTCTCCTCAGTTCATATCCTCCCCATAGTCTCCTCAGTTCATATCCTCCCCATAGTCTCTTCAGTTCATATCCTCCCCATAGTCTCCTCAGTTCATATCCTCCCCATAGTCTCCTCAGTTCATATCCTACCCATAGTCTCCTCAGTTCATATCCTCCCCATAGTCTCCTCAGTTCATTTCCTCCCCATAGTCTCCTCAGTTCCTATCCTCCCCATAGTCTCCTCAGTTCATAGTCCATAGTCTCCCCGAGTTTATAGTTCATATCCTCCCCGTAGTCTACTCAGTTCATATTCTCCCCATAGTCTACTCAGTTCATATCCTCCCCATAGTCTCCTCAGTTCATATCCTCACCATAGTCTCCTCAGTTTATAGTTCATATTCTCCCCATGTCTCCTCAGTTCATATCCTACCCATAGTCTCCTCAGTTAATATCCTCCATGTAGACTCCTCAGTTCATAGTCCATATCCTCCCCATAGTCTCCTCAGTTTATAGTTCATATCCTCCCCATAGTCTCTTCAGTTCATATCCTCCCCATAGTCTCCTCAGTTCATATCCTTCCCATAGTCTCCTCAGTTTATAGTTCATATTCTCCCCATAGTCTCCTGAGTTCACATCCTCCCCATAGTCTCCTCAGTTCAAAGCCTCCCCGTAGTCTCCTCAGTTCATATCCTCCCCGTAGTCTCCTCAGTTCATATCCTCCCGTAGTCTCCTCAGTTCATATCCTCCCCGTAGTCTCCTAAGTTCATATTCTCCCCGTAGTCTCCTCAGTTCATATCCTCCCCGTAGCCCCCTCAGTTCATATCCTCCCCGTAGTCTCCTCAGTTCATATCCTCCCCATAGTCTCCTCAGTTCATATCCTCCCCGTAGTCTCCTCAGTTCTTATCCTCCCCGTATTCTCCTCAGTTCATATCCTCCCGTAGTCTCCTCAGTTCATATCCTCCCCGTACTCTCTCCTCAGTTCATATCCTCCCCATTGTCTCCTCAGTTCATATCCTCCCCATAGTCTCCTCAGTTCATATGCTCTCCATACTCTCCTCAGTTTACAGTTCATATCCTCCTCATAGCCTCTTCAGTTTACAGTTCATATCCTCCCCATAGTCTCCTCAGATCATATCCTCCCCATAGTCTCCTCAGTTTATATCCTCCCCATAGTCTCCTCAGTTCATATCCTCCCCATAGTCTCCTCAGTTTACAGTTCATATCCTCCCCATAGTCTCCTCAGTTTACAGTTCCTATCCTCCCCATAGTCTCCTCAGTTTATAGTTCATATCCTCCCCATAGTCTCCTCAGTTCAAATCCTCCCCATAGTCTCCTCAGTTCATATCCTCCCCATAGGCTCCTCAGTTCTAGTCCATATCCTCCCCATAGTCTCTTCAGTTCATATCCTCCCCATAGTCTCCTAAGTTTACAGTTCATATCCTCCCCATAGTCTCCTCAGTTTATAGTTCATATCCTCCCCATTGTCTCCTCAGTTCATATCCTCCCCATAGTCTCCTCAGTTCATATGCTCCCCATAGTCTCCTCAGTTTACAGTTCATATCCTCCCCATTGGCTCCTCAGTTCATATCCTCCCCATAGTCTCCTCAGTTCATATGCTCCCCATAGTCTCCTCAGTTTACAGTTCATATACTCCCCATAGTCTCTTCAGTTTACAGTTCATATCCTCCCCATAGTCTCCTCAGTTTATATCCTCCCCATAGTCTCCTCAGTTCATATCCTCCCCATAATCTCCTCAGTTCATATCCTCCCCATAGTCTCCTCAGTTCATATCCTCCCCATAGTCTCCTCAGTTTATAGTCCATATCCTCCCCATAGTCTCCCTAGTTTATAGTTCATATCCTCCCCATAGTCTCCTCAGTTTATATCCTCCCCATAGTCTCTTCAGTTCATATCCTCCCCATAGTCTCCTCAGTTCATATCCTCCCCATAGTCTCCTCAGTTTATAGTCCATTTCCTCCCCATAGTCTCCCTAGTTTACAGTTCATATCCTCCCCATAGTCTCCTAAGTTTACATTTCATATCCTCCCCATAATCTCCTCAGTTTATAGTCCATATCCTCCCCATAGTCTCCTCAGTTTATAGTTCATATCCTCCCTTTAGTCTCCTCAGTTTAGATCCTCCCCATAGTCTCCTCAGGTCATATCCTCCCCATAGTCTCCTCAGTTCATATCCTCCCCATAGTCTCCTCAGTTTATATCCTCCCCATAGTCTCCTCAGTTTATATCCTTCCCATAGTCTCCTCAGTTCATATCCTCCCCATAGTCTCCTCAGGTTATATCCTCCCCATATTCTCCTCAGTTCATATACTCCCCATAGTCTCCTCAGTTCATATACTCCACATAGTCTCCTCAGTTCATATACTCCCCATAGTCTCCTCAGTTCATATCCTCCCCATAGTCTCCTCAGTTTATAGTTCATATCCTCCCCATATTCTCCTCGGTTCATATCCTTCCCATAGTCTCCTCAGTTTATAGTTCATTTTTCTCCCCATAGTCTCCTCAGTTCATATCCTCCCAATAGTCTCCTCAGTTTACAGTTCATATCCTCCCCATAGTCTCCATTGTTTATAGTTCATATCCTCCCCATAGTCTTCTTAGTGTATAGTGTATATCCTCCCCATAGTCTCCTCAGTTTATATCCTCCCCATAGTCTCCTCAGTTCATATCCTCCCCATAGTCTCCTCAGTTCATATCCTCCCCATAGTCTCCTCAGTTCATATCCTCCCCGTAGACTCCTCAGTTCATAGTCCATATCCTCTCCATAGTCTCCCAAGTTAATTGTTCATATTCTCCTTATAGTCTCCTCAGTTTATAGTTCATATCCGCCCCATAGTCTCTTCAGTTCATATCCTCCCCATAGTCTCCTCAGTTCATATCCTCCCCATAGTCTCCTCAGTTCATATCCTCCCCATAGTCTCTTCAGTTCATATCCTCCCCATAGTCTCCTCAGTTCATATCCTCCCCATAGTCTCCTCAGTTCATATCCTGCCCATAGTCTCCTCAGTTCATATCCTCCCCATAGTCTCCTCAGTTCATTTCCTCCCCATAGTCTCCTCAGTTCCTATCCTCCCCATAGTCTCCTCAGTTCATAGTCCATAGTCTCCCCATAGTCTCCTCAGTTCATATCCTCCCCATAGTCTCCTCAGTTTATAGTTCATGTCCTCCCCATTGTCTCCTCAGTTCATATCCTCCCCATAGTCTCCTCAGTTCATATGCTCCCCATAGTCTCCTCAGTTTACAGTTCATATCCTCCCCATTGGCTCCTCAGTTCATATCCTCCCCATAGTCTCCTCAGTTCATATGCTCCCCATAGTCTCCTCAGTTTACAGTTCATATACTCCCCATAGTCTCTTCAGTTTACAGTTCATATCCTCCCCATAGTCTCCTCAGTTTATATCCTCCCCATAGTCTCCTCAGTTCATATCCTCCCCATAATCTCCTCAGTTCATATCCTCCCCATAGTCTCCTCAGTTCATATCCTCCCCATAGTCTCCTCAGTTTATAGTCCTAATCCTCCCCATAGTCTCCCTAGTTTATAGTTCATATCCTCCCCATAGTCTCCTCAGTTCAGATCCTCCCCATAGTCTCCTCAGTTTATAGTCAATATCCTCCCCATAGTCTCCCTAGTTTACAGTTCATATCCTCCCCATAGTCTCCTCAGTTTATAGTTCATATCCTCCTCATAGTCTCCTCAGTTTATATCCTCCCCATAGTCTCCTCAGTTCATATCCTCCCCATAGTCTCCTCAGTTCATATCCTCCCCATAGTCTCCTCAGTTCATATCCTCCCCATAGTCTCCTCAGTTCATATCCTCCCCATAGTCTCCTCAGTTCATATCCTCCCCATAGTCTCCTCAGTTTATAGTTCGAATCCTCCCCATAGTCTCCTCAGTTCATATCCTTCCCACAGTCTCCTCAGTTTATAGTTCATTTTCTCCCCATAGTCTCCTCAGTTCATATCCTCCCCATAGTCTCCTCAGTTTACAGTTCATATCCTCCCCATTGTCTCCTCAGTTCATATCCTCCCTATAGTCTCCTCAGTTCATATGCTCCCCATTGTCTCCTCAGTTTACAGTTATTATCCTCCTCATAGCCTCTTCAGTTTACAGTTCATATCCTCCCCATAGTCTCCTCAGTTCATATCCTCCCCATAGTCTCCTCAGTTTATATCCTCCCCATAGTCTCCTCAGTTCATATCCTCCCCATAGTCTCCTCAGTTTACAGTTCATATACTCCCCATAGTCTCCTCAGTTTACAGTTCCTATCCTCCCCATAGTCTCTTCAGTTTATAGTTCATATCCTCCCCATAGTCTCCTCAGTTCAAATCCTCCCCATAGTCTCCTCAGTTCATATCCTCCCCATAGTCTCCTCAGTTTACAGTTCATATCCTCCCCATAGTCTCCTCAGTTTACAGTTCATATCCTCCCCATAGTCTCCTCAGTTTACAGTTCATATCCTCCCCATAGTCTCCTCAGTTTACAGTTCATATCCTCCCCATAGTCTCCTCAGTTCATATCCTCCCCATAGTCTCCTCAGTTCATATGCTCCCCATAGTCTCCTCAGTTTACAGTTCATATACTCCCCATAGTCTCTTCAGTTTACAGTTCATATCCTCCCCATAGTCTCCTCAGTTTATATCCTCCCCATAGTCTCCTCAGTTCATATCCTCCCCATAATCTCCTCAGTTCATATCCTCCCCATAGTCTCCTCAGTTCATATCCTCCCCATAGTCTCCTCAGTTTATAGTCCATATCCTCCCCACAGTCTCCCTAGTTTATAGTTCATATCCTCCCCATAGTCTCCTCAGTTCAGATCCTCCCCATAGTCTCCTCAGTTTATAGTCAATATCCTCCCCATAGTCTCCTCAGTTTATAGTTCATTTTCTCCACATAGTCTCCTCAGTTCAAATCCTCCCCATAGTCTCCCTAGTTTACAGTTCATATCCTCCCCATAGTCTCCTAAGTTTACAGTTCATATCGTCCCCATAGTCTCCTCATTTTATAGTCCATATCCTCCCCATTGTCTCCTCAGTTTATAGTTCATATCCTCCTCATAGTCTCCTCAGTTTATATCCTCCCCATAGTCTCCTCAGTTCATATCCTCCCCATAGTCTCCTCAGTTCATATCCTCCCCATAGTCTCCTCAGTTCATATCCTCCCCATAGTCTCCTCAGTTTATATCCTGCCCATATCCTCCTCAGTACATATACTCCCCATAGTCTCCTCAGTTCATATACTCCCCATAGTCTCCTCAGTTCATATACTCCCCATAGTCTCCTCAGTTCATATACTCCCCATAGTCTCCTCAGTTCATATCCTCCCCATAGTCTCCTCAGTTCATATCCTCCCCATAGTCTCCTCAGTTCATATCCTCCCCATAGTCTCCTCAGTTTATAGTTCGTATCCTCCCCATAGTCTCCTCAGTTCATATCCTTCCCATAGTCTCCTCAGGTTATAGTACATTTTCTCCCCATAGTCTCCTCAGTTCATATCCTCCCCATAGTCTCCTCAGTTTACAGTTCCTATCCTCCCCATTGTCTCCTCAGTTCATATCCTCCCCATAGTCTCCTCAGTTCATATGCTCCCCATTGTCTCCTCAGTTTACAGTTATTATCCTCCTCATAGCCTCTTCAGTTTACAGTTCATATCCTCCCCATAGTCTCCTCAGTTCATATCCTCCCCATACTCTCCTCAGTTTATATCCTCCCCATAGTCTCCTCAGTTCATATCCTCCCCATAGTCTCCTCAGTTTACAGTTCATATACTCCCCATAGTCTCCTCAGTTTACAGTTCCTATCCTCCCCATAGTCTCCTCAGTTTATAGTTCATATCCTCCCCATAGTCTCCTCAGTTCAAATCCTCCCCATAGTCTCCTCAGTTCATATCCTCCCCATAGTCTCCTCAGTTTACAGTTCATATCCTCCCCATAGTCTCCTCAGTTTACAGTTCATATCCTCCCCATAGTCTCCTCAGTTTACAGTTCATATCCTCCCCATAGTCTCCTCAGTTTACAGTTCATATCCTCCCCATAGCCTCTTCAGTTTACAGTTCATATCCTCCCCATAGTCTCCTCAGTTCATATCCTCCCCATAGTCTCCTCAGTTTATATCCTCCCCATAGTCTCCTCAGTTCATATCCTCCCCATAGTATCCTCAGTTCATATCCACCCCATAGTCTCCTCAGTTCATATCCACCCCATAGTCTCCTCAGTTCATAGTCCCTATCCTCCCCTAAGTCTCCTCAGTATATAGTTCATATTCTCCCCATAGTCTCCTCAGTTCATATCCTCCCCATAGTCTCCTCAGTTTACAGTTCATATCCTCCCCATAGTCTTCATATCCTCCCCATAGTCTCCTCAGTTCATATCCACCCCATAGTCTCCTCAGTTAATATCCACCCCATAGTCTCCTCAGTTCAAATCCACCCCATAGTCTCCTCAGTTCATATCCACCCCATAGTCTCCTCAGTTTATATCCTCCCCATAGTCTCCTCAGTTTATATCCTCCCCATAGTCTCCTCAGTTCATATCCTCCCCATAGTCTCCTCAGTTCATATCCTCCCCATAGTCTCCTCGGTTCATATCCTTCCCATAGTCTCCTCTTTTTATAGTTCATTTTCTCCCCATAGTCTCCTCAGTTCATATCCTCCCCATAGTCTCCTCAGTTTACAATTCATATCCTCCCCATTGTCTCCTCAGTTCATATCCTCCCCATAGTCTCGTCAGTTCATATGCTCCCCATAGTCTCCTCAGTTTACAGTTATTATCCTCCTCATAGCCTCTTCAGTTTACAGTTCATATCCTCCCCATAGTCTCCTCAGTTCATATCCTCCCCATAGTCTCCTCAGTTTATATCCTCCCCATAGTCTCCTCAGTTCATATCCTCCCCATAGTCTCCTCAGTTTACAGTTCATATCCTCCCCATAGTCTCCTCAGTTTACAGTTCCTATCCTCCCCATAGTCTCCTCAGTTTATAGTTCATATCCTCCCCATAGTCTCCTCAGTTCAAATCCTCCCCATAGTCTCCTCAGTTCATATCCTCCCCATAGTCTCCTCAGTTTACAGTTCATATCCTCCCCATAGTCTCCTCAGTTTACAGTTCATATCCTCCCCATAGTCTCCTCAGTTTACAGTTCATATCCTCCCCATAGTCTCCTCAGTTTACAGTTCATATCCTCCCCATAGTCTCCTCAGTTCATATCCACCCCATAGTCTCCTCAGTTCATATCCACCCCATAGTCTCCTCAGTTCATATCCACCCCATAGTCTCCTCAGTTCAAATCCACCCCATAGTCTCCTCAGTTCATGTCCACCCCATAGTCTCCTCAGTTCATATCCACCCCATAGTCTCCTCAGTTCATAGTCCATATCCTCCCGTTAGTCTCCTCAGTATATAGTTCATATTCTCCCCATAGTCTCCTCAGTTCATATCCTACCCATAGTCTCCTCAGTTTACAGTTCATATCCTCTCCATAGTCTTCATATCCTCCCCATAGTCTCCTCAGTTCATATCCACCCCATAGTCTCCTCAGTTCAAATCCACCCCATAGTCTCCTCAGTTCATATCCACCCCATAGTCTCCTCAGTTTATATCCTCCCCATAGTCTCCTGAGTTTATATCCTCCCCATAGTCTCCTCAGTTCATATCCTCCCCATAGTCTCCTCAGTTCATATCCTCCCCATAGTCTCCTCAGTTCATATCCTCCCCATAGTCTCCTCAGTTTATAGTTCGTATCCTCCCCATAGTCTCCTCAGTTCATATCCTCCCCATAGTCTCCTCGGTTCATATCCTTCCCATAGTCTCCTCAGTTTATAGTTCATTTTCTATCCCATAGTCTCCTCAGTTCATATCCTCCCCATATTCTCCTCAGTTTACAGTTCATATCCTCCCCATTGTCTCCTCAGTTCATATCCTCCCCATAGTCTCCTCAGTTCATATGCTCCCCATAGTCTCCTCAGTTTACAGTTATTATTCTCCTCATAGCCTCTTCAGTTTACAGTTCATATCCTCCCCATAGTCTCCTCAGTTAATATCCTCCCCATAGTCTCCTCATTTTATATCCTCCCCATAGTCTCCTCAGTTCATATCCTCCCCATAGTCTCCTCAGTTTACAGTTCATATCCTCCCCATAGTCTCCTCAGTTTACAGTTCCTATCCTCCCCATAGTCTCCTCAGTTTATAGTTCATATCCTCCCCATAGTCTCCTCAGTTCATATCCTCCCCATAGTCTCCTCAGTTCATATCCTCCCCATAGTCTCCTCAGTTTACAGTTCATATCCTCCCCATAGTCTCCTCCGTTTACAGTTCATATCCTCCCCATAGTCTCCTCAGTTCATATCCACCCCATAGTCTCCTCAGTTCATATCCACCCCATAGTCTCCTCAGTTCATATCCACCCCATAGTCTCCTTAGTTGAAATCCACCCCATAGTCTCCTCAGTTCATATCCACCCCATAGTCTCCTCAGTTCATATCCACCCCATAGTCTCCTCAGTTCATAGTCCATATCCTCCCCTAAGTCTCCTCAGTATATAGTTCATATTCTCCCCATAGTCTCCTCAGTTCATATCCTCCCCATAGTCTCCTAAGTTTACAGTTCATATCCTCCCCATAGTCTTCATATCCTCCCCATAGTCTCCTCAGTTCATATCCACCCCATAGTCTCCTCAGTTCATATCCACCCCATAGTCTCCTCAGTTCAAATCCCCCCCATAGTCTCCTCAGTTCATATCCACCCCACAAATGTCTCCTCAGTTCATAGTCCATATCCTCCCCATAGTCTCCTCAGTTTATAGTTCATATCCTCCTCATAGTCTCCTCAGTTTATATCCTCCCCATAGTCTCCTCAGTTCATATCCTCCCCATAGTCTCCTCAGTTCATATCCTCCCCATAGTCTCCTCAGTTCATATCCTCCCCATAGTCTCCTCAGTTTATATGCTGCCCATATCCTCCTCAGTTCATATACTCCCCATAGTCTCCTCAGTTCATATACTCCCCATAGTCTCCTCAGTTCATATACTCCCCATAGTCTCCTCAGTTCATATACTCCCCATAGTGTCCTCAGTTTACAGTTCATATACTCCCCATAGTCTCCTCAGTTTATATCCTCCCCATAGTCTCCTCAGTTTATATCCTCCCCATAGTCTCCTCAGTTCATATCCTCCCCATAGTCTCCTCAGTTCATATCCTCCCCATAGTCTCCTCAGTTCATATCCTCCCCATAGTCTCCTCAGTATATAGTTCGTATCCTCCCCATAGTCTCCTCAGTTCATATCCTCCCCATAGTCTCCTCGGTTCATATCCTTCCCATAGTCTCCTCAGTTTATAGTTCATTTTCTCCCCATAGTCTCCTCAGTTCATATCCTCCCCATAGTCTCCTCAGTTTACAGTTCATATCCTCCCCATAGTCTCCTCAGTTCATATCCACCCCATAGTCTCCTCAGTTCATATCCACCCCATAGTCTCCTCAGTTCATATCCACCCCATAGTCTCCTTAGTTGAAATCCACCCCATACTCTCCTCAGTTCATATCCATCCCATAGTCTCCTCAGTTCATATCCACCCCATAGTCTCCTCAGTTCATAGTCCATATCCTCCCCTAAGTCTCCTCAGTATATAGTTCATATTCTCCCCATAGTCTCCTCAGTTCATATCCTCCCCATAGTCTCCTCAGTTTACAGTTCATATCCTCCCCATAGTCTTCATATCCTCCCCATAGTCTCCTCAGTTCATATCCACCCCATAGTCTCCTCAGTTCATATCCACCCCATAGTCTCCTCTGTTCAAATCCACCCCATAGTCTCCTCAGTTCATATCCACCCCATAGTCTCCTCAGTTCATATCCACCCCACAGTCTCCTCAGTTCATAGTCCATATCCTCCCCATAGTCTCCTCAGTTTATAGTTCATATCCTCCTCATAGTCTCCTCAGTTTATATCCTCCCCATAGTCTCCTCAGTTCATATCCTCCCCATAGTCTCCTCAGTTCATATCCTCCCCATAGTCTCCTCAGTTCATATCCTCCCCATAGTCTCCTCAGTTTATATCCTGCCCATATCCTCCTCAGTTCATATACTCCCCATAGTCTCCTCAGTTCATATACTCCCCATAGTCTCCTCAGTTCATATACTCCCCATAGTCTCCTCAGTTCATATACTCCCCATAGTGTCCTCAGTTTACAGTTCATATACTCCCCATAGTCTCCTCAGTTTATATCCTCCCCATAGTCTCCTCAGTTTATATCCTCCCCATAGTCTCCTCAGTTCATATCCTCCCCATAGTCTCCACAGTTCATATCCTCCCCATAGTCTCCTCAGTTCATATCCTCCCCATAGTCTCCTCAGTTCATATCCTCCCCTTAGTCTCCTCAGTTTATAGTTCGTATCCTCCCCATAGTCTCCTCGGTTCATATCCTTCCCATAGTCTCCTCAGTTTATAGTTCATTTTCTCCCCATAGTCTCCTCAGTTCATATCCTCCCCATAGTCTCCTCAGTTTACAGTTCATATCCTCCCCATAGTCTCCTCAGTTCATATCCACCCCATAGTATCCTCAGTTCATATCCACCCCATAGTCTCCTCAGTTCATAGTCCATATCCTCCCCTAAGTCTCCTCAGTATATAGTTCATATTCTCCCCATAGTCTCCTCAGTTCATATCCTCCCCATATTCTCCTCAGTTTACAGTTCATATCCTCCCCATAGTCTTCATATCCTCCCCATAGTCTCCTCAGTTCATATCCACCCCATAGTCTCCTCAGTTCATATCCACCCCATAGTCTCCTCAGTTCATATCCTCCCCATAGTCTCCTCAATTCATAGTCCATATCCTCCCCATAGTCTCCTCAGTTCATATCCTCCCCATAGTCTCCTCAGTTCATATCCTCCCCATAGTCTCTTCAGTTCATATCCTCCCCATAGTCTCCTCAGTTCATATCCTCCCCATAGTCTCCTCAGTTCATATCCTGCCCATAGTCTCCTCAGTTCATATCCTCCCCATAGTCTCCTCAGTTCATTTCCTCCCAATAGTCTCCTCAGTTCCTATCCTCCCCATAGTCTCCTCAGTTCATAGTCCATAGTCTCCCCGAGTTTATAGTTCATATCCTCCCCGTAGTCTCCTCAGTTCATATCCTCCCCATAGTCTCCTGAGTTCACATCCTCCCCATAGTCTCCTCAGTTCATATCCTCCCCATAGTCTCCTCAGTTCATATCCTCCCCATAGTCTCCTCAGTTTATAGTTCGTATCCTCCCCATAGTCTCCTCAGTTCATATCCTTCCCATAGTCTCCTCAGTTTATAGTTCATTTTCTCCCCATAGTCTCCTCAGTTCATATCCTCCCCATAGTCTCCTCAGTTTACAGTTCATATCCTCCCCATTGTCTCCTCAGTTCATATCCTCCCCATAGTCTCCTCAGTTCATATGCTCCCCATTGTCTCCTCAGTTTACAGTTATTATCCTCCTCATAGCCTCTTCAGTTTACAGTTCATATCCTCCCCATAGTCTCCTCAGTTCATATCCTCCCCATAGTCTCCTCAGTTTATATCCTCCCCATAGTCTCCTCAGTTCATATGCTCCCCATAGTCTCCTCAGTTTACAGTTCATATACTCCCCATAGTCTCCTCAGTTTACAGTTCCTATCCTCCCCATAGTCTCCTCAGTTTATAGTTCATATCCTCCCCATAGTCTCCTCAGTTCAAATCCTCCCCATAGTCTCCTCAGTTCATATCCTCCCCATAGTCTCCTCAGTTTACAGTTCATATCCTCCCCATAGTCTCCTCAGTTTACAGTTCATATCCTCCCCATAGTCTCCTCAGTTTACAGTTCATATCCTCCCCATAGTCTCCTCAGTTTACAGTTCATATCCTCCCCATAGTCTCCTCAGTTCATATCCACCCCATAGTCTCCTCAGTTCATATCCACCCCATAGTCTCCTCAGTTCATATCCACCCCATAGTCTCCTCAGTTCAAATCCACCCCATAGTCTCCTCAGTTCATATCCACCCCATAGTCTCCTCAGTTCATATCCACCCCATAGTCTCCTCAGTTCATAGTCCCTATCCTCCCCTAAGTCTCCTCAGTATATAGTTCATATTCTCCCCATAGTCTCCTCAGTTCATATCCTCCCAATAGTCTCCTCAGTTTAGAGTTCATATCCTCCCCATAGTCTTCATATCCTCCCCATAGTCTCCTCAGTTCATATCCACCCCATAGTCTCCTCAGTTAATATCCACCCCATAGTCTCCTCAGTTCAAATCCACCCCATAGTCTCCTCAGTTCATATCCACCCCATAGTCTCCTCAGTTTATATCCTCCCCATAGTCTCCTCAGTTTATATCCTCCCCATAGTCTCCTCAGTTCATATCCTCCCCATAGTCTCCTCAGTTCATATCCTCCCCATAGTCTCCTCAGTTCATATCCTCCCCATAGTCTCCTCAGTTTATAGTTCGTATCCTCCCCATAGTCTCCTCAGTTCATATCCTCCCCATAGTCTCCTCGGTTCATATCCTTCCCATAGTCTCCTCTTTTTATAGTTCATTTTCTCCCCATAGTCTCCTCAGTTCATATCCTCCCCATAGTCTCCTCAGTTTATAGTTCATATCCTCCCCATAGTCTCCTCAGTTCATATCCTCCCCATAGTCTCCTCAGTTCATATCCTCCCCATAGTCTCCTCAGTTTATAGTTCGTATCCTCCCCATAGTCTCCTCAGTTCATATCCTCCCCATAGTCTCCTCAGTTCATATCCTCCCCATAGTCTCCTCAGTTTACAGTTATTATCCTCCTCATAGCCTCTTCAGTTTACAGTTCATATCCTCCCCATAGTCTCCTCAGTTCATATCCTCCCCATAGTCTTCTCAGTTTATATCCTCCCCATAGTCTCCTCAGTTCATATCCTCCCCATATTCTCCTCAGTTCATATCCACCCCATAGTCTCCTCAGTTCATATCCACCCCATAGTCTCCTCAGTTCATAGTCCCTATCCTCCCCTAAGTCTCCTCAGTATATAGTTCATATTCTCCCCATAGTCTCCTCAGTTCATATCCTCCCCATAGTCTCCTCAGTTTACAGTTCATATCCTCCCCATAGTCTTCATATCCTCCCCATAGTCTCCTCAGTTCATATCCACCCCATAGTCTCCTCAGTTAATATCCACCCCATAGTCTCCTCAGTTCAAATCCACCCCATAGTCTCCTCAGTTCATATCCACCCCATAGTCTCCTCAGTTTATATCCTCCCCATAGTCTCCTCAGTTTATATCCTCCCCATAGTCTCCTCAGTTCATATCCTCCCCATAGTCTCCTCAGTTCATATCCTCCCCATAGTCTCCTCAGTTCATATCCTCCCCATAGTCTCCTCAGTTTATAGTTCGTATCCTCCCCATAGTCTCCTCAGTTCATATCCTCCCCATAGTCTCCTCGGTTCATATCCTTCCCATAGTCTCCTCTTTTTATAGTTCATTTTCTCCCCATAGTCTCCTCAGTTCATATCCTCCCCATAGTCTCCTCAGTTTACAGTTCATATCCTCCCCATTGTCTCCTCAGTTCATATCCTCCCCATAGTCTCCTCAGTTTACAGTTATTATCCTCCTCATAGCCTCTTCAGTTTACAGTTCATATCCTCCCCATAGTCTCCTCAGTTCATATCCTCCCCATAGTCTCCTCAGTTTATATCCTCCCCATAGTCTCCTCAGTTCATATCCTCCCCATAGTCTCCTCAGTTCATATCCACCCCATAGTCTCCTCAGTTCATATCCACCCCAAAATCTCCTCAGTTCATAGTCCCTATCCTCCCCTAAGTCTCCTCAGTATATAGTTCATATTCTCCCCATAGTCTCCTCAGTTCATATCCTCCCCATAGTCTCCTCAGTTTACAGTTCATATCCTCCCCATAGTCTTCATATCCTCCCCATAGTATCCTCAGTTCATATCCACCCCATAGTCTCCTCAGTTAATATCCACCCCATAGTCTCCTCAGTTCAAATCCACCCCATAGTCTCCTCAGTTCATATCCACCCCATAGTCTCCTCAGTTTATATCCTCCCCATAGTCTCCTCAGTTTATATCCTCCCCATAGTCTCCTCAGTTCATATCCTCCCCATAGTCTCCTCAGTTCATATCCTCCCCATAGTCTCCTCAGTTCATATCCTCCCCATAGTCTCCTCAGTTTATAGTTCGTATCCTCCCCATAGTCTCCTCAGTTCATATCCTCCCCATAGTCTCCTCGGTTCATATCCTTCCCATAGTCTCCTCTTTTTATAGTTCATTTTCTCCCCATAGTCTCCTCAGTTCATATCCTCCCCATAGTCTCCTCAGTTTACAGTTCATATCCTCCCCATTGTCTGCTCAGTTCATATCCTCCCCATAGTCTCGTCAGTTCATATGCTCCCCATAGTCTCCTCAGTTTACAGTTATTATCCTCCTCATAGCCTCTTCAGTTTACAGTTCATATCCTCCCCATAGTCTCCTCAGTTCATATCCTCCCCATAGTCTCCTCAGTTTATATCCTCCCCATAGTCTCCTCAGTTCATATCCTCCCCATAGTCTCCTCAGTTTACAGTTCATATCCTCCCCATAGTCTCCTCAGTTTACAGTTCCTATCCTCCCCATAGTCTCCTCAGTTTATAGTTCATATCCTCCCCATAGTCTCCTCAGTTCAAATCCTCCCCATAGTCTCCTCAGTTCATATCCTCCCCATAGTCTCCTCAGTTTACAGTTCATATCCTCCCCATAGTCTCCTCAGTTTACAGTTCATATCCTCCCCATAGTCTCCTCAGTTCATATCGACCCCATAGTCTCCTCAGTTCATATCCACCCCATAGTCTCCTCAGTTCATATCCACCCCATAGTCTCCTCAGTTCAAATCCACCCCATAGTCTCCTCAGTTCAAATCCACCCCATAGTCTCCTCAGTTCATATCCACCCCATAGTCTCCTCAGTTCATATCCACCCCATAGTCTCCTCAGTTCATAGTCCATATCCTCCCCTAAGTCTCCTCAGTATATAGTTCATATTCTCCCCATAGTCTCCTCAGTTCATATCCTACCCATAGTCTCCTCAGTTTACAGTTCATATCCTCTCCATAGTCTTCATATCCTCCCCATAGTCTCCTCAGTTTATATCCTCCCCATAGTCTCCTCAGTTCATATCCTCCCCATAGTCTCCTCAGTTCATATCCTCCCCATAGTCTCCTCAGTTCATATCCTCCCCATAGTCTCCTCAGTTCATATCCTCCCCATAGTCTCCTCAGTTTATAGTTCGTATCCTCCCCATAGTCTCCTCAGTTCATATCCTCCCCATAGTCTCCTCGGTTCATATCCTTCCCATAGTCTCCTCAGTTTATAGTTCATTTTCTATCCCATAGTCTCCTCAGTTCATATCCTCCCCATAGTCTCCTCAGTTTACAGTTCATATCCTCCCCATTGTCTCCTCAGTTTATATCCTCCCCATAGTCTCCTCAGTTCATATGCTCCCCATAGTCTCCTCAGTTTACAGTTATTATTCTCCTCATAGCCTCTTCAGTTTACAGTTCATATCCTCCCCATAGTCTCCTCAGTTAATATCCTCCCCATAGTCTCCTCATTTTATATCCTCCCCATAGTCTCCTCAGTTCATATCCTCCCCATAGTCTCCTCAGTTTACAGTTCATATCCTCCCCATAGTCTCCTCAGTTTACAGTTCCTATCCTCCCCATAGTCTCCTCAGTTTATAGTTCATATCCTCCCCATAGTCTCCTCAGTTCAAATCCTCCCCATAGTCTCCTCAGTTCATATCCTCCCCATAGTCTCCTCAGTTCATATCCTCCCCATAGTCTCCTCAGTTTACAGTTCATATCCTCCCCATAGTCTCCTCAGTTTACAGTTCATATCCTCCCCATAGTCTCCTCAGTTTACAGTTCATATCCTACCCATAGTCTCCTCAGTTTACAGTTCATATCCTCCCCATAGTCTCCTCAGTTTACAGTTCATATCCTCCCCATAGTCTCCTCAGTTTACAGTTCATATCCTCCCCATAGTCTCCTCAGTTCATATCGACCCCATAGTCTCCTCAGTTCATATCCACCCCATAGTCTCCTCAGTTCATATCCACCCCATAGTCTCCTCAGTTCAAATCCACCCCATAGTCTCCTCAGTTCAAATCCACCCCATAGTCTCCTCAGTTCATATCCACCCCATAGTCTCCTCAGTTCATATCCACCCCATAGTCTCCTCAGTTCATAGTCCATATCCTCCCCTAAGTCTCCTCAGTATATAGTTCATATTCTCCCCATAGTCTCCTCAGTTCATATCCTACCCATAGTCTCCTCAGTTTACAGTTCATATCCTCTCCATAGTCTTCATATCCTCCCCATAGTCTCCTCAGTTTATATCCTCCCCATAGTCTCCTCAGTTCATATCCTCCCCATAGTCTCCTCAGTTCATATCCTCCCCATAGTCTCCTCAGTTCATATCCTCCCCATAGTCTCCTCAGTTCATATCCTCCCCATAGTCTCCTCAGTTTATAGTTCGTATCCTCCCCATAGTCTCCTCAGTTCATATCCTCCCCATAGTCTCCTCGGTTCATATCCTTCCCATAGTCTCCTCAGTTTATAGTTCATTTTCTATCCCATAGTCTCCTCAGTTCATATCCTCCCCATAGTCTCCTCAGTTTACAGTTCATATCCTCCCCATTGTCTCCTCAGTTCATATCCTCCCCATAGTCTCCTCAGTTCATATGCTCCCCATAGTCTCCTCAGTTTACAGTTATTATTCTCCTCATAGCCTCTTCAGTTTACAGTTCATATCCTCCCCATAGTCTCCTCAGTTAATATCCTCCCCATAGTCTCCTCATTTTATATCCTCCCCATAGTCTCCTCAGTTCATATCCTCCCCATAGTCTCCTCAGTTTACAGTTCATATCCTCCCCATAGTCTCCTCAGTTTACAGTTCCTATCCTCCCCATAGTCTCCTCAGTTTATAGTTCATATCCTCCCCATAGTCTCCTCAGTTCAAATCCTCCCCATAGTCTCCTCAGTTCATATCCTCCCCATAGTCTCCTCAGTTCATATCCTCCCCATAGTCTCCTCAGTTTACAGTTCATATCCTCCCCATAGTCTCCTCAGTTTACAGTTCATATCCTCCCCATAGTCTCCTCAGTTTACAGTTCATATCCTACCCATAGTCTCCTCAGTTTACAGTTCATATCCTCCCCATAGTCTCCTCAGTTCATATCCACCCCATAGTCTCCTCAGTTCATATCCACCCCATAGTCTCCTCAATTCATATCCACCCCATAGTCTCCTCAGTTGAAATCCACCCCATAGTCTCCTCAGTTCATATCCACCCCATAGTCTCCTCAGTTCATATCCACCCCATAGTCTCCTCAGTTCATAGTCCATATCCTCCCCTAAGTCTCCTCAGTATATAGTTCATATTCTCCCCATAGTCTCCTCAGTTCATATCCTCCCCATAGTCTCCTCAGTTTACAGTTCATATCCTCCCCATAGTCTTCATATCCTCCCCATAGTCTCCTCAGTTCATATCCACCCCATAGTCTCCTCAGTTCATATCCACCCCATAGTCTCCTCAGTTCAAATCCACCCCATAGTCTCCTCAGTTCATATCCACCCCATAGTCTCCTCAGTTCATATCCACCCCACAGTCTCCTCAGTTCATAGTCCATATCCTCCCCATAGTCTCCTCAGTTTATAGTTCATATCCTCCTCATAGTCTCCTCAGTTTATATCCTCCCCATAGTCTCCTCAGTTCATATCCTCCCCATAGTCTCCTCAGTTCATATCCTCCCCATAGTCTCCTCAGTTCATATCCTCCCCATAGTCTCCTCAGTTTATATCCTGCCCATATCCTCCTCAGTTCATATCCTCCCCATAGTCTCCTCAGTTCATATCCTCCCCATAGTCTCCTCAGTTCATATACTCCCCATAGTGTCCTCAGTTTACAGTTCATATCCTCCCCATAGTCTCCTCAGGTCATATCCTCCACATAGTCTCCTCAGTTTATAGTTCGTATCCTCCCCATAGTCTCCTCAGTTCATATCCTCCCCATAGTCTCCTCGGTTCATATCCTTCCCATAGTCTCCTCAGTTTATAGTTAATTTTCTCCCCATAGTCTCCTCAGTTCATATCCTCCCCATAGTCTCGTCAGTTTACAGTTCATATCCTCCCCATAGTCTCCTCAGTTCATAGTCCATATCCTCCCCTAAGTCTCCTCAGTATATAGTTCATATTCTCCCCATAGTCTCCTCAGTTCATATCCTCCCCATAGTCTCCTCAGTTTACAGTTCATATCCTCCCCATAGTCTTCATATCCTCCCCATAGTCTCCTCAGTTCATATCCACCCCATAGTCTCCTCAGTTCATATCCACCCCATAGTCTCCTCAGTTCAAATCCACCCCATAGTCTCCTCAGTTCATATCCACCCCATAGTCTCCTCAGTTCATATCCTCCCCATAGTCTCCTCAATTCATAGTCCATATCCTCCCCATAGTCTCCTCAGTTCATATCCTCCCCATAGTCTCCTCAGTTAATATCCTCTCCATAGTCTCTTCAGTTCATATCCTCCCCATAGTCTCCTCAGTTCATATCCTCCCCATAGTCTCCTCAGTTCATATCCTGCCCATAGTCTCCTCAGTTCATATCCTCCCCATAGTCTCCTCAGTTCATTTCCTCCCAATAGTCTCCTCAGTTCCTATCCTCCCCATAGTCTCCTCAGTTCATAGTCCATAGTCTCCCCGAGTTTATAGTTCATATCCTCCCCGTAGTCTCCTCAGTTCATATCCTCCCCATAGTCTCCTGAGTTCACATCCTCCCCATAGTCTCCTCCGTTCAAAGCCTCCCCGTAGTCTCCTCAGTTCATATACTCCCCATAGTCTCCTCAGTTTATATCCTCCCCATAGTCTCCTCAGTTTATATCCTCCCCATAGTCTCCTCAGTTCATATCCTCCCCATAGTCTCCTCAGTTCATATCCTCCCCATAGTCTCCTCAGTTCATATCCTCCCCATAGTCTCCTCAGTTTATAGTTCGTATCCTCCCCATAGTCTCCTCAGTTCATATCCTCCCCATAGTCTCCTCGGTTCATATCCTTCCCATAGTCTCCTCAGTTTATAGTTCATTTTCTCCCCATAGTCTCCTCAGTTCATATCCTCCCCATAGTCTCCTCAGTTTACAGTTCATATCCTCCCCATAGTCTCCTCAGTTCATATCCACCCCATAGTCTCCTCAGTTCATATCCACCCCATAGTCTCCTCAGTTCATAGTCCATATCCTCCCCATAGTCTCCTCAGTTCATATCCTCCCCATATTCTCCTCAGTTTACAGTTCATATCCTCCCCATAGTCTTCATATCCTCCCCATAGTCTCCTCAGTTCATATCCACCCCATAGTCTCCTCAGTTCATATCCACCCCATAGTCTCCTCAGTTCATATCCTCCCCATAGTCTCCTCAATTCATAGTCCATATCCTCCCCATAGTCTCCCCGAGTTTATAGTTCATATTCTCCCCATAGTCTCCTCAGTTCATATCCTCCCCATAGTCTCCTCAGTTCATATCCTCCCCGTAGACTCCTCAGTTCATAGTCCATATCCTCCCCATAGTCTCCCCAGTTTATAGTTCATATTCTCCTTATAATCTCCTCAGTTTATAGTTCATATCCGCCCCATAGTCTCTTCAGTTCATATCCTCCCCATAGTCTCCTCAGTTCATATCCTCCCCATAGTCTCCTCAGTTCATATCCTCCCCATAGTCTCCTCAGTTCATATCCTCCCCATAGTCTCCTCAGTTCATATCCTGCCCATAGTCTCCTCAGTTCATATCCTCCCCATAGTCTCCTCAGTTCATTTCCTCCCCATAGTCTCCTCAGTTCCTATCCTCCCCATAGTCTCCTCAGTTCATAGTCCATAGTCTCCCCGAGTTTATAGTTCATATCCTCCCCGTAGTCTCCTCAGTTCATATCCTTCCCATAGTCTCCTGAGTTCACATCCTCCAAATAGTCTCCTCAGTTCAAAGCCTCCCCGTAGTCTCCTCAGTTCATATCCTCCCCGTAGTCTCCTCAGTTCATATCCTCCCGTAGTCTCCTCAGTTCATATCCTCCCCGTAGTCTCCTCAGTTCATATTCTCCCCGTAGACTCCTCAGTTCATATCCTCCCCGTAGCCTCCTCAGTTCATATCCTCACCGTAGTCTCCTCAGTTCATATCCTCCCCGTAGTCTCCTCAGTTCATATCCTCCCCGTAGTCTCCTCAGTTCATATCCTCACCGTAGTCTCCTCAGTTCATATCCTCCCTGTAGTCTCCTCAGTTCATATCCTCCCCGTAGTCTCTCCTCATTTCGTATCCTCCCCATTGTCTCCTCAGTTCATATCCTCCCCATAGTCTCCTCAGTTCATATGCTCCCCATAGTCTCCTCAGTTTACAGTTCATATCCTCCTCATAGCCTCTTCAGTTTACAGTTCATATCCTCCCCATAGTCTCCTCAGTTCATATCCTCCCCATAGTCTCCTCAGTTTATATCCTCCCCATAGTCTCCTCAGTTCATATCCTCCCCATAGTCTCCTCAGTTTACAGTTCATATCCTCCCCATAGTCTCCTCAGTTTACAGTTCCTATCCTCCCCAGAGTCTCCTGAGTTTATAGTTCATATCCTCCCCATAGTCTCCTCAGTTCAAATCCTCCCCATAGTCTCCTCAGTTCCTATCCTCCCCATAGTCTCCTCAGTTTATAGTCCATATCCTCCCCATAGTCTCCTCAGGTCATATCCTCCCCATAGTCTCCTAAGTTTACAGTTCATATCCTCCCCATAGTCTCCTCAGTTTATAGTTCATATCCTCCCCATTGTCTCCTCAGTTCATATCCTCCCCATAGTCTCCTCAGTTCATATGCTCCCCATAGTCTCCTTAGTTTACAGTTCATATCCTCCCCATTGGCTCCTCAGTTCATTTCCTCCCCATAGTCTCCTCAGTTTACAGTTCATATCCTCCCCATAGTCTCCTCAGTTTAAAGTTCATATCCTCCCTGTAGTCTCCTCAGTTCATATCCTCCCCGTAGTCTCTCCTCATTTCATATCCTCCCCATTGTCTCCTCAGTTCATATCCTCCCCATAGTCTCCTCAGTTCATATGCTCCCCATAGTCTCCTCAGTTTACAGTTCATATCCTCCTCATAGCCTCTTCAGTTTACAGTTCATATCCTCCCCATAGTCTCCTCAGTTCATATCCTCCCCATAGTCTCCTCAGTTTATATCCTCCCCATAGTCTCCTCAGTTCATATCCTCCCCATAGTCTCCTCAGTTTACAGTTCATATCCTCCCCATAGTCTCCTCAGTTTACAGTTCCTATCCTCCCCAGAGTCTCCTGAGTTTATAGTTCATATCCTCCCCATAGTCTCCTCAGTTCAAATCCTCCCCATAGTCTCCTCAGTTCCTATCCTCCCCATAGTCTCCTCAGTTTATAGTCCATATCCTCCCCATAGTCTCCTCAGGTCATATCCTCCCCATAGTCTCCTAAGTTTACAGTTCATATCCTCCCCATAGTCTCCTCAGTTTATAGTTCATATCCTCCCCATTGTCTCCTCAGTTCATATCCTCCCCATAGTCTCCTCAGTTCATATGCTCCCGTAGTCTCCTCAGTTCATATCCTCCCCGTAGTCTCCTCAGTTCATATTCTCCCCGTAGACTCCTCAGTTCATATCCTCCCCGTAGCCTCCTCAGTTCATATCCTCACCGTAGTCTCCTCAGTTCATATCCTCCCCGTAGTCTCCTCAGTTCATATCCTCCCCGTAGTCTCCTCAGTTCATATCCTCACCGTAGTCTCCTCAGTTCATATCCTCCCTGTAGTCTCCTCAGTTCATATCCTCCCCGTAGTCTCTCCTCATTTCGTATCCTCCCCATTGTCTCCTCAGTTCATATCCTCCCCATAGTCTCCTCAGTTCATATGCTCCCCATAGTCTCCTCAGTTTACAGTTCATATCCTCCTCATAGCCTCTTCAGTTTACAGTTCATATCCTCCCCATAGTCTCCTCAGTTCATATCCTCCCCATAGTCTCCTCAGTTTATATCCTCCCCATAGTCTCCTCAGTTCATATCCTCCCCATAGTCTCCTCAGTTTACAGTTCATATCCTCCCCATAGTCTCCTCAGTTTACAGTTCCTATCCTCCCCAGAGTCTCCTGAGTTTATAGTTCATATCCTCCCCATAGTCTCCTCAGTTCAAATCCTCCCCATAGTCTCCTCAGTTCCTATCCTCCCCATAGTCTCCTCAGTTTATAGTCCATATCCTCCCCATAGTCTCCTCAGGTCATATCCTCCCCATAGTCTCCTAAGTTTACTGTTCATATCCTCCCCATAGTCTCCTCAGTTTATAGTTCATATCCTCCCCATTGTCTCCTCAGTTCATATCCTCCCCATAGTCTCCTCAGTTCATATGCTCCCCATAGTCTCCTTAGTTTACAGTTCATATCCTCCCCATTGGCTCCTCAGTTCATTTCCTCCCCATAGTCTCCTCAGTTTACAGTTCATATCCTCCCCATAGTCTCCTCAGTTTAAAGTTCATATCCTCCCTGTAGTCTCCTCAGTTCATATCCTCCCCGTAGTCTCTCCTCATTTCATATCCTCCCCATTGTCTCCTCAGTTCATATCCTCCCCATAGTCTCCTCAGTTCATATGCTCCCCATAGTCTCCTCAGTTTACAGTTCATATCCTCCTCATAGCCTCTTCAGTTTACAGTTCATATCCTCCCCATAGTCTCCTCAGTTCATATCCTCCCCATAGTCTCCTCAGTTTATATCCTCCCCATAGTCTCCTCAGTTCATATCCTCCCCATAGTCTCCTCAGTTTACAGTTCATATCCTCCCCATAGTCTCCTCAGTTTACAGTTCCTATCCTCCCCAGAGTCTCCTGAGTTTATAGTTCATATCCTCCCCATAGTCTCCTCAGTTCAAATCCTCCCCATAGTCTCCTCAGTTCCTATCCTCCCCATAGTCTCCTCAGTTTATAGTCCATATCCTCCCCATAGTCTCCTCAGGTCATATCCTCCCCATAGTCTCCTAAGTTTACAGTTCATATCCTCCCCATAGTCTCCTCAGTTTATAGTTCATATCCTCCCCATTGTCTCCTCAGTTCATATCCTCCCCATAGTCTCCTCAGTTCATATGCTCCCCATAGTCTCCTTAGTTTACAGTTCATATCCTCCCCATTGGCTCCTCAGTTCATTTCCTCCCCATAGTCTCCTCAGTTTACAGTTCATATCCTCCCCATAGTCTCCTCAGTTTAAAGTTCATATCCTCCCCATTGTCTCCTCAGTTCATATCCTCCCCATAGTCTCCTCAGTTTATATCCTCCCCATAGTCTCCTCAGTTCATATCCTCCCCATAGTCTCCTCAGTTTACAGTTCATATCCTCCCCATAGTCTCCTCAGTTTACAGTTCCTATCCTCCCCAGAGTCTCCTGAGTTTATAGTTCATATCCACCCCATAGTCTCCTCAGTTCAAATCCTCCCCATAGTCTCCTCAGTTCATATCCTCCCCATAGTCTCCTCAGTTTACAGTTCATATCCTCCCCATTGGCTCCTCAGTTCATTTCCTCCCCATAGTCTCCTCAGTTTACAGTTCATATCCTCCCCATAGTCTCCTCAGTTTAAAGTTCATATCCTCCCCATTGTCTCCTCAGTTCATATCCTCCCCATAGTCTCCTCAGTTTATATCCTCCCCATAGTCTCCTCAGTTCATATCCTCCCCATAGTCTCCTCAGTTTACAGTTCATATCCTCCCCATAGTCTCCTCAGTTTACAGTTCCTATCCTCCCCAGAGTCTCCTGAGTTTATAGTTCATATCCTCCCCATAGTCTCCTCAGTTCAAATCCTCCCCATAGTCTCCTCAGTTCATATCCTCCCCATAGTCTCCTCAGTTTATAGTCCATATCCTCCCCATAGTCTCCTCAGTTCATATCCTCCCCATAGTCTCCTAAGTTTACAGTTCATATCCTCCCCATAGTCTCCTCAGTTTATAGTTCATATCCTCCCCATTGTCTCCTCAGTTCATATCCTCCCCATAGTCTCCTCAGTTTATATCCTCCCCATAGTCTCCTCAGTTCATATCCTCCCCATAGTCTCCTCAGTTTATATCCTCCCCATTGGCTCCTCAGTTCATTTCCTCCCCATAGTCTCCTCAGTTCATATGCTCCCCATAGTCTCCTCAGTTTACAGTTCATATACTCCCCATAGTCTCTTCAGTTTACAGTTCATATCCTCCCCATAGTCTCCTCAGTTTATATCCTCCCCATAGTCTCCTCAGTTCATATCCTCCCCATAGTCTCCTCAGTTCATATCCTCCCCATAGTCTCCTCAGTTCATATCCTCCCCATAGTCTCCTCAGTTTATAGTCCATATCCTCCCCATAGTCTCCCTAGTTTATAGTTCATATCCTCCCCATAGTCTCCTCAGTTCATATCCTCCCCATAGTCTCCTCAGTTTATAGTCAATATCCTCCCCATAGTCTCCCTAGTTTACAGTTCATATCCTCCCCATAGTCTCCTCAGTTCATATATTCCCCATAGTCTCCTCAGTTTACAGTTCATATCCTCCCCATAGTCTCCTCAGTTTATAGTCAATATCCTCCCCATAGTCTCCCTAGTTTACAGTTCATATCCTCCCCATAGTCTCCTAAGTTTACAGTTCATATCCTCCCCATAGTCTCCTCAGTTTATAGTCCATATCCTCCCCATAGTCTCCTCAGTTTATAGTTCATATCCTCCTCATAGTCTCCTCAGTTTATATCCTCCCCATAGTCTCCTCAGTTCATATCCTCCCCATAGTCTCCTCAGTTCATATCCTCCCCATAGTCTCCTCAGTTCATATCCTCCCAATAGTCTCATCAGTTTATATCCTGCCCATATCCTCCTCAGTTCATATACTCCCCATAGTCTCCTCAGTTCATATACTCCCCATAGTCTTCTCAGTTCATATACTCCCCATAGTCTCCTCAGTTCATATACTCCCCATAGTCTCCTCAGTTTACAGTTCATATACTCCCCATAGTCTCCTCAGTTTATATCCTCCCCATATAGTCTCCTCAGTTTATATCCTCCCCATAGTCTCCTCAGTTCATATCCTCCCCATAGTCTCCTCAGTTCATATCCTCCCATAGTCTCCTCAGTTCATATCCTCCCCATAGTCTCCTCAGGTTATAGTTCATTTTCTCCCCATAGTCTCCTCAGTTCATATCCTCCCCATAGTCTCCTCAGTTTACAGTTCATATCCTCCCCATTGTCTCCTCAGTTCATATCCTCCCCATAGTCTCCTCAGTTCATATGCTCCACATAGTCTCCTCAGTTTATATCCTCCCCATAGTCTCCTCAGTTTACAGTTCATATCCTCCCCATAGTCTCCTCAGTTTACAGTTCATATCCTCCCCATAGTCTCCTCAGTTTACAGTTCATATCCTCCCCATAGTCTCCTCAGTTCATATCCACCCCATAGTCTCCTCAGTTCAAATCCACCCCATAGTCTCCTCAGTTCATATCCACCCCATAGTCTCCTCAGTTCATATCCACCCCATAGTCTCCTCAGTTCATAGTCCATATCCTCCCCTAAGTCTCCTCAGTATATAGTTCATATTCTCCCCATAGTCTCCTCAGTTTACAGTTCATATCCTCCCCATAGTCTCCTCAGTTTACAGTTCATATCCTCCCCATAGTCTTCATATCCTCCCCATAGTCTCCTCAGTTCATATCCACCCCATAGTCTTCTCAGTTAATATCCACCCCATAGTCTCCTCAGTTCAAATCCACCCCATAGTCTCCTCAGTTCATATCCACCCCATAGTCTCCTCAGTTTATATCCTCCCCATAGTCTCCTCAGTTTATATCCTCCCCATAGTCTCCTCAGTTCATATCCTCCCCATAGTCTCCTCAGTTTATATCCTCCCCATAGTCTCCTCAGTTCATATCCTCCCCATAGTCTCCTCAGTTTATATCCTCCCCATAGTCTCCTCAGTTTATATCCTCCCCATAGTCTCCTCAGTTCATATCCTCCCCATAGTCTCCTCGGTTCATATCCTCCCCATAGTCTCCTCAGTTTACAGTTCCTATCCTCCCCAGAGTCTCCTGAGTTTATAGTTCATATCCTCCCCATAGTCTCCTCAGTTCAAATCCTCCCCATAGTCTCCTCAGTTCATATCCTCCCCATAGTCTCCTCAGTTTACAGTTCATATCCTCCCCATTGGCTCCTCAGTTCATTTCCTCCCCATAGTCTCCTCAGTTTACAGTTCATATCCTCCCCATAGTCTCCTCAGTTTAAAGTTCATATCCTCCCCATTGTCTCCTCAGTTCATATCCTCCCCATAGTCTCCTCAGTTTATATCCTCCCCATAGTCTCCTCAGTTCATATCCTCCCCATAGTCTCCTCAGTTTACAGTTCATATCCTCCCCATAGTCTCCTCAGTTTACAGTTCCTATCCTCCCCAGAGTCTCCTGAGTTTATAGTTCATATCCTCCCCATAGTCTCCTCAGTTCAAATCCTCCCCATAGTCTCCTCAGTTCATATCCTCCCCATAGTCTCCTCAGTTTATAGTCCATATCCTCCCCATAGTCTCCTCAGTTCATATCCTCCCCATAGTCTCCTAAGTTTACAGTTCATATCCTCCCCATAGTCTCCTCAGTTTATAGTTCATATCCTCCCCATTGTCTCCTCAGTTCATATCCTCCCCATAGTCTCCTCAGTTTATATCCTCCCCATAGTCTCCTCAGTTCATATCCTCCCCATAGTCTCCTCAGTTTATATCCTCCCCATTGGCTCCTCAGTTCATTTCCTCCCCATAGTCTCCTCAGTTCATATGCTCCCCATAGTCTCCTCAGTTTACAGTTCATATACTCCCCATAGTCTCTTCAGTTTACAGTTCATATCCTCCCCATAGTCTCCTCAGTTTATATCCTCCCCATAGTCTCCTCAGTTCATATCCTCCCCATAGTCTCCTCAGTTCATATCCTCCCCATAGTCTCCTCAGTTCATATCCTCCCCATAGTCTCCTCAGTTTATAGTCCATATCCTCCCCATAGTCTCCCTAGTTTATAGTTCATATCCTCCCCATAGTCTCCTCAGTTCATATCCTCCCCATAGTCTCCTCAGTTTATAGTCAATATCCTCCCCATAGTCTCCCTAGTTTACAGTTCATATCCTCCCCATAGTCTCCTCAGTTCATATATTCCCCATAGTCTCCTCAGTTTACAGTTCATATCCTCCCCATAGTCTCCCTAGTTTATAGTTCATATCCTCCCCATAGTCTCCTCAGTTCATATCCTCCCCATAGTCTCCTCAGTTTATAGTCAATATCCTCCCCATAGTCTCCCTAGTTTACAGTTCATATCCTCCCCATAGTCTCCTCAGTTCATATATTCCCCATAGTCTCCTCAGTTTACAGTTCATATCCTCCCCATAGTCTCCTCAGTTTATAGTCAATATCCTCCCCATAGTCTCCCTAGTTTACAGTTCATATCCTCCCCATAGTCTCCTAAGTTTACAGTTCATATCCTCCCCATAGTCTCCTCAGTTTATAGTCCATATCCTCCCCATAGTCTCCTCAGTTTATAGTTCATATCCTCCTCATAGTCTCCTCAGTTTATATCCTCCCCATAGTCTCCTCAGTTCATATCCTCCCCATAGTCTCCTCAGTTCATATCCTCCCCATAGTCTCCTCAGTTCATATCCTCCCAATAGTCTCATCAGTTTATATCCTGCCCATATCCTCCTCAGTTCATATACTCCCCATAGTCTCCTCAGTTCATATACTCCCCATAGTCTCCTCAGTTCATATACTCCCCATAGTCTCCTCAGTTCATATACTCCCCATAGTCTCCTCAGTTTACAGTTCATATACTCCCCATAGTCTCCTCAGTTTATATCCTCCCCATATAGTCTACTCAGTTTATATCCTCCCCATAGTCTCCTCAGTTCATATCCTCCCCATAGTCTCCTCAGTTCATATCCTCCCATAGTCTCCTCAGTTCATATCCTCCCCATAGTCTCCTCAGGTTATAGTTCATTTTCTCCCCATAGTCTCCTCAGTTCATATCCTCCCCATAGTCTCCTCAGTTTACAGTTCATATCCTCCCCATTGTCTCCTCAGTTCATATCCTCCCCATAGTCTCCTCAGTTCATATGCTCCACATAGTCTCCTCAGTTTATATCCTCCCCATAGTCTCCTCAGTTTACAGTTCATATCCTCCCCATAGTCTCCTCAGTTTACAGTTCATATCCTCCCCATAGTCTCCTCAGTTTACAGTTCATATCCTCCCCATAGTCTCCTCAGTTCATATCCACCCCATAGTCTCCTCAGTTCAAATCCACCCCATAGTCTCCTCAGTTCATATCCACCCCATAGTCTCCTCAGTTCATATCCACCCCATAGTCTCCTCAGTTCATAGTCCATATCCTCCCCTAAGTCTCCTCAGTATATAGTTCATATTCTCCCCATAGTCTCCTCAGTTTACAGTTCATATCCTCCCCATAGTCTCCTCAGTTTACAGTTCATATCCTCCCCATAGTCTTCATATCCTCCCCATAGTCTCCTCAGTTCATATCCACCCCATAGTCTCCTCAGTTAATATCCACCCCATAGTCTCCTCAGTTCAAATCCACCCCATAGTCTCCTCAGTTCATATCCACCCCATAGTCTCCTCAGTTTATATCCTCCCCATAGTCTCCTCAGTTTATATCCTCCCCATAGTCTCCTCAGTTCATATCCTCCCCATAGTCTCCTCAGTTTATATCCTCCCCATAGTCTCCTCAGTTCATATCCTCCCCATAGTCTCCTCAGTTTATATCCTCCCCATAGTCTCCTCAGTTTATATCCTCCCCATAGTCTCCTCAGTTCATATCCTCCCCATAGTCTCCTCGGTTCATATCCTCCCCATAGTCTCCTCAGTTTACAGTTCCTATCCTCCCCAGAGTCTCCTGAGTTTATAGTTCATATCCTCCCCATAGTCTCCTCAGTTCAAATCCTCCCCATAGTCTCCTCAGTTCATATCCTCCCCATAGTCTCCTCAGTTTACAGTTCATATCCTCCCCATTGGCTCCTCAGTTCATTTCCTCCCCATAGTCTCCTCAGTTTACAGTTCATATCCTCCCCATAGTCTCCTCAGTTTAAAGTTCATATCCTCCCCATTGTCTCCTCAGTTCATATCCTCCCCATAGTCTCCTCAGTTTATATCCTCCCCATAGTCTCCTCAGTTCATATCCTCCCCATAGTCTCCTCAGTTTACAGTTCATATCCTCCCCATAGTCTCCTCAGTTTACAGTTCCTATCCTCCCCAGAGTCTCCTGAGTTTATAGTTCATATCCTCCCCATAGTCTCCTCAGTTCAAATCCTCCCCATAGTCTCCTCAGTTCATATCCTCCCCATAGTCTCCTCAGTTTATAGTCCATATCCTCCCCATAGTCTCCTCAGTTCATATCCTCCCCATAGTCTCCTAAGTTTACAGTTCATATCCTCCCCATAGTCTCCTCAGTTTATAGTTCATATCCTCCCCATTGTCTCCTCAGTTCATATCCTCCCCATAGTCTCCTCAGTTTATATCCTCCCCATAGTCTCCTCAGTTCATATCCTCCCCATAGTCTCCTCAGTTTATATCCTCCCCATTGGCTCCTCAGTTCATTTCCTCCCCATAGTCTCCTCAGTTCATATGCTCCCCATAGTCTCCTCAGTTTACAGTTCATATACTCCCCATAGTCTCTTCAGTTTACAGTTCATATCCTCCCCATAGTCTCCTCAGTTTATATCCTCCCCATAGTCTCCTCAGTTCATATCCTCCCCATAGTCTCCTCAGTTCATATCCTCCCCATAGTCTCCTCAGTTCATATCCTCCCCATAGTCTCCTCAGTTTATAGTCCATATCCTCCCCATAGTCTCCCTAGTTTATAGTTCATATCCTCCCCATAGTCTCCTCAGTTCATATCCTCCCCATAGTCTCCTCAGTTTATAGTCAATATCCTCCCCATCGTCTCCCTAGTTTACAGTTCATATCCTCCCCATAGTCTCCTCAGTTCATATATTCCCCATAGTCTCCTCAGTTTACAGTTCATATCCTCCCCATAGTCTCCTCAGTTTATAGTCAATATCCTCCCCATAGTCTCCCTAGTTTACAGTTCATATCCTCCCCATAGTCTCCTAAGTTTACAGTTCATATCCTCCCCATAGTCTCCTCAGTTTATAGTCCATATCCTCCCCATAGTCTCCTCAGTTTATAGTTCATATCCTCCTCATAGTCTCCTCAGTTTATATCCTCCCCATAGTCTCCTCAGTTCATATCCTCCCCATAGTCTCCTCAGTTCATATCCTCCCCATAGTCTCCTCAGTTCATATCCTCCCAATAGTCTCATCAGTTTATATCCTGCCCATATCCTCCTCAGTTCATATACTCCCCATAGTCTCCTCAGTTCATATACTCCCCATAGTCTCCTCAGTTCATATACTCCCCATAGTCTCCTCAGTTCATATACTCCCCATAGTCTCCTCAGTTTACAGTTCATATACTCCCCATAGTCTCCTCAGTTTATATCCTCCCCATATAGTCTCCTCAGTTTATATCCTCCCCATAGTCTCCTCAGTTCATATCCTCCCCATAGTCTCCTCAGTTCATATCCTCCCATAGTCTCCTCAGTTCATATCCTCCCCATAGTCTCCTCAGGTTATAGTTCATTTTCTCCCCATAGTCTCCTCAGTTCATATCCTCCCCATAGTCTCCTCAGTTTACAGTTCATATCCTCCCCATTGTCTCCTCAGTTCATATCCTCCCCATAGTCTCCTCAGTTCATATGCTCCACATAGTCTCCTCAGTTTATATCCTCCCCATAGTCTCCTCAGTTTACAGTTCATATCCTCCCCATAGTCTCCTCAGTTTACAGTTCATATCCTCCCCATAGTCTCCTCAGTTTACAGTTCATATCCTCCCCATAGTCTCCTCAGTTCATATCCACCCCATAGTCTCCTCAGTTCAAATCCACCCCATAGTCTCCTCAGTTCATATCCACCCCATAGTCTCCTCAGTTCATATCCACCCCATAGTCTCCTCAGTTCATAGTCCATATCCTCCCCTAAGTCTCCTCAGTATATAGTTCATATTCTCCCCATAGTCTCCTCAGTTTACAGTTCATATCCTCCCCATAGTCTCCTCAGTTTACAGTTCATATCCTCCCCATAGTCTTCATATCCTCCCCATAGTCTCCTCAGTTCATATCCACCCCATAGTCTCCTCAGTTAATATCCACCCCATAGTCTCCTCAGTTCAAATCCACCCCATAGTCTCCTCAGTTCATATCCACCCCATAGTCTCCTCAGTTTATATCCTCCCCATAGTCTCCTCAGTTTATATCCTCCCCATAGTCTCCTCAGTTCATATCCTCCCCATAGTCTCCTCAGTTTATATCCTCCCCATAGTCTCCTCAGTTCATATCCTCCCCATAGTCTCCTCAGTTTATATCCTCCCCATAGTCTCCTCAGTTTATATCCTCCCCATAGTCTCCTCAGTTCATATCCTCCCCATAGTCTCCTCGGTTCATATCCTTCCCATAGTCTCCTCAGTTTATAGTTCATTTTCTCCCCATAGTCTCCTCAGTTCATATCCTCCCCATAGTCTCCTCAGTTTACAGTTCATATCCTCCCCATTGTCTCCTCAGTTCATATCCTCACCATAGTCTCCTCAGTTCATATGCTCCCCATAGTCTCCTCAGTTTACAGTTATTATCCTCCTCATAGCCTCTTCAGTTTACAGTTCATATCCTCCCCATAGTCTCATCAGTTCATATCCTCCCCATAGTCTCCTCGGTTTATATCCTCCCCATAGTCTACTCAGTTCATATCCTCCCCATAGTCTCCTCAGTTTACAGTTCATATCCTCCCCATAGTCTTCATATCCTCCCCATAGTCTCCTCAGTTCATATCCACCCCATAGTCTCCTCAGTTAATATCCACCCCATAGTCTCCTCAGTTCAAATCCACCCCATAGTCTCCTCAGTTCATATCCACCCCATAGTCTCCTCAGTTTATATCCTCCCCATAGTCTCCTCAGTTTATATCCTCCCCATAGTCTCCTCAGTTCATATCCTCCCCATAGTCTCCTCAGTTCATATCCTCCCCATAGTCTCCTCAGTTCATATCCTCCCCATAGTCTCCTCAGTTTATATCCTCCCCATAGTCTCCTCAGTTTATATCCTCCCCATAGTCTCCTCAGTTCATATCCTCCCCATAGTCTCCTCGGTTCATATCCTTCCCATAGTCTCCTCAGTTTATAGTTCATTTTCTCCCCATAGTCTCCTCAGTTCATATCCTCCCCATAGTCTCCTCAGTTTACAGTTCATATCCTCCCCATTGTCTCCTCAGTTCATATCCTCCCCATAGTCTCCTCAGTTCATATGCTCCCCATAGTCTCCTCAGTTTACACTTATTATCCTCCTCATAGCCTCTTCAGTTTACAGTTCATATCCTCCCCATAGTCTCCTCAGTTCATATCCTCCCCATAGTCTCCTCAGTTTATATCCTCCCCATAGTCTCCTCAGTTCATATCCTCCCCATAGTCTCCTCAGTTTACAGTTCATATCCTCCCCATAGTCTCCTCAGTTTACAGTTCCTATCCTCCCCATAGTCTCCTCAGTTTATAGTTCATATCCTCCCCATAGTCTCCTCAGTTCAAATCCTCCCCATAGTCTCCTCAGTTCATATCCTCCCCATAGTCTCCTCAGTTTACAGTTCATATCCTCCCCATAGTCTCCTCAGTTTGCAGTTCATATCCTCCCCATAGTCTCCTCAGTTTACAGTTCATATCCTCCCCATAGTCTCCTCAGTTTACAGTTCATATCCTCCCCATAGTCTCCTCAGTTCATATCCACCCCATAGTCTCCTCAGTTCATATCCACTCCATAGTCTCCTCAGTTCATATCCACCCCATAGTCTCCTCAGTTCATATCCTCCCCATAGTGTCCTCAATTCATAGTCCATATCCTCCCCATAGTCTCCCCGAGTTTATAGTTCATATTCTCCCCATAGTCTCCTCAGTTCATATCCTCCCCATAGTCTCCTCAGTTCATATCCTCCCCGTAGACTCCTCAGTTCATAGTCCATATCCTCCCCATAGTCTCCCCAGTTTATAGTTCATATTCTACTTATAGTCTCCTCAGTTTATAGTTCATATCCGCCCCATAGTCTCTTCAGTTCATATCCTCCCCATAGTCTCCTCAGTTCATATACTCCCCATAGTCTCCTCAGTTCATATCCTCCCCATAGTCTCCTCAGTTCATATCCTCCCCATAGTCTCTTCAGTTCATATCCTCCCCATAGTCTCCTCAGTTCATATCCTCCCCATAGTCTCCTCAGTTCATATCCTGCCCATAGGCTCCTCAGTTCATATCCTCCCCATAGTCTCCTCAGTTCATTTCCTCCCCATAGTCTCCTCAGTTCCTATCCTCCCCATAGTCTCCTCAGTTCATAGTCCACAGTCTCCCCGAGTTTATAGTTCATATCGTCCCCGTAGTCTCCTCAGTTCATATGCTCCCCATAGTCTCCTCAGTTTACAGTTCATATCCTCCTCATAGCCTCTTCAGTTTACAGTTCATATCCTCCCCATAGTCTCCTCAGTTCATATCCTCCCCATAGTCTCCTCAGTTTATATCCTCCACATAGTCTCCTCAGTTCATATCCTCCCCATAGTCTCCTCAGTTTACAGTTCATATCCTCCCCATAGTCTCCTCAGTTTACAGTTCCTATCCTCCCCAGAGTCTCCTGAGTTTATAGTTCATATCCTCCCCATAGTCTCCTCAGTTCAAATCCTCCCCATAGTCTCCTCAGTTCATATCCTCCCCATAGTCTCCTCAGTTTATAGTCCATATCCTCCCCATAGTCTCCTCAGGTCATATCCTCCCCATAGTCTCCTAAGTTTACAGTTCATATCCTCCCCATAGTCTCCTCAGTTTATAGTTCATATCCTCCCCATTGTCTCCTCAGTTCATATCCTCCCCATAGTCTCCTCAGTTCATATGCTCCCCATAGTCTCCTCAGTTTACAGTTCATATCCTCCCCATTGGCTCCTCAGTTCATTTCCTCCCCATAGTCTCCTCAGTTTACAGTTCATATCCTCCCCATAGTCTCCTCAGTTTAAAGTTCATATCCTCCCCATTGTCTCCTCAGTTCATATCCTCCCCATAGTCTCCTAAGTTTATATCCTCCCCATAGTCTCCTCAGTTCATATCCTCCCCATAGTCTCCTCAGTTTACAGTTCCTATCCTCCCCAGAGTCTCCTGAGTTTATAGTTCATATCCTCCCCATAGTCTCCTCAGTTCAAATCCTCCCCATAGTCTCCTCAGTTCATATCCTCCCCATAGTCTCCTCAGTTTATAGTCCATATCCTCCCCATGGTCTCCTCAGTTCATATCCTCCCCATAGTCTCCTAAGTTTACAGTTCATATCCTCCCCATAGTCTCCTCAGTTTATAGTTCATATCCTCCCCATTGTCTCCTCAGTTCATATCCTCCCCATAGTCTCCTCAGTTCATATGCTCCCCATAGTCTCCTCAGTTTACAGTTCATATCCTCCCCATTGGCTCCTCAGTTCATTTCCTCCCCATAGTCTCCTCAGTTCATATGCTCCCCATAGTCTCCTCAGTTTACAGTTCATATACTCCCCATAGTCTCTTCCGTTTACAGTTCATATCCTCCCCATAGTCTCCTCAGTTTGCAGTTCATATCCTCCCCATAGTATCCTCAGTTTACAGTTCATATCCTCCCCATAGTCTCCTCAGTTTACAGTTCATATCCTCCCCATAGTCTCCTCAGTTCATATCCACCCCATAGTCTCCTCAGTTCATATCCACTCCATAGTCTCCTCAGTTCATATCCTCCCCATAGTCTCCTCAGTTCATATCCTCCCCGTAGACTCCTCAGTTCATAGTCCATATCCTCCCCATAGTCTCCCCAGTTTATAGTTCATATTCTACTTATAGTCTCCTCAGTTTATAGTTCATATCAGCCCCATAGTCTCTTCAGTTCATATCCTCCCCATAGTCTCCTCAGTTCATATACTCCCCATAGTCTCCTCAGTTCATATCCTCCCCATAGTCTCCTCAGTTCATATCCTCCCCATAGTCTCTTCAGTTCATATCCTCCCCATAGTCTCCTCAGTTCATATCCTCCCCATAGTCTCCTCAGTTCATATCCTGCCCATAGTCTCCTCAGTTCATATCCTCCCCATAGTCTCCTCAGTTCATTTCCTCCCCATAGTCTCCTCAGTTCCTATCCTCCCCATAGTCTCCTCAGTTCATAGTCCATAGTCTCCCCGAGTTTATAGTTCATATCCTCCCCGTAGTCTCCTCAGTTCATATCCTCCCCATAGTCTCCTGAGTTCACATCCTCCAAATAGTCTCCTCAGTTCAAAGCCTCCCCGTAGTCTCCTCAGTTCATATATCCTCCCCGTAGTCTCCTCAGTTCATATCCTCCCGTAGTCTCCTCAGTTCATATCCTCCCCGTAGTCTCCACAGTTCATATTCTCCCCGTAGTCTCCTCAGTTCATATCCTCCCCGTAGCCTCCTCAGTTCATATCCTCACCGTAGTCTCCTCAGTTCATATCCTCCCCGTAGTCTCCTCAGTTCATATCCTCCCCGTTTTCTCCTCAGTTCATATCCTCCCCGTAGTCTCCTCAGTTCATATCCTCCCCGTAGTCTCCTCAGTTCATATCCTCCCCGTAGTCTCTCCTCATTTCATATCCTCCCCATTGTCTCCTCAGTTCATATCCTCCCCATAGTCTCCTCAGTTCATATGCTCCCCATAGTCTCCTCAGTTTACAGTTCATATCCTCCTCATAGCCTCTTCAGTTTACAGTTCATATCCTCCCCATAGTCTCCTCAGTTCATATCCTCCCCATAGTCTCCTCAGTTTATATCCTCCACATAGTCTCCTCAGTTCATATCCTCCCCATAGTCTCCTCAGTTTACAGTTCATATCCTCCCCATAGTCTCCTCAGTTTACAGTTCCTATCCTCCCCAGAGTCTCCTGAGTTTATAGTTCATATCCTCCCCATAGTCTCCTCAGTTCAAATCCTCCCCATAGTCTCCTCAGTTCATATCCTCCCCATAGTCTCCTCAGTTTATAGTCCATATCCTCCCCATAGTCTCCTCAGGTCATATCCTCCCCATAGTCTCCTAAGTTTACAGTTCATATCCTCCCCATAGTCTCCTCAGTTTATAGTTCATATCCTCCCCATTGTCTCCTCAGTTCATATCCTCCCCATAGTCTCCTCAGTTCATATGCTCCCCATAGTCTCCTCAGTTTACAGTTCATATCCTCCCCATTGGCTCCTCAGTTCATTTCCTCCCCATAGTCTCCTCAGTTTACAGTTCATATCCTCCCCATAGTCTCCTCAGTTTAAAGTTCATATCCTCCCCATTGTCTCCTCAGTTCATATCCTCCCAATAGTCTCCTCAGTTTATATCCTCCCCATAGTCTCCTCAGTTCATATCCTCCCCATAGTCTCCTCAGTTTACAGTTCCTATCCTCCCCAGAGTCTCCTGAGTTTATAGTTCATATCCTCCCCATAGTCTCCTCAGTTCAAATCCTCCCCATAGTCTCCTCAGTTCATATCCTCCCCATAGTCTCCTCAGTTTATAGTCCATATCCTCCCCATAGTCTCCTCAGTTCATATCCTCCCCATAGTCTCCTAAGTTTACAGTTCATATCCTCCCCATAGTCTCCTCAGTTTATAGTTCATATCCTCCCCATTGTCTCCTCAGTTCATATCCTCCCCATAGTCTCCTCAGTTCATATGCTCCCCATAGTCTCCTCAGTTTACAGTTCATATCCTCCCCATTGGCTCCTCAGTTCATTTCCTCCCCATAGTCTCCTCAGTTCATATGCTCCCCATAGTCTCCTCAGTTTACAGTTCATATACTCCCCATAGTCTCTTCCGTTTACAGTTCATATCCTCCCCATAGTCTCCTCAGTTTATATCCTCCCCATAGTCTCCTCAGTTCATATCCTCCCCATAGTCTCCTCAGTTCATATCCACCCCATAGTCTCCTCAGTTAATATCCACCCCATAGTCTCCTCAGTTCAAATCCACCCCATAGTCTCCTCAGTTCATATCCACCCCGTAGTCTCCTCAGTTTATATCCTCCCCATAGTCTCCTCAGTTTATATCCTCCCCATAGTCTCCTCAGTTCATATCCTCCCCATAGTCTCCTCAGTTCATATCCTCCCCATAGTCTCCTCAGTTCATATCCTCCCCATAGTCTCCTCAGTTTATATCCTCCCCATAGTCTCCTCAGTTTATATCCTCCCCATAGTCTCCTCAGTTCATATCCTCCCCATAGTCTCCTCGGTTCATATCCTTCCCATAGTCTCCTCAGTTTATAGTTAATTTTCTCCCCATAGTCTCCTCAGTTCATATCCTCCCCATAGTCTCCTCAGTTTACAGTTCATATCCTCCCCATTGTCTCCTCAGTTCATATCCTCCCCATAGTCTCCTCAGTTCATATGCTCCCCATAGTCTCCTCAGTTTACACTTATTATCCTCCTCATAGCCTCTTCAGTTTACAGTTCATATCCTCCCCATAGTCTCCTCAGTTCATATCCTCCCCATAGTCTCCTCAGTTTATATCCTCCCCATAGTCTCCTCAGTTCATATCCTCCCCATAGTCTCCTCAGTTTACAGTTCATATCCTCCCCATTGTCTCCTCAGTTCATATCCTCCCCATAGTCTCCTCAGTTCATATGCTCCCCATAGTCTCCTCAGTTTACAGTTCATATCCTCCCCATTGGCTCCTCAGTTCATTTCCTCCCCATAGTCTCCTCAGTTCATATGCTCCCCATAGTCTCCTCAGTTTACAGTTCATATACTCCCCATAGTCTCTTCCGTTTACAGTTCATATCCTCCCCATAGTCTCCTCAGTTTATATCCTCCCCATAGTCTCCTCAGTTCATATCCTCCCCATAGTCTCCTCAGTTCATATCCACCCCATAGTCTCCTCAGTTAATATCCACCCCATAGTCTCCTCAGTTCAAATCCACCCCATAGTCTCCTCAGTTCATATCCACCCCGTAGTCTCCTCAGTTTATATCCTCCCCATAGTCTCCTCAGTTTATATCCTCCCCATAGTCTCCTCAGTTCATATCCTCCCCATAGTCTCCTCAGTTCATATCCTCCCCATAGTCTCCTCAGTTCATATCCTCCCCATAGTCTCCTCAGTTTATATCCTCCCCATAGTCTCCTCAGTTTATATCCTCCCCATAGTCTCCTCAGTTCATATCCTCCCCATAGTCTCCTCGGTTCATATCCTTCCCATAGTCTCCTCAGTTTATAGTTAATTTTCTCCCCATAGTCTCCTCAGTTCATATCCTCCCCATAGTCTCCTCAGTTTACAGTTCATATCCTCCCCATTGTCTCCTCAGTTCATATCCTCCCCATAGTCTCCTCAGTTCATATGCTCCCCATAGTCTCCTCAGTTTACACTTATTATCCTCCTCATAGCCTCTTCAGTTTACAGTTCATATCCTCCCCATAGTCTCCTCAGTTCATATCCTCCCCATAGTCTCCTCAGTTTATATCCTCCCCATAGTCTCCTCAGTTCATATCCTCCCCATAGTCTCCTCAGTTTACAGTTCATATCCTCCCCATAGTCTCCTCAGTTTACAGTTCCTATCCTCCCCATAGTCTCCTCAGTTTATAGTTCATATCCTCCCTATAGTCTCCTCAGTTCAAATCCTCCCCATAGTCTCCTCAGTTCATATCCTCCCCATAGTCTCCTCAGTTTACAGTTCATATCCTCCCCATAGTCTCCTCAGTTTACAGTTCATATCCTCCCCATAGTCTCCTCAGTTTACAGTTCATATCCTCCCCATAGTCTCCTCAGTTCATATCCACCCCATAGTCTCCTCAGTTCATATCCACTACATAGTCTCCTCATTTCATATCCACCCCATAGTCTCCTCAGTTCATATCCTCCCCATAGTCTCCTCAATTCATAGTCCATATCCTCCCCATAGTCTCCCCGAGTTTATAGTTCATATTCTCCCCATAGTCTCCTCAGTTCATATCCTCCCCATAGTCTCCTCAGTTCATATCCTCCCCGTAGACTCCTCAGTTCATAGTCCATATCCTCCCCATAGTCTCCCCAGTTTATAGTTCATATTCTACTTATAGTCTCCTCAGTTCATAGTTCATATCCGCCCCATAGTCTCTTCAGTTCATATCCTCCCCATAGTCTCCTCAGTTCATATACTCCCCATAGTCTCCTCAGTTCATATCCTCCCCATAGTCTCCTCAGTTCATATCCTCCCCATAGTCTCCTCAGTTCATATCCTCCCCATAGTCTCCTCAGTTCATATACTCCCCATAGTCTCCTCAGTTTACAGTTCATATACTCCCCATAGTCTCCTCAGTTTATATCCTCCCCATATAGTCTCCTCAGTTTTATCCTCCCCATAGTCTCCTCAGTTCATATCCTCCCCATAGTCTCCTCAGTTCATATCCTCCCATAGTCTCCTCAGTTCATATCCTCCCCATAGTGTCCTCAGTTTATAGTTCGTATTCTCCCCATAGTCTCCTCAGTTCATATCCTCCCCATAGTCTCCTCGGTTCATATCCTTCCCATAGTCTCCTCAGTTTATAGTTCATTTTCTCCCCATAGTCTCCTCAGTTCATATCCTCCCCATAGTCTCCTCAGTTCATATGCTCCCCATAGTCTCCTCAGTTTACAGTTATTATCCTCCTCATAGCCTCTTCAGTTTACAGTTCATATCCTCCCCATAGTCTCCTCAGTTCATATCCTCCCATAGTCTCCTCAGTTTATATCCTCCCCATAGTCTCCTCAGTTCATATCCTCCCCATAGTCTCCTCAGTTTACAGTTCATATCCTCCCCATAGTCTCCTCAGTTTACAGTTCCTATCCTCCCCATAGTCTCCTCAGTTTATAGTTCATAGCCTCCCCATAGTCTCCTCAGTTCAAATCCTCCCCATAGTCTCCTCAGTTCATATCCTCCCCATAGTCTCCTCAGTTTACAGTTCATATCCTCCCCATAGTCTCCTCAGTTTACAGTTCATATCCTCCCCATAGTCTCCTCAGTTTACAGTTCATATACTCCCCATAGTCTCCTCAGTTTATATCCTCCCCATATAGTCTCCTCAGTTTTATCCTCCCCATAGTCTCCTCAGTTCATATCCTCCCCATAGTCTCCTCAGTTCATATCCTCCCATAGTCTCCTCAGTTCATATCCTCCCCATAGTGTCCTCAGTTTATAGTTCGTATTCTCCCCATAGTCTCCTCAGTTCATATCCTCCCCATAGTCTCCTCGGTTCATATCCTTCCCATAGTCTCCTCAGTTTATAGTTCATTTTCTCCCCATAGTCTCCTCAGTTCATATCCTCCCCATAGTCTCCTCAGTTCATATGCTCCCCATAGTCTCCTCAGTTTACAGTTATTATCCTCCTCATAGCCTCTTCAGTTTACAGTTCATATCCTCCCCATAGTCTCCTCAGTTCATATCCTCCCATAGTCTCCTCAGTTTATATCCTCCCCATAGTCTCCTCAGTTCATATCCTCCCCATAGTCTCCTCAGTTTACAGTTCATATCCTCCCCATAGTCTCCTCAGTTTACAGTTCCTATCCTCCCCATAGTCTCCTCAGTTTATAGTTCATAGCCTCCCCATAGTCTCCTCAGTTCAAATCCTCCCCATAGTCTCCTCAGTTCATATCCTCCCCATAGTCTCCTCAGTTTACAGTTCATATCCTCCCCATAGTCTCCTCAGTTTACAGTTCATATCCTCCCCAGTCTCCTCAGTTTACAGTTCATATCCTCCCCATAGTCTCCTCAGTTTACAGTTCATATCCTCCCCATAGTCTCCTCAGTTCATATCCACCCCATAGTCTCCTCAGTTCAAATCCAGCCCACAGTCTCCTCAGTTCATATCCACCCCATAGTCTCCTCAGTTCATATCCACCCCATAGTCTCCTCAGTTCATAGTCCATATCCTCCCCTAAGTCTCCTCAGTATATAGTTCATATTCTCCCCATAGTCTCCTCAGTTTACAGTTCATATCCTCCCCATAGTCTCCTCAGTTTACAGTTCATATCCTCCCCATAGTCTTCATATCCTCCCCATAGTCTCCTCAGTTCATATCCACCCCATAGTCTCCTCAGTTAATATCCACCCCATAGTCTCCTCAGTTCAAATCCACCCCATAGTCTCCTCAGTTCATATCCACCCCATAGTCTCCTCAGTTCATATCCACCCCATAGTCTCCTCAGTTTATATCCTCCCCATAGTCTCCTCAGTTTATATCCTCCCCATAGTCTCCTCAGTTCATATCCTCCCCATAGTCTCCTCAGTTTATATCCTCCCCATAGTCTCCTCAGTTCATATGCTCCCCATAGTCTCCTCAGTTTACAGTTATTATCCTCCTCATAGCCTCTTCAGTTTACAGTTCATATCCTCCCCATAGTCTCATCAGTTCATATCCTCCCCATAGTCTCCTCAGTTTATATCCTCCCCATAGTCTACTCAGTTCATATCCTCCCCATAGTCTCCTCAGTTTACAGTTCATATCCTCCCCATAGTCTTCATATCCTCCCCATAGTCTCCTCAGTTCATATCCACCCCATAGTCTCCTCAGTTCATATCCACCCCATAGTCTCCTCAGTTCAAATCCACCCCATAGTCTCCTCAGTTCATATCCACCCCATAGTCTCCTCAGTTTATATCCTCCCCATAGTCTCCTGAGTTTATATCCTCCCCATAGTCTCCTCAGTTCATATCCTCCCCATAGTCTCCTCAGTTCATATCCTCCCCATAGTCTCCTCAGTTCATATCCTCCCCATAGTCTCCTCAGTTTATATCCTCCCCATAGTCTCCTCAGTTTATATCCTCCCCATAGTCTCCTCAGTTCATATCCTCCCCATAGTCTCCTCGGTTCATATCCTTCCCATAGTCTCCTCAGTTTATAGTTCATTTTCTCCCCATAGTCTCCTCAGTTCATATCCTCCCCATAGTCTCCTCAGTTCATATCCTCCCCATAGTCTCCTCAGTTTATATCCTCCCCATAGTCTCCTCAGTTCATATCCTCCCCATAGTCTCCTCAGTTTACAGTTCATATCCTCCCCATAGTCTCCTCAGTTTACAGTTCCTATCCTCCCCAGAGTCTCCTGAGTTTATAGTTCATATCCTCCCCATAGTCTCCTCAGTTCAAATCCTGCCCATAGTCTCCTCAGTTCATATCCTCCCCATAGTCTCCTCAGTTTATATCCTCCCCATAGTCTCCTCAGTTCATATCCTCCCCATAGTCTCCTCAGTTCATATCCTCCCCATAGTCTCCTCAGTTCATATCCTCCCCATAGTCTCCTCAGTTTATATCCTCCCCATAGTCTCCTCAGTTTATATCCTCCCCATAGTCTCCTCAGTTCATATCCTCCCCATAGTCTCCTCGGTTCATATCCTTCCCATAGTCTCCTCAGTTTATAGTTCATTTTCTCCCCATAGTCTCCTCAGTTCATATCCTCCCCATAGTCTCCTCAGTTTACAGTTCATATCCTCCCCATTGTCTCCTCAGTTCATATCCTCCCCATAGTCTCCTCAGTTCATATGCTCCCCATAGTCTCCTCAGTTTACAGTTATTATCCTCCTCATAGCCTCTTCAGTTTACAGTTCATATCCTCCCCATAGTCTCCTCAGTTCATATCCTCCCCATAGTCTCCTCAGTTTATATCCTCCCCATAGTCTCCTCAGTTCATATCCTCCCCATAGTCTCCTCAGTTCATATCCTCCCCATAGTCTCCTCAGTTCATATCCTCCCCATAGTCTCCTCAGTTTATATCCTCCCCATAGTCTCCTCAGTTTATATCCTCCCCATAGTCTCCTCAGTTCATATCCTCCCCATAGTCTCCTCGGTTCATATCCTTCCCATAGTCTCCTCAGTTTATAGTTCATTTTCTCCCCATAGTCTCCTCAGTTCATATCCTCCCCATAGTCTCCTCAGTTTACAGTTCATATCCTCCCCATTGTCTCCTCAGTTCATATCCTCCCCATAGTCTCCTCAGTTCATATGCTCCCCATAGTCTCCTCAGTTTACAGTTATTATCCTCCTCATAGCCTCTTCAGTTTACAGTTCATATCCTCCCCATAGTCTCCTCAGTTCATATCCTCCCATAGTCTCCTCAGTTTATATCCTCCCCATAGTCTCCTCAGTTCATATCCTACCCATAGTCTCCTCAGTTTACAGTTCATATCCTCCCCATAGTCTCCTCAGTTTACAGTTCCTATCCTCCCCATAGTCTCCTCAGTTTATAGTTCATATCCTCCCCATAATCTCCTCAGTTCAAATCCTCCCCATAGTCTCCTCAGTTCATATCCTCCCCATAGTCTCCTCAGTTTACAGTTCATATCCTCCCCATAGTCTCCTCAGTTTACAGTTCATATCCTCCCCATAGTCTCCTCAGTTTACAGTTCATATCCTCCCCATAGTCTCCTCAGTTTACAGTTCATATCCTCCCCATAGTCTCCTCAGTTCATATCCACCCCATAGTCTCCTCAGTTCATATCCACCCCATAGTCTCCTCAGTTCATATCCACCCCATAGTCTCCTCAGTTCATATCCTCCCCATAGTCTCCTCAATTCATAGTCCATATCCTCCCCATAGTCTCCCCGAGTTTATAGTTCATATTCTCTCCATAGTCTCCTCAGTTCATATCCTCCCCATAGTCTCCTCAGTTCATATCCTCCCCGTAGACTCCTCAGTTCATAGTCCATATCCTCCCCATAGTCTCCCCAGTTTATAGTTCATATTCTCCTTATAGTCTCCTCAGTTTATAGTTCATATCCGCCCCATAGTCTCTTCAGTTCATACCCTCCCCATAGTCTCCTCAGTTCATATACTCCCCATAGTCTCCTCAGTTCATATCCTCCCCATAGTCTCCTCAGTTCATATCCTCCCCATAGTCTCTTCAGTTCATATCCTCCCCATAGTCTCCTCAGTTCATATCCTCCCCATAGTCTCCTCAGTTCATATCCTGCCCATAGTCTCCTCAGTTCATATCCTCCCCATAGTCTCCTCAGTTCATTTCCTCCCCATAGTCTCCTCAGTTCCTATCCTCCCCATAGTCTCCTCAGTTCATAGTCCATAGTCTCCCCGAGTTTATAGTTCATATCCTCCCCGTAGTCTCCTCAGTTCATATCCTCCCCATAGTCTCCTGAGTTCACATCCTCCAAATAGTCTCCTCAGTTCAAAGCCTCCCCGTAGTCTCCTCAGTTCATATCCTCCCCGTAGTCTCCTCAGTTCATATCCTCCCGTAGTCTCCTCAGTTCATATCCTCCCCGTAGTCTCCTCAGTTCATATTCTCCCCGTAGTCTCCTCAGTTCATATCCTCCCCGTAGCCTCCTCAGTTCATATCCTCACCGTAGTCTCCTCAGTTCATATCCTCCCCGTAGTCTCCTCAGTTCATATCCTCACCGTAGTCTCCTCAGTTCATATCCTCCCCGTAGTCTCCTCAGTTCATATCCTCCCCGTATTCTCTCCTCATTTCATATCCTCCCCATTGTCTCCTCAGTTCATATCCTCCCCATAGTCTCCTCAGTTCATATCCTCCCCATAGTCTCCTCAGTTTATATCCTCCCCATAGTCTCCTCAGTTTATATCCTCCCCATAGTCTCCTCAGTTCATATCCTCCCCATAGTCTCCTCGGTTCATATCCTTCCCATAGTCTCCTCAGTTTATAGTTCATTTTCTCCCCATAGTCTCCTCAGTTCATATCCTCCCCATAGTCTCCTCAGTTTACAGTTCATATCCTCCCCATTGTCTCCTCAGTTCATATCCTCCCCATAGTCTCCTCAGTTCATATGCTCCCCATAGTCTCCTCAGTTTACAGTTATTATCCTCCTCATAGCCTCTTCAGTTTACAGTTCATATCCTCCCCATAGTCTCCTCAGTTCATATCCTCCCATAGTCTCCTCAGTTTATATCCTCCCCATAGTCTCCTCAGTTCATATCCTCCCCATAGTCTCCTCAGTTTACAGTTCATATCCTCCCCATAGTCTCCTCAGTTTACAGTTCCTATCCTCCCCATAGTCTCCTCAGTTTATAGTTCATATCCTCCCCATAGTCTCCTCAGTTCAAATCCTCCCCATAGTCTCCTCAGTTCATATCCTCCCCATAGTCTCCTCAGTTTACAGTTCATATCCTCCCCATAGTCTCCTCAGTTTACAGTTCATATCCTCCCCATAGTCTCCTCAGTTTACAGTTCATATCCTCCCCATAGTCTCCTCAGTTTACAGTTCATATCCTCCCCATAGTCTCCTCAGTTCATATCCACCCCATAGTCTCCTCAGTTCAAATCCACCCCATAGTCTCCTCAGTTCATATCCACCCCATAGTCTCCTCAGTTCATATCCACCCCATAGTCTCCTCAGTTCATAGTCCATGTCCTCCCCTAAGTCTCCTCAGTATATAGTTCATATTCTCCCCATAGTCTCCTCAGTTTACAGTTCATATCCTCCCCATAGTCTCCTCAGTTTACAGTTCATATCCTCCCCATAGTCTTCATATCCTCCCCATAGTCTCCTCAGTTCATATCCACCCCATAGTCTCCTCAGTTAATATCCACCCCATAGTCTCCTCAGTTCAAATCCACCCCATAGTCTCCTCAGTTCAAATCCACCCCATAGTCTCCTCAGTTCATATCCAACCCATAGTCTCCTCAGTTTATATCCTCCCCATAGTCTCCTCAGTTTATATCCTCCCCATAGTCTCCTCAGTTCATATCCTCCCCATAGTCTCCTCAGTTTATATCCTCCCCATAGTCTCCTCAGTTCATATCCTCCCCATAGTCTCCTCAGTTTATATCCTCCCCATAGTCTCCTCAGTTTATATCCTCCCCATAGTCTCCTCAGTTCATATCCTCCCCATAGTCTCCTCGGTTCATATCCTTCCCATAGTCTCCTCAGTTTATAGTTCATTTTCTCCCCATAGTCTCCTCAGTTCATATCCTCCCCATAGTCTCCTCAGTTTACAGTTCATATCCTCCCCATTGTCTCCTCAGTTCATATCCCCCCCATAGTCTCCTCAGTTCATATGCTCCCCATAGTCTCCTCAGTTCATATCCACCCCATAGTCTCCTCAGTTAATATCCACCCCATAGTCTCCTCAGTTCAAATCCACCCCATAGTCTCCTCAGTTCATATCCACCCCATAGTCTCCTCAGTTTATATCCTCCCCATAGTCTCCTCAGTTTATATCCTCCCCATAGTCTCCTCAGTTCATATCCTCCCCATAGTCTCCTCAGTTCATATCCTCCCCATAGTCTCCTCAGTTCATATCCTCCCCATAGTCTCCTCAGTTTATATCCTCCCCATAGTCTCCTCAGTTTATATCCTCCCCATAGTCTCCTCAGTTCATATCCTCCCCATAGTCTCCTCGGTTCATATCCTTCCCATAGTCTCCTCAGTTTATAGTTCATTTTCTCCCCATAGTCTCCTCAGTTCATATCCTCCCCATAGTCTCCTCAGTTTACAGTTCATATCCTCCCCATTGTCTCCTCAGTTCATATCCTCCCCATAGTCTCCTCAGTTCATATGCTCCCCATAGTCTCCTCAGTTTACAGTTATTATCCTCCTCATAGCCTCTTCAGTTTACAGTTCATATCCTCCCCATAGTCTCCTCAGTTCATATCCTCCCATAGTCTCCTCAGTTTATATCCTCCCCATAGTCTCCTCAGTTCATATCCTCCCCATAGTCTCCTCAGTTTACAGTTCATATCCTCCCCATAGTCTCCTCAGTTTACAGTTCCTATCCTCCCCATAGTCTCCTCAGTTTATAGTTCATATCCTCCCCATAGTCTCCTCAGTTCAAATCCTCCCCATAGTCTCCTCAGATCATATCCTCCACCTTAGTCTCCTCAGTTTACAGTTCATATCCTCCCCATAGTCTCCTCAGTTTACAGTTCATATCCTCCCCATAGTCTCCTCAGTTTACAGTTTGTATCCTCCCCATAGTCTCCTCAGTTTACAGTTCATATCCTCCCCATAGTCTCCTCAGTTCATATCCACCCCATAGTCTCCTCAGTTCATATCCACCCCATAGTCTCCTCAGTTCATATCCACCCCATAGTCTCCTCAGTTCATATCCTCCCCATAGTCTCCTCAATTCATAGTCCATATCCTCCCCATAGTCTCCCCGAGTTTATAGTTCATATTCTCTCCATAGTCTCCTCAGTTCATATCCTCCCCATAGTCTCCTCAGTTCATATCCTCCCCGTAGACTCCTCTGTTCATAGTCCATATCCTCCCCATAGTCTCCCCAGTTTATAGTTCATATTCTCCTTATAGTCTCCTCAGTTTATAGTTCATATCCGCCCGATAGTCTCTTCAGTTCATATCCTCCCCATAGTCTCCTCAGTTCATATACTCCCCATAGTCTCCTCAGTTCATATCCTCCCCATAGTCTCCTCAGTTCATATCCTCCCCATAGTCTCCTCAGTTCCTATCCTCCCCATAGTCTCCTCAGTTCATAGTCCATAGTCTCCCCGAGTTTATAGTTCATATCCTCCCCGTAGTCTCCTCAGTTCATATCCTCCCGTTAGTCTCCTGAGTTCACATCCTCCAAATAGTCTCCTCAGTTCAAAGCCTCCCCGTAGTCTCCTCAGTTCATATCCTGCCCGTAGTCTCCTCAGTTCATATCCTCCCGTAGTCTCCTCAGTTCATATCCTCCCCGTAGTCTCCTCAGTTCATATTCTCCCCGTAGTCTCCTCAGTTCATATCCTCCCCGTAGCCTCCTCAGTTCATATCCTCACCGTAGTCTCCTCAGTTCATATCCTCCCCGTAGTCTCCTCAGTTCATATCCTCCCCGTAGTCTCCTCAGTTCATATCCTCACCGTAGTCTCCTCAGTTCATATCCTCCCCGTATTCTCCTCAGTTCATATCCTCCCCGTAGTCTCTCCTCATTTCATATCCTCCCCATTGTCTCCTCAGTTCATATCCTCCCCATAGTCTCCTCAGTTCATATGCTCCCCATAGTCTCCTCAGTTTACAGTTCATATCCTCCTCATAGCCTCTTCAGTTTACAGTTCATATCCTCCCCATAGTCTCCTCAGTTCATATCCTCCCCATAGTCTCCTCAGTTTATATCCTCCCCATAGTCTCCTCAGTTCATATCCTCCCCATAGTCTCCTCAGTTTACAGTTCATATCCTCCCCATAGTCTCCTCAGTTTACAGTTCCTATCCTCCCCAGAGTCTCCTGAGTTTATAGTTCATATCCTCCCCATAGTCTCCTCAGTTCATATCCTCCCCATAGTCTCCTCAGTTTATAGTCCATATCCTCCCCATAGTCTCCTCAGGTCATATCCTCCCCATAGTCTCCTAAGTTTACAGTTCATATCCTCCCCATAGTCTCCTCAGTTTACAGTTCATATCCTCCCCATTGTCTCCTCAGTTCATATCCCCCCCATAGTCTCCTCAGTTCATATGCTCCCCATAGTCTCCTCAGTTCATATCCACCCCATAGTCTCCTCAGTTAATATCCACCCCATAGTCTCCTCAGTTCAAATCCACCCCATAGTCTCCTCAGTTCATATCCACCCCATAGTCTCCTCAGTTTATATCCTCCCCATAGTCTCCTCAGTTTATATCCTCCCCATAGTCTCCTCAGTTCATATCCTCCCCATAGTCTCCTCAGTTCATATCCTCCCCATAGTCTCCTCAGTTCATATCCTCCCCATAGTCTCCTCAGTTTATATCCTCCCCATAGTCTCCTCAGTTTATATCCTCCCCATAGTCTCCTCAGTTCATATCCTCCCCATAGTCTCCTCGGTTCATATCCTTCCCATAGTCTCCTCAGTTTATAGTTCATTTTCTCCCCATAGTCTCCTCAGTTCATATCCTCCCCATAGTCTCCTCAGTTTACAGTTCATATCCTCCCCATTGTCTCCTCAGTTCATATCCTCCCCATAGTCTCCTCAGTTCATATGCTCCCCATAGTCTCCTCAGTTTACAGTTATTATCCTCCTCATAGCCTCTTCAGTTTACAGTTCATATCCTCCCCATAGTCTCCTCAGTTCATATCCTCCCATAGTCTCCTCAGTTTATATCCTCCCCATAGTCTCCTCAGTTCATATCCTCCCCATAGTCTCCTCAGTTTACAGTTCATATCCTCCCCATAGTCTCCTCAGTTTACAGTTCCTATCCTCCCCATAGTCTCCTCAGTTTATAGTTCATATCCTCCCCATAGTCTCCTCAGTTCAAATCCTCCCCATAGTCTCCTCAGTTCATATCCTCCACCTTAGTCTCCTCAGTTTACAGTTCATATCCTCCCCATAGTCTCCTCAGTTTACAGTTCATATCCTCCCCATAGTCTCCTCAGTTTACAGTTTGTATCCTCCCCATAGTCTCCTCTGTTTACAGTTCATATCCTCCCCATAGTCTCCTCAGTTCATATCCACCCCATAGTCTCCTCAGTTCATATCCACCCCATAGTCTCCTCAGTTCATATCCACCCCATAGTCTCCTCAGTTCATATCCTCCCCATAGTCTCCTCAATTCATAGTCCATATCCTCCCCATAGTCTCCCCGAGTTTATAGTTCATATTCTCTCCATAGTCTCCTCAGTTCATATCCTCCCCATAGTCTCCTCAGTTCATATCCTCCCCGTAGACTCCTCTGTTCATAGTCCATATCCTCCCCATAGTCTCCCCAGTTTATAGTTCATATTCTCCTTATAGTCTCCTCAGTTTATAGTTCATATCCGCCCCATAGTCTCTTCAGTTCATATCCTCCCCATAGTCTCCTCAGTTCATATACTCCCCATAGTCTCCTCAGTTCATATCCTCCCCATAGTCTCCTCAGTTCATATCCTCCCCATAGTCTCCTCAGTTCCTATCCTCCCCATAGTCTCCTCAGTTCATAGTCCATAGTCTCCCCGAGTTTATAGTTCATATCCTCCCCGTAGTCTCCTCAGTTCATATCCTCCCCATAGTCTCCTGAGTTCACATCCTCCAAATAGTCTCCTCAGTTCAAAGCCTCCCCGTAGTCTCCTCAGTTCATATCCTGCCCGTAGTCTCCTCAGTTCATATCCTCCCGTAGTCTCCTCAGTTCATATCCTCCCCGTAGTCTCCTCAGTTCATATTCTCCCCGTAGTCTCCTCAGTTCATATCCTCCCCGTAGCCTCCTCAGTTCATATCCTCACCGTAGTCTCCTCAGTTCATATCCTCCCCGTAGTCTCCTCAGTTCATATCCTCCCCGTAGTCTCCTCAGTTCATATCCTCACCGTAGTCTCATCAGTTCATATCCTCCCCGTATTCTCCTCAGTTCATATCCTCCCCGTAGTCTCTCCTCATTTCATATCCTCCCCATTGTCTCCTCAGTTCATATCCTCCCCATAGTCTCCTCAGTTCATATGCTCCCCATAGTCTCCTCAGTTTACAGTTCATATCCTCCTCATAGCCTCTTCAGTTTACAGTTCATATCCTCCCCATAGTCTCCTCAGTTCATATCCTCCCCATAGTCTCCTCAGTTTATATCCTCCCCATAGTCTCCTCAGTTCATATCCTCCCCATAGTCTCCTCAGTTTACAGTTCATATCCTCCCCATAGTCTCCTCAGTTTACAGTTCCTATCCTCCCCAGAGTCTCCTGAGTTTATAGTTCATATCCTCCCCATAGTCTCCTCAGTTCATATCCTCCCCATAGTCTCCTCAGTTTATAGTCCATATCCTCCCCATAGTCTCCTCAGGTCATATCCTCCCCATAGTCTCCTAAGTTTACAGTTCATATCCTCCCCATAGTCTCCTCAGTTTATAGTTCATATCCTCCCCATTGTCTCCTCAGTTCATATCCTCCCCATAGTCTCCTCAGTTCATATGCTCCCCATAATCTCCTCAGTTTACAGTTCATATCCTCCCCATTGGCTCCTCAGTTCATTTCCTCCCCATAGTCTCCTCAGTTTACAGTTCATATCCTCCCCATAGTGTCCTCAGTTTAAAGTTCATATCCTCCCCATTGTCTCCTCAGTTCATATCCTCCCCATAGTCTCCTCAGTTTATATCCTCCCCATAGTCTCCTCAGTTCATATCCTCCCCATAGTCTCCTCAGTTTACAGTTCATATCCTCCCCATAGTCTACTCAGTTTACAGTTCCTATCCTCCCCAGAGTCTCCTGAGTTTATAGTTCATATCCTCCCCATAGTCTCCTCAGTTCAAATCCTCCCCATAGTCTCCTCAGTTCATATCCTCCCCATAGTCTCCTCAGTTTATATCCTCCCCATAGTCTCCTCAGTTCATATCCTCCCCATAGTCTCCTCAGTTTATATCCTCCCCATAGTCTCCTCAGTTTATATCCTCCCCATAGTCTCCTCAGTTCATATCCTCCCCATAGTCTCCTCGGTTCATATCCTTCCCATAGTCTCTTCAGTTTATAGTTCATTTTCTCCCCATAGTCTCCTCAGTTCATATCCTCCCCATAGTCTCCTCAGTTTACAGTTCATATCCTCCCCATTGTCTCCTCAGTTCATATCCTCCCCATAGTCTCCTCAGTTCATATGCTCCCCATAGTCTCCTCAGTTTACAGTTATTATCCTCCTCATAGCCTCTTCAGTTTACAGTTCATATCCTCCCCACAGTCTCATCAGTTCATATCCTCCCCATAGTCTCCTCAGTTTATATCCTCCCCATAGTCTACTCAGTTCATATCCTCCCCATAGTCTCCTCAGTTTACAGTTCATATCCTCCCCATAGTCTTCATATCCTCCCCATAGTCTCCTCAGTTCATATCCACCCCATAGTCTCCTCAGTTAATATCCTCCCCATAGTCTCCTCAGTTTACAGTTCATATCCTCCCCATAGTCTCCTCAGTTCATATCCTCCCCATAGTCTCCTCAGTTTATATCCTCCCCATAGTCTCCTCAGTTCATATCCTCCCCCTAGTCTCCTCAGTTTACAGTTCATATCCTCCCCATAGTCTCCTCAGTTTACAGTTCCTATCCTCCCCATAGTCTCCTCAGTTTATAGTTCATATCCTCCCCATAGTCTCCTCAGTTCAAATCCTCCCCATAGTCTCCTCAGTTCATATCCTCCCCATAGTCTCCTCAGTTTACAGTTCATATCCTCCCCATAGTCTCCTCAGTTTACAGGTCATATCCTCCCCATAGTCTCCTCAGTTTACAGTTCATATCCTCCCCATAGTCTCCTCAGTTTACAGTTCATATCCTCCCCATAGTCTCCTCAGTTCATATCCACCCCATAGTCTCCTCAGTTCATATCCACCCCATAGTCTCCTCAGTTCATATCCACCCCATAGTCTCCTCAGTTCATATCCACCCCATAGTCTCCTCAGTTCATATCCTCCCCATAGTCTCCTCAATTCATAGTCCATATCCTCCCCATAGTCTCCCCGAGTTTATAGTTCATATTCTCCCCATAGTCTCCTCAGTTCATATCCTCCCCATAGTCTCCTCAGTTCATATCCTCCCCGTAGACTCCTCAGTTCATAGTCCATATCCTCCCCATAGTCTCCCCAGTTTATAGTTCATATTCTCCTTATAGTCTCCTCAGTTTATAGTTCATATCCGCCCCATAGTCTCTTCAGTTCATATCCTCCCCATAGTCTCCTCAGTTCATATACTCCCCATAGTCTCCTCAGTTCATATCCTCCCCATGGTCTCCTCAGTTCATATCCTCCCCATAGTCTCTTCAGTTCATATCCTCCCCATAGTCTCCTCAGTTCATATCCTCCCCATAGTCTCCTCAGTTCATATCCTGCCCATAGTCTCCTCAGTTCATATCCTCCCCATAGTCTCCTCAGTTCATTTCCTCCCCATAGTCTCCTCAGTTCCTATCCTCCCCATAGTCTCCTCAGTTCATAGTCCATAGTCTCCCCGAGTTTATAGTTCATATCCTCCCCGTAGTCTCCTCAGTTCATATCCTCCCCATAGTCTCCTGAGTTCACATCCTCCAAATAGTCTCCTCAGTTCAAAGCCTCCCCGTAGTCTTCTCAGTTCATATCCTCCCCGTAGTCTCCGCAGTTCATATCCTCCCGTAGTCTCCTCAGTTCATATCCTCCCCGTAGCCTCCTCAGTTCATATCCTCCCAGTAGTATCCTCAGTTCATATCCTCCCCGTAGTCTCCTCAGTTCATATCCTCCCCGTAGTCTCCTCAGTTCATATCCTCCCCGTAGTCTCCTCAGTTCATATCCTCCCCGTAGTCTCTCCTCATTTCATATCCTCCCCATTGTCTCCTCAGTTCATATCCTCCCCATAGTCTCCTCAGTTCATATGCTCCCCATAGTCTCCTCAGTTTACAGTTCATATCCTCCTCATAGCCTCTTCAGTTTACAGTTCATATCCTCCCCATTGTCTCCTCAGTTCATATCCTCCCCATAGTCTCCTCAGTTCATATGCTCCCCATAGTCTCCTCAGTTTACAGTTATTATCCTCCTCATAGCCTCTTCAGTTTACAGTTCATATCCTCCCCACAGTCTCATCAGTTCATATCCTCCCCATAGTCTCCTCAGTTTATATCCTCCCCATAGTCTACTCAGTTCATATCCTCCCCATAGTCTCCTCAGTTTACAGTTCATATCCTCCCCATAGTCTTCATATCCTCCCCATAGTCTCCTCAGTTCATATCCACCCCATAGTCTCCTCAGTTAATATCCTCCCCATAGTCTCCTCAGTTTACAGTTCATATCCTCCCAATAGTCTCCTCAGTTCATATCCTCCCCATAGTCTCCTCAGTTTATATCCTCCCCATAGTCTCCTCAGTTCATATCCTCCCCCTAGTCTCCTCAGTTTACAGTTCATATCCTCCCCATAGTCTCCTCAGTTTACAGTTCCTATCCTCCCCATAGTCTCCTCAGTTTATAGTTCATATCCTCCCCATAGTCTCCTCAGTTCAAATCCTCCCCATAGTCTCCTCAGTTCATATCCTCCCCATAGTCTCCTCAGTTTACAGTTCATATCCTCCCCATAGTCTCCTCAGTTTACAGGTCATATCCTCCCCATAGTCTCCTCAGTTTACAGTTCATATCCTCCCCATAGTCTCCTCAGTTTACAGTTCATATCCTCCCCATAGTCTCCTCAGTTCATATCCACCCCATAGTCTCCTCAGTTCATATCCACCCCATAGTCTCCTCAGTTCATATCCACCCCATAGTCTCCTCAGTTCATATCCTCCCCATAGTCTCCTCAATTCATAGTCCATATCCTCCCCATAGTCTCCCCGAGTTTATAGTTCATATTCTCCCCATAGTCTCCTCAGTTCATATCCTCCCCATAGTCTCCTCAGTTCATATCCTCCCCGTAGACTCCTCAGTTCATAGTCCATATCCTCCCCATAGTCTCCCCAGTTTATAGTTCATATTCTCCTTATAGTCTCCTCAGTTTATAGTTCATATCCGCCCCATAGTCTCTTCAGTTCATATCCTCCCCATAGTCTCCTCAGTTCATATACTCCCCATAGTCTCCTCAGTTCATATCCTCCCCATAGTCTCCTCAGTTCATATCCTCCCCATAGTCTCTTCAGTTCATATCCTCCCCATAGTCTCCTCAGTTCATATCCTCCCCATAGTCTCCTCAGTTCATATCCTGCCCATAGTCTCCTCAGTTCATATCCTCCCCATAGTCTCCTCAGTTCATTTCCTCCCCATAGTCTCCTCAGTTCCTATCCTCCCCATAGTCTCCTCAGTTCATAGTCCATAGTCTCCCCGAGTTTATAGTTCATATCCTCCCCGTAGTCTCCTCAGTTCATATCCTCCCCATAGTCTCCTGAGTTCACATCCTCCAAATAGTCTCCTCAGTTCAAAGCCTCCCCGTAGTCTTCTCAGTTCATATCCTCCCCGTAGTCTCCGCAGTTCATATCCTCCCGTAGTCTCCTCAGTTCATATCCTCCCCGTAGCCTCCTCAGTTCATATCCTCCCAGTAGTATCCTCAGTTCATATCCTCCCCGTAGTCTCCTCAGTTCATATCCTCCCCGTAGTCTCCTCAGTTCATATCCTCCCCGTAGTCTCCTCAGTTCATATCCTCCCCGTAGTCTCTCCTCATTTCATATCCTCCCCATTGTCTCCTCAGTTCATATCCTCCCCATAGTCTCCTCAGTTCATATGCTCCCCATAGTCTCCTCAGTTTACAGTTCATATCCTCCTCATAGCCTCTTCAGTTTACAGTTCATATCCTCCCCATTGTCTCCTCAGTTCATATCCTCCCCATAGTCTCCTCAGTTCATATGCTCCCCATAGTCTCCTCAGTTTACAGTTATTATCCTCCTCATAGCCTCTTCAGTTTACAGTTCATATCCTCCCCACAGTCTCATCAGTTCATATCCTCCCCATAGTCTCCTCAGTTTATATCCTCCCCATAGTCTACTCAGTTCATATCCTCCCCATAGTCTCCTCAGTTTACAGTTCATATCCTCCCCATAGTCTTCATATCCTCCCCATAGTCTCCTCAGTTCATATCCACCCCATAGTCTCCTCAGTTAATATCCTCCCCATAGTCTCCTCAGTTTACAGTTCATATCCTCCCAATAGTCTCCTCAGTTCATATCCTCCCCATAGTCTCCTCAGTTTATATCCTCCCCATAGTCTCCTCAGTTCATATCCTCCCCCTAGTCTCCTCAGTTTACAGTTCATATCCTCCCCATAGTCTCCTCAGTTTACAGTTCCTATCCTCCCCATAGTCTCCTCAGTTTATAGTTCATATCCTCCCCATAGTCTCCTCAGTTCAAATCCTCCCCATAGTCTCCTCAGTTCATATCCTCCCAATAGTCTCCTCAGTTTACAGTTCATATCCTCCCCATAGTCTCCTCAGTTTACAGGTCATATCCTCCCCATAGTCTCCTCAGTTTACAGTTCATATCCTCCCCATAGTCTCCTCAGTTTACAGTTCATATCCTCCCCATAGTCTCCTCAGTTCATATCCTCCCCATAGTCTCCTCAATTCATAGTCCATATCCTCCCCATAGTCTCCCCGAGTTTATAGTTCATATTCTCTCCATAGTCTCCTCAGTTCATATCCTCCCCATAGTCTCCTCAGTTCATATCCTCCCCGTAGACTCCTCTGTTCATAGTCCATATCCTCCCCATAGTCTCCCCAGTTTATAGTTCATATTCTCCTTATAGTCTCCTCAGTTTATAGTTCATATCCGCCCGATAGTCTCTTCAGTTCATATCCTCCCCATAGTCTCCTCAGTTCATATACTCCCCATAGTCTCCTCAGTTCATATCCTCCCCATAGTCTCCTCAGTTCATATCCTCCCCATAGTCTCCTCAGTTCCTATCCTCCCCATAGTCTCCTCAGTTCATAGTCCATAGTCTCCCCGAGTTTATAGTTCATATCCTCCCCGTAGTCTCCTCAGTTCATATCCTCCCGTTAGTCTCCTGAGTTCACATCCTCCAAATAGTCTCCTCAGTTCAAAGCCTCCCCGTAGTCTCCTCAGTTCATATCCTGCCCGTAGTCTCCTCAGTTCATATCCTCCCGTAGTCTCCTCAGTTCATATCCTCCCCGTAGTCTCCTCAGTTCATATTCTCCCCGTAGTCTCCTCAGTTCATATCCTCCCCGTAGCCTCCTCAGTTCATATCCTCACCGTAGTCTCCTCAGTTCATATCCTCCCCGTAGTCTCCTCAGTTCATATCCTCCCCGTAGTCTCCTCAGTTCATATCCTCACCGTAGTCTCCTCAGTTCATATCCTCCCCGTATTCTCCTCAGTTCATATCCTCCCCGTAGTCTCTCCTCATTTCATATCCTCCCCATTGTCTCCTCAGTTCATATCCTCCCCATAGTCTCCTCAGTTCATATGCTCCCCATAGTCTCCTCAGTTTACAGTTCATATCCTCCTCATAGCCTCTTCAGTTTACAGTTCATATCCTCCCCATAGTCTCCTCAGTTCATATCCTCCCCATAGTCTCCTCAGTTTATATCCTCCCCATAGTCTCCTCAGTTCATATCCTCCCCATAGTCTCCTCAGTTTACAGTTCATATCCTCCCCATAGTCTCCTCAGTTTACAGTTCCTATCCTCCCCAGAGTCTCCTGAGTTTATAGTTCATATCCTCCCCATAGTCTCCTCAGTTCATATCCTCCCCATAGTCTCCTCAGTTTATAGTCCATATCCTCCCCATAGTCTCCTCAGGTCATATCCTCCCCATAGTCTCCTAAGTTTACAGTTCATATCCTCCCCATAGTCTCCTCAGTTTACAGTTCATATCCTCCCCATTGTCTCCTCAGTTCATATCCCCCCCATAGTCTCCTCAGTTCATATGCTCCCCATAGTCTCCTCAGTTCATATCCACCCCATAGTCTCCTCAGTTAATATCCACCCCATAGTCTCCTCAGTTCAAATCCACCCCATAGTCTCCTCAGTTCATATCCACCCCATAGTCTCCTCAGTTTATATCCTCCCCATAGTCTCCTCAGTTTATATCCTCCCCATAGTCTCCTCAGTTCATATCCTCCCCATAGTCTCCTCAGTTCATATCCTCCCCATAGTCTCCTCAGTTCATATCCTCCCCATAGTCTCCTCAGTTTATATCCTCCCCATAGTCTCCTCAGTTTATATCCTCCCCATAGTCTCCTCAGTTCATATCCTCCCCATAGTCTCCTCGGTTCATATCCTTCCCATAGTCTCCTCAGTTTATAGTTCATTTTCTCCCCATAGTCTCCTCAGTTCATATCCTCCCCATAGTCTCCTCAGTTTACAGTTCATATCCTCCCCATTGTCTCCTCAGTTCATATCCTCCCCATAGTCTCCTCAGTTCATATGCTCCCCATAGTCTCCTCAGTTTACAGTTATTATCCTCCTCATAGCCTCTTCAGTTTACAGTTCATATCCTCCCCATAGTCTCCTCAGTTCATATCCTCCCATAGTCTCCTCAGTTTATATCCTCCCCATAGTCTCCTCAGTTCATATCCTCCCCATAGTCTCCTCAGTTTACAGTTCATATCCTCCCCATAGTCTCCTCAGTTTACAGTTCCTATCCTCCCCATAGTCTCCTCAGTTTATAGTTCATATCCTCCCCATAGTCTCCTCAGTTCAAATCCTCCCCATAGTCTCCTCAGTTCATATCCTCCACCTTAGTCTCCTCAGTTTACAGTTCATATCCTCCCCATAGTCTCCTCAGTTTACAGTTCATATCCTCCCCATAGTCTCCTCAGTTTACAGTTTGTATCCTCCCCATAGTCTCCTCAGTTTACAGTTCATATCCTCCCCATAGTCTCCTCAGTTCATATCCACCCCATAGTCTCCTCAGTTCATATCCACCCCATAGTCTCCTCAGTTCATATCCACCCCATAGTCTCCTCAGTTCATATCCTCCCCATAGTCTCCTCAATTCATAGTCCATATCCTCCCCATAGTCTCCCCGAGTTTATAGTTCATATTCTCTCCATAGTCTCCTCAGTTCATATCCTCCCCATAGTCTCCTCAGTTCATATCCTCCCCGTAGACTCCTCTGTTCATAGTCCATATCCTCCCCATAGTCTCCCCAGTTTATAGTTCATATTCTCCTTATAGTCTCCTCAGTTTATAGTTCATATCCGCCCCATAGTCTCTTCAGTTCATATCCTCCCCATAGTCTCCTCAGTTCATATACTCCCCATAGTCTCCTCAGTTCATATCCTCCCCATAGTCTCCTCAGTTCATATCCTCCCCATAGTCTCCTCAGTTCCTATCCTCCCCATAGTCTCCTCAGTTCATAGTCCATAGTCTCCCCGAGTTTATAGTTCATATCCTCCCCGTAGTCTCCTCAGTTCATATCCTCCCCATAGTCTCCTGAGTTCACATCCTCCAAATAGTCTCCTCAGTTCAAAGCCTCCCCGTAGTCTCCTCAGTTCATATCCTGCCCGTAGTCTCCTCAGTTCATATCCTCCCGTAGTCTCCTCAGTTCATATCCTCCCCGTAGTCTCCTCAGTTCATATTCTCCCCGTAGTCTCCTCAGTTCATATCCTCCCCGTAGCCTCCTCAGTTCATATCCTCACCGTAGTCTCCTCAGTTCATATCCTCCCCGTAGTCTCCTCAGTTCATATCCTCCCCGTAGTCTCCTCAGTTCATATCCTCACCGTAGTCTCATCAGTTCATATCCTCCCCGTATTCTCCTCAGTTCATATCCTCCCCGTAGTCTCTCCTCATTTCATATCCTCCCCATTGTCTCCTCAGTTCATATCCTCCCCATAGTCTCCTCAGTTCATATGCTCCCCATAGTCTCCTCAGTTTACAGTTCATATCCTCCTCATAGCCTCTTCAGTTTACAGTTCATATCCTCCCCATAGTCTCCTCAGTTCATATCCTCCCCATAGTCTCCTCAGTTTATATCCTCCCCATAGTCTCCTCAGTTCATATCCTCCCCATAGTCTCCTCAGTTTACAGTTCATATCCTCCCCATAGTCTCCTCAGTTTACAGTTCCTATCCTCCCCAGAGTCTCCTGAGTTTATAGTTCATATCCTCCCCATAGTCTCCTCAGTTCATATCCTCCCCATAGTCTCCTCAGTTTATAGTCCATATCCTCCCCATAGTCTCCTCAGGTCATATCCTCCCCATAGTCTCCTAAGTTTACAGTTCATATCCTCCCCATAGTCTCCTCAGTTTATAGTTCATATCCTCCCCATTGTCTCCTCAGTTCATATCCTCCCCATAGTCTCCTCAGTTCATATGCTCCCCATAATCTCCTCAGTTTACAGTTCATATCCTCCCCATTGGCTCCTCAGTTCATTTCCTCCCCATAGTCTCCTCAGTTTACAGTTCATATCCTCCCCATAGTGTCCTCAGTTTAAAGTTCATATCCTCCCCATTGTCTCCTCAGTTCATATCCTCCCCATAGTCTCCTCAGTTTATATCCTCCCCATAGTCTCCTCAGTTCATATCCTCCCCATAGTCTCCTCAGTTTACAGTTCATATCCTCCCCATAGTCTACTCAGTTTACAGTTCCTATCCTCCCCAGAGTCTCCTGAGTTTATAGTTCATATCCTCCCCATAGTCTCCTCAGTTCAAATCCTCCCCATAGTCTCCTCAGTTCATATCCTCCCCATAGTCTCCTCAGTTTATATCCTCCCCATAGTCTCCTCAGTTCATATCCTCCCCATAGTCTCCTCAGTTTATATCCTCCCCATAGTCTCCTCAGTTTATATCCTCCCCATAGTCTCCTCAGTTCATATCCTCCCCATAGTCTCCTCGGTTCATATCCTTCCCATAGTCTCTTCAGTTTATAGTTCATTTTCTCCCCATAGTCTCCTCAGTTCATATCCTCCCCATAGTCTCCTCAGTTTACAGTTCATATCCTCCCCATTGTCTCCTCAGTTCATATCCTCCCCATAGTCTCCTCAGTTCATATGCTCCCCATAGTCTCCTCAGTTTACAGTTATTATCCTCCTCATAGCCTCTTCAGTTTACAGTTCATATCCTCCCCACAGTCTCATCAGTTCATATCCTCCCCATAGTCTCCTCAGTTTATATCCTCCCCATAGTCTACTCAGTTCATATCCTCCCCATAGTCTCCTCAGTTTACAGTTCATATCCTCCCCATAGTCTTCATATCCTCCCCATAGTCTCCTCAGTTCATATCCACCCCATAGTCTCCTCAGTTAATATCCTCCCCATAGTCTCCTCAGTTTACAGTTCATATCCTCCCCATAGTCTCCTCAGTTCATATCCTCCCCATAGTCTCCTCAGTTTATATCCTCCCCATAGTCTCCTCAGTTCATATCCTCCCCCTAGTCTCCTCAGTTTACAGTTCATATCCTCCCCATAGTCTCCTCAGTTTACAGTTCCTATCCTCCCCATAGTCTCCTCAGTTTATAGTTCATATCCTCCCCATAGTCTCCTCAGTTCAAATCCTCCCCATAGTCTCCTCAGTTCATATCCTCCCCATAGTCTCCTCAGTTTACAGTTCATATCCTCCCCATAGTCTCCTCAGTTTACAGGTCATATCCTCCCCATAGTCTCCTCAGTTTACAGTTCATATCCTCCCCATAGTCTCCTCAGTTTACAGTTCATATCCTCCCCATAGTCTCCTCAGTTCATATCCACCCCATAGTCTCCTCAGTTCATATCCACCCCATAGTCTCCTCAGTTCATATCCACCCCATAGTCTCCTCAGTTCATATCCACCCCATAGTCTCCTCAGTTCATATCCTCCCCATAGTCTCCTCAATTCATAGTCCATATCCTCCCCATAGTCTCCCCGAGTTTATAGTTCATATTCTCCCCATAGTCTCCTCAGTTCATATCCTCCCCATAGTCTCCTCAGTTCATATCCTCCCCGTAGACTCCTCAGTTCATAGTCCATATCCTCCCCATAGTCTCCCCAGTTTATAGTTCATATTCTCCTTATAGTCTCCTCAGTTTATAGTTCATATCCGCCCCATAGTCTCTTCAGTTCATATCCTCCCCATAGTCTCCTCAGTTCATATACTCCCCATAGTCTCCTCAGTTCATATCCTCCCCATGGTCTCCTCAGTTCATATCCTCCCCATAGTCTCTTCAGTTCATATCCTCCCCATAGTCTCCTCAGTTCATATCCTCCCCATAGTCTCCTCAGTTCATATCCTGCCCATAGTCTCCTCAGTTCATATCCTCCCCATAGTCTCCTCAGTTCATTTCCTCCCCATAGTCTCCTCAGTTCCTATCCTCCCCATAGTCTCCTCAGTTCATAGTCCATAGTCTCCCCGAGTTTATAGTTCATATCCTCCCCGTAGTCTCCTCAGTTCATATCCTCCCCATAGTCTCCTGAGTTCACATCCTCCAAATAGTCTCCTCAGTTCAAAGCCTCCCCGTAGTCTTCTCAGTTCATATCCTCCCCGTAGTCTCCGCAGTTCATATCCTCCCGTAGTCTCCTCAGTTCATATCCTCCCCGTAGCCTCCTCAGTTCATATCCTCCCAGTAGTATCCTCAGTTCATATCCTCCCCGTAGTCTCCTCAGTTCATATCCTCCCCGTAGTCTCCTCAGTTCATATCCTCCCCGTAGTCTCCTCAGTTCATATCCTCCCCGTAGTCTCTCCTCATTTCATATCCTCCCCATTGTCTCCTCAGTTCATATCCTCCCCATAGTCTCCTCAGTTCATATGCTCCCCATAGTCTCCTCAGTTTACAGTTCATATCCTCCTCATAGCCTCTTCAGTTTACAGTTCATATCCTCCCCATTGTCTCCTCAGTTCATATCCTCCCCATAGTCTCCTCAGTTCATATGCTCCCCATAGTCTCCTCAGTTTACAGTTATTATCCTCCTCATAGCCTCTTCAGTTTACAGTTCATATCCTCCCCACAGTCTCATCAGTTCATATCCTCCCCATAGTCTCCTCAGTTTATATCCTCCCCATAGTCTACTCAGTTCATATCCTCCCCATAGTCTCCTCAGTTTACAGTTCATATCCTCCCCATAGTCTTCATATCCTCCCCATAGTCTCCTCAGTTCATATCCACCCCATAGTCTCCTCAGTTAATATCCTCCCCATAGTCTCCTCAGTTTACAGTTCATATCCTCCCAATAGTCTCCTCAGTTCATATCCTCCCCATAGTCTCCTCAGTTTATATCCTCCCCATAGTCTCCTCAGTTCATATCCTCCCCCTAGTCTCCTCAGTTTACAGTTCATATCCTCCCCATAGTCTCCTCAGTTTACAGTTCCTATCCTCCCCATAGTCTCCTCAGTTTATAGTTCATATCCTCCCCATAGTCTCCTCAGTTCAAATCCTCCCCATAGTCTCCTCAGTTCATATCCTCCCCATAGTCTCCTCAGTTTACAGTTCATATCCTCCCCATAGTCTCCTCAGTTTACAGGTCATATCCTCCCCATAGTCTCCTCAGTTTACAGTTCATATCCTCCCCATAGTCTCCTCAGTTTACAGTTCATATCCTCCCCATAGTCTCCTCAGTTCATATCCACCCCATAGTCTCCTCAGTTCATATCCACCCCATAGTCTCCTCAGTTCATATCCACCCCATAGTCTCCTCAGTTCATATCCTCCCCATAGTCTCCTCAATTCATAGTCCATATCCTCCCCATAGTCTCCCCGAGTTTATAGTTCATATTCTCCCCATAGTCTCCTCAGTTCATATCCTCCCCATAGTCTCCTCAGTTCATATCCTCCCCGTAGACTCCTCAGTTCATAGTCCATATCCTCCCCATAGTCTCCCCAGTTTATAGTTCATATTCTCCTTATAGTCTCCTCAGTTTATAGTTCATATCCGCCCCATAGTCTCTTCAGTTCATATCCTCCCCATAGTCTCCTCAGTTCATATACTCCCCATAGTCTCCTCAGTTCATATCCTCCCCATAGTCTCCTCAGTTCATATCCTCCCCATAGTCTCTTCAGTTCATATCCTCCCCATAGTCTCCTCAGTTCATATCCTCCCCATAGTCTCCTCAGTTCATATCCTGCCCATAGTCTCCTCAGTTCATATCCTCCCCATAGTCTCCTCAGTTCATTTCCTCCCCATAGTCTCCTCAGTTCCTATCCTCCCCATAGTCTCCTCAGTTCATAGTCCATAGTCTCCCCGAGTTTATAGTTCATATCCTCCCCGTAGTCTCCTCAGTTCATATCCTCCCCATAGTCTCCTGAGTTCACATCCTCCAAATAGTCTCCTCAGTTCAAAGCCTCCCCGTAGTCTTCTCAGTTCATATCCTCCCCGTAGTCTCCGCAGTTCATATCCTCCCGTAGTCTCCTCAGTTCATATCCTCCCCGTAGCCTCCTCAGTTCATATCCTCCCAGTAGTATCCTCAGTTCATATCCTCCCCGTAGTCTCCTCAGTTCATATCCTCCCCGTAGTCTCCTCAGTTCATATCCTCCCCGTAGTCTCCTCAGTTCATATCCTCCCCGTAGTCTCTCCTCATTTCATATCCTCCCCATTGTCTCCTCAGTTCATATCCTCCCCATAGTCTCCTCAGTTCATATGCTCCCCATAGTCTCCTCAGTTTACAGTTCATATCCTCCTCATAGCCTCTTCAGTTTACAGTTCATATCCTCCCCATTGTCTCCTCAGTTCATATCCTCCCCATAGTCTCCTCAGTTCATATGCTCCCCATAGTCTCCTCAGTTTACAGTTATTATCCTCCTCATAGCCTCTTCAGTTTACAGTTCATATCCTCCCCACAGTCTCATCAGTTCATATCCTCCCCATAGTCTCCTCAGTTTATATCCTCCCCATAGTCTACTCAGTTCATATCCTCCCCATAGTCTCCTCAGTTTACAGTTCATATCCTCCCCATAGTCTTCATATCCTCCCCATAGTCTCCTCAGTTCATATCCACCCCATAGTCTCCTCAGTTAATATCCTCCCCATAGTCTCCTCAGTTTACAGTTCATATCCTCCCAATAGTCTCCTCAGTTCATATCCTCCCCATAGTCTCCTCAGTTTATATCCTCCCCATAGTCTCCTCAGTTCATATCCTCCCCCTAGTCTCCTCAGTTTACAGTTCATATCCTCCCCATAGTCTCCTCAGTTTACAGTTCCTATCCTCCCCATAGTCTCCTCAGTTTATAGTTCATATCCTCCCCATAGTCTCCTCAGTTCAAATCCTCCCCATAGTCTCCTCAGTTCATATCCTCCCAATAGTCTCCTCAGTTTACAGTTCATATCCTCCCCATAGTCTCCTCAGTTTACAGGTCATATCCTCCCCATAGTCTCCTCAGTTTACAGTTCATATCCTCCCCATAGTCTCCTCAGTTTACAGTTCATATCCTCCCCATAGTCTCCTCAGTTCATATCCACCCCATAGTCTCCTCAGTTCATATCCACCCCATAGTCTCCTCAGTTCATATCCACCCCATAGTCTCCTCAGTTCATATCCTCCCCATAGTCTCCTCAATTCATAGTCCATATCCTCCCCATAGTCTCCCCGAGTTTATAGTTCATATTCTCCCCATAGTCTCCTCAGTTCATATCCTCCCCATAGTCTCCTCAGTTCATATCCTCCCCGTAGACTCCTCAGTTCATAGTCCATATCCTCCCCATAGTCTCCCCAGTTTATAGTTCATATTCTCCTTATAGTCTCCTCAGTTTATAGTTCATATCCGCCCCATAGTCTCTTCAGTTCATATCCTCCCCATAGTCTCCTCAGTTCATATACTCCCCATAGTCTCCTCAGTTCATATCCTCCCCATAGTCTCCTCAGTTCATATCCTCCCCATAGTCTCTTCATTTCATATCCTCCCCATAGTCTCCTCAGTTCATATCCTCCCCATAGTCTCCTCAGTTCATATCCTGCCCATAGTCTCCTCAGTTCATATCCTCCCCATAGTCTCCTCAGTTCATTTCCTCCCCATAGTCTCCTCAGTTCCTATCCTCCCCATAGTCTCCTCAGTTCATAGTCCATAGTCTCCCCGAGTTTATAGTTCATATCCTCCCCGTAGTCTCCTCAGTTCATATCCTCCCCATAGTCTCCTGAGTTCACATCCTCCAAATAGTCTCCTCAGTTCAAAGCCTCCCCGTAGTCTCCTCAGTTCATATCCTCCCCGTAGTCTCCGCAGTTCATATCCTCCCGTAGTCTCCTCAGTTCATATCCTCCCCGTAGCCTCCTCAGTTCATATCCTCCCCGTAGTCTCCTCAGTTCATATCCTCCCCGTAGTCTCCTCAGTTCATATCCTCCCCGTAGTCTCCTCAGTTCATATCCTCCCCGTAGTCTCCTCAGTTCATATCCTCCCCGTAGTCTCTCCTCATTTCATATCCTCCCCATTGTCTCCTCAGTTCATATCATCCCCATAGTCTCCTCAGTTCATATGCTCCCCATAGTCTCCTCAGTTTACAGTTCATATCCTCCTCATAGCCTCTTCAGTTTACAGTTCATATCCTCCCCATAGTCTCCTCAGTTCATATCCTCCCCATAGTCTCCTCAGTTTATATCCTCCCCATAGTCTCCTCAGTTCATATCCTCCCCATAGTCTCCTCAGTTTATAGTTCATATCCTCCCCATAGTCTCCTCAGTTTACAGTTCCTATCCTCCCCAGAGTCTCCTGAGTTTATAGTTCATATCCTCCCCATAGTCTCCTCAGTTCATATCCTCCCCATAGTCTCCTCAGTTTATAGTCCATATCCTCCCCATAGTCTCCTCAGGTCATATCCTCCCCATAGTCTCCTAAGTTTACAGTTAATATCCTCCCCATAGTCTCCTCAGTTTATAGTTCATATCCTCCCCATTGTCTCCTCAGTTCATATCCTCCCCATAGTCTCCTCAGTTCATATGCTCCCCATAGTCTCCTCAGTTTACAGTTCATATCCTCCCCATTTGCTCCTCAGTTCATTTCCTCCCCATAGTCTCCTCAGTTTACAGTTCATATCCTCCCCATAGTCTCCTCAGTTTAAAGTTCATATCCTCCCCATTGTCTCCTCAGTTCATATCCTCCCCATAGTCTCCTCAGTTTATATCCTCCCCATAGTCTCCTCAGTTCATATCCTCCCCATAGTCTCCTCAGTTTACAGTTCATATCCTCCCCATAGTCTCCTCAGTTTACAGTTCCTATCCTCCCCAGAGTCTCCTGAGTTTATAGTTCATATCCTCCCCATAGTCTCCTCAGTTCAAATCCTCCCCATAGTCTCCTCAGTTCATATCCTCCCCATAGTCTCCTCAGTTTATAGTCCATATCCTCCCCATAGTCTCCTCAGTTCATATCCTCCCCATAGTCTCCTAAGTTTACAGTTCATATCCTCCCCATAGTCTCCTCAGTTTATAGTTCATATCCTCCCCATTGTCTCCTCAGTTCATATCCTCCCCATAGTCTCCTCAGTTCATATGCTCCCCATAGTCTCCTCAGTTTACAGTTCATATCCTCCCCATTGGCTCCTCAGTTCATTTCCTCCCCATAGTCTCCTCAGTTCATATGCTCCCCATAGTCTCCTCAGATTACAGTTCATATACTCCCCATAGTCTCTTCAGTTTACAGTTCATATCCTCCCCATAGTCTCCTCATTTTATATCCTCCCCATAGTCTCCTCAGTTCATATCCTCCCCATAGTCTCCTCAGTTCATATCCTCCCCATATTCTCCTCAGTTCATATCCTCCCCATAGTCTCCTCAGTTTATAGTCCATATCCTCCCCATAGTCTCCCTAGTTTATAGTTCATATCCTCCCCATAGTCTCCTCAGTTCATATCCTCCCCATAGTCTCATCAGTTTATAGTCAATATCCTCCCCATAGTCTCCCTAGTTTACAGTTCATATCCTCCCCATAGTCTCCTCAGTTTACAGTTCATATCCTCCTCATAGCCTCTTCAGTTTACAGTTCATATCCTCCCCATATTCTCCTCAGTTCATATCCTCCCCATAGTCTCCTCAGTTTATATCCTACCCATAGTCTCCTCAGTTCATATCCTCCCCATAGTCTCCTCAGTTTATAGTTCATATCCTCCCCATAGTCTCCTCAGTTTACAGTTCCCATCCTCCCCAGAGTCTCCTGAGTTTATAGTTCATATCCTCCCCATAGTCTCCTCAGTTCAAATCCTCCCCATAGTCTCCTCAGTTCATATCCTCCCCATAGTCTCCTCAGTTTATAGTCCATATCCTCCCCATAGTCTCCTCAGGTCATATCCTCCCCATAGTCTCCTAAGTTTACAGTTAATATCCTCCCCATAGTCTCCTCAGTTTATAGTTCATATCCTCCCCATTGTCTCCTCAGTTCATATCCTCCCCATAGTCTCCTCAGTTCATATGCTCCCCATAGTCTCCTCAGTTTACAGTTCATATCCTCCCCATTGGCTCCTCAGTTCATTTCCTCCCCATAGTCTCCTCAGTTTACAGTTCATATCCTCCCCATTGTCTCCTCAGTTTAAAGTTCATATCCTCCCCATTGTCTCCTCAGTTCATATCCTCCCCATAGTCTCCTCAGTTTATATCCTCCCCATAGTCTCCTCAGTTCATATCCTCCCCATAGTCTCCTCAGTTTACAGTTCATATCCTCCCCATAGTCTCCTCAGTTTACAGTTCCTATCCTCCCCAGAGTCTCCTGAGTTTATAGTTCATATCCTCCCCATAGTCTCCTCAGTTCAAATCCTCCCCATAGTCTCCTCAGTTAGTATCCTCCCCATAGTCTCCTCAGTTTATAGTCCATATCCTCCCCATAGTCTCCTCAGTTCATATCCTCCCCATAGTCTCCTAAGTTTACAGTTCATATCCTCCCCATAGTCTCCTCAGTTTATAGTTCATATCCTCCCCATTGTCTCCTCAGTTCATATCCTCCCCATAGTCTCCTCAGTTCATATGCTCCCCATAGTCTCCTCAGTTTACAGTTCATATCCTCCCCATTGGCTCCTCAGTTCATTTCCTCCCCATAGTCTCCTCAGTTCATATCCTCCCCATAGTCTCCTCATTTTATATCCTCCCCATATTCTCCTCAGTTCATATGCTCCCCATAGTCTCCTCAGTTTACAGTTCATATCCTCCCCATTGGCTCCTCAGTTCATTTCCTCCCCATAGTCTCCTCAGTTCATATCCTCCCCATAGTCTCCTCATTTTATATCCTCCCCATATTCTCCTCAGTTCATATCCTCCCCATAGTCTCCTCAGTTCATATCCTCCCCATAGTCTCCTCAGTTCATATCCTCCCCATAGTCTCCTCATTTTATAGTCCATATCCTCCCCATAGTCTCCCTAGTTTATAGTTCATATCCTCCCCATAGTCTCCTCAGTTCATATCCTCCCCATAGTCTCCTCAGTTTATAGTCAATATCCTCCCCATAGTCTCCCTAGTTTACAGTTCATATCCTCCCCATAGTCTCCTCAGTTCATATACTCCCCATAGTCTCCTCAGTTTACAGTTCATATCCTCCCCATAGTCTCCTCAGTTTATAGTCAATATCCTCCCCATTGTCTCCCTAGTTTACAGTTCATATCCTCCCCATAGTCTCCTAAGTTTACAGTTCATATCCTCCCCATAGTCTCCTCAGTTTATAGTCCATATCCTCCCCATAGTCTCCTCAGTTTATAGTTCATATCCTCCTCATAGTCTCCTCAGTTTATATCCTCCCCATAGTCTCCTCAGTTCATATCCTCCCCATTGTCTCCTCAGTTCATATCCTCCCCATAGTCTCCTCAGTTTATATCCTCCCCATAGTCTCCTCAGTTTATATCCTGCCCATATCCTCCTCAGTTCATATACTCCCCATAGTCTCCTCAGTTCATATACTCCCCATAGTCTCCTCAGTTCATATACTCCCCATAGTCTCCTCAGTTCATATACTCCCCATAGTCTCCTCAGTTTACAGTTCATATACTCCCCATAGTCTCCTCAGTTTATATCCTCCCCATATAGTCTCCTCAGTTTATATCCTCCCCATAGTCTCCCCAGTTCATATCCTCCCCATAGTCTCCTCAGTTCATATCCTCCCCATAGTCTCCTCAGTTTATAGTTCGTATTCTCCCCATAGTCTCCTCAGTTCATATCCTCCCCATAGTCTCCTCGGTTCATATCCTTCCCATAGTCTCCTCAGTTTATAGTTCATTTTCTCCCCATAGTCTCTTCAGTTCATATCCTCCCCATAGTCTCCTCAGTTTACAGTTCATATCCTCCCCATTGTCTCCTCAGTTCATATCCTCCCCATAGTCTCCTCAGTTCATATGCTCCACATAGTCTCCTCAGTGTATATCCTCCCCATAGTCTCCTCAGTTTACAATTCATATCCTCCCCATAGTCTCCTCAGTTTACAGTTCATATCCTCCCCATAGTCTCCTCAGTTTACAGTTCACATCCTCCCCATAGTCTCCTCAGTTCATATCCTCCCCATAGTCTCCTCAGTTTATAGTTCATATCCTCCTCATAGTCTCCTCAGTTTATATCCTCCCCATAGTCTCCTCAGTTCATATCCTCCCCATAGTCTCCTCAGTTCATATCCTCCCCATAGTCTCCTCAGTTCATATCCTCCCCATAGTCTCCTCAGTTTATATCCTGCCCATATCCTCCTCAGTTCATATACTCCCCATAGTCTCCTCAGTTCATATACTCCCCATAATCTCCTCAGTTCATATACTCCCCATAGTCTCCTCAGTTCATATACTCCCCATAGTCTCCTCAGTTTACAGTTCATATACTCCCCATAGTCTCCTCAGTTTATATCCTCCCCATATAGTCTCCTCAGTTTATATCCTCCCCATAGTCTCCTCAGTTCATATCCTCCCCATAGTCTCCTCAGTTCATATCCTCCCCATAGTCTCCTCAGTTTATAGTTCGTATTCTCCCCATAGTCTCCTCAGTTCATATCCTCCCCATAGTCTCCTCGGTTCATATCCTTCCCATAGTCTCCTCAGTTTATAGTTCATTTTCTCCCCATAGTCTCCTCAGTTCATATCCTCCCCATAGTCTCCTCAGTTTACAGTTCATATCCTCCCCATTGTCTCCTCAGTTCATATCCTCCCCATAGTCTCCTCAGTTCATATGCTCCACATAGTCTCCTCAGTTTATATCCTCTCCATAGTCTCCTCAGTTTACAGTTCATATCCTCCCCATAGTCTCCTCAGTTTACAGTTCATATCCTCCCCATAGTCTCCTCAGTTTACAGTTCATATCCTCCCCATAGTCTCCTCAGTTCATATCCACCCCAAAGTCTCCTCAGTTCATATCCACCCCATAGTCTCCTCAGTTCATATCCACCCCATAGTCTCCTCAGTTCAAATCCACCCCATAGTCTCCTCAGTTCATATCCACCCCATAGTCTCCTCAGTTCATATCCACCCCATAGTCTCCTCAGTTCATATGCTCCCCATAGTCTCCTCACTTTACAGTTCATATCCTCCCCATTGGCTCCTCAGTTCATTTCCTCCCCATAGTCTCCTCAGTTTACAGTTCATATCCTCCCCTAAGTCTCCTCAGTATATAGTTCATATTCTCCCCATAGTCTCCTCAGTTTACAGTTGATATCCTCCCCATAGTCTCCTCAGTTTACAGTTCATATCCTCCCCATAGTCTTCATATCCTCCCCATAGTCTCCTCAGTTCATATCCACCCCATAGTCTCCTCAGTTAATATCCACCCCATAGTCTCCTCAGTTCAAATCCACCCCATAGTCTCCTCAGTTCATATCCACCCCATAGTCTCCTCAGTTTATATTTCATATCCTCCCCATTGTCTCCTCAGTTCATATCCTCCCCATAGTCTCCTCAGTTCATATGCTCCCCATAGTCTCCTCACTTTACAGTTCATATCCTCCCCATTGGCTCCTCAGTTCATTTCCTCCCCATAGTCTCCTCAGTTTACAGTTCATATCCTCCCCATAGTCTCCTCAGTTTATAGTTCATATCCTCCCCATAGTCTCCTCAGTTCAAATCCTCCCCATAGTCTCCTCAGTTCATATCCTCCCCATAGTCTCCTCAGTTTATAGTCCATATCCTCCCCATAGTCTCCTCAGTTCATATCCTCCCCATAGTCTCCTAAGTTTACAGTTCATATCCTCCCCATAGTCTCCTCAGTTACAGTTCATATCCTCCCCATTGTCTCGTCAGTTCATATCCTCCCCATAGTCTCCTCAGTTCATATGCTCCCCATAGTCTCCTCAGTTTACAGTTCATATCCTCCCCATTGGCTCCTCAGTTCATTTCCTCCCCATAGTCTCCTCAGTTCATATGCTCCCCATAGTCTCCTCAGTTTACAGTTCATATACTCCCCATAGTCTCTTCAGTTTACAGTTCATATCCTCCCCATAGTCTCCTCAGTTTATATCCTCCCCATAGTCTCCTCAGTTCATATCCTCCCCATAGTCTCCTCAGTTCATATCCTCCCCATAGTCTCCTCAGTTCATATCCTCCCCATAGTCTCCTCAGTTTATAGTCCATATCCTCCCCATAGTCTCCCTAGTTTATAGTTCATATCCTCCCCATAGTCTCCTCAGTTCATATCCTTCCCATAGTCTCCTCAGTTTATAGTCAATATCCTCCCCATAGTCTCCCTAGTTTACAGTTCATATCCTCCCCATAGTCTCCTCAGTTCATATACTCCCCATAGTCTCCTCAGTTTACAGTTCATATCCTCCCCATAGTCTCCTCAGTTTAAAGTCAATATCCTCCCCATAGTCTCCCTAGTTTACAGTTCATATCCTCCCCATAGTCTCCTAAGTTTACAGTTCATATCCTCCCCATAGTCTCCTCAGTTTATAGTCCATATCCTCCCCATAGTCTCCTCAGTTTATAGTTCATATCCTCCTCATAGTCTCCTCAGTTTATATCCTCCCCATAGTCTCCTCAGTTCATATTCTCCCCATAGTCTCCTCAGTTCATATCCTCCCCATAGTCTCCTCAGTTCATATCCTCCCCATAGTCTCCTCAGTTTATATCCTGCCCATATCCTCCTCAGTTCATATACTCCCCATAGTCTCCTCAGTTCATATACTCCCCATAGTCTCCTCAGTTCATATACTCCCCATAGTCTCCTCAGTTCATATACTCCCCATTGTCTCCTCAGTTTACAGTTCATATACTCCCCATAGTCTCCTCAGTTTATATCCTCACCATATAGTCTCCTCAGTTTATATCCTCCCCATAGTCTCCTCAGTTCATATCCTCCCCATAGTCTCCTCAGTTCATATCCTCCCCATAGTCTCCTCAGTTCATAGTTCGTATTCTCCCCATAGTCTCCTCAGTTCATATCCTCCCCATAGTCTCCTCGGTTCATATCCTTCCCATAGTCTCCTCAGTTTATAGTTCATTTTCTCCCCATAGTCTCCTCAGTTCATATCCTCCCCATAGTCTCCTCAGTTTACAGTTCATATCCTCCCCATTGTCTCCTCAGTTCATATCCTCCCCATAGTCTCCTCAGTTCATATGCTCCACATAGTCTCCTCAGTTTATATCCTCCCCATAGTCTCCTCAGTTTAGAGTTCATATCCTCCCCATAGTCTCCTCAGTTTACAGTTCATATCCTCCCCATAGTCTCCTCAGTTTACAGTTCATATCCTCCCCATAGTCTCCTCAGTTCATATCCACCCCATAGTCTCCTCAGTTCAAATCCACCCCATAGTCTCCTCAGTTCATATCCACCCCATAGTCTCCTCAGTTCATATCCACCCCATAGTCTCCTCAGTTCATAGTCCATATCCTCCCCTAAGTCTCCTCAGTATATAGTTCATATTCTCCCCATAGTCTCCTCAGTTTACAGTTCATATCCTCCCCATAGTCTCCTCAGTTTACAGTTCATATCCTCCCCATAGTCTTCATATCACCCCATAGTCTCCTCAGTTCATATCCACCCCATAGTCTCCTCAGTTAATATCCACTCCATAGTCTCCTCAGTTCAAATCCACCCCATAGTCTCCTCAGTTCATATCCACCCCATAGTCTCCTCAGTTTATATCCTCCCCATAGTCTCCTCAGTTTATATCCTCCCCATAGTCTCCTCAGTTCATATCCTCCCCATAGTCTCCTCAGTTCATATCCTCCCCATAGTCTCCTCAGTTCATATCCTCCCCATAGTCTCCTCAGTTTATATCCTCCCCATAGTCTCCTCAGTTTATATCCTCCCCATAGTCTCCTCAGTTCATATCCTCCCCATAGTCTCCTCGGTTCATATCCTTCCCATAGTCTCCTCAGTTTATAGTTCATTTTCTCCCCATAGTCTCCTCAGTTCATATCCTCCCCATAGTCTCCTCAGTTTACAGTTCATATCCTCCCCATTGTCTCCTCAGTTCATATCCTCCCCATAGTCTCCTCAGTTCATATGCTCCCCATAGTCTCCTCAGTTTACAGTTATTATCCTCCTCATAGCCTCTTCAGTTTACAGTTCATATCCTCCCCATAGTCTCATCAGTTCATATCCTCCCCATAGTCTCCTCAGTTTATATCCTCCCCATAGTCTACTCAGTTCATATCCTCCCCATAGTCTCCTCAGTTTACAGTTCATATCCTCCCCATAGTCTTCATATCCTCCCCATAGTCTCCTCAGTTCATATCCACCCCATAGTCTCCTCAGTTAATATCCACCCCATAGTCTCCTCAGTTCAAATCCACCCCATAGTCTCCTCAGTTCATATCCACCCCATAGTCTCCTCAGTTTATATCCTCCCCATAGTCTCCTCAGTTTATATCCTCCCCATAGTCTCCTCAGTTCATATCCTCCCCATAGTCTCCTCAGTTCATATCCTCCCCATAGTCTCCTCAGTTCATATCCTCCCCATAGTCTCCTCAGTTTATATCCTCCCCATAGTCTCCTCAGTTTATATCCTCCCCATAGTCTCCTCAGTTCATATCCTCCCCATAGTCTCCTCGGTTCATATCCTTCCCATAGTCTCCTCAGTTTATAGTTCATTTTCTCCCCATAGTCTCCTCAGTTCATATCCTCCCCATAGTCTCCTCAGTTTACAGTTCATATCCTCCCCATTGTCTCCTCAGTTCATATCCTCCCCATATTCTCCTCAGTTCATATGCTCCTCATAGCCTCTTCAGTTTACAGTTCATATCCTCCCCATAGTCTCCTCAGTTCATATCCTCCCCATAGTCTCCTCAGTTTATATCCTCCCCATAGTCTCCTCAGTTCATATCCTCCCCATAGTCTCCTCAGTTTACAGTTCATATCCTCCCCATAGTCTCCTCAGTTTACAGTTCCTATCCTCCCCATAGTTTCCTCAGTTTATAGTTCATATCCTCCCCATAGTCTCCTCAGTTCAAATCCTCCCCATAGTCTCCTCAGTTCATATCCTCCCCATAGTCTCCTCAGTTTACAGTTCATTTCCTCCCCATAGTCTCCTCAGTTTACAGTTCATATCCTCCCCATAGTCTCCTCAGTTTACAGTTCATATCCTCCCCATAGTCTCCTCAGTTTACAGTTCATATCCTCCCCATAGTCTCCTCAGTTCATATCCACCCCATAGTCTCCTCAGTCCATATCCACCCCATAGTCTCCTCAGTTCATATCCACCCCATATTCTCCTCAGTTCAAATCCACCCCATAGTCTCCTCAGTTAATATCCACCCCATAGTCTCCTCAGTTCATATCCACCCCATAGTCTCCTCAGTTCATAGTCCATATCCTCCCCTAAGTCTCCTCAGTATATAGTTCATATTCTCCCCATAGTCTCCTCAGTTCATATCCTCCCCATAGTATCCTCAGTTTACAGTTCATATCCTCCCCATAGTCTTCATATCCTCCCCATAGTCTCCTCAGTTCATATCCACCCCATAGTCTCCTCAGTTAATATCCACCCCATAGTCTCCTCAGTTCAAATCCACCCCATAGTCTCCTCAGTTCATATCCACCCCATAGTCTCCTCAGTTTATATCCTCCCCATAGTCTCCTCAGTTTATATCCTCCCCATAGTCTCCTCAGTTCATATCCTCCCCATAGTCTCCTCAGTTCATATGCTCCCCATAGTCTCCTCAGTTCATATCCTCCCCATAGTCTCCTCGGTTCATATCCTTCCCATAGTCTCCTCAGTTTATAGTTCATTTTCTCCCCATAGTCTCCTCAGTTCATATCCTCACCATAGTCTCCTCAGTTTACAGTTCATATCCTCCCCATTGTCTCCTCAGTTCATATCCTCCCCATAGTCTCCTCAGTTCATATGCTCCCCATAGTCTCCTCAGTTTACAGTTATTATCCTCCTCATAGCCTCTTCAGTTTACAGTTCATATCCTCCCCATAGTCTCCTCAGTTCATATCCTCCCCATAGTCTCCTCAGTTTATATCCTCCCCATAGTCTCCTCAGTTCATATCCTCCCCATAGTCTCCTCAGTTTACAGTTCATATCCTCCCCATAGTCTCCTCAGTTTACAGTTCCTATCCTCCCCATAGTCTCCTTAGTTTATAGTTCATATCCTCCCCATAGTCTCCTCAGTTCAAATCCTCCCCATAGTCTCCTCAGTTCATATCCTCCCCATAGTCTCCTCAGTTTACAGTTCATATACTCCCCATAGTCTCCTCAGTTTACAGTTCATATCCTCCCCATAGTCTCCTCAGTTTACAGTTCATATCCTCCCCATAGTCTCCTCAGTTTACAGTTCATATCCTCCCCATAGTCTCCTCAGTTCATATCCACCCCATAGTCTCCTCAGTTCATATCCACCCCATAGTCTCCTCAGTTCATGTCCACCCCATAGTCTCCTCAGTTGAAATCCACCCCATAGTGTCCTCAGTTCATATCCACCCCATAGTCTCCTCAGTTCATATCCACCCCATAGTCTCTCAGTTCATAGTCCATATCCTCCCCTAAGTCTCCTCAGTATATAGTTCATATTCTCCCCATAGTCTCCTCAGTTCATATCCTCCCCATAGTCTCCTCAGTTTACAGTTCATATCCTCCCCATAGTCTTCATATCCTCCCCATAGTCTCCTCAGTTCATATCCACCCCATAGTCTCCTCAGTTCATATCCACCCAATAGTCTCCTCAGTTCAAATCCACCCCATAGTCTCCTCAGTTCATATCCACCCAAAAGTCTCCTCAGTTCATATGCACCCCATAGTCTCCTCAGTTCATAGTCCATATCCTCCCCTAAGTCTCCTCAGTATATAGTTCATATTCTCCCCATAGTCTCCTCAGTTCATATCCTCCCCATAGTCTCCTCAGTTTACAGTTCATATCCTCCCCATAGTCTTCATATCCTCCCGATAGTCTCCTCAGTTCATATCCACCCCATAGTCTCCTCAGTTCATATCCACCCCATAGTCTCCTCAGTTGAAATCCACCCCATAGTGTCCTCAGTTCATATCCACCCCATAGTCTCCTCAGTTCATATCCACCCCATAGTCTCCTCAGTTCATAGTCCATATCCTCCCCTAAGTCTTCTCAGTATATAGTTCATATTCTCCCCATAGTCTCCTCAGTTCATATCCTCCCCATAATCTCCTCAGTTCATAGTCCATATCCTCACCATAGTCTCCCCAGTTTATAGTTCATATTCTCCTTATAGTCTCCTCAGTTTATAGTTCATATCCGCCCCATAGACTCTTCAGTTCATATCCTCCCTATAGTCTCCTCAGTTCATATCCTCCCCATAGTCTCCTCAGTTCATATCCTCCCCATAGTCTCCTCAGTTCCTATCCTCCCCATAGTCTCCTCAGTTCATATGCTCCCCATAGTCTCCTCAGTTTACAGTTATTATCCTCCTCATAGCCTCTTCAGTTTACAGTTCATATCCTCCCCATAGTCTCCTCAGTTCATATCCTCCCCATAGTCTCCTCAGTTTATATCCTCCCCATAGTCTCCTCAGTTCATATCCTCCCCATAGTCTCCTCAGTTTACAGTTCATATCCTCCCCATAGTCTCCTCAGTTTACAGTTCCTATCCTCCCCATAGTCTCCTCAGTTTATATTTCATATCCTCCACCTAGTCTCCTCAGTTCAAATCCTCCCCATAGTCTCCTCAGTTCATATCCTCCCCATAGTCTCCTCAGTTTACAGTTCATATCCTCCCCATAGTCTCCTCAGTTTACAGTTCATATCCTCCCCATAGTCTCCTCAGTTTACAGTTCATATCCTCCCCATAGTCTCCTCAGTTTACAGTTCATATCCTCCCCATAGTCTCCTCAGTTCATATCCACCCAATAGTCTCCTCAGTTCATATCCACCCCATAGTCTCCTCAGTTCATATCCACCCCATAGTCTCCTCAGTTGAAATCCACCCCATAGTGTCCTCAGTTCCTATCCACCCCATAGTCTCCTCAGTTCATATCCACCCCATAGTCTCTCAGTTCATAGTCCATATCCTCCCCTAAGTCTCCTCAGTATATAGTTCATATTCCCCCATAGTCTCCTCAGTTCATATCCTCCCCATAGTCTCCTCAGTTTACAGTTCATATCCTCCCCATAGTCTTCATATCCTCCCCATAGTCTCCTCAGTTCATATCCTCCCCATAGTCTCCTCAGTTCATATCCACCCCATAGTCTCCTCAGTTCATATCCACCCCATAGTCTCCTCAGTTCAAATCCACCCCATAGTCTCCTCAGTTCATATCCACCCCATAGTCTCCTCAGTTCATATCCTCCCCATAGTCTCCTCAGTTTACAGTTCATATCCTCCCCATAGTCTCCTCAGTTTACAGTTCCTATCCTCCCCATAGTCTCCTCAGTTTATATTTCATATCCTCCCTATAGTCTCCTCAGTTCAAATCCTCCCCATAGTCTCCTCAGTTCATATCCTCCCCATAGTCTCCTCAGTTTACAGTTCATATCCTCCCCATAGTCTCCTCAGTTTACAGTTCATATCCTCCCCATAGTCTCCTCAGTTTACAGTTCATATCCTCCCCATAGTCTCCTCAGTTTACAGTTCATATCCTCCCCATAGTCTCCTCAGTTCATATCCACCCAATAGTCTCCTCAGTTCATATCCACCCCATAGTCTCCTCAGTTCATATCCACCCCATAGTCTCCTCAGTTGAAATCCACCCCATAGTGTCCTCAGTTCATATCCACCCCATAGTCTCCTCAGTTCATATCCACCCAATAGTTTCTCAGTTCATAGTCCATATCCTCCCCTAAGTCTCCTCAGTATATAGTTCATATTCTCCCCATAGTCTCATCAGTTCATATCCTCCCCATAGTCTCCTCAGTTTACAGTTCATATCCTCCCCATAGTCTTCATATCCTCCCCATAGTCTCCTCAGTTCATATCCACCCCATAGTCTCCTCAGTTCATATCCACCCCATAGTCTCCTCAGTTCAAATCCACCCCATAGTCTCCTCAGTTCATATCCACCCCATAGTCTCCTCAGTTGAAATCCACCCCATAGTGTCCTCAGTTCATATTCTCCCCATAGTCTCCTCAGTTCATATCCTCCCCATAGTCTCCTCAGTTTACAGTTCATATCCTCCCCATAGTCTTCATATCCTCCCCATAGTCTCCTCAGTTCATATCCACCCCATAGTCTCCTCAGTTCATATCCTCCCCATAGTCTCCTCAGTTTACAGTTCATATCCTCCCCATAGTCTTCATATCCTCCCCATAGTCTCCTCAGTTCATATCCACCCCATAGTCTCCTCAGTTCATATCCACCCAATAGTCTCCTCAGTTCAAATCCACCCCATAGTCTCCTCAGTTCATATCCACCCCATAGTCTCCTCAGTTCATATGCACCCCATAGTCTCCTCAGTTCATAGTCCATATCCTCCCCTAAGTCTCCTCAGTATATAGTTCATATTCTCCCCATAGTCTCCTCAGTTCATATCCTCCCCATAGTCTCCTCAGTTTACAGTTAATATCCTCCCCATAGTCTTCATATCCTCCCCATAGTCTCCTCAGTTCATATCCACCCCATAGTCTCCTCAGTTCATATCCACCCCATAGTCTCCTCAGTTGAAATCCACCCCATAGTGTCCTCAGTTCATATCCACCCCATAGTCTCCTCAGTTCATATCCACCCCATAGTCTCCTCAGTTCATAGTCCATATCCTCCCCTAAGTCTCCTCAGTATATAGTTCATATTCTCCCCATAGTCTCCTCAGTTCATATCCTCCCCATAGTCTCCTCAGTTCATAGTCCATATCCTCCCCATAGTCTCCCCAGTTTATAGTTCATATTCTCCTTATAGTCTCCTCAGTTTATAGTTCATATCCGCCCCATAGTCTCTTCAGTTCATATCCTCCCCATAGTCTCCTCAGTTCATATCCTCCCCATAGTCTCCTCAGTTCATATCCTCCCCATAGTCTCCTCAGTTCCTATCCTCCCCATAGTCTCCTCAGTTCATATGCTCCCCATAGTCTCCTCAGTTTACAGTTATTATCCTCCTCATAGCCTCTTCAGTTTACAGTTCATATCCTCCCCATAGTCTCCTCAGTTCATATCCTCCCCATAGTCTCCTCAGTTTATATCCTCCCCATAGTCTCCTCAGTTCATATCCTCCCCATAGTCTCCTCAGTTTACAGTTCATATCCTCCCCATAGTCTCCTCAGTTTACAGTTCCTATCCTCCCCATAGTCTCCTCAGTTTATATTTCATATCCTCCCCATAGTCTCCTCAGTTCAAATCCTCCCCATAGTCTCTCAGTTCATACTCCATATCCTCCCCTAAGTCTCCTCAGTATATAGTTCATATTCTCCCCATAGTCTCCTCAGTTCATATCCTCCCCATAGTCTCCTCAGTTTACAGTTCATATCCTCCCCATAGTCTTCATATCCTCCCCATAGTCTCCTCAGTTCATATCCACCCCATAGTCTCCTCAGTTCATATCCTCCCCATAGTCTCCTCAGTTTACAGTTCATATCCTCCCCATAGTCTTCATATCCTCCCCATAGTCTCCTCAGTTCATATCCACCCCATAGTCTCCTCAGTTCATATCCACCCAATAGTCTCCTCAGTTCAAATCCACCCCATAGTCTCCTCAGTTCATATCCACCCCATAGTCTCCTCAGTTCATATGCACCCCATAGTCTCCTCAGTTCATAGTCCATATCCTCCCCTAAGTCTCCTCAGTATATAGTTCATATTCTCCCCATAGTCTCCTCAGTTCATATCCTCCCCATAGTCTCCTCAGTTTACAGTTAATATCCTCCCCATAGTCTTCATATCCTCCCCATAGTCTCCTCAGTTCATATCCACCCCATAGTCTCCTCAGTTCATATCCACCCCATAGTCTCCTCAGTTGAAATCCACCCCATAGTGTCCTCAGTTCATATCCACCCCATAGTCTCCTCAGTTCATATCCACCCCAGAGTCTCCTCAGTTCATAGTCCATATCCTCCCCTAAGTCTCCTCAGTATATAGTTCATATTCTCCCCATAGTCTCCTCAGTTCATATCCTCCCCATAGTCTCCTCAGTTCATAGTCCATATCCTCCCCATAGTCTCCCCAGTTTATAGTTCATATTCTCCTTATAGTCTCCTCAGTTTATAGTTCATATCCGCCCCATAGTCTCTTCAGTTCATATCCTCCCCATAGTCTCCTCAGTTTATATCCTCCCCATAGTCTCCTCAGTTCATATCCTCCCCATAGTCTCCTCAGTTCCTATCCTCCCCATAGTCTCCTCAGTTCATATGCTCCCCATAGTCTCCTCAGTTTACAGTTATTATCCTCCTCATAGCCTCTTCAGTTTACAGTTCATATCCTTCCCATATTCTCCTCAGTTCATATCCTCCCCATAGTCTCCTCAGTTTATATCCTCCCCATAGTCTCCTCAGTTCATATCCTCCCCATAGTCTCCTCAGTTTACAGTTCATATCCTCCCCATAGTCTCCTCAGTTTACAGTTCCTATCCTCCCCATAGTCTCCTCAGTTTATATTTCATATCCTCCCCATAGTCTCCTCAGTTCAAATCCTCCCCATAGTCTCCTCAGTTCATATCCTCCCCATAGTCTCCTCAGTTTACAGTTCATATCCTCCCCATAGTCTGCTCAGTTTACAGTTCATATCCTCCCCATAGTCTCCTCAGTTTACAGTTCATATCCTCCCCATAGTCTCCTCAGTTTACAGTTCATATCCTCCCCATAGTCTCCTCAGTTCATATCCACCCAATAGTCTCCTCAGTTCATATCCACCCCATAGTCTCCTCAGTTCATATCCACCCCATAGTCTCCTCAGTTGAAATCCACCCCATAGTGTCCTCAGTTCCTATCCACCCCATAGTCTCCTCAGTTCATATCCACCCCATAGTCTCTCAGTTCATAGTCCATATCCTCCCCTAAGTCTCCTCAGTATATAGTTCATATTCTCCCCATAGTCTCCTCAGTTCATATCCTCCCCATAGTCTCCTCAGTTTACAGTTCATATCCTCCCCATAATCTTCATATCCTCCCCATAGTCTCCTCAGTTAATATCCTCCCCATAGTCTCCTCAGTTCATATCCACCCCATAGTCTCCTCAGTTCATATCCACCCCATAGTCTCCTCAGTTCAAATCCACCCCATAGTCTCCTCAGTTCATATCCACCCCATAGTCTCCTCAGTTCATATCCTCCCCATAGTCTCCTCAGTTTACAGTTCATATCCTCCCCATAGTCTCCTCAGTTTACAGTTCCTATCCTCCCCATAGTCTCCTCAGTTTATATTTCATATCCTCCCCATAGTCTCCTCAGTTCAAATCCTCCCCATAGTCTCCTCAGTTCATATCCTCCCCATAGTCTCCTCAGTTTACAGTTCATATCCTCCCCATAGTCTCCTCAGTTTACAGTTCATATCCTCCCCATAGTCTCCTCAGTTTACAGTTCATATCCTCCCCATAGTCTCCTCAGTTCATATCCACCCAATAGTCTCCTCAGTTCATATCCACCCCATAGTCTCCTCAGTTCATATCCACCCCATAGTCTCCTCAGTTGAAATCCACCCCATAGTGTCCTCAGTTCATATCCACCCCATAGTCTCCTCAGTTCATATCCACCCCATAGTCTCTCAGTTCATAGTCCATATCCTCCCCTAAGTCTCCTCAGTATATAGTTCATATTCTCCCCATAGTCTCCTCAGTTCATATCCTCCCCATAGTCTCCTCAGTTTACAGTTCATATCCTCCCCATAGTCTTCATATTCTCCCCATAGTCTCCTCAGTTCATATCCACCCCATAGTCTCCTCAGTTCATATCCACCCCATAGTCTCCTCAGTTCAAATCCACCCCATAGTCTCCTCCGTTCATATCCACCCCATAGTCTCCTCAGTTCATATGCACCCCATAGTCTCCTCAGTTCATAGTCCATATCCTCCCCTAAGTCTCCTCAGTATATAGTTCATATTCTCCCCATAGTCTCCTCAGTTCATATCCTCCCCATAGTCTCCTCAGTTTACAGTTCATATCCTCCCCATAGTCTTCATATCCTCCCCATAGTCTCCTCAGTTCATATCCACCCCATAGTCTCCTCAGTTCATATCCAACCCATAGTCTCCTCAGTTGAAATCCACCCCATAGTGTCCTCAGTTCATATCCACCCCATAGTCTCCTCAGTTCATATCCACCCCATAGTCTCCTCAGTTCATAGTCCATATCCTCCCCTAAGTCTCCTCAGTATATAGTTCATATTCTCCCCATAGTCTCCTCAGTTCATATCCTCCCCATAGTCTCCTCAGTTCATAGTCCATATCCTCCCCATAGTCTCCCCAGTTTATAGTTCATATTCTCCTTATAGTCTCCTCAGTTTATAGTTCATATCCGCCCCATAGTCTCTTCAGTTCATATCCTCCCCATAGTCTCCTCAGTTCATATCCTCCCCATAGTCTCCTCAGTTCATATCCTCCCCATAGTCTCCTCAGTTCATATCCTCCCCATAGTCTCCTCAGTTTATAGTCCATATCCTCCCCATAGTCTCCTCAGTTTATAGTTCATATCCTCCTCATAGTCTCCTCAGTTTATATCCTCCCCATAGTCGCCTCAGTTCATATCCTCCCCATAGTCTCCTCAGTTCATATCCTCCCCATAGTCTCCTCAGTTCATATCCTCCCCATAGTCTCCTCAGTTTATATCCTGCCCATATTCTCCTCAGTTCATATCCTCCCCATAGTCTCCTCAGTTCATATCCTCCCCATAGTCTCCTCAGTTCATATCCTCCCCATAGTCTCCTCAGTTTATAGTCCATATCCTCCCCATAGTCTCCTCAGTTTATAGTTCATATCCTCCCCATAGTCTCCTCAGTTTATATCCTCCCCATAGTCTCCTCAGTTTATATCCTCCCCATAGTCTCCTCAGTTCATATCCTCCCCATAGTCTCCTCAGTTCATATCCTCCCCATAGTCTCCTCAGTTTATAGTTCATATCCTCCCCATAGTGTCCTCGGTTCATATCCTTCCCATAGTCTCCTCAGGTTATAGTTCATTTTCTCCCCATAGTCTCCTCAGTTCAAATCCTCCCCATAGTCTCCTCAGTTTATAGTTCATATCCTCCCCATAGTCTCCTCAGTTTATATCCTCCCCATAGTCTCCTCAGTTCATATCCTCCCCATAGTCTCCTCAGTTCATATCCTCCCCATAGTCTCCTCAGTTTATAGTCCATATCCTCCCCATAGTCTCCCTAGTTTACAGTTCATATCCTCCCCATAGTCTCCTAAGTTTACAGTTCATATCCTCCCCATAGTCTCCTAAGTTTACAGTTTATATCCTGCCCATAGTCTCCTCAGTTCATATCCTCCCCATAGTCTCCTCAGTTCATATCCTCCCCATAGTCTCCTCAGTTTATATCCTCCCCATAGTCTCCTCAGTTTATATCCTTCCCATAGTCTCCTCAGTTCATATACTCCCCATAGTCTCCTCAGTTCATATACTCCCCATAGTCTCCTCAGTTCATATCCTCCCCATAGTCTCCTCAGTTTATAGTTCATATCCTCCCCATATTCTCCTCAGTTCATATCCTTCCCATAGTCTCCTGAGTTTATAGTTCATTTTTCTCCCCATAGTCTCCTCAGTTCATATCCTCCCAATAGTCTCCTCAGTTTACAGTTCATATCCTCCCCATAGTCTCCATTGTTTATAGTTCATATCCTCCCCATAGTCTTCTTAGTGTATAGTGTATATCCTCCCCATAGTCTCCTCAGTTTATATCCTCCCCATAGTCTCCTCAGTTTATATCCTCCCCATAGTCTCCTCAGTTCATATCCTCCCCATATTCTTCTCGGTTCATATCCTTCCCATAGTCTCCTCAGTTTATAGTTCATTTTTCTCCACATAGTCTCCTCAGTTCATATCCTCCCAATAGTCTCCTCAGTTTACAGTTCATATCCTCCCCATAGTCTCCATTGTTTATAGTTCATATCCTCCCCATAGTCTCCACAGTTTATAGTTCATATCTTCCCCATAGTCTCCTCAGTTTATATCCTCCCCATAGTCTCCTCAGTTCATATCCTCCCCATAGTCTCCTCGGTTCATATCCTTCCCATAGTCTCCTCAGTTTATAGTTCATTTTCTCCCCATAGTCTCCTCAGTTCATATCCTCCCATAGTCTCCTCAGTTTACAGTTCATATCCTCCCCATTGTCTCCTCAGTTCATATCCTCCCCATAGTCTCCTCAGTTCATATGCTCCCCATAGTCTCCTCAGTTTACAGTTCATAACTTCCTCATAGCCTCTTCAGTTTACAGTTCATATCCTCCCCATAGTCTCCTCAGTTCATATCCTCCCCATAGTCTCCTCAGTTTATATCCTCCCCATAGTCTCCTCAGTTCATATCCACCCCATAGTCTCCTCAGTTCATATTCACCCTATAGTCTCCTCAGTTGAAATCCACCCCATAGTGTCCTCAGTTCATATCCACCCCATAGTCTCCTCAGTTCATATCCACCCCATAGTCTCTCAGTTCATAGTCCATATCCTCCCCTAAGTCTCCTCAGTATATAGTTCATATTCTCCCCATAGTCTCCTCAGTTCATATCCTCCCCATAGTCTCCTCAGTTTACAGTTCATATCCTCCCCATAGTCTTCATATCCTCCCCATAGTCTCCTCAGTTCATATCCACCCCATAGTCTCCTCAGTTCATATCCACCCCATAGTCTCCTCAGTTCAAATCCACCCCATAGTCTCCTCAGTTCATATCCACCCCATAGTCTCCTCAGTTCATATGCACCCCATAGTCTCCTCAGTTCATAGTCCATATCCTCCCCTAAGTCTCCTCAGTATATAGTTCATATTCTCCCCATAGTCTCCTCAGTTCATATCCTCCCCATAGTCTCCTCAGTTTACAGTTCATATCCTCCCCATAGTTTTCATATCCTCCCCATAGTCTCCTCAGTTCATATCCACCCCATAGTCTCCTCAGTTCATATCCACCCCATAGTCTCCTCAGTTGAAATCCACCCCATAGTGTCCTCAGTTCATATCCACCCCATAGTCTCCTCAGTTCATATCCACCCCATAGTCTCCTCAATTCATAGTCCATATCCTCCCCTAAGTCTCCTCAGTATATAGTTCATATTCTCCCCATAGTCTCCTCAGTTCATATCCTCCCCATAGTCTCCTCAGTTCATAGTCCATATCCTCCCCATAGTCTCCCCAGTTTATAGTTCATATTCTCCTTATAGTCTCCTCAGTTTATAGTTCATATCCGCCCCATAGTCTCTTCAGTTCATATCCTCCCCATAGTCTCCTCAGTTCATATCCTCCCCATAGTCTCCTCAGTTCATATCCTCCCCATAGTCTCCTCAGTTCATATCCTCCCCATAGTCTCCTCAGTTTATAGTCCATATCCTCCCCATAGTCTCCTCAGTTTATAGTTCATATCCTCCTCATAGTCTCCTCAGTTTATATCCTCCCCATAGTCGTCTCCGTTCATATCCTCCCCATAGTCTCCTCAGTTCATATCCTCCCCATAGTCTCCTCAGTTCATATCCTCCCCATAGTCTCCTCAGTTTATATCCTGCCCATATTCTCCTCAGTTCATATACTCCCCATAGTCTCCTCAGTTCATATACTCCCCATAGTCTCCTCAGTTCATATACTCCCCATAGTCTCCTCAGTTCATATACTCCCTAGAGTCTACTCAGTTTACAGTTCATATACTCCCCATAGTCTCCTCAGTTTATATCCTCCCCATAGTCTCCTCAGTTTATATCCTCCCCATAGTCTCCTCAGTTCATATCCTCCCCATAGTCTCCTCAGTTCATATCCTCCCCATAGTCTCCTCAGTTCATATCCTCCCCATAGTCTCCTCAGTTTATAGTTCATATCCTCCCCATAGTGTCCTCGGTTCATATCCTTCCCATAGTCTCCTCAGTTTATAGTTTATTTTCTCCCCATAGTCTCCTCAGTTCAAATCCTCCCCATAGTCTCCTCAGTTTACAGTTCATATCCTCCCCATAGTCTCCTCAGTTTATAGTTCATATCCTCCCCATAGTCTCCTCAGTTTATATCCTCCCCATAGTCTCCTCAGTTCATATCCTCCCCATAGTCTCCTCAGTTCATATTCTCCCCATAGTCTCCTCAGTTTATAGTCCATATCCTCCCCATAGTCTCCCTATTTTACAGTTCATATCCTCCCCATAGTCTCCTAAGTTTACAGTTCATATCCTCCCCATAGTCTCCTAAGTTTACAGTTTATATCCTCCCCATAGTCTCCTCAGTTCATATCCTCCCCATAGTCTCCTCAGTTCATATCCTCCCCATAGTCTCCTGAGTTTATATCCTCCCCATAGTCTCCTCAGTTTATATCCTTCCCATAGTTTCCTCAGTTCATATCCTCCCCATAGTCTCTTTAGTTTATATCCTCCCCATATTCTCCTCAGTTCATATCCACCCCATAGTCTCCTCAGTTCATATCCACCCCATAGTCTCTCAGTTCATAGTCCATATCCTCCCCTAAGTCTCCTCAGTATATAGTTCATATTCTCCCCATAGTCTCCTCAGTTCATATCCTCCCCATAGTCTCCTCAGTTTACAGTTCATATCCTCCCCATAGTCTTCATATCCTCCCCATAGTCTCCTCAGTTCATATCCACCCCATAGTCTCCTCAGTTCATATCCACCCCATAGTCTCCTCAGTTCAAATCCACCCCATAGTCTCCTCAGTTCATATCCACCCCATAGTCTCCTCAGTTCATATGCACCCCATAGTCTCCTCAGTTCATAGTCCATATCCTCCCCTAAGTCTCCTCAGTATATAGTTCATATTCTCCCCATAGTCTCCTCAGTTCATATCCTCCCCATAGTCTCCTCAGTTTACAGTTCATATCCTCCCCATAGTTTTCATATCCTCCCCATAGTCTCCTCAGTTCATATCCACCCCATAGTCTCCTCAGTTCATATCCACCCCATAGTCTACTCAGTTGAAATCCACCCCATAGTGTCCTCAGTTCATATCCACCCCATAGTCTCCTCAGTTCATATCCACCCCATAGTCTCCTCAATTCATAGTCCATATCCTCCCCTAAGTCTCCTCAGTATATAGTTCATATTCTCCCCATAGTCTCCTCAGTTCATATCCTCCCCATAGTCTCCTCAGTTCATAGTCCATATCCTCCCCATAGTCTCCCCAGTTTATAGTTCATATTCTCCTTATAGTCTCCTCAGTTTATAGTTCATATCCGCCCCATAGTCTCTTCAGTTCATATCCTCCCCATAGTCTCCTCAGTTCATATCCTCCCCATAGTCTCCTCAGTTCATATCCTCCCCATAGTCTCCTCAGTTCATATCCTCCCCATAGTCTCCTCAGTTTATAGTCCATATCCTCCCCATAGTCTCCTCAGTTTATAGTTCATATCCTCCTCATAGTCTCCTCAGTTTATATCCTCCCCATAGTCGTCTCCGTTCATATCCTCCCCATAGTCTCCGCAGTTCCTATCCTCCCCATAGTCTCCTCAGTTCATATCCTCCCCATAGTCTCCTCAGTTTATATCCTGCCCATATTCTCCTCAGTTCATATACTCCCCATAGTCTCCTCAGTTCATTTCCTCCCCATAGTCTCCTCAGTTCCTATCCTCCCCATAGTCTCCTCAGTTCATAGTCCATAGTCTCCCCGAGTTTATAGTTCATATCCTCCCCGTAGTCTACTCAGTTCATATTCTCCCCATAGTCTCTTCAGTTCATATCCTCCCCATAGTCTCCTCAGTTCATATCCTTCCCATAGTCTCCTCAGTTTATAGTTCATATTCTCCCCATAGTCTCCTCAGTTCATATTCTCCCCGTAGTCTCCTCAGTTCATATCCTCCCCGTAGCCTCCTCATTTCATATCCTCCCCGTAGTCTCCTCAGTTCATATCCTCCCCGTAGTCTCCTCAGTTCATATCCTCCCCATAGTCTCCTCAGTTCATATCCTCCCCATAGTCTCCTCAGTTCATATCCTCCCCATAGTCTCCTCAGTTTATATCCTGCCCATATCCTCCTCAGTTCATATACTCCCCATAGTCTCCAAAGTTCATATCCTCCCCATAGTCTCCTCAGTTCATATACTCCCCATAGTCTCCTCAGTTCATATCCTCCCCATAGTCTCCTCAGTTTATAGTTCGTATCCTCCCCATAGTCTCCTCAGTTCATATCCTCCCCATAGTCTCCTCGGTTCATATCCTTCCCATAGTCTCCTCAGTTTATAGTTCATTTTCTCCCCATAGTCTCCTCAGTTCATATCCTCCTCATAGTCTCCTCAGTTTACAGTTCATATCCTCCCCATTGTCTCCTCAGTTCATATCCTCCCCATAGTCTCCTCAGTTCATATGCTCCCCATAGTCTCCTCAGTTTACAGTTATTATCCTCCTCATAGCCTCTTCAGTTTACAGTTCATATCCTCCCCATAGTCTCCTCAGTTCATATCCTCCCCATAGTCTCCTCAGTTTATATCCTCCCCATAGTCTCCTCAGTTCATATCGTCCCCATAGTCTCCTCAGTTCGTATCCTCCCCATAGTCTCCTCAGTTCATATCCTCCCCATAGTCTCCTCGGTTCATATCCTTCCCATAGTCTCCTCAGTTTATAGTTCATATCCACCCCATAGTCGCCTCAGTTCATATCCTCCCCATAGTCTCCTCAATTCATAGTCCATATCCTCCCCATAGTCTCCCCGAGTTTATAGTTCATATTCTCCCCATAGTCTCCTCAGTTCATATCCTCCCCATAGTCTCCTCAGTTCATAGTCCATATCCTCCCCATAGTCTCCCCAGTTTATAGTTCATATTCTCCTTAGAGTCTCCTCAGTTTATAGTTCATATCCGCCCCATAGTCTCTTCAGTTCATATCCTCCCCATAGTCTCCTCAGTTCATATCCTCCCCATAGTCTCCTCAGTTCATATCCTCCCCATAGTCTCCTCAGTTCATATCCTCCCCATAGTCTCTTCAGTTCATTACCTCCCCATAGTCTCCTCAGTTCATATCCTCCCCATAGTCTCCTCAGTTCATATCCTCCCCATAGTCTCTTCAGTTCATTACCTCCCCATAGTCTCCTCAGTTCATATCCTCCCCATAGTCTCCTCAGTTCATATCCTCCCCATAGTCTCCTCAGTTTATAGTCCATATCCTCCCCATAGTCTCCTCAGTTCATATCCTCCCCATAGTCTCCTCAGTTTATTGTTTATATTCTCCCCATAGTCTCCTCAGTTCATATCCTCCCCATAGTCTCCTCAGTTTATAGTTCATATCCTCCCCATTGTCTCCTCAGTTCATATGCTCCCCCTAGTCTCCTCACTTTACAGTTCATATCCTCCCCATTGTCTCCTCATTTCATATCCTCCCCATAGTCTCCTCAGTTCATATGCTCCCCATAGTCTCCTCAGTTTACAGTTCATATACTCCCCATAGTCTCTTCAGTTTACAGTTCATATCCTCCCCATAGTCTCCTCAGTTTATATCCTCCCCATAGTCTCCTCAGTTCATATCCTCCCCATAGTCTCCTCAGTTCATATCCTCCCCATAGTCTCCTCAGTTCATATCCTCCCCATAGTCTCCTCAGTTTATAGTCCATATCTTCCCCATAGTCTCCCTAGTTTACAGTTCATATCCTCCCCATAATCTCCTAAATTTACAGTTCATATCCTCCCCATAGTCTTCTTAGTGTATAGTGTACATCCTCCCCATAGTCTCCTCAGTTTATATCCTCCCCATAGTCTCCTCAGTTCATATCCTCCCCATAGTCTCCTCAGTTCATATCCTCCCCATTTTCTCCTCGGTTCATATCCTTCCCATAGTCTCCTCAGTTTATAGTTCATTTTTCTCCCCATAGTCTCCTCAGTTCATATCCTCCCAATAGTCTCCTCAGTTTACAGTTCATATCCTCCCCATAGTCTCCACAGTTTATAGTTCATATCTTCCCCATAGTCTCCTCAGTTTATATCCTCCCCATAGTCTCCTCAGTTCATATCCTCCCCATAGTCTCCTCGGTTCATATCCTTCCCATAGTCTCCTCAGTTTATAGTTCATTTTCTCCCCATAGTCTCCTCAGTTCATATCCTCCCATAGTCTCCTCAGTTTACAGTTCATATCCTCCCCATTGTCTCCTCAGTTCATATCCTCCCTATAGTCTCCTCAGTTCATATACTCCCCATAGTCTCCTCAGTTTACAGTTCATAACTTCCTCATAGCCTCTTCAGTTTACAGTTCATATCCTCCCCATAGTCTCCTCAGTTCATATCCTCCCCATAGTCTCCTCAGTTTATATCCTCCCCATAGTCTCCTCAGTTCATATCCTCCCCATAGTCTCCTCAGTTTACAGTTCATATCCTCCCCATAGTCTCCTCAGTTTACAGTTCCTATCTTCCCCATAGTCTCCTCAGTTTATAGTTTATATCCTCCCCATAGTCTCCTCAGTTCAAATCCTCCCCATAGTCTCCTCAGTTCATATCCTCCCCATAGTCTCCTCAGTTTATAGTCCATATCCTCCCCATAGTCTCCTCAGTTCATATCCTCCCCATAGTCTCCTCAGTTTATTGTTTATATTCTCCCCATAGTCTCCTCAGTTCATATCCTCCCCATAGTCTCCTCAGTTTATAGTTCATATCCTCCCCATTGTCTCCTCAGTTCATATGCTCCCCCTAGTCTCCTCACTTTACAGTTCATATCCTCCCCATTGTCTCCTCATTTCATATCCTCCCCATAGTCTCCTCAGTTCATATGCTCCCCATAGTCTCCTCAGTTTACAGTTCATATACTCCCCATAGTCTCTTCAGTTTACAGTTCATATCCTCCCCATAGTCTCCTCAGTTTATATCCTCCCCATAGTCTCCTCAGTTCATATCCTCCCCATAGTCTCCTCAGTTCATATCCTCCCCATAGTCTCCTCAGTTCATATCCTCCCCATAGTCTCCTCAGTTTATAGTCCATATCCTCCCCATAGTCTCCCTAGTTTACAGTTCATATCCTCCCCATAATCTCCTAAATTTACAGTTCATATCCTCCCCATAGTCTCCTCAGTTTATAGTACATATCCTCCCCATAGTCTCCTCAGTTCATATCCTCCCCATAGTCTCCTCAGTTTATAGTCAATATCCTCCCCATAGTCTCCCTAGTTTACAGTTCATATCCTCCCCATAGTCTCCTCAGTTTATAGTTTATATCCTCCTCATATTCTCCTCAGTTTATATCCTCCCCATAGTCTCCTCAGTTCATATCCTCCCCATAGTCTCCTCAGTTCATATCCTCCCCATAGTCTCCTCAGTTCATATCCTCCCCATAGTCTCCTCAGTTTATATCCTGCCCATATCCTCCTCGGTTCATATACTCCCCATAGTCTCCTCAGTTCATATACTCCCCATAGTCTCCTCAGTTTACAGTTCATATACTCCCCATATTCTCCTCAGTTTATATCCTCCCCATAGTCTCCTCAGTTTATATCCTCCCCATAGTCTCCTCAGTTCATATCCTCCCCATAGTCTCCTCAGTTCATATCCTCCCCATAGTCTCCTCAGTTCATATCCTCCCCATAGTCTCCTCAGTTTATAGTTCGTATCCTCCCCATAGTCTCCTCAGTTCATATCCTCCCCATAGTCTCCTCGGTTCATATCCTTCCCATAGTCTCCTCAGTTTATAGTTCATTTTCTCCCCATAGTCTCCTCAGTTCATATCCTCCCCATAGTCTCCTCAGTTTACAGTTCATATCCTCCCCATTGTCTCCTCAGTTCATATCCTCCCCATAGTCTCCTCAGTTCATATGCTCCCCATAGTCTCCTCAGTTTACAGTTATTATCCTCCTCATAGCCTCTTCAGTTTACAGTTCATATCCTCCCCATAGTCTCCTCAGTTCATATCCTCCCCATAGTCTCCTCAGTTTATATCCTCCCCATAGTCTCCTCAGTTCATATCGTCCCCATAGTCTCCTCAGTTCGTATCCTCCCCATAGTCTCCTCAGTTCATATCCTCCCCATAGTCTCCTCGGTTCATATCCTTCCCATAGTCTGCTCAGTTTATAGTTCATTTTCTCCCCATAGTCTCCTCAGTTCATATCCTCCCCATAGTCTCCTCAGTTTACAGTTCATATCTTCCCCATAGTCTCTTCAGTTTACAGTTCATATCCTCCCCATAGTCTCCTCAGTTTACAGTTCATATCCACCCCATAGTCTCCTCAGTTCATAGTCCATATCCTCCCCTAAGTCTCCTCAGTATATACTTCATATTCTCCCCATAGTCTCCTCAGTTCATATCCTCCCCACAGTCTCCACAGTTTACAGTTCATATCCTCCCCATAGTCTTTATATCCTCCCCATAGTCTCCTCAATTCATATCCACCCCATAGTCTCCTCAGTTCATATCCACCCGATAGTCTCCTCAGTTCATATCCTCCCCATAGTCTCCTCAATTCATAGTCCATATCCTCCCTATAGTCTCCCCGAGTTTATAGTTCATATTCTCCCCATAGTCTCCTCAGTTCATATCCTCCCCATAGTCTCCTCAGTTCATATCCTCCGCGTAGACTCCTCAGTTCATAGTCCATATCCTCCCCATAGTCTCCCCAGTATATAGTTCATATTCTCCTTATAGTCTCCTCAGTTTATAGTTCATATCCACCCCATAGTCTCTTCAGTTCATATCCTCCCCATAGTCTCCTCAGTTCATATCATCCCCATAGTCTCCTCAGTTCATATCCTCCCCATAGTCTCTTCAGTTCATTACCTCCCCATAGTCTCCTCAGTTCATATCCTCCCCATAGTCTCCTCAGTTCATATCCTGCCCATAGTCTCCTCAGTTCATATCCTCCCCATAGTCTCCTCAGTTCATTTCCTCCCCATAGTCTCCTCAGTTCCTATCCTCCCCATAGTCTCCTCAGTTCATAGTCCATAGTCTCCCCGAGTTTATAGTTCATATCCTCCCCGTAGTCTACTCAGTTCATATTCTCCCCATAGTCTCTTCAGTTCATATCCTCCCCATAGTCTCCTCAGTTCATATCCTTCCCATAGTCTCCTCAGTTTATAGTTCATATTCTCCCCATAGTCTCCTCAGTTCATATTCTCCCCGTAGTCTCCTCAGTTCATATCCTCCCCGTAGCCTCCTCATTTCATATCCTCCCCGTAGTCTCCTCAGTTCATATCCTCCCCGTAGTCTCCTCAGTTCATATCCTCCCCATAGTCTCCTCAGTTCATATCCTCCCCATAGTCTCCTCAGTTCATATCCTCCCCATAGTCTCCTCAGTTTATATCCTGCCCATATCCTCCTCAGTTCATATACTCCCCATAGTCTCCAAAGTTCATATCCTCCCCATAGTCTCCTCAGTTCATATACTCCCCATAGTCTCCTCAGTTCATATCCTCCCCATAGTCTCCTCAGTTTATAGTTCGTATCCTCCCCATAGTCTCCTCAGTTCATATCCTCCCCATATTCTCCTCGGTTCATATCCTTCCCATAGTCTCATCAGTTTATAGTTCATTTTCTCCCCATAGTCTCCTCAGTTCATATCCTCCCCATAGTCTCCTCAGTTTACAGTTCATATCCTCCCCATTGTCTCCTCAGTTCATATCCTCCCCATAGTCTCCTCAGTTCATTTGCTCCCCATAGTCTCCTCAGTTTACAGTTATTATCCTCCTCATAGCCTCTTCAGTTTACAGTTCATATCCTCCCCATAGTCTCCTCAGTTCATATCCTCCCCATAGTCTCCTCAGTTTATATCCTCCCCATAGTCTCCTCAGTTCATATCGTCCCCATAGTCTCCTCAGTTCGTATCCTCCCCATAGTCTCCTCAGTTCATATCCTCCCCATAGTCTCCTCGGTTCATATCCTTCCCATAGTCTCCTCAGTTTATAGTTCATATCCACCCCATAGTCTCCTCAGTTCATATCCTCCCCATAGTCTCCTCAATTCATAGTCCATATCCTCCCCATAGTCTCCCCGAGTTTATAGTTCATATTCTCCCCATAGTCTCCTCAGTTCATATCCTCCCCATAGTCTCCTCAGTTCATAGTCCATATCCTCCCCATAGTCTCCCCAGTTTATAGTTCATATTCTCCTTATAGTCTCCTCAGTTTATAGTTCATATCCGCCCCATAGTCTCTTCAGTTCATATCCTCCCCATAGTCTCCTCAGTTCATATCCTCCCCATAGTCTCCTCAGTTCATATCCTCCCCATAGTCTCTTCAGTTCATTACCTCCCCATAGTCTCCTCAGTTCATATCCTCTCCATAGTCTCCTCAGTTCATATCCTGCCCATAGTCTCCTCAGTTCATATCCTCCCCATAGTCTCTTCAGTTCATATCCTCCCCATAGTCTCCTCAGTTCATATCCTCCCCATAGTCTCCTCAGTTCATATCCTCCCCATAGTCTCCTCAGTTCATATCCTCCCCATAGTCTCTTCAGTTCATTACCTCCCCATAGTCTCCTCAGTTCATATCCTCCCCATAGTCTCCTCAGTTCATATCCTGCCCATAGTCTCCTCAGTTCATATCCTCCCCATAGTCTCCTCAGTTCATTTCCTCCCCATAGTCTCCTCAGTTCCTATCCTCCCCATAGTCTCCTCAGTTCATAGTCCATAGTCTCCCCGAGTTTATAGTTCATATCCTCCCCGTAGTCTACTCAGTTCATATTCTCCCCATAGTCTCTTCAGTTCATATCCTCCCCATAGTCTCCTCAGTTCATATCCTTCCCATAGTCTCCTCAGTTTATAGTTCATATTCTCCCCATAGTCTCCTCAGTTCAAAGCCTCCCCGTAGTCTCCTCAGTTCATATCCTCCCCGTAGTCTCCTCAGTTCATATCCTCCCGTAGTCTCCTCAGTTCATATCCTCCCCGTAGTCTCCTCAGTTCATATTCTCCCCGTAGTCTCCTCAGTTCATATCCTCCCCGTAGCCTCCTCATTTCATATCCTCCCCGTAGTCTCCTCAGTTCATATCCTCCCCGTAGTCTCCTCAGTTCATATCCTCCCCATAGTCTCCTCAGTTCATATCCTCCCCATAGTCTCCTCAGTTCATATCCTCCCCATAGTCTCCTCAGTTCATATCCTCCCCATAGTCTCCTCAATTCATAGTCCATATCCTCCCTATAGTCTCCCCGAGTTTATAGTTCATATTCTCCCCATAGTCTCCTCAGTTCATATCCTCCCCATAGTCTCCTCAGTTCATATCCTCCCCGTAGACTCCTCAGTTCATAGTCCATATCCTCCCCATAGTCTCCCCAGTTTATAGTTCATATTCTCCTTATAGTCTCCTCAGTTTATAGTTCATATCCACCCCATAGTCTCTTCAGTTCATATCCTCCCCATAGTCTCCTCAGTTCATATCATCCCCATAGTCTCCTCAGTTCATATCCTCCCCATAGTCTCTTCAGTTCATTACCTCCCCATAGTCTCCTCAGTTCATATCCTCCCCATAGTCTCCTCAGTTCATATCCTCCCCGTAGTCTACTCAGTTCATATTCTCCCCATAGTCTCTTCAGTTCATATCCTCCCCATAGTCTCCTCAGTTCATATCCTTCCCATAGTCTCCTCAGTTTATAGTTCATATTCTCCCCATAGTCTCCTCAGTTCATATTCTCCCCGTAGTCTCCTCAGTTCATATCCTCCCCGTAGCCTCCTCATTTCATATCCTCCCCGTAGTCTCCTCAGTTCATATCCTCCCCGTAGTCTCCTCAGTTCATATCCTCCCCATAGTCTCCTCAGTTCATATACTCCCCATAGTCTCCTCAGTTCATATCCTCCCCATAGTCTCCTCAGTTCATATACTCCCCATAGTCTCCTCAGTTCATATACTCCCCATAGTCTCCTCAGTTTACAGTTCATATACTCCCCATATTCTCCTCAGTTTATATCCTCCCCATAGTCTCCTCAGTTTATATCCTCCCCATAGTCTCCTCAGTTCATATCCTCCCCATAGTCTCCTCAGTTCATATCCTCCCCATAGTCTCCTCAGTTCATATCCTCCCCATAGTCTCCTCAGTTTATAGTTCGTATCCTCCCCATAGTCTCCTCAGTTCATATCCTCCCCATAGTCTCCTCGGTTCATATCCTTCCCATAGTCTCCTCAATTTATAGTTCATTTTCTCCCCATAGTCTCCTCAGTTCATATCCTCCCCATAGTCTCCTCAGTTTACAGTTCATATCCTCCCCATTGTCTCCTCAGTTCATATCCTCCCCATAGTCTCCTCAGTTCATATGCTCCCCATAGTCTCCTCAGTTTACAGTTATTATCCTCCTCATAGCCTCTTCAGTTTACAGTTCATATCCTCCCCATAGTCTCCTCAGTTCATATCCTCCCCATAGTCTCCTCAGTTTATATCCTCCCCATAGTCTCCTCAGTTCATATCGTCCCCATAGTCTCCTCAGTTCGTATCCTCCCCATAGTCTCCTCAGTTCATATCCTCCCCATAGTCTCCTCGGTTCATATCCTTCCCATAGTCTCCTCAGTTTATAGTTCATATCCACCCCATAGTCTCCTCAGTTCATATCCTCCCCATAGTCTCCTCAATTCATAGTCCATATCCTCCCCATAGTCTCCCCGAGTTTATAGTTCATATTCTCCCCATAGTCTCCTCAGTTCATATCCTCCCCATAGTCTCCTCAGTTCATATTCTCCCCGTAGACTCCTCAGTTCATAGTCCATATCCTCCCCATAGTCTCCCCAGTTTATAGTTCATATTCTCCTTATAGTCTCCTCAGTTTATAGTTCATATCCGCCCCATAGTCTCTTCAGTTCATATCCTCCCCATAGTCTCCTCAGTTCATATCCTCCCCATAGTCTCCTCAGTTCATATCCTCCCCATAGTCTCCTCAGTTCATATCCTCCCCATAGTCTCTTCAGTTCATTACCTCCCCATAGTCTCCTCAGTTCATATCCTCCCCATAGTCTCCTCAGTTCATATCCTGCCCATAGTCTCCTCAGTTCATATCCTCCCCATAGTCTCTTCAGTTCATATCCTCCCCATAGTCTCCTCAGTTCATATCCTCCCCATAGTCTCCTCAGTTCATATCCTCCCCATAGTCTCCTCAGTTCATATCCTCCCCATAGTCTCTTCAGTTCATTACCTCCCCATAGTCTCCTCAGTTCATATCCTCCCCATAGTCTCCTCAGTTCATATCCTGCCCATAGTCTCCTCAGTTCATATCCTCCCCATAGTCTCCTCAGTTCATTTCCTCCCCATAGTCTCCTCAGTTCCTATCCTCCCCATAGTCTCCTCAGTTCATAGTCCATAGTCTCCCCGAGTTTATAGTTCATATCCTCCCCGTAGTCTACTCAGTTCATATTCTCCCCATAGTCTCTTCAGTTCATATCCTCCCCATAGTCTCCTCAGTTCATATCCTTCCCATAGTCTCCTCAGTTTATAGTTCATATTCTCCCCATAGTCTCCTCAGTTCAAAGCCTCCCCGTAGTCTCCTCAGTTCATATCCTCCCCGTAGTCTCCTCAGTTCATATCCTCCCGTAGTCTCCTCAGTTCATATCCTCCCCGTAGTCTCCTCAGTTCATATTCTCCCCGTAGTCTCCTCAGTTCATATCCTCCCCGTAGCCTCCTCATTTCATATCCTCCCCGTAGTCTCCTCAGTTCATATCCTCCCCGTAGTCTCCTCAGTTCATATCCTCCCCATAGTCTCCTCAGTTCATATCCTCCCCATAGTCTCCTCTGTTCATATCCTCCCCATAGTCTCCTCAGTTTATATCCTGCCCATATCCTCCTCAGTTCATATACTCCCCATAGTCTCCAAAGTTCATATCCTCCCCATAGTCTCCTCAGTTCATATACTCCCCATAGTCTCCTCAGTTCATATACTCCCCATAGTCTCCTCAGTTTACAGTTCATATACTCCCCATATTCTCCTCAGTTTATATCCTCCCCATATTCTCCTCAGTTTATATCCTCCCCATAGTCTCCTCAGTTCATATCCTCCCCATAGTCTCCTCAGTTCATATCCTCCCCATAGTCTCCTCAGTTCATATCCTCCCCATAGTCTCCTCAGTTTATAGTTCGTATCCTGCCCATAGTCTCCACAGTTCATATCCTCCCCATAGTCTCCTCGGTTCATATCCTTCCCATAGTCTCCTCAGTTTATAGTTCATTTTCTCCCCATAGTCTCCTCAGTTCATATCCTCCCCATAGTCTCCTCAGTTTACAGTTCATATCCTCGCCATTGTCTCCTCAGTTCATCTCCTCCCCATAGTCTCCTCAGTTCATATGCTCCCCATAGTCTCCTCAGTTTACAGTTATTATCCTCCTCATAGCCTCTTCAGTTTACAGTTCATATCCTCCCCATAGTCTCCTCAGTTCATATCCTCCCCATAGTCTCCTCAGTTTATATCCTCCCCATAGTCTCCTCAGTTCATATCGTCCCCATAGTCTCCTCAGTTCGTATCCTCCCCATAGTCTCCTCAGTTCATATCCTCCCCATAGTCTCCTCGGTTTATATCCTTCCCATAGTCTCCTCAGTTTATAGTTCATTTTCTCCCCATAGTCTCCTCAGTTCATATCCTCCCCATAGTCTCCTCAGTTTACAGTTCATATCCTCGACATTGTCTCCTCAGTTCATATCATCCCCATTGTCTCCTCAGTTCATATGCTCCCCATAGTCTCCTCAGTTTACAGTTATTATCCTCCTCATAGCCTCTTCAGTTTACAGTTCCTATCCTCCCCATAGTCTCCTCAGTTCATATCCTCCCCATAGTCTCCTCAGTTTATATCCTCCCCATAGTCTCCTCAGTTCATATCCTCCCCATAGTCTCCTCAGTTTACAGTTCATATCCTCCCCATAGTCTCCTCAGTTTACAGTTCCTATCCTCCCCATAGTCTCCTCAGTTTATAGTTCATATCCTCCCCATAGTCTCCTCAGTTCAAATCCTCCCCATAGTCTCCTCAGTTCATATCCTCCTCATAGTCTCCTCAGTTTACAGTTCATATCCTCCCCATAGTCTCCTCAGTTTACAGTTCATATCCTCCCCATAGTCTCCTCAGTTTACAGTTCATATCCTCCCCATAGTCTCTTCAGTTTACAGTTCATATCCTCCCCATAGTCTCCTCAGTTTACAGTTCATATCCTCCCCATAGTCTCCTCAGTTTACAGTTCATTTCCACCCCATAGTCTCCTCAGTTCATAGTCCATATCCTCCCCTAAGTCTCCTCAGTATATAGTTCATATTCTCCCCATAGTCTCCTCAGTTCATATCCTCCCCATAGTCTCCTCAGTTTACAGTTCATATCCTCCCCATAGTCTTCATATCCTCCCCATAGTCTCCTCAGTTCATATCCACCCCATAGTCTCCTCAGTTCATATCCACCCCATAGTCTCCTCAGTTCATATCCTCCCCGTAGTCTCCTCAATTCATAGTCCATATCCTCCCCATAGTCTCCCCGAGTTTATAGTTCATATTCTCCACATAGTCTCCTCAGTTCATATCCTCCCCGTAGTCTCCTCAGTTCATATCCTCCCCGTAGTCTCCTCAGTTCATATCCTCCCCGTAGTCTCCTCAGTTCATATCCTCCCCGTAGTCTCTCCTCAGTTCATATCCTCCCCGTAGTCTCCTCAGTTCATATCCTCCTGTAGTCTCCTCAGTTCATATCCTCCCCGTAGTCTCCTCAGTTCATATCCTCCCCATAGTCTCCTCAGTTCATATCCTCCCCATAGTCTCCTCAGTTCATATCCTCCCCATAGTCTCCTCAGTTTATATCCTGCCCATACCCTCCTAAGTTCATATACTCCCCATAGTCTCCAAAGTTCATATCCTCCCCATAGTCTCCTCAGTTCATATACTCCCCATAGTCTCCTCAGTTCATATACTCCCCATAGTCTCCTCAGTTTACAGTTCATATACTCCCCATATTCTCCTCAGTTTATATCCTCCCCATATTCTCCTCACTTTATATCCTCCCCATAGTCTCCTCAGTTCATATCCTCCCCATAGTCTCCTCAGTTCATATCCTCCCCATAGTCTCCTCAGTTCATATCCTCCCCATAGTCTCCTCAGTTTATAGTTCGTATCCTCCCCATAGTCTCCACAGTTCATATCCTCCCCATAGTCTCCTCGGTTCATATCCTTCCCATAGTCTCCTCAGTTTATAGTTCATTTTCTCCCCATAGTCTCCTCAGTTCATATCCTCCCCATAGTCTCCTCAGTTTACAGTTCATATCCTCCCCATTGTCTCCTCAGTTCATCTCCTCCCCATAGTCTCCTCAGTTCATATGCTCCCCATAGTATCCTCAGTTTACAGTTATTATCCTCCTCATAGCCTCTTCAGTTTACAGTTCATATCCTCCCCATAGTCTCCTCAGTTCATATCCTCCCCATAGTCTCCTCAGTTTATATCCTCCCCATAGTCTCCTCAGTTCATATCGTCCCCATAGACTCCTCAGTTCGTATCCTCCCCATAGTCTCCTCAGTTCATATCCTCCCCATAGTCTCCTCGGTTCATATCCTTCCCATAGTCTCCTCAGTTTATAGTTCATTTTCTCCCCATAGTCTCCTCAGTTCATATCCTCCCCATAGTCTCCTCAGTTTACAGTTCATATCCTCGACATTGTCTCCTCAGTTCATATCATCCCCATTGTCTCCTCAGTTCATATGCTCCCCATAGTCTCCTCAGTTTACAGTTATTATCCTCCTCATAGCCTCTTCAGTTTACAGTTCCTATCCTCCCCATAGTCTCCTCAGTTCATATCCTCCCCATAGTCTCCTCAGTTTATATCCTCCCCATAGTCTCCTCAGTTCATATCCTCCCCATAGTCTCCTCAGTTTACAGTTCATATCCTCCCCATAGTCTCCTCAGTTTACAGTTCCTATCCTCCCCATAGTCTCCTCAGTTTATAGTTCATATCCTCCCCATAGTCTCCTCAGTTCAAATCCTCCCCATAGTCTCCTCAGTTCATATCCTCCTCATAGTCTCCTCAGTTTACAGTTCATATCCTCCCCATAGTCTCCTCAGTTTACAGTTCATATCCTCCCCATAGTCTCCTCAGTTTACAGTTCATATCCTCCCCATAGTCTCTTCAGTTTACAGTTCATATCCTCCCCATAGTCTCCTCAGTTTACAGTTCATTTCCTCCCCATAGTCTCCTCAGTTTACAGTTCATTTCCACCCCATAGTCTCCTCAGTTCATAGTCCATATCCTCCCCTAAGTCTCCTCAGTATATAGTTCATATTCTCCCCATAGTCTCCTCAGTTCATATCCTCCCCATAGTCTCCTCAGTTTACAGTTCATATCCTCCCCATAGTCTTCATATCCTCCCCATAGTCTCCTCAGTTCATATCCACCCCATAGTCTCCTCAGTTCATATCCACCCCATAGTCTCCTCAGTTCATATCCTCCCCGTAGTCTCCTCAATTCATAGTCCATATCCTCCCCATAGTCTCCCCGAGTTTATAGTTCATATTCTCCCCATAGTCTCCTCAGTTCATATCCTCCCCGTAGTCTCCTCAGTTCATATCCTCCCCGTAGTCTCCTCAGTTCATATCCTCCCCGTAGTCTCCTCAGTTCATATCCTCCCCGTAGTCTCTCCTCAGTTCATATCCTCCCCGTAGTCTCCTCAGTTCATATCCTCCTGTAGTCTCCTCAGTTCATATCCTCCCCGTAGTCTCCTCAGTTCCTATCCTCCCCATAGTCTCCTCAGTTCCTATCCTCCCCATAGTCTCCTCAGATCATATCCTCCCCATAGTCTCCTCAGTTCATATCCTCCCCATGGTCTCTTCAGTTTACAGTTCATATCCTCCCCATAGTCTCCTCAGTTCCTATCCTCCACATAGTCTCCTCTGTTCCTATCCTCCCCATAGTCTCCTCAGTTCATATCCTCCCCATAGTCTCCTAAGTTTACAGTTAATATCCTCCCCATAGTCTCCTAAGTTTACAGTTAATATCCTCCCCATAGTCTCCTAAGTTTACAGTTAATATCCTCCCCATAGTCTCCTAAGTTTACAGTTCATATCCTCCCCATAGTCTCCTCAGTTCATATCCTCCTCATAGTCTCCTCAGTTTACAGTTCATATCCTCCCCATAGTCTCCTCAGTTTACAATTCATATCCTCCCCATAGTCTCCTCAGTTCATATCCTCCCCATAGTCTCCTCAGTTTACAGTTCATATCCTCCCCATAGTCTTCTTAGTGTATAGTTCATATCCTCTCCATAGTCTCCTCAGTTTATATCATCCCAATAGTCTCCTCAGTTTATATCCTCCCCATAGTCTCCTCAGTTTATATCCTCCCCATAGTCTCCTCAGTTCATATCCTCCCCATAGTCTCCTCAGTTCATATCCTCCCCATAGTCGCCTCAGTTCATATCCTCACCATAGTCTCCTCAGTTTATAGTTCATATTCTCCCCATGTCTCCTCAGTTCATATCCTACCCATAGTCTCCTCAGTTCATATCCTCCCCATAGTCTCCTCAGTTCATATCCTCACCATAGTCTCCTCAGTTTATAGTTCATATTCTCCCCATAGTCTCCTCAGTTCATATCCTCCCCGTAGTCTCTCCTCAGTTAATATCCTCCCCGTAGTCTCCTCAGTTCATATCCTCCTGTAGTCTCCTCAGTTCATATCCTCCCCGTAGTCTCCTCAGTTCCTATCCTCCCCATAGTCTCCTCAGTTCCTATCCTCCCCATAGTCTCCTCAGATCATATCCTCCCCATAGTCTCCTCAGTTCATATCCTCCCCATGGTCTCTTCAGTTTACAGTTCATATCCTCCCCATAGTCTCCTCAGTTCCTATCCTCCACATAGTCTCCTCTGTTCCTATCCTCCCCATAGTCTCCTCAGTTCATATCCTCCCCATAGTCTCCTAAGTTTACAGTTAATATCCTCCCCATAGTCTCCTAAGTTTACAGTTCATATCCTCCCCATAGTCTCCTCAGTTCATATCCTCCCCATAGTCTCCTCAGTTTACAGTTCATATCCTCCCCATAGACTCATCAGTTTACAGTTAATATCCTCCCCATAGTCTCCTAAGTTTACAGTTAATATCCTCCCCATAGTCTCCTAAGTTTACAGTTAATATCCTCCCCATAGTCTCCTAAGTTTACAGTTCATATCCTCCCCATAGTCTCCTCAGTTTTTATCCTCCTCATAGTCTCCTCAGTTTACAGTTCATATCCTCCCCATAGTCTCCTCAGTTTACAATTCATATCCTCCCCATAGTCTCCTCAGTTCATATCCTCCCCATAGTCTCCTCAGTTTACAGTTCATATCCTCCCCATAGTCTTCTTAGTGTATAGTTCATATCCTCCCCATAGTCTCCTCAGTTTATATCATCCCAATAGTCTCCTCAGTTTATATCCTCCCCATAGTCTCCTCAGTTTATATCCTCCCCATAGTCTCCTCAGTTCATATCCTCCCCATAGTCTCCTCAGTTCATATCCTCCCCATAGTCGCCTCAGTTCATATCCTCACCATAGTCTCCTCAGTTTATAGTTCATATTCTCCCCATGTCTCCTCAGTTCATATCCTACCCATAGTCTCCTCAGTTCATATCCTCCCCATAGTCTCCTCAGTTCATATCCTCACCATAGTCTCCTCAGTTTATAGTTCATATTCTCCCCATAGTCTCCTCAGTTCATATCCTCCCCATAGTCTCCTCAGTTTATAGTTCATTTCCTCCCCATTGTCTCATCAGTTCATATCTTCCCCATAGTCTCCTCAGTTCATATGCTCCCCATAGTCTCCTCAGTTTACAGTTCATATCCTCCCCATAGTCTCCTCAGTTTACTGTTCATATCCTCCCCATTGTCTCCTCAGTTCATATCCTCCCCATTGTCTCCTCAGTTCATATGCTCCCCATAGTCTCCTCAGTTTACAGTTCATATACTCCCCATAGTCTCCTCAGTTCATAGTCCATATCCTCCCCTAAGTCTCCTCAGTATGTAGTTCATATTCTCCCCATAGTCTCCTCAGTTCATATCCTCCCCATAGTCTCCTCAGTTTACAGTTCATATCCTCCCCATAGTCTTCATATCCTCCCCATAGTCTCCTCAGTTCATATCCACCCCATAGTCTCCTCAGTTCATATCCACCCCATAGTCTCCTCAGATCATATCCTCCCCATAGTCTCCTCAGTTTACAGTTCATATCCTCCCCATAGTCTCCTCAGTTTACAATTCATATCCTCCCCATAGTCTCCTCAGTTCATATCCTCCCCATAGTCTCCTCAGTTTACAGTTCATATCCTCCCCATAGTCTTCTTAGTGTATAGTTCATATCCTCCCCATAGTCTCCTCAGTTTATATCATCCCAATAGTCTCCTCAGTTTATATCCTCCCCGTAGTCTCCTCAGTTTCTATCCTCCCCATAGTCTCCTCAGTTCATATCCTCCCCATAGTCTCCTCAGTTCATATCCTCCCCATAGTCTCCTCAGTTCATATCCTCACCATAGTCTCCTCAGTTTATAGTTCATATTCTCCCCATGTCTCCTCAGTTCATATCCTACCCATAGTCTCTTCAGTTCATATCCTCCCCATAGTCTCCTCAGTTCATATCCTCACCATAGTCTCCTCAGTTTATAGTTCATATTCTCCCCATAGTCTCCTCAGTTCATATCCTCCCCATAGTCTCCTCAGTTTATAGTTCATTTCCTCCCCATTGTCTCATCAGTTCATATCTTCCCCATAGTCTCCTCAGTTCATATGCTCCCCATAGTCTCCTCAGTTTACAGTTCATATCCTCCCCATAGTCTCCTCAGTTTACTGTTCATATCCTCCCCATTGTCTCCTCAGTTCATATCCTCCCCATTGTCTCCTCAGTTCATATGCTCCCCATAGTCTCCTCAGTTTACAGTTCATATACTCCCCATAGTCTCCTCAGTTCATAGTCCATATCCTCCCCTAAGTCTCCTCAGTATGTAGTTCATATTCTCCCCATAGTGTCCTCAGTTCATATCCTCCCCATAGTCTCCTCAGTTTACAGTTCATATCCTCCCCATAGTCTTCATATCCTCCCCATAGTCTCCTCAGTTCATATCCACCCCATAGTCTACTCAGTTCATATCCACCCCATAGTCTCCTCAGTTCATATCCTCCCCATAGTCTCCTCAATTCATAGTCCATATCCTCCCCATAGTCTCCCCGAGTTTATAGTTCATATTCTCCCCATAGTCTCCTCAGTTCATATCCTCCCCATAGTCTCCTCAGTTCATATCCTCCCCGTAGACTCCTCAGTTCATAGTCCATATCCTCCCCATAGTCTCCCCAGTTTATAGTTCATATTCTCCTTATAGTCTCCTCAGTTTATAGTTCATATCCGCCCCATAGTCTCTTCAGTTCATATCCTCCCCATAGTCTCCTCAGTTCATATCCTCCCCATAGTCTCCTCAGTTCATATCCTCCCCATAGTCTCTTCAGTTCATATCCTCCCCATAGTCTCCTCAGTTCATATCCTCCCCATAGTCTCCTCAGGTCATATCCTGCCCATAGTCTCCTCAGTTCATATCCTCCCATAGTCTCCTCAGTTCATATCCTCCCCATAGTCTCCTCGGTTCATATCCTTCCCATAGTCTCCTCAGTTTATAGTTCATTTTCTCCCCATAGTCTCCTCAGTTCATATTCTCCCCATAGTCTCCTCAGTTTACAGTTCATATCCTCGACATTGTCTCCTCAGTTCATATCATCCCCATAGTCTCCTCAGTTCATATGCTCCCCATAGTCTCCTCAGTTTACAGTTATTATCCTCCTCATAGCCTCTTCAGTTTACAGTTCCTATCCTCCCCATAGTCTCCTCAGTTCATATCCTCCCCATAGTCTCCTCAGTTTATATCCTCCCCATAGTCTCCTGAGTTCATATCCTCCCCATAGTCTCCTCAGTTTACAGTTCATATCCTCCCCATAGTCTCCTCAGTTTACAGTTCCTATCCTCCCCATAGTCTCCTCAGTTTATAGTTCATATCCTCCCCATAGTCTCCTCAGTTCAAATCCTCCCCATAGTCTCCTCAGTTCATATCCTCCCCATAGTCTCCTCAGTTTACAGTTCATATCCTCCCCATAGTCTCCTCAGTTTACAGTTCATATCCTCCCCATAGTCTCCTCAGTTTACAGTTCATATCCTCCCCATAGTCTCTTCAGTTTACAGTTCATATCCTCCCCATAGTCTCCTCAGTTTACAGTTCATATCCTCCCCATAGTCTCCTCAGTTTACAGTTCATTTCCACCCCATAGTCTCCTCAGTTCATAGTCCATATCCTCCCCTAAGTCTCCTCAGTATATAGTTCATATTCTCCCCATAGTCTCCTCAGTTCATATCCTCCCCATAGTCTCCTCAGTTTACAGTTCATATCCTCCCCATAGTCTTCATATCCTCCCCATAGTCTCCTCAGTTCATATCCACCCCATAGTCTCCTCAGTTCATATCCACCCCATAGTCTCCTCAGTTCATATCCTCCCCGTAGTCTCCTCAATTCATAGTCCATATCCTCCCCATAGTCTCCCCGAGTTTATAGTTCATATTCTCCCCATAGTCTCCTCAGTTCATATCCTCCCCGTAGTCTCCTCAGTTCATATCCTCCCCGTAGTCTCCTCAGTTCATATCCTCCCCGTAGTCTCCTCAGTTCATATCCTCCCCGTAGTCTCTCCTCAGTTCATATCCTCCCCGTAGTCTCCTCAGTTCATATCCTCCCGTAGTCTCCTCAGTTCATATCCTCCCCGTAGTCTCCTCAGTTCCTATCCTCCCCATAGTCTCCTCAGTTCCTATCCTCCCCATAGTCTCCTCAGATCATATCCTCCCCATAGTCTCCTCAGTTTATATCCTCCCCATAGTCTCCTCAGTTTATATCCTCCCCATGGTCTCTTCAGTTTACAGTTCATATCCTCCCCATAGTCTCCTTAGTTCCTATCCTCCCCATAGTCTCCTCTGTTCCTATCCTCCCCATAGTCTCCTCAGTTTATATCCTCCCCATAGTCTCCTAAGTTTACAGTTAATATCCTCCCCATAGTCTCCTAAGTTTACAGTTCATATCCTCCCCATAGTCTCCTCAGTTCATATCCTCCCCATAGTCTCCTCAGTTTACAGTTCATATCCTCCCCATAGTCTCATCAGTTTACAGTTAATATCCTCCCCATAGTCTCCTAAGTTTACAGTTAATATCCTCCCCATAGTCTCCTAAGTTTACAGTTAATATCCTCCCCATAGTCTCCTAAGTTTACAGTTCATATCCTCCCCATAGTCTCCTCAGTTCATATCCTCCCCATAGTCTCCTCAGTTTACAGTTCATATCCTCCCCATAGTCTCCTCAGTTTACAATTCATATCCTCCCCATAGTCTCCTCAGTTCATATCCTCCCCATAGTCTCCTCAGTTTACAGTTCATATCCTCCCCATAGTCTTCTTAGTGTATAGTTCATATCCTCCCCATAGTCTCCTCAGTTTATATCATCCCAATAGTCTCCTCAGTTTATATCCTCCCCATAGTCTCCTCAGTTTATATCCTCCCCATAGTCTCCTCAGTTCATATCCTCCCCATAGTCTCCTCAGTTCATATCCTCCCCATAGTCTCCTCAGTTCATATCCACACCATAGTATCCTCAGTTTATAGTTCATATTCTCCCCATGTCTCCTCAGTTCATATCCTACCCATAGTCTCCTCAGTTCATATCCTCCCCATAGTCTCCTCAGTTCATATCCTCACCATAGTCTCCTCAGTTTATAGTTCATATTCTCCCCATAGTCTCCTCAGTTCATATCCTCCCCATAGTCTACTCAGTTTATAGTTCATTTCCTCCCCATTGTCTCATCAGTTCATATCTTCCCCATAGTCTCCTCAGTTCATATGCTCCCCATAGTCTCCTCAGTTTACAGTTCATATCCTCCCCATAGTCTCCTCAGTTTACTGTTCATATCCTCCCCATTGTCTCCTCAGTTCATATCCTCCCCATAGTCTCCTCAGTTTACAGTTCATATCCTCCCCATAGTCTCCTCAGTTTACAGTTCATATACTCCCCATAGTCTCCTCAGTTCATAGTCCATATCCTCCCCTAAGTCTCCTCAGTATGTAGTTCATATTCTCCCCATAGTCTCCTCAGTTCATATCCTCCCCATAGTCTCCTCAGTTTACAGTTCATATCCTCCCCATAGTCTTCATATCCTCCCCATAGTCTCCTCAGTTCATATCCACCCCATAGTCTCCTCAGTTCATATCCACCACCTTAGTCTCCTCAGTTCATATCCTCCCCATAGTCTCCTCAATTCATAGTCCATATCCTCCCCATAGTCTCCCCGAGTTTATAGTTCATATTCTCCCCATAGTCTCCTCAGTTCATATCCTCCCCATAGTCTCCTCAGTTCATATCCTCCCCATAGTCTCTTCAGTTCATATCCTCCCCATAGTCTCCTCAGTTCATAGCCTCCCCATAGTCTCCTCAGTTCATATCCTGCCCATAGTCTCCTCAGTTCATATCCTCCCGTAGTCTCCTCAGTTCATATCCTCCCCGTAGTCTCCTCAGTTCATATCCTCCCCGTAGTCTCCTCAGTTCCTATCCTCCCCGTAGTCTCCTCAGTTCATATCCTCCCCGTAGTCTCTCCTCAGTTCATATCCTCCCCGTAGTCTCCTCAGTTCATATCCTCCCGTAGTCTCCTGAGTTCATATCCTCCCCGTAGTCTCCTCAGTTCCTATCCTCCCCATAGTCTCCTCAGTTCCTATCCTCCCCATAGTCTCCTCAGATCATATCGTCCCCATAGTCTCCTCAGTTCATATCTTCCCCATGGTCTCTTCAGTTTACAGTTCATATCCTCCCCAGAGTCTCCTCAGTTCCTATCCTCCCCATAGTCTCCTCAGTTCCTATCCTCCCCATAGTCTCCTCTGTTCCTATTCTCCCCATAGTCTCCTCAGTTCATATCCTCCCCATAGTCTCCTCAGTTTACAGTTAATATCCTCACCATAGTCTCCTAAGTTTACAGTTCATATCCTCCCCATAGTCTCCTCAGTTCATATCCTCCCCATAGTCTCCTCAGTTCATATCCTCCCCATAGTCTCCTAAGTTTACAGTTAATATCCTCCCCATAGTCTCCTAAGTTTACAGTTCATATCCTCCCCATAGTCTCCTCAGTGTACAGTTCATATCCTCCCCATAGTCTCCTCAGTTTACAGTTCATATCCTCCCCATAGTCTTCATATCCTCCCCATAGTCTCCTCAGTTCATATACACCCCATAGTCTCCTCAGTTCATATCCACCCCATAGTCTCCTCAGTTCATATCCTCCACATAGTCTCCTTAATTCATAGTCCATATCCTCCCCATAGTCTCCCCGAGTTTATAGTTCATATTCTCCCCATAGTCTCCTCAGTTCATATCCTCCCCATAGTCTCCTCAGTTCATATCCTCCCCGTAGACTCCTCAGTTCATAGTCCATATCCTCCCCATAGTCTCCCCAGTTTATAGTTCATATTCTCCTTATAGTCTCCTCAGTTTATAGTTCATATCCGCCCCATAGTCTCTTCAGTTCATATCCTCCCCATAGTCTCCTCAGTTCATATCCTCCCCATAGTCTCCTCAGTTCATATCCTCCCCATAGTCTCCTCAGTTCATATCCTCCCCATAGTCTCTTCAGTTCATATCCTCCCCATAGTCTCCTCAGTTCATATCCTCCCCATAGTCTCCTCAGTTCATATCCTGCCCATAGTCTCCTCAGTTCATATCCACCCCATAGTCTCCTCAGTTCATTTCCTCCCCATAGTCTCCTCAGTTCCTATCCTCCCCATAGTCTCCTCAGTTCATAGTCCATAGTCTCCCCGAGTTTATAGTTCATATCCTCCCCGTAGTCTACTCAGTTCATATTCTCCCCATAGTCTACTCAGTTCAAATCCTCCCCATAGTCTCCTCAGTTCATATCCTCACCATAGTCTCCTCAGTTTATAGTTCATATTCTCCCCATGTCCCCTCAGTTCATATCCTACCCATAGTCTCCTCAGTTCATATCCTCCATGTAGACTCCTCAGTTCATAGTCCATATCCTCCCCATAGTCTCCTCAGTTTATAGTTCATATTCTCCCCATAGTCTCTTCAGTTCATATCCTCCCCATAGTCTCCTCAGTTCATATCCTTCCCATAGTCTCCTCAGTTTATAGTTCATATTCTCCCCATAGTCTCCTGAGTTCACATCCTCCCCATAGTCTCCTCAGTTCAAAGCCTCCCCGTAGTCTCCTCAGTTCATATCCTCCCCGTAGTCTCCTCAGTTCATATCCTCCCATAGTCTCCTCAGTTCACATCCTCCCCGTAGTCTCCTCAGTTCATATCCTCCCCATAGTCTCCTCAGTTCATATCCTCCCCATAGTCTCTTCAGTTCATATCCTCCCCATAGTCTCCTCAGTTCATATCCTCCCCATAGTCTCCTCAGTTCATATCCTGCCCATAGTCTCCTCAGTTCATATCCTCCCCATAGTCTCCTCAGTTCATTTCCTCCCCATAGTCTCCTCAGTTCCTATCCTCCCCATAGTCTCCTCAGTTCATAGTCCATAGTCTCCCCGAGTTTATAGTTCATATCCTCCCCGTAGTCTACTCAGTTCATATTCTCCCCATAGTCTACTCAGTTCAAATCCTCCCCATAGTCTCCTCAGTTCATATCCTCACCATAGTCTCCTCAGTTTATAGTTCATATTCTCCCCATGTCTCCTCAGTTCATATCCTACCCATAGTCTCCTCAGTTCATATCCTCCATGTAGACTCCTCAGTTCATAGTCCATATCCTCCCCATAGTCTCCTCAGTTTATAGTTCATATTCTCCCCATAGTCTCTTCAGTTCATATCCTCCCCATAGTCTCCTCAGTTCATATCCTTCCCATAGTCTCCTCAGTTTATAGTTCATATTCTCCCCATAGTCTCCTGAGTTCACATCCTCCCCATAGTCTCCTCAGTTCAAAGCCTCCCCGTAGTCTCCTCAGTTCATATCCTCCCCGTAGTCTCCTCAGTTCATATCCTCCCATAGTCTCCTCAGTTCACATCCTCCCCTTAGTCTCCTCAGTTCATATTCTCCCCGTAGTCTCCTCAGTTCATATCCTCCCCGTAGTCTCCTCAGTTCATATCCGCCCCGTAGTCTCCTCAGTTCATATCCTCCCCGTAGTCTCTACTCAGTTCATATCCTCCCCGTAGTCTCTCCTCAGTTCATATCCTCCCCGTAGTCTCCTCAGTTCATATCCTCCCGTAGTCTCCTCAGTTCATATCCTCCCCGTAGTCTCCTCAGTTCCTATCCTCCCCATAGTCTCCTCAGTTCCTATCCTCCCCATAGTCTCCTCAGATCATATCCTCCCCATAGTCTCCTCAGTTCATATCCTCCCCATGGTTTTTTCAGTTTACAGTTCATATCCTCCCCATAGTCTCCTCAGTTCCTATCCTCCCCATAGTCTCCTCTGTTCCTATCCTCCCCATAGTCTCCTCAGTTCATATCCTCCCCATAGTCTCCTCAGTTTACAGTTAATATCCTCCCCATAGTCTCCTAAGTTTACAGTTAATATCCTCCCCATAGTCTCCTAAGTTTACAGTTCATATCCTCCCCATAGTCTCCTCAGTTCATATCCTCCCCATAGTCTCCTCAGTTTACAGTTCATATCCTCCCCATAGTCTCCTCAGTTTACAGTTCATATCCTCCCCATAGTCTTCATATCCTCCCCATAGTCTCCTCAGTTCATATCCACCCCATAGTCTCCTCAGTTCATATCCACCCCATAGTCTCCTCAGTTCATATCCTCCCCATAGTCTCCTTAATTCATAGTCCATATCCTCCCCATAGTCTCCCCGAGTTTATAGTTCATATTCTCCCCATAGTCTCCTCAGTTCATATCCTCCCCATAGTCTCCTCAGTTCATATCCTCCCCGTAGACTCCTCAGTTCATAGTCCATATCCTCCCCATAGTCTCCCCAGTTTATAGTTCATATTCTCCTTATAGTCTCCTCAGTTTATAGTTCATATCCGCCCCATAGTCTCTTCAGTTCATATCCTCCCCATAGTCTCCTCAGTTCATATCCTCCCCATAGTCTCCTCAGTTCATATCCTCCCCATAGTCTCCTCAGTTCATATCCTCCCCATAGTCTCTTCAGTTCATATCCTCCCCATAGTCTCCTCAGTTCATATCCTCCCCATAGTCTCCTCAGTTCATATCCTGCCCATAGTCTCCTCAGTTCATATCCTCCCCATAGTCTCCTCAGTTCATTTCCTCCCCATAGTCTCCTCAGTTCCTATCCTCCCCATAGTCTCCTCAGTTCATAGTCCATAGTCTCCCCGAGTTTATAGTTCATATCCTCCCCGTAGTCTACTCAGTTCATATTCTCCCCATAGTCTACTCAGTTCAAATCCTCCCCATAGTCTCCTCAGTTCATATCCTCACCATAGTCTCCTCAGTTTATAGTTCATATTCTCCCCATGTCTCCTCAGTTCATATCCTACCCATAGTCTCCTCAGTTCATATCCTCCATGTAGACTCCTCAGTTCATAGTCCATATCCTCCCCATAGTCTCCTCAGTTTATAGTTCATATTCTCCCCATAGTCTCTTCAGTTCATATCCTCCCCATAGTCTCCTCAGTTCATATCCTTCCCATAGTCTCCTCAGTTTATAGTTCATATCCTCCCCATAGTCTCCTCAGTTCACATCCTCCCCATAGTCTCCTCAGTTCAAAGCCTCCCCGTAGTCTCCTCAGTTCATATCCTCCCCGTAGTCTCCTCAGTTCATATCCTCCCATAGTCTCCTCAGTTCATATCCTCCCCGTAGTCTCCTCAGTTCATATTCTCCCCGTAGTCTCCTCAGTTCATATCCTCCCCGTAGTCTCCTCAGTTCATATCCTCCCAAAGTCTCCTCAGTTCATATCCTCCCCGTAGTCTCCTCAGTTCATATTCTCCCCATAGTCTCCTCAGTTCATATCCTCCCCATAGTCTCCTCAGTTTACAGTTCATATCCTCCCCATAGTCTTCATATCCTCCCCATAGTCTCCTCAGTTCATATCCACCCCATAGTCTCCTCAGTTCATATCCACCCCATAGTCTCCTCAGTTCATATCCTCCCCATAGTCTCCTCAATTCATAGTCCATATCCTCCCCATAGTCTCCCCGAGTTTATAGTTCATATTCTCCCCATAGTCTCCTCAGTTCATATCCTCCCCATAGTCTCCTCAGTTCATATCCTCCCCATAGTCTCTTCAGTTCATATCCTCCCCATAGTCTCCTCAGTTCATAGCCTCCCCATAGTCTCCTCAGTTCATATCCTGCCCATAGTCTCCTCAGTTCATATCCTCCCGTAGTCTCCTCAGTTCATATCCTCCCCGTAGTCTCCTCAGTTCATATCCTCCCCGTAGTCTCCTCAGTTCCTATCCTCCCCGTAGTCTCCTCAGTTCATATCCTCCCCGTAGTCTCTCCTCAGTTCATATCCTCCCCGTAGTCTCTCCTCAGTTCATATCCTCCCCGTAGTCTCCTCAGTTCATATCCTCCCGTAGTCTCCTCAGTTCATATCCTCCCCGTAGTCTCCTCAGTTCCTATCCTCCCCATAGTCTCCTCAGTTCCTATCCTCCCCATAGTCTCCTCAGATCATATCCTCCCCATAGTCTCCTCAGTTCATATCCTCCCCATGGTCTCTTCAGTTTACAGTTCATATCCTCCCCAGAGTCTCCTCAGTTCCTATCCTCCCCATAGTCTCCTCAGTTCCTATCCTCCCCATAGTCTCCTCTGTTCCTATTCTCCCCATAGTCTCCTCAGTTCATATCCTCCCCATGGTCTCCTCAGTTTACAGTTAATATCCTCCCCATAGTCTCCTCAGTTTACAGTTAATATCCTCACCATAGTCTCCTAAGTTTACAGTTCATATCCTCCCCATAGTCTCCTCAGTTCATATCCTCCCCATAGTCTCCTCAGTTCATATCCTCCCCATAGTCTCCTAAGTTTACAGTTAATATCCTCCCCATAGTCTCCTAAGTTTACAGTTCATATCCTCCCCATAGTCTCCTCAGTGTACAGTTCATATCCTCCCCATAGTCTCCTCAGTTTACAGTTCATATCCTCCCCATAGTCTTCATATCCTCCCCATAGTCTCCTCAGTTCATATCCACCCCATAGTCTCCTCAGTTCATATCCACCCCATAGTCTCCTCAGTTCATATCCTCCCCATAGTCTCCTAAGTTTACAGTTAATATCCTCCCCATAGTCTCCTAAGTTTACAGTTCATATCCTCCCCATAGTCTCCTCAGTTCATATCCTCCCCATAGTCTCCTGAGTTCACATCCTCCCCATAGTCTCCTCAGTTCAAAGCCTCCCCGTAGTCTCCTCAGTTCATATCCTCCCCGTAGTCTCCTCAGTTCATATCCTCCCATAGTCTCCTCAGTTCAAATCCTCCCCGTAGTCTCCTCAGTTCATATTCTCCCCGTAGTCTCCTCAGTTCATATCCTCCCCGTAGTCTCCTCAGTTCATATCCTCCCCGTAGTCTCCTCAGTTCATATCCTCCCTGTAGTCTCTACTCAGTTCATATCCTCCCCGTAGTCTCTCCTCAGTTCATATCCTCCCCGTAGTCTCCTCAGTTCATATCCTCCCGTAGTCTCCTCAGTTCATATCCTCCCCGTAGTCTCCTCAGTTCCTATCCTCCCCATAGTCTCCTCAGTTCCTATCCTCCCCATAGTCTCCTCAGATCATATCCTCCCCATAGTCTCCTCAGTTCATATCCTCCCCATAGTCTCCTCAGTTTACAGTTCATATCCTCCCCATAGTCTCCTCAGTTTACAATTCATATCCTCCCCATAGTCTCCTCAGTTCATATCCTCCCCATAGTCTCCTCAGTTTACAGTTCATATCCTCCCCATAGTCTTCTTAGTGTATAGTTCATATCCTCCCCATAGTCTCCTCAGTTTATATCATCCCAATAGTCTCCTCAGTTTATATCCTCCCCATAGTCTCCTCAGTTTATATCCTCCCCATAGTCTCCTCAGTTCATATCCTCCCCATAGTCTCCTCAGTTCATATCCTCCCCATAGTCTCCTCAGTTCATATCCACACCATAGTATCCTCAGTTTATAGTTCATATTCTCCCCATGTCTCCTCAGTTCATATCCTACCCATAGTCTCCTCAGTTCATATCCTCCCCATAGTCTCCTCAGTTCATATCCTCACCATAGTCTCCTCAGTTTATAGTTCATATTCTCCCCATAGTCTCCTCAGTTCATATCCTCCCCATAGTCTACTCAGTTTATAGTTCATTTCCTCCCCATTGTCTCATCAGTTCATATCTTCCCCATAGTCTCCTCAGTTCATATGCTCCCCATAGTCTCCTCAGTTTACAGTTCATATCCTCCCCATAGTCTCCTCAGTTTACTGTTCATATCCTCCCCATTGTCTCCTCAGTTCATATCCTCCCCATAGTCTCCTCAGTTTACAGTTCATATCCTCCCCATAGTCTCCTCAGTTTACAGTTCATATACTCCCCATAGTCTCCTCAGTTCATAGTCCATATCCTCCCCTAAGTCTCCTCAGTATGTAGTTCATATTCTCCCCATAGTCTCCTCAGTTCATATCCTCCCCATAGTCTCCTCAGTTTACAGTTCATATCCTCCCCATAGTCTTCATATCCTCCCCATAGTCTCCTCAGTTCATATCCACCCCATAGTCTCCTCAGTTCATATCCACCACCTTAGTCTCCTCAGTTCATATCCTCCCCATAGTCTCCTCAATTCATAGTCCATATCCTCCCCATAGTCTCCCCGAGTTTATAGTTCATATTCTCCCCATAGTCTCCTCAGTTCATATCCTCCCCATAGTCTCCTCAGTTCATATCCTCCCCATAGTCTCTTCAGTTCATATCCTCCCCATAGTCTCCTCAGTTCATAGCCTCCCCATAGTCTCCTCAGTTCATATCCTGCCCATAGTCTCCTCAGTTCATATCCTCCCGTAGTCTCCTCAGTTCATATCCTCCCCGTAGTCTCCTCAGTTCATATCCTCCCCGTAGTCTCCTCAGTTCCTATCCTCCCCGTAGTCTCCTCAGTTCATATCCTCCCCGTAGTCTCTCCTCAGTTCATATCCTCCCCGTAGTCTCCTCAGTTCATATCCTCCCGTAGTCTCCTCAGTTCATATCCTCCCCGTAGTCTCCTCAGTTCCTATCCTCCCCATAGTCTCCTCAGTTCCTATCCTCCCCATAGTCTCCTCAGATCATATCGTCCCCATAGTCTCCTCAGTTCATATCTTCCCCATGGTCTCTTCAGTTTACAGTTCATATCCTCCCCAGAGTCTCCTCAGTTCCTATCCTCCCCATAGTCTCCTCAGTTCCTATCCTCCCCATAGTCTCCTCTGTTCCTATTCTCCCCATAGTCTCCTCAGTTCATATCCTCCCCATAGTCTCCTCAGTTTACAGTTAATATCCTCACCATAGTCTCCTAAGTTTACAGTTCATATCCTCCCCATAGTCTCCTCAGTTCATATCCTCCCCATAGTCTCCTCAGTTCATATCCTCCCCATAGTCTCCTAAGTTTACAGTTAATATCCTCCCCATAGTCTCCTAAGTTTACAGTTCATATCCTCCCCATAGTCTCCTCAGTGTACAGTTCATATCCTCCCCATAGTCTCCTCAGTTTACAGTTCATATCCTCCCCATAGTCTTCATATCCTCCCCATAGTCTCCTCAGTTCATATACACCCCATAGTCTCCTCAGTTCATATCCACCCCATAGTCTCCTCAGTTCATATCCTCCACATAGTCTCCTTAATTCATAGTCCATATCCTCCCCATAGTCTCCCCGAGTTTATAGTTCATATTCTCCCCATAGTCTCCTCAGTTCATATCCTCCCCATAGTCTCCTCAGTTCATATCCTCCCCGTAGACTCCTCAGTTCATAGTCCATATCCTCCCCATAGTCTCCCCAGTTTATAGTTCATATTCTCCTTATAGTCTCCTCAGTTTATAGTTCATATCCGCCCCATAGTCTCTTCAGTTCATATCCTCCCCATAGTCTCCTCAGTTCATATCCTCCCCATAGTCTCCTCAGTTCATATCCTCCCCATAGTCTCCTCAGTTCATATCCTCCCCATAGTCTCTTCAGTTCATATCCTCCCCATAGTCTCCTCAGTTCATATCCTCCCCATAGTCTCCTCAGTTCATATCCTGCCCATAGTCTCCTCAGTTCATATCCACCCCATAGTCTCCTCAGTTCATTTCCTCCCCATAGTCTCCTCAGTTCCTATCCTCCCCATAGTCTCCTCAGTTCATAGTCCATAGTCTCCCCGAGTTTATAGTTCATATCCTCCCCGTAGTCTACTCAGTTCATATTCTCCCCATAGTCTACTCAGTTCAAATCCTCCCCATAGTCTCCTCAGTTCATATCCTCACCATAGTCTCCTCAGTTTATAGTTCATATTCTCCCCATGTCCCCTCAGTTCATATCCTACCCATAGTCTCCTCAGTTCATATCCTCCATGTAGACTCCTCAGTTCATAGTCCATATCCTCCCCATAGTCTCCTCAGTTTATAGTTCATATTCTCCCCATAGTCTCTTCAGTTCATATCCTCCCCATAGTCTCCTCAGTTCATATCCTTCCCATAGTCTCCTCAGTTTATAGTTCATATTCTCCCCATAGTCTCCTGAGTTCACATCCTCCCCATAGTCTCCTCAGTTCAAAGCCTCCCCGTAGTCTCCTCAGTTCATATCCTCCCCGTAGTCTCCTCAGTTCATATCCTCCCATAGTCTCCTCAGTTCACATCCTCCCCGTAGTCTCCTCAGTTCATATCCTCCCCATAGTCTCCTCAGTTCATATCCTCCCCATAGTCTCTTCAGTTCATATCCTCCCCATAGTCTCCTCAGTTCATATCCTCCCCATAGTCTCCTCAGTTCATATCCTGCCCATAGTCTCCTCAGTTCATATCCTCCCCATAGTCTCCTCAGTTCATTTCCTCCCCATAGTCTCCTCAGTTCCTATCCTCCCCATAGTCTCCTCAGTTCATAGTCCATAGTCTCCCCGAGTTTATAGTTCATATCCTCCCCGTAGTCTACTCAGTTCATATTCTCCCCATAGTCTACTCAGTTCAAATCCTCCCCATAGTCTCCTCAGTTCATATCCTCACCATAGTCTCCTCAGTTTATAGTTCATATTCTCCCCATGTCTCCTCAGTTCATATCCTACCCATAGTCTCCTCAGTTCATATCCTCCATGTAGACTCCTCAGTTCATAGTCCATATCCTCCCCATAGTCTCCTCAGTTTATAGTTCATATTCTCCCCATAGTCTCTTCAGTTCATATCCTCCCCATAGTCTCCTCAGTTCATATCCTTCCCATAGTCTCCTCAGTTTATAGTTCATATTCTCCCCATAGTCTCCTGAGTTCACATCCTCCCCATAGTCTCCTCAGTTCAAAGCCTCCCCGTAGTCTCCTCAGTTCATATCCTCCCCGTAGTCTCCTCAGTTCATATCCTCCCATAGTCTCCTCAGTTCACATCCTCCCCTTAGTCTCCTCAGTTCATATTCTCCCCGTAGTCTCCTCAGTTCATATCCTCCCCGTAGTCTCCTCAGTTCATATCCGCCCCGTAGTCTCCTCAGTTCATATCCTCCCCGTAGTCTCTACTCAGTTCATATCCTCCCCGTAGTCTCTCCTCAGTTCATATCCTCCCCGTAGTCTCCTCAGTTCATATCCTCCCGTAGTCTCCTCAGTTCATATCCTCCCCGTAGTCTCCTCAGTTCCTATCCTCCCCATAGTCTCCTCAGTTCCTATCCTCCCCATAGTCTCCTCAGATCATATCCTCCCCATAGTCTCCTCAGTTCATATCCTCCCCATGGTTTTTTCAGTTTACAGTTCATATCCTCCCCATAGTCTCCTCAGTTCCTATCCTCCCCATAGTCTCCTCTGTTCCTATCCTCCCCATAGTCTCCTCAGTTCATATCCTCCCCATAGTCTCCTCAGTTTACAGTTAATATCCTCCCCATAGTCTCCTAAGTTTACAGTTAATATCCTCCCCATAGTCTCCTAAGTTTACAGTTCATATCCTCCCCATAGTCTCCTCAGTTCATATCCTCCCCATAGTCTCCTCAGTTTACAGTTCATATCCTCCCCATAGTCTCCTCAGTTTACAGTTCATATCCTCCCCATAGTCTTCATATCCTCCCCATAGTCTCCTCAGTTCATATCCACCCCATAGTCTCCTCAGTTCATATCCACCCCATAGTCTCCTCAGTTCATATCCTCCCCATAGTCTCCTTAATTCATAGTCCATATCCTCCCCATAGTCTCCCCGAGTTTATAGTTCATATTCTCCCCATAGTCTCCTCAGTTCATATCCTCCCCATAGTCTCCTCAGTTCATATCCTCCCCGTAGACTCCTCAGTTCATAGTCCATATCCTCCCCATAGTCTCCCCAGTTTATAGTTCATATTCTCCTTATAGTCTCCTCAGTTTATAGTTCATATCCGCCCCATAGTCTCTTCAGTTCATATCCTCCCCATAGTCTCCTCAGTTCATATCCTCCCCATAGTCTCCTCAGTTCATATCCTCCCCATAGTCTCCTCAGTTCATATCCTCCCCATAGTCTCTTCAGTTCATATCCTCCCCATAGTCTCCTCAGTTCATATCCTCCCCATAGTCTCCTCAGTTCATATCCTGCCCATAGTCTCCTCAGTTCATATCCTCCCCATAGTCTCCTCAGTTCATTTCCTCCCCATAGTCTCCTCAGTTCCTATCCTCCCCATAGTCTCCTCAGTTCATAGTCCATAGTCTCCCCGAGTTTATAGTTCATATCCTCCCCGTAGTCTACTCAGTTCATATTCTCCCCATAGTCTACTCAGTTCAAATCCTCCCCATAGTCTCCTCAGTTCATATCCTCACCATAGTCTCCTCAGTTTATAGTTCATATTCTCCCCATGTCTCCTCAGTTCATATCCTACCCATAGTCTCCTCAGTTCATATCCTCCATGTAGACTCCTCAGTTCATAGTCCATATCCTCCCCATAGTCTCCTCAGTTTATAGTTCATATTCTCCCCATAGTCTCTTCAGTTCATATCCTCCCCATAGTCTCCTCAGTTCATATCCTTCCCATAGTCTCCTCAGTTTATAGTTCATATCCTCCCCATAGTCTCCTCAGTTCACATCCTCCCCATAGTCTCCTCAGTTCAAAGCCTCCCCGTAGTCTCCTCAGTTCATATCCTCCCCGTAGTCTCCTCAGTTCATATCCTCCCATAGTCTCCTCAGTTCATATCCTCCCCGTAGTCTCCTCAGTTCATATTCTCCCCGTAGTCTCCTCAGTTCATATCCTCCCCGTAGTCTCCTCAGTTCATATCCTCCCAAAGTCTCCTCAGTTCATATCCTCCCCGTAGTCTCCTCAGTTCATATTCTCCCCATAGTCTCCTCAGTTCATATCCTCCCCATAGTCTCCTCAGTTTACAGTTCATATCCTCCCCATAGTCTTCATATCCTCCCCATAGTCTCCTCAGTTCATATCCACCCCATAGTCTCCTCAGTTCATATCCACCCCATAGTCTCCTCAGTTCATATCCTCCCCATAGTCTCCTCAATTCATAGTCCATATCCTCCCCATAGTCTCCCCGAGTTTATAGTTCATATTCTCCCCATAGTCTCCTCAGTTCATATCCTCCCCATAGTCTCCTCAGTTCATATCCTCCCCATAGTCTCTTCAGTTCATATCCTCCCCATAGTCTCCTCAGTTCATAGCCTCCCCATAGTCTCCTCAGTTCATATCCTGCCCATAGTCTCCTCAGTTCATATCCTCCCGTAGTCTCCTCAGTTCATATCCTCCCCGTAGTCTCCTCAGTTCATATCCTCCCCGTAGTCTCCTCAGTTCCTATCCTCCCCGTAGTCTCCTCAGTTCATATCCTCCCCGTAGTCTCTCCTCAGTTCATATCCTCCCCGTAGTCTCTCCTCAGTTCATATCCTCCCCGTAGTCTCCTCAGTTCATATCCTCCCGTAGTCTCCTCAGTTCATATCCTCCCCGTAGTCTCCTCAGTTCCTATCCTCCCCATAGTCTCCTCAGTTCCTATCCTCCCCATAGTCTCCTCAGATCATATCCTCCCCATAGTCTCCTCAGTTCATATCCTCCCCATGGTCTCTTCAGTTTACAGTTCATATCCTCCCCAGAGTCTCCTCAGTTCCTATCCTCCCCATAGTCTCCTCAGTTCCTATCCTCCCCATAGTCTCCTCTGTTCCTATTCTCCCCATAGTCTCCTCAGTTCATATCCTCCCCATGGTCTCCTCAGTTTACAGTTAATATCCTCCCCATAGTCTCCTCAGTTTACAGTTAATATCCTCACCATAGTCTCCTAAGTTTACAGTTCATATCCTCCCCATAGTCTCCTCAGTTCATATCCTCCCCATAGTCTCCTCAGTTCATATCCTCCCCATAGTCTCCTAAGTTTACAGTTAATATCCTCCCCATAGTCTCCTAAGTTTACAGTTCATATCCTCCCCATAGTCTCCTCAGTGTACAGTTCATATCCTCCCCATAGTCTCCTCAGTTTACAGTTCATATCCTCCCCATAGTCTTCATATCCTCCCCATAGTCTCCTCAGTTCATATCCACCCCATAGTCTCCTCAGTTCATATCCACCCCATAGTCTCCTCAGTTCATATCCTCCCCATAGTCTCCTAAGTTTACAGTTAATATCCTCCCCATAGTCTCCTAAGTTTACAGTTCATATCCTCCCCATAGTCTCCTCAGTTCATATCCTCCCCATAGTCTCCTGAGTTCACATCCTCCCCATAGTCTCCTCAGTTCAAAGCCTCCCCGTAGTCTCCTCAGTTCATATCCTCCCCGTAGTCTCCTCAGTTCATATCCTCCCATAGTCTCCTCAGTTCAAATCCTCCCCGTAGTCTCCTCAGTTCATATTCTCCCCGTAGTCTCCTCAGTTCATATCCTCCCCGTAGTCTCCTCAGTTCATATCCTCCCCGTAGTCTCCTCAGTTCATATCCTCCCTGTAGTCTCTACTCAGTTCATATCCTCCCCGTAGTCTCTCCTCAGTTCATATCCTCCCCGTAGTCTCCTCAGTTCATATCCTCCCGTAGTCTCCTCAGTTCATATCCTCCCCGTAGTCTCCTCAGTTCCTATCCTCCCCATAGTCTCCTCAGTTCCTATCCTCCCCATAGTCTCCTCAGATCATATCCTCCCCATAGTCTCCTCAGTTCATATCCTCCCCATGGTCTCTTCAGTTTACAGTTCATATCCTCCCCATAGTCTCCTCAGTTCCTATCCTCCCCATAGTCTCCTCTGTTCCTATCCTCCCCATAGTCTCCTCAGTTCATATCCTCCCCATAGTCTCCTCAGTTTACAGTTAATATCCTCCCCATAGTCTCCTAAGTTTACAGTTAATATCCTCCCCATAGTCTCCTCAGTTTACAGTTAATATCCTCCCCATAGTCTCCTCAGTTTACAGTTAATATCCTCACCATAGTCTCCTAAGTTTACAGTTCATATCCTCCCCATAGTCTCCTCAGTTCATATCCTCCCCATAGTCTCCTCAGTTCATATCCTCCCCATAGTCTCCTAAGTTTACAGTTAATATCCTCCCCATAGTCTCCTAAGTTTACAGTTCATATCCTCCCCATAGTCTCCTCAGTGTACAGTTCATATCCTCCCCATAGTCTCCTCAGTTTACAGTTCATATCCTCCCCATAGTCTTCATATCCTCCCCATAGTCTCCTCAGTTCATATCCACCCCATAGTCTCCTCAGTTCATATCCACCCCATAGTCTCCTCAGTTCATATCCTCCCCATAGTCTCCTTAATTCATAGTCCATATCCTCCCCATAGTCTCCCCGAGTTTATAGTTCATATTCTCCCCATAGTCTCCTCAGTTCATATCCTCCCCATAGTCTCCTCAGTTCATATCCTCCCCGTAGGCTCCTCAGTTCATAGTCCATATCCTCCCCATAGTCTCCCCAGTTTATAGTTCATATTCTCCTTATAGTCTACTCAGTTTATAGTTCATATCCGCCCCATAGTCTCTTCAGTTCATATCCTCCCCATAGTCTCCTCAGTTCATATCCTCCCCATAGTCTCCTCAGTTCATATCCTCCCCATAGTCTCCTCAGTTCATATCCTCCCCATAGTCTCCTCAGTTCATATCCTCCCCATAGTCTCCTCAGTTCATATCCTCCCCATAGTCTCCTCAGATCATATCCTCCCCATAGTCTCCTCAGTTCATATCCTCCCCATGGTCTCTTCAGTTTACAGTTCATATCCTCCCCAGAGTCTCCTCAGTTCCTATCCTCCCCATAGTCTCCTCAGTTCCTATCCTCCCCATAGTCTCCTCTGTTCCTATTCTCCCCATAGTCTCCTCAGTTCATATCCTCCCCATGGTCTCCTCAGTTTACAGTTAATATCCTCCCCATAGTCTCCTCAGTTTACAGTTAATATCCTCACCATAGTCTCCTAAGTTTACAGTTCATATCCTCCCCATAGTCTCCTCAGTTCATATCCTCCCCATAGTCTCCTCAGTTCATATCCTCCCCATAGTCTCCTAAGTTTACAGTTAATATCCTCCCCATAGTCTCCTAAGTTTACAGTTCATATCCTCCCCATAGTCTCCTCAGTGTACAGTTCATATCCTCCCCATAGTCTCCTCAGTTTACAGTTCATATCCTCCCCATAGTCTTCATATCCTCCCCATAGTCTCCTCAGTTCATATCCACCCCATAGTCTCCTCAGTTCATATCCACCCCATAGTCTCCTCAGTTCATATCCTCCCCATAGTCTCCTTAATTCATAGTCCATATCCTCCCCATAGTCTCCCCGAGTTTATAGTTCATATTCTCCCCATAGTCTCCTCAGTTCATATCCTCCCCATTGTCTCCTCAGTTCATATCCTCCCCGTAGGCTCCTCAGTTCATAGTCCATATCCTCCCCATAGTCTCCCCAGTTTATAGTTCATATTCTCCTTATAGTTTCCTCAGTTTATAGTTCATATCCGCCCCATAGTCTCTTCAGTTCATATCCTCCCCATAGTCTCCTCAGTTCATATCCTCCCCATAGTCTCCTCAGTTCATATCCTCCCCATAATCTCCTCAGTTCATATCCTCCCCATAGTCTCTTCAGTTCATATCCTCCCCATAGTCTCCTCAGTTCATATCCTCCCCATAGTCTCCTCACTTCATATCCTGCCCATAGTCTCCTCAGTTCATATCCTCCCCATAGTCTCCTCAGTTCATTTCCTCCCCATAGTCTCCTCAGTTCCTATCCTCCCCATAGTCTCCTCAGTTCATAGTCCATAGTCTCCCCGAGTTTATAGTTCATATCCTCCCCGTAGTCTACTCAGTTCATATTCTCCCCATAGTCTACTCAGTTCAAATCCTCCCCATAGTCTCCTCAGTTCATATCCTCACCATAGTCTCCTCAGTTTATAGTTCATATTCTCCCCATGTCTCCTCAGTTCATATCCTACCCATAGTCTCCTCAGTTCATATCCTCCATGTAGACTCCTCAGTTCATAGTCCATATCCTCCCCATAGTCTCCTCAGTTTATAGTTCATATTCTCCCCATAGTCTCTTCAGTTCATATCCTCCCCATAGTCTCCTCAGTTCATATCCTTCCCATAGTCTCCTCAGTTTATAGTTCATATTCTCCCCATAGTCTCCTGAGTTCACATCATCCCCATAGTCTCCTCAGTTCAAAGCCTCCCCGTAGTCTCCTCAGTTCATATCCTCCCCGTAGTCTCCTCAGTTCATATCCTCCCATAGTCTCCTCAGTTCATATCCTCCCCGTAGTCTCCTCAGTTCATATTCTCCCCGTAGTCTCCTCAGTTCATATCCTCCCCGTAGTCTCCTCAGTTCATATCCTCCCCGTAGTCTCCTCAGTTCATATCCTCCCTGTAGTCTCTACTCAGTTCATATCCTCCCCGTAGTCTCTCCTCAGTTCATATCCTCCCCGTAGTCTCCTCAGTTCATATCCTCCCGTAGTCTCCTCAGTTCATATCCTCCCCGTAGTCTCCTCAGTTCCTATCCTCCCCATAGTCTCCTCAGTTCCTATCCTCCCCATAGTCTCCTCAGATCATATCCTCCCCATAGTCTCCTCAGTTCATATCCTCCCCATGGTCTCTTCAGTTTACAGTTCATATCCTCCCCATAGTCTCCTCAGTTCCTATCCTCCCCATAGTCTCCTCTGTTCCTATCCTCCCCATAGTCTCCTCAGTTCATATCCTCCCCATAGTCTCCTCAGTTTACAGTTAATATCCTCCCCATAGTCTCCTAAGTTTACAGTTAATATCCTCCCCATAGTCTCCTCAGTTTACAGTTAATATCCTCCCCATAGTCTCCTCAGTTTACAGTTAATATCCTCACCATAGTCTCCTAAGTTTACAGTTCATATCCTCCCCATAGTCTCCTCAGTTCATATCCTCCCCATAGTCTCCTCAGTTCATATCCTCCCCATAGTCTCCTAAGTTTACAGTTAATATCCTCCCCATAGTCTCCTAAGTTTACAGTTCATATCCTCCCCATAGTCTCCTCAGTGTACAGTTCATATCCTCCCCATAGTCTCCTCAGTTTACAGTTCATATCCTCCCCATAGTCTTCATATCCTCCCCATAGTCTCCTCAGTTCATATCCACCCCATAGTCTCCTCAGTTCATATCCACCCCATAGTCTCCTCAGTTCATATCCTCCCCATAGTCTCCTTAATTCATAGTCCATATCCTCCCCATAGTCTCCCCGAGTTTATAGTTCATATTCTCCCCATAGTCTCCTCAGTTCATATCCTCCCCATAGTCTCCTCAGTTCCTATCCTCCCCATAGTCTCCTCAGTTCATAGTCCATAGTCTCCCCGAGTTTATAGTTCATATCCTCCCCGTAGTCTACTCAGTTCATATTCTCCCCATAGTCTACTCAGTTCAAATCCTCCCCATAGTCTCCTCAGTTCATATCCTCACCATAGTCTCCTCAGTTTATAGTTCATATTCTCCCCATGTCTCCTCAGTTCATATCCTACCCATAGTCTCCTCAGTTCATATCCTCCATGTAGACTCCTCAGTTCATAGTCCATATCCTCCCCATAGTCTCCTCAGTTTATAGTTCATATTCTCCCCATAGTCTCTTCAGTTCATATCCTCCCCATAGTCTCCTCAGTTCATATCCTTCCCATAGTCTCCTCAGTTTATAGTTCATATTCTCCCCATAGTCTCCTGAGTTCACATCCTCCCCATAGTCTCCTCAGTTCAAAGCCTCCCCGTAGTCTCCTCAGTTCATATCCTCCCCGTAGTCTCCTCAGTTCATATCCTCCCATAGTCTCCTCAGTTCATATCCTCCCCGTAGTCTCCTCAGTTCATATTCTCCCCGTAGTCTCCTCAGTTCATATCCTCCCCGTAGTCTCCTCAGTTCATATCCTCCCCGTAGTCTCCTCAGTTCATATCCTCCCTGTAGTCTCTACTCAGTTCATATCCTCCCCGTAGTCTCTCCTCAGTTCATATCCTCCCCGTAGTCTCCTCAGTTCATATCCTCCCCGTAGTCTCCTCAGTTCCTATCCTCCCCATAGTCTCCTCAGTTCCTATCCTCCCCATAGTCTTCTCAGATCATATCCTCCCCATAGTCTCCTCAGTTCATATCCTCCCCATGGTCTCTTCAGTTTACAGTTCATATCCTCCCCATAGTCTCCTCAGTTCCTATCCTCCCCATAGTCTCCTCTGTTCCTATCCTCCCCATAGTCTCCTCAGTTCATATCATCCCCATAGTCTCCTCAGTTTACAGTTAATATCCTCCCCATAGTCTCCTAAGTTTACAGTTAATATCCTCCCCATAATCTCCTAAGTTTACAGTTCATATCCTCCCCATAGTCTCCTCAGTTCATATCCTCCCCATAGTCTCCTCAGTTTACAGTTCATATCCTCCCCATAGTCTCCTCAGTTTACAGTTCATATCCTCCCCATAGTCTTCATATCCTCCCCATAGTCTCCTCAGTTCATATCCACCCCATAGTCTCCTCAGTTCATATCCACCCCATAGTCTCCTCAGTTCATATCCTCCCCATAGTCTCCTTAATTCATAGTCCATATCCTCCCCATAGTCTCCCCGAGTTTATAGTTCATATTCTCCCCATAGTCTCCTCAGTTCATATCCTCCCCATAGTCTCCTCAGTTCATATCCTCCCCGTAGACTCCTCAGTTCATAGTCCATATCCTCCCCATAGTCTCCCCAGTTTATAGTTCATATTCTCCTTATAGTCTCCTCAGTTTATAGTTCATATCCGCCCCATAGTCTCTTCAGTTCATATCCTCCCCATAGTCTCCTCAGTTCATATCCTCCCCATAGTCTCCTCAGTTCATATCCTCCCCATAGTCTCCTCAGTTCATATCCTCCCCATAGTCTCTTCAGTTCATATCCTCCCCATAGTCTCCTCAGTTCATATCCTCCCCATAGTCTCCTCAGTTCATATCCTGCCCATAGTCTCCTCAGTTCATATCCTGCCCATAGTCTCCTCAGTTCATATCCTCCCCATAGTCTCCTCAGTTCATTTCCTCCCCATAGTCTCCTCAGTTCATATCCTCCCCATAGTCTCCTCAGTTCATATCCTCCCCATAGTCTCTTCAGTTCATATCCTGCCCATAGTCTCCTCAGTTCATATCCTGCCCATAGTCTCCTCAGTTCCTATCCTCCCCATAGTCTCCTCAGATCATATCCTCCCCATAGTCTCCTCAGTTCATATCATCCCCATAGTCTCCTCAGTTTACAGTTAATATCCTCCCCATAGTCTCCTAAGTTTACAGTTAATATCCTCCCCATAGTCTCCTAAGTTTACAGTTCATATCCTCCCCATAGTCTCCTCAGTTCATATCCTCCCCATAGTCTCCTCAGTTTACAGTTCATATCCTCCCCATAGTCTCCTCAGTTTACAGTTCATATCCTCCCCATAGTCTTCATATCCTCCCCATAGTCTCCTCAGTTCATATCCACCCCATAGTCTCCTCAGTTCATATCCACCCCATAGTCTCCTCAGTTCATATCCTCCCCATAGTCTCCTTAATTCATAGTCCATATCCTCCCCATAGTCTCCCCGAGTTTATAGTTCATATTCTCCCCATAGTCTCCTCAGTTCATATCCTCCCCATAGTCTCCTCAGTTCATATCCTCCCCGTAGACTCCTCAGTTCATAGTCCATATCCTCCCCATAGTCTCCCCAGTTTATAGTTCATATTCTCCTTATAGTCTCCTCAGTTTATAGTTCATATCCGCCCCATAGTCTCTTCAGTTCATATCCTCCCCATAGTCTCCTCAGTTCATATCCTCCCCATAGTCTCCTCAGTTCATATCCTCCCCATAGTCTCCTCAGTTCATATCCTCCCCATAGTCTCTTCAGTTCATATCCTCCCCATAGTCTCCTCAGTTCATATCCTCCCCATAGTCTCCTCAGTTCATATCCTGCCCATAGTCTCCTCAGTTCATATCCTGCCCATAGTCTCCTCAGTTCATATCCTCCCCATAATCTCCTCAGTTCATTTCCTCCCCATAGTCTCCTCAGTTCATATCCTCCCCATAGTCTCCTCAGTTCATATCCTCCCCATAGTCTCTTCAGTTCATATCCTGCCCATAGTCTCCTCAGTTCATATCCTGCCCATAGTCTCCTCAGTTCCTATCCTCCCCATAGTCTCCTCAGATCATATCCTCCCCATAGTCTCCTCAGTTCATATCCTCCCCATGGTCTCTTCAGTTTACAGTTCATATCCTCCCCATAGTCTCCTCAGTTCATATCCTCCCCGTAGACTCCTCAGTTCATAGTCCATATCCTCCCCATAGTCTCCCCAGTTTATAGTTCATATTCTCCTTATAGTCTCCTCAGTTTATAGTTCATATCCGCCCCATAGTCTCTTCAGTTCATATCCTCCCCATAGTCTCCTCAGTTCATATCCTCCCCATAGTCTCCTCAGTTCATATCCTCCCCATAGTCTCCTCAGTTCATATCCACCCCATAGTCTCTTCAGTTCATATCCTCCCCATAGTCTCCTCAGTTCATATCCTCCCCATAGTCTCCTCAGTTCATATCCTGCCCATAGTCTCCTCAGTTCATATCCTCCCCATAGTCTCCTCAGTTCATTTCCTCCCCATAGTCTCCTCAGTTCCTATCCTCCCCATAGTCTCCTCAGTTCATAGTCCATAGTCTCCCCGAGTTTATAGTTCATATCCTCCCCGTAGTCTACTCAGTTCATATTCTCCCCATAGTCTACTCAGTTCAAATCCTCCCCATAGTCTCCTCAGTTCATATCCTCACCATAGTCTCCTCAGTTTATAGTTCATATTCTCCCCATGTCTCCTCAGTTCATATCCTACCCATAGTCTCCTCAGTTCATATCCTCCATGTAGACTCCTCAGTTCATAGTCCATATCCTCCCCATAGTCTCCTCAGTTTATAGTTCATATTCTCCCCATAGTCTCTTCAGTTCATATCCTCCCCATAGTCTCCTCAGTTCATATCCTTCCCATAGTCTCCTCAGTTTATAGTTCATATTCTCCCCATAGTCTCCTGAGTTCACATCCTCCCCATAGTCTCCTCAGTTCAAAGCCTCCCCGTAGTCTCCTCAGTTCATATCCTCCCCGTAGTCTCCTCAGTTCATATCCTCCCATAGTCTCCTCAGTTCATATCCTCCCCGTAGTCTCCTCAGTTCATATCCTCCCCGTAGTCTCCTCAGTTCATATCCTCCCCGTAGTCTCCTCAGTTCATATCCTCCCCGTAGTCTCCTCAGTTCATATCCTCCCCGTAGTCTCTACTCAGTTCATATCCTCCCCGTAGTCTCTCCTCAGTTCATATCCTCCCCGTAGTCTCCTCAGTTCATATCCTCCCGTAGTCTCCTCAGTTCATATCCTCCCCGTAGTCTCCTCAGTTCCTATCCTCCCCATAGTCTCCTCAGTTCCTATCCTCCCCATAGTCTCCTCAGATCATATCCTCCCCATAGTCTCCTCAGTTCATATCCTCCCCATGGTCTCTTCAGTTTACAGTTCATATCCTCCCCATAGTCTACTCAGTTCCTATCCTCCCCATAGTCTCCTCTGTTCCTATCCTCCCCATAGTCTCCTCAGTTCATATCATCCCCATAGTCTCCTCAGTTTACAGTTAATATCCTCCCCATAGTCTCCTAAGTTTACAGTTAATATCCTCCCCATAGTCTCCTAAGTTTACAGTTCATATCCTCCCCATAGTCTCCTCAGTTCATATCCTCCCCATAGTCTCCTCAGTTTACAGTTCATATCCTCCCCATAGTCTCCTCAGTTTACAGTTCATATCCTCCCCATAGTCTTCATATCCTCCCCATAGTCTCCTCAGTTCATATCCACCCCATAGTCTCCTCAGTTCATATCCACCCCATAGTCTCCTCAGTTCATATCCTCCCCATAGTCTCCTTAATTCATAGTCCATATCCTCCCCATAGTCTCCCCGAGTTTATAGTTCATATTCTCCCCATAGTCTCCTCAGTTCATATCCTCCCCATAGTCTCCTCAGTTCATATCCTCCCCGTAGACTCCTCAGTTCATAGTCCATATCCTCCCCATAGTCTCCCCAGTTTATAGTTCATATTCTCCTTATAGTCTCCTCAGTTTATAGTTCATATCCGCCCCATAGTCTCTTCAGTTCATATCCTCCCCATAGTCTCCTCAGTTCATATCCTCCCCATAGTCTCCTCAGTTCATATCCTCCCCATAGTCTCCTCAGTTCATATCCTCCCCATAGTCTCTTCAGTTCATATCCTCCCCATAGTCTCCTCAGTTCATATCCTCCCCATAGTCTCCTCAGTTCATATCCTGCCCATAGTCTCCTCAGTTCATATCCTGCCCATAGTCTCCTCAGTTCATATCCTCCCCATAGTCTCCTCAGTTCATTTCCTCCCCATAGTCTCCTCAGTTCATATCCTCCCCATAGTCTCCTCAGTTCATATCCTCCCCATAGTCTCTTCAGTTCATATCCTGCCCATAGTCTCCTCAGTTCATATCCTGCCCATAGTCTCCTCAGTTCCTATCCTCCCCATAGTCTCCTCAGATCATATCCTCCCCATAGTCTCCTCAGTTCATATCATCCCCATAGTCTCCTCAGTTTACAGTTAATATCCTCCCCATAGTCTCCTAAGTTTACAGTTAATATCCTCCCCATAGTCTCCTAAGTTTACAGTTCATATCCTCCCCATAGTCTCCTCAGTTCATATCCTCCCCATAGTCTCCTCAGTTTACAGTTCATATCCTCCCCATAGTCTCCTCAGTTTACAGTTCATATCCTCCCCATAGTCTTCATATCCTCCCCATAGTCTCCTCAGTTCATATCCACCCCATAGTCTCCTCAGTTCATATCCACCCCATAGTCTCCTCAGTTCATATCCTCCCCATAGTCTCCTTAATTCATAGTCCATATCCTCCCCATAGTCTCCCCGAGTTTATAGTTCATATTCTCCCCATAGTCTCCTCAGTTCATATCCTCCCCATAGTCTCCTCAGTTCATATCCTCCCCGTAGACTCCTCAGTTCATAGTCCATATCCTCCCCATAGTCTCCCCAGTTTATAGTTCATATTCTCCTTATAGTCTCCTCAGTTTATAGTTCATATCCGCCCCATAGTCTCTTCAGTTCATATCCTCCCCATAGTCTCCTCAGTTCATATCCTCCCCATAGTCTCCTCAGTTCATATCCTCCCCATAGTCTCCTCAGTTCATATCCTCCCCATAGTCTCTTCAGTTCATATCCTCCCCATAGTCTCCTCAGTTCATATCCTCCCCATAGTCTCCTCAGTTCATATCCTGCCCATAGTCTCCTCAGTTCATATCCTGCCCATAGTCTCCTCAGTTCATATCCTCCCCATAATCTCCTCAGTTCATTTCCTCCCCATAGTCTCCTCAGTTCATATCCTCCCCATAGTCTCCTCAGTTCATATCCTCCCCATAGTCTCTTCAGTTCATATCCTGCCCATAGTCTCCTCAGTTCATATCCTGCCCATAGTCTCCTCAGTTCCTATCCTCCCCATAGTCTCCTCAGATCATATCCTCCCCATAGTCTCCTCAGTTCATATCCTCACCATGGTCTCTTCAGTTTACAGTTCATATCCTCCCCATAGTCTCCTCAGTTCATATCCTCCCCGTAGACTCCTCAGTTCATAGTCCATATCCTCCCCATAGTCTCCCCAGTTTATAGTTCATATTCTCCTTATAGTCTCCTCAGTTTATAGTTCATATCCGCCCCATAGTCTCTTCAGTTCATATCCTCCCCATAGTCTCCTCAGTTCATATCCTCCCCATAGTCTCCTCAGTTCATATCCTCCCCATAGTCTCCTCAGTTCATATCCACCCCATAGTCTCTTCAGTTCATATCCTCCCCATAGTCTCCTCAGTTCATATCCTCCCCATAGTCTCCTCAGTTCATATCCTGCCCATAGTCTCCTCAGTTCATATCCTCCCCATAGTCTCCTCAGTTCATTTCCTCCCCATAGTCTCCTCAGTTCCTATCCTCCCCATAGTCTCCTCAGTTCATAGTCCATAGTCTCCCCGAGTTTATAGTTCATATCCTCCCCGTAGTCTACTCAGTTCATATTCTCCCCATAGTCTACTCAGTTCAAATCCTCCCCATAGTCTCCTCAGTTCATATCCTCACCATAGTCTCCTCAGTTTATAGTTCATATTCTCCCCATGTCTCCTCAGTTCATATCCTACCCATAGTCTCCTCAGTTCATATCCTCCATGTAGACTCCTCAGTTCATAGTCCATATCCTCCCCATAGTCTCCTCAGTTTATAGTTCATATTCTCCCCATAGTCTCTTCAGTTCATATCCTCCCCATAGTCTCCTCAGTTCATATCCTTCCCATAGTCTCCTCAGTTTATAGTTCATATTCTCCCCATAGTCTCCTGAGTTCACATCCTCCCCATAGTCTCCTCAGTTCAAAGCCTCCCCGTAGTCTCCTCAGTTCATATCCTCCCCGTAGTCTCCTCAGTTCATATCCTCCCATAGTCTCCTCAGTTCATATCCTCCCCATAGTCTCCTAAGTTTACAGTTCATATCCTCCCCATAGTCTCCTCAGTTCATATCCTCCCCATAGTCTCCTCAGTTTACAGTTCATATCCTCCCCATAGTCTCCTCAGTTTACAGTTCATATCCTCCCCATAGTCTTCATATCCTCCCCATAGTCTCCTCAGTTCATATCCACCCCATAGTCTCCTCAGTTCATATCCACCCCATAGTCTCCTCAGTTCATATCCTCCCCATAGTCTCCTTAATTCATAGTCCATATCCTCCCCATAGTCTCCCCGAGTTTATAGTTCATATTCTCCCCATAGTCTCCTCAGTTCATATCCTCCCCATAGTCTCCTCAGTTCATATCCTCCCCGTAGACTCCTCAGTTCATAGTCCATATCCTCCCCATAGTCTCCCCAGTTTATAGTTCATATTCTCCTTATAGTCTCCTCAGTTTATAGTTCATATCCGCCCCATAGTCTCTTCAGTTCATATCCTCCCCATAGTCTCCTCAGTTCATATCCTCCCCATAGTCTCCTCAGTTCATATCCTCCCCATAGTCTCCTCAGTTCATATCCTCCCCATAGTCTCTTCAGTTCATATCCTCCCCATAGTCTCCTCAGTTCATATCCTCCCCATAGTCTCCTCAGTTCATATCCTGCCCATAGTCTCCTCAGTTCATATCCTGCCCATAGTCTCCTCAGTTCATATCCTCCCCATAATCTCCTCAGTTCATTTCCTCCCCATAGTCTCCTCAGTTCATATCCTCCCCATAGTCTCCTCAGTTCATATCCTCCCCATAGTCTCTTCAGTTCATATCCTGCCCATAGTCTCCTCAGTTCATATCCTGCCCATAGTCTCCTCAGTTCCTATCCTCCCCATAGTCTCCTCAGATCATATCCTCCCCATAGTCTCCTCAGTTCATATCCTCCCCATGGTCTCTTCAGTTTACAGTTCATATCCTCCCCATAGTCTCCTCAGTTCATATCCTCCCCGTAGACTCCTCAGTTCATAGTCCATATCCTCCCCATAGTCTCCCCAGTTTATAGTTCATATTCTCCTTATAGTCTCCTCAGTTTATAGTTCATATCCGCCCCATAGTCTCTTCAGTTCATATCCTCCCCATAGTCTCCTCAGTTCATATCCTCCCCATAGTCTCCTCAGTTCATATCCTCCCCATAGTCTCCTCAGTTCATATCCACCCCATAGTCTCTTCAGTTCATATCCTCCCCATAGTCTCCTCAGTTCATATCCTCCCCATAGTCTCCTCAGTTCATATCCTGCCCATAGTCTCCTCAGTTCATATCCTCCCCATAGTCTCCTCAGTTCATTTCCTCCCCATAGTCTCCTCAGTTCCTATCCTCCCCATAGTCTCCTCAGTTCATAGTCCATAGTCTCCCCGAGTTTATAGTTCATATCCTCCCCGTAGTCTACTCAGTTCATATTCTCCCCATAGTCTACTCAGTTCAAATCCTCCCCATAGTCTCCTCAGTTCATATCCTCACCATAGTCTCCTCAGTTTATAGTTCATATTCTCCCCATGTCTCCTCAGTTCATATCCTACCCATAGTCTCCTCAGTTCATATCCTCCATGTAGACTCCTCAGTTCATAGTCCATATCCTCCCCATAGTCTCCTCAGTTTATAGTTCATATTCTCCCCATAGTCTCTTCAGTTCATATCCTCCCCATAGTCTCCTCAGTTCATATCCTTCCCATAGTCTCCTCAGTTTATAGTTCATATTCTCCCCATAGTCTCCTGAGTTCACATCCTCCCCATAGTCTCCTCAGTTCAAAGCCTCCCCGTAGTCTCCTCAGTTCATATCCTCCCCGTAGTCTCCTCAGTTCATATCCTCCCATAGTCTCCTCAGTTCATATCCTCCCCATAGTCTCCTAAGTTTACAGTTCATATCCTCCCCATAGTCTCCTCAGTTCATATCCTCCCCATAGTCTCCTCAGTTTACAGTTCATATCCTCCCCATAGTCTCCTCAGTTTACAGTTCATATCCTCCCCATAGTCTTCATATCCTCCCCATAGTCTCCTCAGTTCATATCCACCCCATAGTCTCCTCAGTTCATATCCACCCCATAGTCTCCTCAGTTCATATCCTCCCCATAGTCTCCTTAATTCATAGTCCATATCCTCCCCATAGTCTCCCCGAGTTTATAGTTCATATTCTCCCCATAGTCTCCTCAGTTCATATCCTCCCCATAGTCTCCTCAGTTCATATCCTCCCCGTAGACTCCTCAGTTCATAGTCCATATCCTCCCCATAGTCTCCCCAGTTTATAGTTCATATTCTCCTTATAGTCTCCTCAGTTTATAGTTCATATCCGCCCCATAGTCTCTTCAGTTCATATCCTCCCCATAGTCTCCTCAGTTCATATCCTCCCCATAGTCTCCTCAGTTCATATCCTCCCCATAGTCTCCTCAGTTCATATCCTCCCCATAGTCTCTTCAGTTCATATCCTCCCCATAGTCTCCTCAGTTCATATCCTCCCCATAGTCTCCTCAGTTCATATCCTGCCCATAGTCTCCTCAGTTCATATCCTGCCCATAGTCTCCTCAGTTCATATCCTCCCCATAGTCTCCTCAGTTCATTTCCTCCCCATAGTCTCCTCAGTTCATATCCTCCCCATAGTCTCCTCAGTTCATATCCTCCCCATAGTCTCTTCAGTTCATATCCTGCCCATAGTCTCCTCAGTTCATATCCTGCCCATAGTCTCCTCAGTTCCTATCCTCCCCATAGTCTCCTCAGATCATATCCTCCCCATAGTCTCCTCAGTTCATATCCTCCCCATGGTCTCTTCAGTTTACAGTTCATATCCTCCCCATAGTCTCCTCAGTTCATATCCTCCCCGTAGACTCCTCAGTTCATAGTCCATATCCTCCCCATAGTCTCCCCAGTTTATAGTTCATATTCTCCTTATAGTCTCCTCAGTTTATAGTTCATATCCGCCCCATAGTCTCTTCAGTTCATATCCTCCCCATAGTCTCCTCAGTTCATATCCTCCCCATAGTCTCCTCAGTTCATATCCTCCCCATAGTCTCCTCAGTTCATATCCACCCCATAGTCTCTTCAGTTCATATCCTCCCCATAGTCTCCTCAGTTCATATCCTCCCCATAGTCTCCTCAGTTCATATCCTGCCCATAGTCTCCTCAGTTCATATCCTCCCCATAGTCTCCTCAGTTCATTTCCTCCCCATAGTCTCCTCAGTTCCTATCCTCCCCATAGTCTCCTCAGTTCATAGTCCATAGTCTCCCCGAGTTTATAGTTCCTATCCTCCCCGTAGTCTACTCAGTTCATATTCTCCCCATAGTCTACTCAGTTCAAATCCTCCCCATAGTCTCCTCAGTTCATATCCTCACCATAGTCTCCTCAGTTTATAGTTCATATTCTCCCCATGTCTCCTCAGTTCATATCCTACCCATAGTCTCCTCAGTTCATATCCTCCATGTAGACTCCTCAGTTCATAGTCCATATCCTCCCCATAGTCTCCTCAGTTTATAGTTCATATTCTCCCCATAGTCTCTTCAGTTCATATCCTCCCCATAGTCTCCTCAGTTCATATCCTTCCCATAGTCTCCTCAGTTTATAGTTCATATTCTCCCCATAGTCTCCTGAGTTCACATCCTCCCCATAGTCTCCTCAGTTCAAAGCCTCCCCGTAGTCTCCTCAGTTCATATCCTCCCCGTAGTCTCCTCAGTTCATATCCTCCCATAGTCTCCTCAGTTCATATCCTCCCCGTAGTCTCCTCAGTTCATATCCTCCCCGTAGTCTCCTCAGTTCATATCCTCCCCGTAGTCTCCTCAGTTCATATCCTCCCCGTAGTCTCCTCAGTTCATATCCTCCCCGTAGTCTCTACTCAGTTCATATCCTCCCCGTAGTCTCTCCTCAGTTCATATCCTCCCCGTAGTCTCCTCAGTTCATATCCTCCCGTAGTCTCCTCAGTTCATATCCTCCCCGTAGTCTCCTCAGTTCCTATCCTCCCCATAGTCTCCTCAGTTCCTATCCTCCCCATAGTCTCCTCAGATCATATCCTCCCCATAGTCTCCTCAGTTCATATCCTCCCCATGGTCTCTTCAGTTTACAGTTCATATCCTCCCCATAGTCTACTCAGTTCCTATCCTCCCCATAGTCTCCTCTGTTCCTATCCTCCCCATAGTCTCCTCAGTTCATATCCTCCCCATAGTCTCCTCAGTTTACAGTTAATATCCTCCCCATAGTCTCCTAAGTTTACAGTTAATATCCTCCCCATAGTCTCCTAAGTTTACAGTTCATATCCTCCCCATAGTCTCCTCAGTTCATATCCTCCCCATAGTCTCCTCAGTTTACAGTTCATATCCTCCCCATAGTCTCCTCAGTTTACAGTTCATATCCTCCCCATAGTCTTCATATCCTCCCCATAGTCTCCTCAGTTCATATCCACCCCATAGTCTCCTCAGTTCATATCCACCCCATAGTCTCCTCAGTTCATATCCTCCCCATAGTCTCCTTAATTCATAGTCCATATCCTCCCCATAGTCTCCCCGAGTTTATAGTTCATATTCTCCCCATAGTCTCCTCAGTTCATATCCTCCCCATAGTCTCCTCAGTTCATATCCTCCCCGTAGACTCCTCAGTTCATAGTCCATATCCTCCCCATAGTCTCCCCAGTTTATAGTTCATATTCTCCTTATAGTCTCCTCAGTTTATAGTTCATATCCTCCCCATAGTCTCCTCAGTTCATATCCTCCCCATAGTCTCCTCAGTTCATATCCTCCCCATAGTCTCCTCAGTTCATATCCTCCCCATAGTCTCTTCAGTTCATATCCTCCCCATAGTCTCCTCAGTTCATATCCTCCCCATAGTCTCCTCAGTTCATATCCTGCCCATAGTCTCCTCAGTTCATATCCTCCCCATAGTCTCCTCAGTTCATTTCCTCCCCATAGTCTCCTCAGTTCCTATCCTCCCCATAGTCTCCTCAGTTCATAGTCCATAGTCTCCCCGAGTTTATAGTTCATATCCTCCCCGTAGTCTACTCAGTTCATATTCTCCCCATAGTCTACTCAGTTCAAATCCTCCCCATAGTCTCCTCAGTTCATATCCTCACCATAGTCTCCTCAGTTTATAGTTCATATTCTCCCCATGTCTCCTCAGTTCATATCCTACCCATAGTCTCCTCAGTTCATATCCTCCATGTAGACTCCTCAGTTCATAGTCCATATCCTCCCCATAGTCTCCTCAGTTTATAGTTCATATTCTCCCCATAGTCTCTTCAGTTCATATCCTCCCCATAGTCTCCTCAGTTCATATCCTTCCCATAGTCTCCTCAGTTTATAGTTCATATTCTCCCCATAGTCTCCTGAGTTCACATCCTCCCCATAGTCTCCTCAGTTCAAAGCCTCCCCGTAGTCTCCTCAGTTCATATCCTCCCCGTAGTCTCCTCAGTTCATATCCTCCCATAGTCTCCTCAGTTCATATCCTCCCCGTAGTCTCCTCAGTTCATATTCTCCCCGTAGTCTCCTCAGTTCATATCCTCCCCGTAGTCTCCTCAGTTCATATCCTCCCCGTAGTCTCCTCAGTTCATATCCTCCCCGTAGTCTCTACTCAGTTCATATCCTCCCCGTAGTCTCTCCTCAGTTCATATCCTCCCCGTAGTCTCCTCAGTTCATATCCTCCCGTAGTCTCCTCAGTTCATATCCTCCCCGTAGTCTCCTCAGTTCCTATCCTCCCCATAGTCTCCTCAGTTCGTATTATCCCCATAGTCTCCTCAGATCATATCCTCCCCATAGTCTCCTCAGTTCATATCCTCCCCATGGTCTCTTCAGTTTACAGTTCATATCCTCCCCATAGTCTCCTCAGTTCCTATCCTCCCCATAGTCTCCTCTGTTCCTATCCTCCCCATAGTCTCCTCAGTTCATATCCTCCCCATAGTCTCCTCAGTTTACAGTTAATATCCTCCCCATAGTCTCCTAAGTTTACAGTTAATATCCTCCCCATAGTCTCCTAAGTTTACAGTTCATATCCTCCCCATAGTCTCCTCAGTTCATATCCTCCCCATAGTCTCCTCAGTTTACAGTTCATATCCTCCCCATAGTCTCCTCAGTTTACAGTTCATATCCTCCCCATAGTCTCCTTAGTTCATATCCTCCCCATAGTCTCCTCAGTTTACAGTTCATATCCTCCCCATAGTCTTCTTAGTGTATAGTTCATATCCTCCCCATAGTCTCCTCAGTTTATATCATCCCCATAGTCTCCTCAGTTTATATCCTCCCCATAGTCTCCTCAGTTTATATCCTCCCCATAGTCTCCTCAGTTCATATCCTCCCCATAGTCTCCTCAGTTCATATCCTCCCCATAGTCTCCTCAGTTCATATCCTCCCCATAGTCTCCTCAGTTCATATCCTCCCCATATTCTCCTCGGTTCATATCCTTCCCATAGTCTCCTCAGTTTATAGTTCATTTTCTCCCCATAGTCTCCTCAGTTCATATCCTCCCCATAGTCTCCTCAGTTTATATCCTCCCCATAGTCTCCTCAGTTCATATCCTCCCCATAGTCTCCTCAGTTTATATCCTTCCCATAGTCTCCTCAGTTCATATCCTCCCCATAGTCTCCTCAGTTTTTATCCTCCCCATATTCTCCTCAGTTCATATACTCCCCATAGTCTCCTCAGTTCATATACTCCCCATAGTCTCCTCAGTTCATATACTCCCCATAGTCTCCTCAGTTCATATCCTCCCCGTAGTCTCTCCTCAGTTCATATCCTCCCCGTAGTCTCTCCTCAGTTCATATCCTCCCCGTAGTCTCCTCAGTTCATATCCTCCCGTAGTCTCCTCAGTTCATATCCTCCCCGTAGTCTCCTCAGTTCCTATCCTCCCCATAGTCTCCTCAGTTCCTATCCTCCCCATAGTCTCCTCAGATCATATCCTCCCCATAGTCTCCTCAGTTCATATCCTCCCCATGGTCTCTTCAGTTTACAGTTCATATCCTCCCCATAGTCTCCTCAGTTCATATCCTCACCATAGTCTCCTCAGTTTATAGTTCATATTCTCCCCATGTCTCCTCAGTTCATATCCTACCCATAGTCTCCTCAGTTCATATCCTCCATGTAGACTCCTCAGTTCATAGTCCATATCCTCCCCATAGTCTCCTCAGTTTATAGTTCATATTCTCCCCATAGTCTCTTCAGTTCATATCCTCCCCATAGTCTCCTCAGTTCATATCCTTCCCATAGTCTCCTCAGTTTATAGTTCATATTCTCCCCATAGTCTCCTGAGTTCACATCCTCCCCATAGTCTCCTCAGTTCAAAGCCTCCCCGTAGTCTCCTCAGTTCATATCCTCCCCGTAGTCTCCTCAGTTCATATCCTCCCATAGTCTCCTCAGTTCATATCCTCCCCGTAGTCTCCTCAGTTCATATTCTCCCCGTAGTCTCCTCAGTTCATATCCTCCCCGTAGTCTCCTCAGTTCATATCCTCCCCGTAGTCTCCTCAGTTCATATCCTCCCCGTAGTCTCTACTCAGTTCATATCCTCCCCGTAGTCTCTCCTCAGTTCATTTCCTCCCCGTAGTCTCCTCAGTTCATATCCTCCCGTAGTCTCCTCAGTTCATATCCTCCCCGTAGTCTCCTCAGTTCCTATCCTCCCCATAGTCTCCTCAGTTCCTATCCTCCCCATAGTCTCCTCAGATCATATCATCCCCATAGTCTCCTCAGTTCATATCCTCCCCATGGTCTCTTCAGTTTACAGTTCATATCCTCCCCATAGTCTCCTCAGTTCCTATCCTCCCCATAGTCTCCTCTGTTCCTATCCTCCCCATAGTCTCCTCAGTTCATATCCTCCCCATAGTCTCCTCAGTTTACAGTTAATATCCTCCCCATAGTCTCCTAAGTTTACAGTTAATATCCTCCCCATAGTCTCCTAAGTTTACAGTTCATATCCTCCCCATAGTCTCCTCAGTTCATATCCTCCCCATAGTCTCCTCAGTTTACAGTTCATATCCTCCCCATAGTCTCCTTAGTTCATATCCTCCCCATAGTCTCCTCAGTTTACAGTTCATATCCTCCCCATAGTCTTCTTAGTGTATAGTTCATATCCTCCCCATAGTCTCCTCAGTTTATATCATCCCCATAGTCTCCTCAGTTTATATCCTCCCCATAGTCTCCTCAGTTTATATCCTCCCCATAGTCTCCTCAGTTCATATCCTCCCCATAGTCTCCTCAGTTCATATCCTCCCCATAGTCTCCTCAGTTCATATCCTCCCCATAGTCTCCTCAGTTCATATCCTCCCCATATTCTCCTCGGTTCATATCCTTCCCATAGTCTCCTCAGTTTATAGTTCATTTTCTCCCCATAGTCTCCTCAGTTCATATCCTCCCCATAGTCTCCTCAGTTCATATCCTCCCCATAGTCTCCTCAGTTTATATCCTCCCCATAGTCTCCTCAATTCATATCCTCCCCATAGTCTCCTCAGTTTATATCCTTCCCATAGTCTCCTCAGTTCATATCCTCCCCATAGTCTCCTCAGTTTTTATCCTCCCCATATTCTCCTCAGTTCATATACTCCCCATAGTCTCCTCAGTTCATATACTCCCCATAGTCTCCTCAGTTCATATACTCCCCATAGTCTCCTCAGTTCATATCCTCCCCGTAGTCTCTCCTCAGTTCATATCCTCCCCGTAGTCTCTCCTCAGTTCATATCCTCCCCGTAGTCTCCTCAGTTCATATCCTCCCGTAGTCTCCTCAGTTCATATCCTCCCCGTAGTCTCCTCAGTTCCTATCCTCCCCATAGTCTCCTCAGTTCCTATCCTCCCCATAGTCTCCTCAGATCATATCCTCCCCATAGTCTCCTCAGTTCATATCCTCCCCATGGTCTCTTCAGTTTACAGTTCATATCCTCCCCATAGTCTCCTCAGTTCCTATCCTCCCCATAGTCTCCTCAGTTCCTATCCTCCCCATAGTCTCCTCTGTTCCTATTCTCCCCATAGTCTCCTCAGTTCATATCCTCCCCATAGTCTCCTCAGTTTACAGTTAATATCCTCCCCATAGTCTCCTCAGTTTACAGTTAATATCCTCACCATAGTCTCCTAAGTTTACAGTTCATATCCTCCCCATAGTCTCCTCAGTTCATATCCTCCCCATAGTCTCCTCAGTTCATATCCTCCCCATAGTCTCCTAAGTTTACAGTTAATATCCTCCCCATAGTCTCCTAAGTTTACAGTTAATATCCTCCCCATAGTCTCCTAAGTTTACAGTTCATATCCTCCCCATAGTCTCCTCAGTTTACAATTCATATCCTCCCCATAGTCTCCTCAGTTTACAGTTCATATCCTCCCCATAGTCTTCATATCCTCCCCATAGTCTCCTCAGTTCATATCCACCCCATAGTCTCCTCAGTTCATATCCACCCCATAGTCTCCTCAGTTCATATCCTCCCCATAGTCTCCTTAATTCATAGTCCATATCCTCCCCATAGTCTCCCCGAGTTTATAGTTCATATTCTCCCCATAGTCTCCTCAGTTCATATCCTCCCCATAGTCTCCTCAGTTCATATCCTCCCCGTAGACTCCTCAGTTCATAGTCCATATCCTCCCCATAGTCTCCCCAGTTTATAGTTCATATTCTCCTTATAGTCTCCTCAGTTTATAGTTCATATCCGCCCCATAGTCTCTTCAGTTCATATCCTCCCCATAGTCTCCTCAGTTCATATCCTCCCCATAGTCTCCTCAGTTCACATCCTCCCCATAGTCTCCTCAGTTCATATCCTCCCCATAGTCTCCTCAGTTCATATCCTGCCCATAGTCTCCTCAGTTCATATCCTCCCCATAGTCTCCTCAGTTCATTTCCTCCCCATAGTCTCCTCAGTTCCTATCCTCCCCATAGTCTCCTCAGTTCATAGTCCATAGTCTCCCCGAGTTTATAGTTCATATCCTCCCCGTAGTCTACTCAGTTCATATTCTCCCCATAGTCTACTCAGTTCATATCCTCCCCATAGTCTCCTCAGTTCATATCCTCACCATAGTCTCCTCAGTTTATAGTTCATATTCTCCCCATGTCTCCTCAGTTCATATCCTAACCATAGTCTCCTCAGTTCATATCCTCCATGTAGACTCCTCAGTTCATAGTCCATATCCTCCCCATAGTCTCCTCAGTTTATAGTTCATATTCTCCCCATAGTCTCTTGAGTTCATATCCTCCCCATAGTCTCCTCAGTTCATATCCTTCCCATAGTCTCCTCAGTTTATAGTTCATATTCTCCCCATAGTCTCCTGAGTTCACATCCTCCCCATAGTCTCCTCAGTTCAAAGCCTCCCCGTAGTCTCCTTAGTTCATATCCTCCCCATAGTCTCCTCAGTTTACAGTTCATATCCTCCCCATAGTCTTCTTAGTGTATAGTTCATATCCTCCCCATAGTCTCCTCAGTTTATATCATCCCCATAGTCTCCTCAGTTTATATCCTCCCCATAGTCTCCTCAGTTTATATCCTCCCCCATAGTCTCCTCAGTTCATATCCTCCCCATAGTCTCCTCAGTTCATATCCTCCCCATAGTCTCCTCAGTTCATATCCTCCCCATAGTCTCCTCAGTTCATATCCTCCCCATATTCTCCTCGGTTCATATCCTTCCCATAGTCTCCTCAGTATATAGTTCATTTTCTCCCCATAGTCTCCTCAGTTCATATCCTCCCCATAGTCTCATCAGTTCATATCCTCCCCATAGTCTCCTCAGTTTATATCCTCCCCATAGTCTCCTCAGTTCATATCCTCCCCATAGTCTCCTCAGTTTATATCCTTCCCATAGTCTCCTCAGTTTATATCCTCCCCATAGTCTCCTCAGTTTATATCCTCCCCATATTCTCCTCAGTTCATATACTCCCCATAGTCTCCTCAGTTCATATACTCCCCATAGTCTCCTCAGTTCATATACTCCCCATAGTCTCCTCAGTTCATATCCTCCCCATAGTCTCCTAAGTTTACAGTTCATATCCTCCCCATAGTCTCCTCAGTTTATAGTCCATATCCTCTCCATAGTCTCCTCAGTTCATATCCTCCCCATAGTCTCCTAAGTTTACAGTTCATATCCTCCCCATAGTCTCCTCAGTTTATAGTTCATTTTCTCCCAATTGTCTCCTCAGTTTATATCCTCTCCATAGTCTCCTCAGTTTACTGTTCATATCCTCCCCATTGTCTCCTCAGTTCATATCCTCCCCATAGTCTCCTCAGTTCATATGCTCCCCATAGTCTCCTCAGTTTACAGTTCATATACTCCCCATAGTCTCCTCAGTTTATATCCTCCCCATAGTCTCCTCAGTTCATATCCTCCCCATAGTCTCCTCAGTTTACAGTTTATATCCTCCCCATAGTCTCCTCAGTTCATTTCCTCCCCATAGTCTCCTCAGTTCCTATCCTCCCCATAGTCTCCTCAGTTCATAGTCCATAGTCTCCCCGAGTTTATAGTTCATATCCTCCCCGTAGTCTACTCAGTTCATATTCTCCCCATAGTCTACTCAGTTAATATCCTCCCCATAGTCTCCTAAGTTTACAGTTCATATCCTCCCAATAGTCTCCTCAGTTCCTATCCTCCCCATAGTCTCCTCAGTTTACAGTTCATATCCTCCCCATAGTCTCCTCAGTTTACAGTTCATATCCTCCCCATAGTCTCCTTAGTTCATATCCTCCCCATAGTCTCCTCAGTTTACAGTTCATATCCTCCCCATAGTCTTCTTAGTGTATAGTTCATATCCTCCCCATAGTCTCCTCAGTTTATATCATCCCCATAGTCTCCTCAGTTTATATCCTCCCCATAGTCTCCTCAGTTTATATCCTCCCCCATAGTCTCCTCAGTTCATATCCTCCCCATAGTCTCCTCAGTTCATATCCTCCCCATAGTCTCCTCAGTTCATATCCTCCCCATAGTCTCCTCAGTTCATATCCTCCCCATATTCTCCTCGGTTCATATCCTTCCCATAGTCTCCTCAGTATATAGTTCATTTTCTCCCCATAGTCTCCTCAGTTCATATCCTCCCCATAGTCTCATCAGTTCATATCCTCCCCATAGTCTCCTCAGTTCATATACTCCCCATAGTCTCCTCAGTTCATATCCTCCCCATAGTCTCCTAAGTTTACAGTTCATATCCTCCCCATAGTCTCCTCAGTTTATAGTCCATATCCTCTCCATAGTCTCCTCAGTTCATATCCTCCCCATAGTCTCCTAAGTTTACAGTTCATATCCTCCCCATAGTCTCCTCAGTTTATAGTTCATTTTCTCCCAATTGTCTCCTCAGTTTATATCCTCCCCATAGTCTCCTCAGTTTATAGTTCATTTCCTCCCATTTGTCTCCTCAGTTCATATCTTCCCCATAGTCTCCTCAGTTCATATGCTCCCCATAGTCTCCTCAGTTCACAGTTCATATCCTCCCCATAGTCTCCTCAGTTTACTGTTCATATCCTCCCCATTGTCTCCTCAGTTCATATCCTCCCCATAGTCTCCTCAGTTCATATGCTCCCCATAGTCTCCTCAGTTTACAGTTCATATACTCCCCATAGTCTCCTCAGTTTATATCCTCCCCATAGTCTCCTCAGTTCATATCCTCCCCATAGTCTCCTCAGTTCATATCCTCCCCATAGTCTCCTCAGTTCATATCCTTCACATAGTCTCCGCAGTTTATAGTTCATATCCTCCCCATAGTCTCCTCGTTTCATATCCTTCCCATAGTCTCCTCAGTTTATAGTTCATTTTCTCCACATAGACTCCTCAGTTCAAATCCTCCCCATAGTCTCCTCAGTTTACAGTTCATATCCTCCCCATAGTCTCCTCAGTTTATAGTTCATATCCTCCCCATAGTCACCTCAGTTCATATCCTCCCCATAGTCTCCTCAGTTTATATCCTCCCCATAGTCTCCTCAGTTCATATCCTCCCCATAGTCTCCTCAGTTTAAAGTCCATATCCTCCCCATAGTCTCCCTAGATTATAGTTCATATCCTCCCCATAGTCTCCTCAGTTCATATCCTCCCCATAGTCTCCTCAGTTTATAGTCCATATCCTCCCCATAGTCTCCCTAGTTTACAGTTCATATCCTCACCATAGTCTCCTAAGTTTACAGTTCATATCCTCCCCATAGTCTCCTCAGTTTATAGTCCATATCCTCCCCATAGTCTCCTCAGTTTATAGTTCATATCCTCCCCATAGTCTCCTCAGTTCATATCCTCCCCATAGTCTCCTCAGTTTAAATCCTTCCCATAGTCTCCTCAGTTCATATACTCCCCATAGTCTCCTCAGTTCATATACTCCCCATAGTCTCCTCAGTTCATATCCTCCCCATAGTCTCCTAAGTTTACAGTTCATATCCTCCCCATAGTCTCCTCAGTTTATAGTCCATATCCTTCCCATAGTCTCCTCAGTTCATATCCTCCCGTAGTCTCCTCAGTTCATATCCTCCCCGTAGTCTCCTCAGTTCATATCCTCCCCGTAGTCTCCTCAGTTCCTATCCTCCCCGTAGTCTCCTCAGTTCATATCCTCCCCGTAGTCTCTCCTCAGTTCATATCCTCCCCGTAGTCTCTCCTCAGTTCATATCCTCCCCGTAGTCTCCTCAGTTCATATCCTCCCGTAGTCTCCTCAGTTCCTATCCTCCCCATAGTCTCCTCAGGTCCTATCCTCCCCATAGTCTCCTCAGATCATATCTTCCCCATAGTCTCCTCAGATCATATCCTCCCCATAGTCTCCTCAGTTCATATCCTCCCCATGGTCTCTTCAGTTTACAGTTCATATCCTCCCCAGAGTCTCCTCAATTCCTATCCTCCCCATAGTCTCCTCAGTTCCTATCCTCCCCATAGTCTCCTCTGTTCCTATTCTCCCCATAGTCTCCTCAGTTCATATCCTCCCCATAGTCTCCTCAGTTTACAGTTCATATACTCCCCATAGTCTCCTCAGTTTATATCCTCCCCATAGTCTCCTCAGTTCATATCCTCCCCATAGTCTCCTCAGTTCATATCCTCCCCATAGTCTCCTCAGTTCATATCCTTCACATAGTCTCCGCAGTTTATAGTTCATATCCTCCCCATAGTCTCCTCGTTTCATATCCTTCCCATAGTCTCCTCAGTTTATAGTTCATTTTCTCCCCATAGTCTCCTCAGTTCAAATCCTCCCCATAGTCTCCTCAGTTTACAGTTCATATCCTCCCCATAGTCTCCTCAGTTCATTTTCTCCCCATAGTCTCCTCAGTTCAAATCCTCCCCATAGTCTCCTCAGTTTAAAGTCCATATCCTCCCCATAGTCTCCCTAGATTATAGTTCATATCCTCCCCATAGTCTCCTCAGTTCATATCCTCCCCATAGTCTCCTCAGTTTATAGTCCATATCCTCCCCATAGTCTCCCTAGTTTACAGTTCATATCCTCACCATAGTCTCCTAAGTTTACAGTTCATATCCTCCCCATAGTCTCCTCAGTTTATAGTCCATATCCTCCCCATAGTCTCCTCAGTTTATAGTTCATATCCTCCCCATAGTCTCCTCAGTTCATATCCTCCCCATAGTCTCCTCAGTTTAAATCCTTCCCATAGTCTCCTCAGTTCATATACTCCCCATAGTCTCCTCAGTTCATATACTCCCCATAGTCTCCTCAGTTCTATCCTCCCCATAGTCTCCTAAGTTTACAGTTCATATCCTCCCCATAGTCTCCTCAGTTTATAGTCCATATCCTTCCCATAGTCTCCTCAGTTCATATCCTCCCGTAGTCTCCTCAGTTCATATCCTCCCCGTAGTCTCCTCAGTTCATATCCTCCCCGTAGTCTCCTCAGTTCCTATCCTCCCCGTAGTCTCCTCAGTTCATATCCTCCCCGTAGTCTCTCCTCAGTTCATATCCTCCCCGTAGTCTCTCCTCAGTTCATATCCTCCCCGTAGTCTCCTCAGTTCATATCCTCCCGTAGTCTCCTCAGTTCATATCCTCCCCGTAGTCTCCTCAGTTCCTATCCTCCCCATAGTCTCCTCAGTTCCTATCCTCCCCATAGTCTCCTCAGATCATATCCTCCCCATAGTCTCCTCAGTTCATATCCTCCCCATGGTCTCTTCAGTTTACAGTTCATATCCTCCCCAGAGTCTCCTCAATTCCTATCCTCCCCATAGTCTCCTCAGTTCCTATCCTCCCCATAGTCTCCTCTGTTCCTATTCTCCCCATAGTCTCCTCAGTTCATATCCTCCCCATAGTCTCCTCAGTTTACAGTTAATATCCTCCCCATAGTCTCCTCAGTTTACAGTTAATATCCTCACCATAGTCTCCTAAGTTTACAGTTCATATCCTCCCCATAGTCTCCTCAGTTCATATCCTCCCCATAGTCTCCTCAGTTCATATCCTCCCCATAGTCTCCTAAGTTTACAGTTAATATCCTCCCCATAGTCTCCTAAGTTTACAGTTCATATCCTCCCCATAGTCTCCTCAGTGTACAGTTCATATCCTCCCCATAGTCTCCTCAGTTTACAGTTCATATCCTCCCCATAGTCTTCATATCCTCCCCATAGTCTCCTCAGTTCATATCCACCCCATAGTCTCCTCAGTTCATATCCACCCCATAGTCTCCTCAGTTCATATCCTCCCCATAGTCTCCTTAATTCATAGTCCATATCCTCCCCATAGTCTCCCCGAGTTTATAGTTCATATTCTCCCCATAGTCTCCTCAGTTCATATCCTCCCCATAGTCTCCTCAGTTCATATCCTCCCCGTAGACTCCTCAGTTCATAGTCCATATCCTCCCCATAGTCTCCCCAGTTTATAGTTCATATTCTCCTTATAGTCTCCTCAGTTTATAGTTCATATCCGCCCCATAGTCTCTTCAGTTCATATCCTCCCCATAGTCTCCTCAGTTCATATCCTCCCCATAGTCTCCTCAGTTCATATCCTCCCAATAGTCTCCTCAGTTCATATCCTCCCCATAGTCTCTTCAGTTCATATCCTCCCCATAGTCTCCTCAGTTCATATCCTGCCCATAGTCTCCTCAGTTCATATCCTCCCCATAGTCTCCTCAGTTCATTTCCTCCCCATAGTCTCCTCAGTTCCTATCCTCCCCATAGTCTCCTCAGTTCATAGTCCATAGTCTCCCCGAGTTTATAGTTCATATCCTCCCCGTAGTCTACTCAGTTCATATTCTCCCCATAGTCTACTCAGTTCAAATCCTCCCCATAGTCTCCTCAGTTCATATCCTCACCACAGTCTCCTCAGTTTATAGTTCATATTCTCCCCATGTCTCCTCAGTTCATATCCTACCCATAGTCTCCTCAGTTCATATCCTCCATGTAGACTCCTCAGTTCATAGTCAATATCCTCCCCATAGTCTCCTCAGTTTATAGTTCATATTCTCCCCATAGTCTCTTCAGTTCATATCCTCCCCATAGTCTCCTCAGTTCATATCCTTCCCATAGTCTCCTCAGTTTATAGTTCATATTCTCCCCATAGTCTCCTGAGTTCACATCCTCCCCATAGTCTCCTCAGTTCAAAGCCTCCCCGTAGTCTCCTCAGTTCATATCCTCCCCGTAGTCTCCTCAGTTCATATCCTCCCATAGTCTCCTCAGTTCATATCCTCCCCGTAGTCTCCTCAGTTCATATTCTCCCCGTAGTCTCCTCAGTTCATATCCTCCCCGTAGTCTCCTCAGTTCATATCCTCCCCGTAGTCTCCTCAGTTCATATCCTCCCCGTAGTCTCTACTCAGTTCATATCCTCCCCGTAGTCTCTCCTCAGTTCATATCCTCCCCGTAGTCTCCTCAGTTCATATCCTCCCGTAGTCTCCTCAGTTCATATCCTCCCCGTAGTCTCCTCAGTTCCTATCCTCCCCATAGTCTCCTCAGTTCCTATCCTCCCCATAGTCTCCTCAGATCATATCCTCCCCATAGTCTCCTCAGTTCATATCCTCCCCATGGTCTCTTCAGTTTACAGTTCATATCCTCCCCATAGTCTCCTCAGTTCCTATCCTCCCCATAGTCTCCTCTGTTCCTATCCTCCCCATAGTCTCCTCAGTTCATATCCTCCCCATAGTCTCCTCAGTTTACAGTTAATATCCTCCCCATAGTCTCCTAAGTTTACAGTTAATATCCTCCCCATAGTCTCCTAAGTTTACAGTTCATATCCTCCCCATAGTCTCCTCAGTTCATATCCTCCCCATAGTCTCCTCAGTTTACAGTTCATATCCTCCCCATAGTCTCCTCAGTTTACAGTTCATATCCTCCCCATAGTCTCCTTAGTTCATATCCTCCCCATAGTCTCCTCAGTTTACAGTTCATATCCTCCCCATAGTCTTCTTAGTGTATAGTTCATATCCTCCCCATAGTCTCCTCAGTTTATATCATCCCCATAGTCTCCTCAGTTTATATCCTCCCCATAGTCTCCTCAGTTTATATCCTCCCCATAGTCTCCTCAGTTCATATCCTCCCCATAGTCTCCTCAGTTCATATCCTCCCCATAGTCTCCTCAGTTCATATCCTCCCCATAGTCTCCTCAGTTCATATCCTCCCCATATTCTCCTCGGTTCATATCCTTCCCATAGTCTCCTCAGTTTATAGTTCATTTTCTCCCCATAGTCTCCTCAGTTCATATCCTCCCCATAGTCTCCTCAGTTCATATCCTCCCCATAGTCTCCTCAGTTTATATCCTCCCCATAGTCTCCTCAGTTCATATCCTCCCCATAGTCTCCTCAGTTTATATCCTTCCCATAGTCTCCTCAGTTCATATCCTCCCCATAGTCTCCTCAGTTTTTATCCTCCCCATATTCTCCTCAGTTCATATACTCCCCATAGTCTCCTCAGTTCATATACTCCCCATAGTCTCCTCAGTTCATATACTCCCCATAGTCTCCTCAGTTCATATCCTCCCCGTAGTCTCTCCTCAGTTCATATCCTCCCCGTAGTCTCTCCTCAGTTCATATCCTCCCCGTAGTCTCCTCAGTTCATATCCTCCCATAGTCTCCTCAGTTCATATCCTCCCCGTAGTCTCCTCAGTTCCTATCCTCCCCATAGTCTCCTCAGTTCCTATCCTCCCCATAGTCTCCTCAGATCATATCCTCCCCATAGTCTCCTCAGTTCATATCCTCCCCATGGTCTCTTCAGTTTACAGTTCATATCCTCCCCAGAGTCTCCTCAGTTCCTATCCTCCCCATAGTCTCCTCAGTTCCTATCCTCCCCATAGTCTCCTCTGTTCCTATTCTCCCCATAGTCTCCTCAGTTCATATCCTCCCCATAGTCTCCTCAGTTTACAGTTAATATCCTCCCCATAGTCTCCTCAGTTTACAGTTAATATCCTCACCATAGTCTCCTAAGTTTACAGTTCATATCCTCCCCATAGTCTCCTCAGTTCATATCCTCCCCATAGTCTCCTCAGTTCATATCCTCCCCATAGTCTCCTAAGTTTACAGTTAATATCCTCCCCATAGTCTCCTAAGTTTACAGTTAATATCCTCCCCATAGTCTCCTAAGTTTACAGTTCATATCCTCCCCATAGTCTCCTCAGTTTACAATTCATATCCTCCCCATAGTCTCCTCAGTTTACAGTTCATATCCTCCCCATAGTCTTCATATCCTCCCCATAGTCTCCTCAGTTCATATCCACCCCATACTCTCCTCAGTTCATATCCACCCCATAGTCTCCTCAGTTCATATCCTCCCCATAGTCTCCTTAATTCATAGTCCATATCCTCCCCATAGTCTTCCCGAGTTTATAGTTCATATTCTCCCCATAGTCTCCTCAGTTCATATCCTCCCCATAGTCTCCTCAGTTCATATCCTCCCCGTAGACTCCTCAGTTCATAGTCCATATCCTCCCCATAGTCTCCCCAGTTTATAGTTCATATTCTCCTTATAGTCTCCTCAGTTTATAGTTCATATCCGCCCCATAGTCTCTTCAGTTCATATCCTCCCCATAGTCTCCTCAGTTCATATCCTCCCCATAGTCTCCTCAGTTCATATCCTCCCCATAGTCTCCTCAGTTCATATCCTCCCCATAGTCTCTTCAGTTCATATCCTCCCCATAGTCTCCTCAGTTCATATCCTCCCCATAGTCTCCTCAGTTCATATCCTGCCCATAGTCTCCTCAGTTCATATCCTCCCCATAGTCTCCTCAGTTCATTTCCTCCCCATAGTCTCCTCAGTTCCTATCCTCCCCATAGTCTCCTCAGTTCATAGTCCATAGTCTCCCCGAGTTTATAGTTCATATCCTCCCCGTAGTCTACTCAGTTCATATTCTCCCCATAGTCTACTCAGTTCATATCCTCCCCATAGTCTCCTCAGTTCATATCCTCACCATAGTCTCCTCAGTTTATAGTTCATATTCTCCCCATGTCTCCTCAGTTCATATCCTACCCATAGTCTCCTCAGTTCATATCCTCCATGTAGACTCCTCAGTTCATAGTCCATATCCTCCCCATAGTCTCCTCAGTTTATAGTTCATATTCTCCCCATAGTCTCTTCAGTTCATATCCTCCCCATAGTCTCCTCAGTTCATATCCTTCCCATAGTCTCCTCAGTTTATAGTTCATATTCTCCCCATAGTCTCCTGATTTCACATCCTCCCCATAGTCTCCTCAGTTCAAAGCCTCCCCGTAGTCTCCTCAGTTCATATCCTCCAAGTAGTCTCCTCAGTTCATATCCTCCCATAGTCTCCTCAGTTCATATCCTCCCCGTAGTCTCCTCAGTTCATATTCTCCCCGTAGTCTCCTCAGTTCATATCCTCCCCGTAGTCTCCTCAGTTCATATCCTCCCCGTAGTCTCCTCAGTTCATATCCTCCCCGTAGTCTCTACTCAGTTCATATCCTCCCCGTAGTCTCTCCTCAGTTCATATCCTCCCCGTAGTCTCCTCAGTTCATATCCTCCCGTAGTCTCCTCAGTTCATATCCTCCCCGTAGTCTCCTCAGTTCCTATCCTCCCCATAGTCTCCTCAGTTCCTATCCTCCCCATAGTCTCCTCAGATCATATCCTCCCCATAGTCTCCTCAGTTCATATCCTCCCCATGGTCTCTTCAGTTTACAGTTCATATCCTCCCCATAGTCTCCTCAGTTCCTATCCTCCCCATAGTCTTCTCTGTTCCTATCCTCCCCATAGTCTCCTCACTTCATATCCTCCCCATAGTCTCCTCAGTTTACAGTTAATATCCTCCCCATAGTCTCCTAAGTTTACAGTTAATATCCTCCCCATTGTCTCCTAAGTTTACAGTTCATATCCTCCCCATAGTCTCCTCAGTTCATATCCTCCCCATAGTCTCCTCAGTTTACAGTTCATATCCTCCCCATAGTCTCCTCAGTTTACAGTTCATATCCTCCCCATAGTCTCCTTAGTTCATATCCTCCCCATAGTCTCCTCAGTTTACAGTTCATATCCTCCCCATAGTCTTCTTAGTGTATAGTTCATATCCTCCCCATAGTCTCCTCAGTTTATATCATCCCCATAGTCTCCTCAGTTTATATCCTCCCCATAGTCTCCTCAGTTTATATCCTCCCCATAGTCTCCTCAGTTCATATCCTCCCCATAGTCTCCTCAGTTCATATCCTCCCCATAGTCTCCTCAGTTCATATCCTCCCCATAGTCTCCTCAGTTCATATCCTCCCCATATTCTCCTCGGTTCATATCCTTCCCATAGTCTCCTCAGTTTATAGTTCATTTTCTCCCCATAGTCTCCTCTGTTCATATCCTCCCCATAGTCTCCTCAGTTCATATCCTCCCCATAGTCTCCTCAGTTTATATCCTCCCCATAGTCTCCTCAGTTCATATCCTCCCCATAGTCTCCTCAGTTTATATCCTTCCCATAGTCTCCTCAGTTCATATCCTCCCCATAGTCTCCTCAGTTTTTATCCTCCCCATATTCTCCTCAGTTCATATACTCCCCATAGTCTCCTCAGTTCATATACTCCCCATAGTCTCCTCAGTTCATATACTCCCCATAGTCTCCTCAGTTCATATCCTCCCCGTAGTCTCTCCTCAGTTCATATCCTCCCCGTAGTCTCTCCTCAGTTCATATCCTCCCCGTAGTCTCCTCAGTTCATATCCTCCCATAGTCTCCTCAGTTCATATCCTCCCCGTAGTCTCCTCAGTTCCTATCCTCCCCATAGTCTCCTCAGTTCCTATCCTCCCCATAGTCTCCTCAGATCATATCCTCCCCATAGTCTCCTCAGTTCATATCCTCCCCATGGTCTCTTCAGTTTACAGTTCATATCCTCCCCAGAGTCTCCTCAGTTCCTATCCTCCCCATAGTCTCCTCAGTTCCTATCCTCCCCATAGTCTCCTCTGTTCCTATTCTCCCCATAGTCTCCTCAGTTCATATCCTCCCCATAGTCTCCTCAGTTTACAGTTAATATCCTCCCCATAGTCTCCTCAGTTTACAGTTAATATCCTCACCATAGTCTCCTAAGTTTACAGTTCATATCCTCCCCATAGTCTCCTCAGTTCATATCCTCCCCATAGTCTCCTCAGTTCATATCCTCCCCATAGTCTCCTAAGTTTACAGTTAATATCCTCCCCATAGTCTCCTAAGTTTACAGTTAATATCCTCCCCATAGTCTCCTAAGTGTACAGTTCATATCCTCCCCATAGTCTCCTCAGTTTACAATTCATATCCTCCCCATCGTCTCCTCAGTTTACAGTTCATATCCTCCCCATAGTCTTCATATCCTCCCCATAGTCTCCTCAGTTCATATCCACCCCATAGTCTCCTCAGTTCATATCCACCCCATAGTCTCCTCAGTTCATATCCTCCCCATAGTCTCCTTAATTCATAGTCCATATCCTCCCCATAGTCTCCCCGAGTTTATAGTTCATATTCTCCCCATAGTCTCCTCAGTTCATATCCTCCCCATAGTCTCCTCAGTTCATATCCTCCCCGTAGACTCCTCAGTTCATAGTCCATATCCTCCCCATAGTCTCCCCAGTTTATAGTTCATATTCTCCTTATAGTCTCCTCAGTTTATAGTTCATATCCGCCCCATAGTCTCTTCAGTTCATATCCTCCCCATAGTCTCCTCAGTTCATATCCTCCCCATAGTCTCCTCAGTTCATATCCTCCCCATAGTCTCCTCAGTTCATATCCTCCCCATAGTCTCTTCAGTTCATATCCTCCCCATAGTCTCCTCAGTTCATATCCTCCCCATAGTCTCCTCAGTTCATATCCTGCCCATAGTCTCCTCAATTCATATCCTCCCCATAGTCTCCTCAGTTCATTTCCTCCCCATAGTCTCCTCAGTTCCTATCCTCCCCATAGTCTCCTCAGTTCATAGTCCATAGTCTCCCCGAGTTTATAGTTCATATCCTCCCCGTAGTCTACTCAGTTCATATTCTCCCCATAGTCTACTCAGTTCATATCCTCCCCATAGTCTCCTCAGTTCATATCCTCACCATAGTCTCCTCAGTTTATAGTTCATATTCTCCCCATGTCTCCTCAGTTCATATCCTCCCGTAGTCTCCTCAGTTCATATCCTCCCCGTAGTCTCCTCAGTTCCTATCCTCCCCATAGTCTCCTCAGTTCCTATCCTCCCCATAGTCTCCTCAGATCATATCCTCCCCATAGTCTCCTCAGTTCATATCCTCCCCATGGTCTCTTCAGTTTACAGTTCATATCCTCCCCATAGTCTCCTCAGTTCCTATCCTCCCCATAGTCTCCTCTGTTCCTATCCTCCCCATAGTCTCCTCACTTCATATCCTCCCCATAGTCTCCTCAGTTTACAGTTAATATCCTCCCCATAGTCTCCTCAGTTTACAGTTCATATCCTCCCCATAGTCTCCTCAGTTTACAGTTCATATCCTCCCCAAATTCTTCTTAGTGTATAGTTCATATCCTCCCCATAGTCTCCTCAGTTTATATCATCCCCATAGTCTCCTCAGTTTATATCCTCCCCATAGTCTCCTCAGTTTATATCCTCCCCATAGTCTCCTCAGTTCATATCCTCCCCATAGTCTCCTCAGTTCATATCCTCCCCATAGTCTCCTCAGTTCATATCCTCCCCATAGTCTCCTCAGTTCATATCCTCCCCATATTCTCCTCGGTTCATATCCTTCCCATAGTCTCCTCAGTTTATAGTTCATTTTCTCCCCATAGTCTCCTCAGTTCATATCCTCCAAATAGTCTCCTCAGTTCATATCCTCCCCATAGTCTCCTCAGTTTATATCCTCCCCATAGTCTCCTCAGTTCATATCCTCCCCATAGTCTCCTCAGTTTATATCCTTCCCATAGTCTCCTCAGTTCATATCCTCCCCATAGTCTCCTCAGTTTTTATCCTCCCCATATTCTCCTCAGTTCATATACTCCCCATAGTCTCCTCAGTTCATATACTCCCCATAGTCTCCTCAGTTCATATACTCCCCATAGTCTCCTCAGTTCATATCCTCCCCGTAGTCTCTCCTCAGTTCATATCCTCCCCGTAGTCTCTCCTCAGTTCATATCCTCCCCGTAGTCTCCTCAGTTCATATCCTCCCATAGTCTCCTCAGTTCATATCCTCCCCGTAGTCTCCTCAGTTCCTATCCTCCCCATAGTCTCCTCAGTTCCTATCCTCCCCATAGTCTCCTCAGATCATATCCTCCCCATAGTCTCCTCAGTTCATATCCTCCCCATGGTCTCTTCAGTTTACAGTTCATATCCTCCCCAGAGTCTCCTCAGTTCCTATCCTCCCCATAGTCTCCTCAGTTCCTATCCTCCTCATAGTCTCCTCTGTTCCTATTCTCCACATAGTCTCCTCAGTTCATATCCTCCCCATAGTCTCCTCAGTTTACAGTTAATATCCTCCCCATAGTCTCCTCAGTTTACAGTTAATATCCTCACCATAGTCTCCTAAGTTTACAGTTCATATCCTCCCCATAGTCTCCTCAGTTCATATCCTCCCCATAGTCTCCTCAGTTCATATCCTCCCCATAGTCTCCTAAGTTTACAGTTAATATCCTCCCCATAGTCTCCTCAGTTTTTATCCTCCCCATATTCTCCTCAGTTCATATACTCCCCATAGTCTCCTCAGTTCATATACTCCCCATAGTCTCCTCAGTTCATATACTCCCCATAGTCTCCTCAGTTTATATCCTCCCCATAGTCTCCTAAGTTTACAGTTCATATCCTCCCCATAGTCTCCTCAGTTTATAGTCCATATCCTCCCCATAGTCTCCTCAGTTCATATCCTCCCCATAGTCTCCTCAGTTTATAGTTCATTTTCTCCCCTTAGTCTCCTCAGTTTATAGTTCATTTCCTCCCATTTGTCTCCTCAGTTCATATCTTCCCCATAGTCTCCTCAGTTCATATGCTCCCCATAGTTCCTTAATTCATAGTCCATATCCTCCCCATAGTCTCCCCGAGTTTATAGTTCATATTCTCACCATAGTCTCCTCAGTTCATATCCTCCCCATAGTCTCCTCAGTTCATATCCTCCCCATAGTCTCCTCAGTTCATATCCTCCCCATAGTCTCTTCAGTTCACATCCTCCCCATAGTCTCCTCAGTTCATATCCTCCCCATAGTCTCCTCAGTTCATATCCTGCCCATAGTCTCCTCAGTTCAGATCCTCCCCATAGTCTCCTCAGTTCATTTCCTCCCCATAGTCTCCTCAGTTCCTATCCTCCCCATAGTCTCCTCAGTTCATAGTCCATAGTCTCCCCGAGTTTATAGTTCATATCCTCCCCGTAGTCTACTCAGTTCATATTCTCCCCATAGTCTACTCAGTTCATATCCTCCCCATAGTCTCCTCAGTTCATATCCTCCCCATAGTCTCCTCAGTTCATTTCCTCCCCATAGTCTCCTCAGTTCCTATCCTCCCCATAGTCTCCTCAGTTCATAGTCCATAGTCTCCCCGAGTTTATTGTTCATATCCTCCCCGTAGTCTACTCAGTTCATATCCTCCCCGTAGTCTCCTCAGTTCCTATCCTCCCCATAGTCTCCTCAGTTCCTATCCTCCCCATAGTCTCCTCAGATCATATCCTCCCCATAGTCTCCTCAGTTCATATCCTCCCCATGGTCTCTTCAGTTTACAGTTCATATCCTCCCCATAGTCTCCTCAGTTCCTATCCTCCCCATAGTCTCCTCTGTTCCTATCCTCCCCATAGTCTCCTCACTTCATATCCTCCCCATAGTCTCCTCAGTTTACAGTTAATATCCTCCCCATAGTCTCCTAAGTTTACAGTTAATATCCTCCCCATAGTCTCCTAAGTTTACAGTTCATATCCTCCCCATAGTCTCCTCAGTTCATATCCTCCCCATAGTCTCCTCAGTTTACAGTTCATATCCTCCCCATAGTCTCCTCAGTTTACAGTTCATATCCTCCCCATAGTCTCCTTAGTTCATATCCTCCCCATAGTCTCCTCAGTTTACAGTTCATATCCTCCCCAAATTCTTCTTAGTGTATAGTTCATATCCTCCCCATAGTCTCCTCAGTTTATATCATCCCCATAGTCTCCTCAGTTTATATCCTCCCCATAGTCTCCTCAGTTTATATCCTCCCCATAGTCTCCTCAGTTCATATCCTCCCCATAGTCTCCTCAGTTCATATCCTCCCCATAGTCTCCTCAGTTCATATCCTCCCCATAGTCTCCTCAGTTCATATCCTCCCCATATTCTCCTCGGTTCATATCCTTCCCATAGTCTCCTCAGTTTATAGTTCATTTTCTCCCCATAGTCTCCTCAGTTCATATCCTCCCCATAGTCTCCTCAGTTCATATCCTCCCCATAGTCTCCTCAGTTTATATCCTCCCCATAGTCTCCTCAGTTCATATCCTCCCCATAGTCTCCTCAGTTTATATCCTTCCCATAGTCTCCTCAGTTCATATCCTCCCCATAGTCTCCTCAGTTTTTATCCTCCCCATATTCTCCTCAGTTCATATACTCCCCATAGTCTCCTCAGTTCATATACTCCCCATAGTCTCCTCAGTTCATATACTCCCCATAGTCTCCTCAGTTCATATCCTCCCCGTAGTCTCTCCTCAGTTCATATCCTCCCCGTAGTCTCTCCTCAGTTCATATCCTCCCCGTAGTCTCCTCAGTTCATATCCTCCCATAGTCTCCTCAGTTCATATCCTCCCCGTAGTCTCCTCAGTTCCTATCCTCCCCATAGTCTCCTCAGTTCCTATCCTCCCCATAGTCTCCTCAGATCATATCCTCCCCATAGTCTCCTCAGTTCATATCCTCCCCATGGTCTCTTCAGTTTACAGTTCATATCCTCCCCAGAGTCTCCTCAGTTCCTATCCTCCCCTTAGTCTCCTCAGTTCCTATCCTCCCCATAGTCTCCTCTGTTCCTATTCTCCCCATAGTCTCCTCAGTTCATATCCTCCCCATAGTCTCCTCAGTTTACAGTTAATATCCTCCCCATAGTCTCCTCAGTTTACAGTTAATATCCTCACCATAGTCTCCTAAGTTTACAGTTCATATCCTCCCCATAGTCTCCTCAGTTCATATCCTCCCCATAGTCTCCTCAGTTCATATCCTCCCCATAGTCTCCTAAGTTTACAGTTAATATCCTCCCCATAGTCTCCTAAGTTTACAGTTAATATCCTCCCCATAGTCTCCTAAGTTTACAGTTCATATCCTCCCCATAGTCTCCTCAGTTTACAATTCATATCCTCCCCATAGTCTCCTCAGTTTACAGTTCATATCCTCCCCATAGTCTTCATATCCTCCCCATAGTCTCCTCAGTTCATATCCACCCCATAGTCTCCTCAGTTCATATCCACCCCATAGTCTCCTCAGTTCATATCCTCCCCATAGTCTCCTTAATTCATAGTCCATATCCTCCCCATAGTCTCCCCGAGTTTATAGTTCATATTCTCCCCATAGTCTCCTCAGTTCATATCCTTCCCATAGTCTCCTCAGTTCATATCCTCCCCATAGTCTCCTCAGTTTTTATCCTCCCCATATTCTCCTCAGTTCATATACTCCCCATAGTCTCCTCAGTTCATATACTCCCCATAGTCTCCTCAGTTCATATACTCCCCATAGTCTCCTCAGTTCATATCCTCCCCATAGTCTCCTAAGTTTACAGTTCATATCCTCCCCATAGTCTCCTCAGTTTATAGTCCATATCCTCCCCATAGTCTCCTCAGTTCATATCCTCCCCATAGTCTCCTAAGTTTACAGTTCATATCCTCCCCATAGTCTCCTCAGTTTATAGTTCATTTTCTCCCCTTAGTCTCCTCAGTTTATAGTTCATTTACTCCCATTTGTCTCCTCAGTTCATATCTTCCCCATAGTCTCCTCAGTTCATATGCTCCCCATAGTTCCTTAATTCATAGTCCATATCCTCCCCATAGTCTCCCCGAGTTTATAGTTCATATTCTCACCATAGTCTCCTCAGTTCATATCCTCCCCATAGTCTCCTCAGTTCATATCCTCCCCGTAGACTCCTCAGTTCATAGTCCATATCCTCCCCATAGTCTCCCCAGTTTATAGTTCATATTCTCCTTATAGTCTCCTCAGTTTATAGTTCATATCCGCCCCATAGTCTCTTCAGTTCATATCCTCCCCATAGTCTCCTCAGTTCATATCCTCCCCATAGTCTCCTCAGTTCATATCCTCCCCATAGTCTCCTCAGTTCATATCCTCCCCATAGTCTCTTCAGTTCACATCCTCCCCATAGTCTCCTCAGTTCATATCCTCCCCATAGTCTCCTCAGTTCATATCCTGCCCATAGTCTCCTCAGTTCAGATCCTCCCCATAGTCTCCTCAGTTCATTTCCTCCCCATAGTCTCCTCAGTTCCTATCCTCCCCATAGTCTCCTCAGTTCATAGTCCATAGTCTCCCCGAGTTTATAGTTCATATCCTCCCCGTAGTCTACTCAGTTCATATTCTCCCCATAGTCTACTCAGTTCATATCCTCCCCATAGTCTCCTCAGTTCATATCCTCCCCATAGTCTCCTCAGTTCATTTCCTCCCCATAGTCTCCTCAGTTCCTATCCTCCCCATAGTCTCCTCAGTTCATAGTCCATAGTCTCCCCGAGTTTATTGTTCATATCCTCCCCGTAGTCTACTCAGTTCATATTCTCCCCATAGTCTACTCAGTTCATATCCTCCCCATAGTCTCCTCAGTTCATATCCTAACCATAGTCTCCTCAGTTCATATCCTCCATGTAGACTCCTCAGTTCATAGTCCATATCCTCCCCATAGTCTCCTCAGTTTATAGTTCATATTCTCCCCATAGTCTCTTGAGTTCATATCCTCCCCATAGTCTCCTCAGTTCATATCCTTCCCATAGTCTCCTCAGTTTATAGTTCATATTCTCCCCATAGTCTCCTGAGTTCACATCCTCCCCATAGTCTCCTCAGTTCAAAGCCTCCCCGTAGTCTCCTCAGTTCATATCCTCCCCGTAGTCTCCTCAGTTCATATCCTCCCGTAGTCTCCTCAGTTTATATCCTCCCCGTAGTCTCCTCAGTTCATATTCTCCCCGTAGTCTCCTCAGTTCATATCCTCCCCGTAGTCTCCTCAGTTCATATCCTCCCCGTAGTCTCCTCAGTTCATATCATCCCCATAGTCTCCTCAGTTCATATGCTCCCCATAGTCTCCTCAGTTTACAGTTCATATCCTCCCCATAGTCTCCTCAGTTTACTGTTCATATCCTCCCCATAGTCTCCTCAGTTCATATCCTCCCCATATTCTCCTCGGTTCATATCCTTCCCATAGTCTCCTCAGTTTATAGTTCATTTTCTCCCCATAGTCTCCTCAGTTCATATCCTCCCCATAGTCTCCTCAGTTCATATCCTCCCCATAGTCTCCTCAGTTTATATCCTCCCCATAGTCTCCTCAGTTCATATCCTCCCCATAGTCTCCTCAGTTTATATCCTTCCCATAGTCTCCTCAGTTCAAATCCTCCCCATAGTCTCCTCAGTTTTTATCCTCCCCATATTCTCCTCAGTTCATATACTCCCCATAGTCTCCTCAGTTCATATACTCCCCATAGTCTCCTCAGTTCATATACTCCCCATAGTCTCCTCAGTTCATATCCTCCCCATAGTCTCCTAAGTTTACAGTTCATATCCTCCCCATAGTCTCCTCAGTTTATAGTCCATATCCTCCCCATAGTCTCCTCAGTTCATATCCTCCCCATAGTCTCCTAAGTTTACAGTTCATATCCTCCCCATAGTCTCCTCAGTTTATAGTTCATTTTCTCCCCTTAATCTCCTCAGTTTATAGTTCATTTCCTCCCATTTGTCTCCTCAGTTCATATCTTCCCCATAGTCTCCTCAGTTCATATGCTCCCCATAGTTCCTTAATTCATAGTCCATATCCTCCCCATAGTCTCCCCGAGTTTATAGTTCATATTCTCACCATAGTCTCCTCAGTTCATATCCTCCCCATAGTCTCCTCAGTTCTTATCCTCCCCGTAGACTCCTCAGTTCATAGTCCATATCCTCCCCATAGTCTCCCCAGTTTATAGTTCATATTCTCCTTATAGTCTCCTCAGTTTATAGTTCATATCCGCCCCATAGTCTCTTCAGTTCATATCCTCCCCATAGTCTCCTCAGTTCATATCCTCCCCATAGTCTCCTCAGTTCATATCCTCCCCATAGTCTCCTCAGTTCATATCCTCCCCAAAGTCTCTTCTGTTCACATCCTCCCCATAGTCTCCTCAGTTCATATCCTCCCCATAGTCTCCTCAGTTCATATCCTGCCCATAGTCTCCTCAGTTCATATCCTCCCCATAGTCTCCTCAGTTCATTTCCTCCCCATAGTCTCCTCAGTTCCTATCCTCCCCATAGTCTCCTCAGTTCATAGTCCATAGTCTCCCCGAGTTTATAGTTCATATCCTCCCCGTAGTCTACTCAGTTCATATTCTCCCCATAGTCTACTCAGTTCATATCCTCCCCATAGTCTCCTCAGTTCATATCCTCACCATAGTCTCCTCAGTTTATAGTTCATATTCTCCCCATGTCTCCTCAGTTCATATCCTAACCATAGTCTCCTCAGTTCATATCCTCCATGTAGACTCCTCAGTTCATAGTCCATATCCTCCCCATAGTCTCCTCAGTTTATAGTTCATATTCTCCCCATAGTCTCTTGAGTTCATATCCTCCCCATAGTCTCCTCAGTTCATATCCTTCCCATAGTCTCCTCAGTTTATAGTTCATATTCTCCCCATAGTCTCCTGAGTTCACATCCTCCCCATAGTCTCCTCAGTTCAAAGCCTCCCCGTAGTCTCCTCAGTTCATATCCTCCCCGTAGTCTCCTCAGTTCATATCCTCCCGTAGTCTCCTCAGTTCATATCCTCCCCGTAGTCTCCTCAGTTCATATTCTCCCCGTAGTCTCCTCAGTTCATATCCTCCCCGTAGTCTCCTCAGTTCATATCCTCCCCGTAGTCTCCTCAGTTCATATCCTCCCCGTAGTCTCCTCAGTTCATATCCTCCCCGTAGTCTCCTCAGTTCATATCCTCCCCGTAGTCTCCTCAGTTCATATCCTCCCCGTAGTCTCTCCTCAGTTCATATCCTCCCCGTAGTCTCTCCTCAGTTCATATCCTCCCCGTAGTCTCCTCAGTTCATATCCTCCCGTAGTCTCCTCAGTTCATATCCTCCCCGTAGTCTCCTCAGTTCCTATCCTCCCCATAGTCTCCTCAGTTCCTATCCTCCCCATAGTCTCCTCAGTTCATATCCTCCCCATAGTCTCCTCAGTTCATATCCTCCCCAAAGTCTCTTCTGTTCACATCCTCCCCATAGTCTCCTCAGTTCATATCCTCCCCATAGTCTCCTCAGTTCATATCCTGCCCATAGTCTCCTCAGTTCATATCCTCCCCATAGTCTCCTCAGTTCATTTCCTCCCCATAGTCTCCTCAGTTCCTATCCTCCCCATAGTCTCCTCAGTTCATAGTCCATAGTCTCCCCGAGTTTATAGTTCATATCCTCCCCGTAGTCTACTCAGTTCATATTCTCCCCATAGTCTACTCAGTTCATATCCTCCCCATAGTCTCCTCAGTTCATATCCTCACCATAGTCTCCTCAGTTTATAGTTCATATTCTCCCCATGTCTCCTCAGTTCATATCCTAACCATAGTCTCCTCAGTTCATATCCTCCATGTAGACTCCTCAGTTCATAGTCCATATCCTCCCCATAGTCTCCTCAGTTTATAGTTCATATTCTCCCCATAGTCTCTTGAGTTCATATCCTCCCCATAGTCTCCTCAGTTCATATCCTTCCCATAGTCTCCTCAGTTTATAGTTCATATTCTCCCCATAGTCTCCTGAGTTCACATCCTCCCCATAGTCTCCTCAGTTCAAAGCCTCCCCGTAGTCTCCTCAGTTCATATCCTCCCCGTAGTCTCCTCAGTTCATATCCTCCCGTAGTCTCCTCAGTTCATATCCTCCCCGTAGTCTCCTCAGTTCATATTCTCCCCGTAGTCTCCTCAGTTCATATCCTCCCCGTAGTCTCCTCAGTTCATATCCTCCCCGTAGTCTCCTCAGTTCATATCCTCCCCGTAGTCTCCTCAGTTCATATCCTCCCCGCAGTCTCCTCAGTTCATATCCTCCCCGTAGTCTCCTCAGTTCATATCCTCCCCGTAGTCTCTCCTCAGTTCATATCCTCCCCGTAGTCTCTCCTCAGTTCATATCCTCCCCGTAGTCTCCTCAGTTCATATCCTCCCGTAGTCTCCTCAGTTCATATCCTCCCCGTAGTCTCCTCAGTTCCTATCCTCCCCATAGTCTCCTCAGTTCCTATCCTCCCCATAGTCTCCTCAGTTCATATCCTCCCCATAGTCTCCTCAGTTTACAGTTAATATCCTCCCCATAGTCTCCTAAGTTTACAGTTAATATCCTCCCCATAGTCTCCTAAGTTTACAGTTCATATCCTCCCCATAGTCTCCTCAGTTCATATCCTCCCCATAGTCTCCTCAGTTTACAGTTCATATCCTCCCCATAGTCTCCTCAGTTTACAGTTCATATCCTCCCCATAGTCTCCTTAGTTCATATCCTCCACATAGTCTCCTCAGTTTACAGTTCATATCCTCCCCATAGTCTTCTTAGTGTATAGTTCATATCCTCCCCATAGTCTCCTCAGTTTATATCATCCCCATAGTCTCCTCAGTTTATATCCTCCCCATAGTCTCCTCAGTTTATATCCTCCCCCATAGTCTCCTCACTTCATATCCTCCCCATAGTCTCCTCAGTTCATATCCTCCCCATAGTCTCCTCAGTTCATATCCTCCCCATAGTCTCCTCAGTTCATATCCTCCCCATATTCTCCTCGGTTCATATCCTTCCCATAGTCTCCTCAGTATATAGTTCATTTTCTCCCCATAGTCTCCTCAGTTCATATCCTCCCCATAGTCTCCTCAGTTCATATCCTCCCCATAGTCTCCTCGGTTCATATCCTTCCCATAGTCTCCTCAGTTTATAGTTCATTTTCTCCCCATAGTCTCCTCAGATTATATCCTTCCCATAGTCTCCTCAGTTCATATCCTCCCCATAGTCTCCTCAGTTTATATCCTCCCCATATTCTCCTCAGTTCATATACTCCCCATAGTCTCCTCAGTTCATATACTCCCCATAGTCTCCTCAGTCCATATCCTCCCCATAGTCTCCTCAGTTCATATCCTCCCCATAGTCTCCTAAGTTTACAGTTCATATCCTCCCCATAGTCTCCTCAATATATAGTTCATTTTCTCCCCATAGTCTCCTCAGTTCATATCCTCCCCATAGTCTCCTCAGTTTATAGTTCATTTCCTCCCCATTGTCTCCTCAGTTCATATCTTCCCCATAGTCTCCTCAGTTCATATGCTCCCCATAGTCTCTTCAGTTTACAGTTCATATCCTCCCCATAGTCTCCTCAGTTTACATTTCATATCCTCCCCATTGTCTCCTCAGTTCATATCCTCCCCATAGTCTCCTCAGTTCATATGCTCCCCATAGTCTCCTCAGTTTACAGTTCATATACTCCCCATAGTCTCCTCAGTTCATGTCCTCCCCATAGTCTCCTCAGTTCATATCCTCCCCATAGTCTCCTCAGTTCATATCCTCCCCATAGTCTCCTCAGTTCATATCCTCCCCATATTCTCCTCGGTTCATATCCTTCCCATAGTTTCCTCAGTTTATAGTTCATTTTCTCCCCATAGTCTCCTCAGTTCATATCCTCCCCATAGTCTCCTCAGTTCATATCCTCCCCATAGTCTCCTCAGTTTATATCCTCCCCATAGTCTCCTCAGTTCATATCCTCCCCATAGTCTCCTCAGTTTATATCCTTCCCATAGTCTCCTCAGTTTATATCCTCCCCATAGTCTCCTCAGTTTATATCCTCCCCATATTCTCCTCAGTTCATATACTCCCCATAGTCTCCTCAGTTCATATACTCCCCATAGTCTCCTCAGTTCATATCCTCCCCATAGTCTCCTAAGTTTACAGTTCATATCCTCCCCATAGTCTCCTCAGTTTATAGTCCATATCCTCCCCATAGTCTCCTCAGTTCATATCCTCCCCATAGTCTCCTAAGTTTACAGTTCATATCCTCCCCATAGTCTCCTCAGTTTATAGTTCATTTTGTCCCCATAGTCTCCTCTGTTCATATCCTCCCCATAGTCTCCTCAGTTTATAGTTCATTTCCAAACCATTGTCTCCTCAGTTCATATCATCCCCATAGTCTCCTCAGTTCATATGCTCCCCATAGTCTCCTCAGTTTACAGTTCATATCCTCCCCATAGTCTCCTCAGTTTACTGTTCATATCCTCCCCATTGTCTCCTCAGTTCATATCCTCCCCATAGTCTCCTCAGTTCATATGCTCCCCATAGTCTCCTCAGTTTACAGTTCATATACTCCCCATAGTCTCCTCAGTTTATATCCTCCCCATAGTCTCCTCAGTTCATATCCTCCCCATAGTCTCCTCAGTTCATATCCTCCCCATAGTCTCCTCAGTTCATATCCTTCACATAGTCTCCGCAGTTTATAGTTCATATCCTCCCCATAGTCTCCTCGTTTCATATCCTTCCCATAGTCTCCTCAGTTTATAGTTCATATGCTCCCCATAGTCTCCTCAGTTTACAGTTCATATACTCCCCATAGTCTCCTCAGTTTATATCCTCCCCATAGTCTCCTCAGTTCATATCCTCCCCATAGTCTCCTCAGTTCATATCCTCCCCATAGTCTCCTCAGTTCATATCCTCACCATAGTCTCCTCAGTTTATAGTTCATATTCTCCCCATGTCTCCTCAGTTCATATCCTACCCATAGTCTCCTCAGTTCATATCCTCCCCATAGTCTCCTCAGTTCATATCCTCACCATAGTCTCCTCAGTTTATAGTTCATATTCTCCCCATAGTCTCCTCAGTTCATATCCTCCCAATAGTCTCCTCAGTTTATAGTTCATTTCCTCCCCATTGTCTCATCAGTTCATATCTTCCCCATAGTCTCCTCAGTTCATATGCTCCCCATAGTCTCCTAAGTTTACAGTTCATATCCTCCCCATAGTCTCCTCAGTTTACTGTTCATATCCTCCCCATTGTCTCCTCAGTTCATATCCTCCCCATTGTCTCCTCAGTTCATATGCTCCCCATAGTCTCCTCAGTTTACAGTTCATATACTCCCCATAGTCTCCTCAGTTCATAGTCCATATTTCCTCCCCTAAGTCTCCTCAGTATGTAGTTCATATTCTCCCCATAGTCTCCTCAGTTCATATCCTCCCCATAGTCTCCTCAGTTTACAGTTCATATCCTCCCCATAGTCTTCATATCCTCCCCATAGTCTCCACAGTTCATATCCACCCCATAGTCTCCTCAGTTCATATCCACCCCATAGTCTCCTCAGTTCATATCCTCCCCATAGTCTCCTCAATTCATAGTCCATATCCTCCCCATAGTCTCCCCGAGTTTATAGTTCATATTCTCCCCATAGTCTCCTCAGTTCATATCCTCCCCATAGTCTCCTCAGTTCATATCCTCCCCGTAGACTCCTCAGTTCATAGTCCATATCCTCCCCATAGTCTCCCCAGTTTATAGTTCATATTCTCCTTATAGTCTCCTCAGTTTATAGTTCATATCCGCCCCATAGTCTCTTCAGTTCATATTCTCCCCATAGTCTCCTCAGTTCATATCCTCCCCATAGTCTCCTCAGTTCTGTTCCTCCCCATGATCTCTTCAGTTCATATCCTCCCCATAGTCTCCTCAGTTCATATCCTCCCCATAGTCTCCTCAGTTCATATCCTGCCCATAGTCTCCTCAGTTCATATCCTCCCCATAGTCTCCTCAGTTCATTTCCTCCCCATAGTCTCCTCAGTTCCTATCCTCCCCATAGTCTCCTCAGTTCATAGTCCATAGTCTCCCCGAGTTTATAGTTCATATCCTCCCCGTAGTCTACTCAGTTCATATTATCCCCATAGTCTACTCACATCATATCCTCCCCATAGTCTCCTCAGTTCATATCCTCCCCATAGTCTCCTCAGTTTATAGTTAATTTCCTCCCCATTGTCTCCTCAGTTCATATCTTCCCCATAGTCTCCTCAGTTCATATGCTCCCCATAGTCTCCTCAGTTCATATCCTCCCCATAGTCTCCTCAGTTTACATTTCATATCCTCCCCATTGTCTCCTCAGTTCATATCCTCCCCATAGTCTCCTCAGTTCATATGCTCCCCATAGTCTCCTCAGTTTACAGTTCATATACTCCCCATAGTCTCCTCAGTTCATGTCCTCCCCATAGTCTCCTCAGTTCATATCCTCCCCATAGTCTCCTCAGTTCATATCCTCCCCATAGTCTCCTCAGTTCATATCCTCCCCATATTCTCCTCGGTTCATATCCTTCCCATAGTTTCCTCAGTTTATAGTTCATTTTCTCCCCATAGTCTCCTCAGTTCATATCCTCCCCATAGTCTCCTCAGTTCATATCCTCGCCATAGTCTCCTCAGTTTATATCCTCCCCATAGTCTCCTCAGTTCATATCCTCCCCATAGTCTCCTCAGTTTATATCCTTCCCATAGTCTCCTCAGTTTATATCCTCCCCATAGTCTCCTCAGTTTATATCCTCCCCATATTCTCCTCAGTTCATATACTCCCCATAGTCTCCTCAGTTCATATACTCCCCATAGTCTCCTCAGTTCATATCCTCCCCATAGTCTCCTAAGTTTACAGTTCATATCCTCCCCATAGTCTCCTCAGTTTATAGTCCATATCCTCCCCATAGTCTCCTCAGTTCATATCCTCCCCATAGTCTCCTAAGTTTACAGTTCATATCCTCCCCATAGTCTCCTCAGTTTATAGTTCATTTTGTCCCCATAGTCTCCTCTGTTCATATCCTCCCCATAGTCTCCTCAGTTTATAGTTCATTTCCACCCCATTGTCTCCTCAGTTCATATCATCCCCATAGTCTCCTCAGTTCATATGCTCCCCATAGTCTCCTCAGTTTACAGTTCATATCCTCCCCATAGTCTCCTCAGTTTACTGTTCATATCCTCCCCATTGTCTCCTCAGTTCATATCCTCCCCATAGTCTCCTCAGTTCATATGCTCCCCATAGTCTCCTCAGTTTACAGTTCATATTCTCCCCATAGTCTCCTCAGTTTATATCCTCCCCATAGTCTCCTCAGTTCATATCCTCCCCATAGTCTCCTCAGTTCATATCCTCCCCATAGTCTCCTCAGTTCATATCCTTCACATAGTCTCCGCAGTTTATAGTTCATATCCTCCCCATAGTCTCCTCGTTTCATATCCTTCCCATAGTCTCCTCAGTTTATAGTTCATATGCTCCCCATAGTCTCCTCAGTTTACAGTTCATATACTCCCCATAGTCTCCTCAGTTTATATCCTCCCCATAGTCTCCTCAGTTCATATCCTCCCCATAGTCTCCTCAGTTCATATCCTCCCCATAGTCTCCTCAGTTCATATCCTCACCATAGTCTCCTCAGTTTATAGTTCATATTCTCCCCATGTCTCCTCAGTTCATATCCTACCCATAGTCTCCTCAGTTCATATCCTCCCCATAGTCTCCTCAGTTCATATCCTCACCATAGTCTCCTCAGTTTATAGTTCATATTCTCCCCATAGTCTCCTCAGTTCATATCCTCCCAATAGTCTCCTCAGTTTATAGTTCATTTCCTCCCCATTGTCTCATCAGTTCATATCTTCCCCATAGTCTCCTCAGTTCATATGCTCCCCATAGTCTCCTAAGTTTACAGTTCATATCCTCCCCATAGTCTCCTCAGTTTACTGTTCATATCCTCCCCATTGTCTCCTCAGTTCATATCCTCCCCATTGTCTCCTCAGTTCATATGCTCCCCATAGTCTCCTCAGTTTACAGTTCATATACTCCCCATAGTCTCCTCAGTTCATAGTCCATATCCTCCCCTAAGTCTCCTCAGTATGTAGTTCATATTCTCCCCATAGTCTCCTCAGTTCATATCCTCCCCATAGTCTCCTCAGTTTACAGTTCATATCCTCCCCATAGTCTTCATATCCTCCCCATAGTCTCCACAGTTCATATCCACCCCATAGTCTCCTCAGTTCATATCCACCCCATAGTCTCCTCAGTTCATATCCTCCCCATAGTCTCCTCAATTCATAGTCCATATCCTCCCCATAGTCTCCCCGAGTTTATAGTTCATATTCTCCCCATAGTCTCCTCAGTTCATATCCTCCCCATAGTCTCCTCAGTTCATATCCTCCCCGTAGACTCCTCAGTTCATAGTCCATATCCTCCCCATAGTCTCCCCAGTTTATAGTTCATATTCTCCTTATAGTCTCCTCAGTTTATAGTTCATATCCGCCCCATAGTCTCTTCAGTTCATATTCTCCCCATAGTCTCCTCAGTTCATATCCTCCCCATAGTCTCCTCAGTTCTGTTCCTCCCCATGATCTCTTCAGTTCATATCCTCCCCATAGTCTCCTCAGTTCATATCCTCCCCATAGTCTCCTCAGTTCATATCCTGCCCATAGTCTCCTCAGTTCATATCCTCCCCATAGTCTCCTCAGTTCATTTCCTCCCCATAGTCTCCTCAGTTCCTATCCTCCCCATAGTCTCCTCAGTTCATAGTCCATAGTCTCCCCGAGTTTATAGTTCATATCCTCCCCGTAGTCTACTCAGTTCATATTATCCCCATAGTCTACTCACATCATATCCTCCCCATAGTCTCCTCAGTTCATATCCTCACCATAGTCTCCTCAGTTTATAGTTCATATTCTCCCCATGTCTCCTCAGTTCATATCCTACCCATAGTCTCCTCAGTTAATATCCTCCACGTAGACTCCTCAGTTCATAGTCCATATCCTCCCCATAGTCTCCTCAGTTTATAGTTCATATCCTCCCCATAGTCTCTTCAGTTCATATCCTCCCCATAGTCTCCTCAGTTCATATCCTTCCCATAGTCTCCTCAGTTTATAGTTCATATTCTCCCCATAGTCTCCTGAGTTCACATCCTCCCCATAGTCTCCTCAGTTCAAAGCCTCCCCGTAGTCTCCTCAGTTCATATCCTCCCCGTAGTCTCCTCAGTTCATATCCTCCCCATAGTCTCCTCAGTTCATATCCTTCCCATAGTCTCCTCAGTTTATAGTTCATATTCTCCCCATAGTCTCCTGAGTTCACATCCTCCCCATAGTCTCCTCAGTTCAAAGCCTCCCCGTAGTCTCCTCAGTTCATATCCTCCCCGTAGTCTCCTCAGTTCATATCCTCCCGTAGTCTCCTCAGTTCATATCCTCCCCGTAGTCTCCTCAGTTCATATTCTCCCCGTAGTCTCCTCAGTTCATATCCTCCCCGTAGTCTCCTCAGTTCATATCCTCCCCGTAGTCTCCTCAGTTAATATCCTCCCCGTAGTCTCTCCTCAGTTCATATCCTCCCCGTAGTCTCTCCTCAGTTCATATCCTCCCCGTAGTCTCCTCAGTTCATATCCTCCCGTAGTCTCCTCAGTTCATATCCTCCCCGTAGTCTCCTCAGTTCCTATCCTCCACATAGTCTCCTCAGTTCCTATCCTCCCCATAGTCTCCTCAGATCATATCCTCCCCATAGTCTCCTCAGTTCATATCCTCCCCATGGTCTCTTCAGTTTACAGTTCATATCCTCCCCATAGTCTCCTCTGTTCCTATCCTCCCCATAGTCTCCTCAGTTCATATCCTCCACATAGTCTCCTCAGTTTACAGTTAATATCCTCCCCATAGTCTCCTAAGTTTACAGTTAATATCCTCCCCATAGTCTCCTAAGTTTACAGTTCATATCCTCCCCATAGTCTCCTCAGTTCATATCCTCCCCATAGTCTCCTCAGTTTACAGTTCATATCCTCCCCATAGTCTCCTCAGTTTACAGTTCATATCCTCCCCATAGTTACTTAGTTCATATCCTCCCCATAGTCTCCTCAGTTTACAGTTCATATCCTCCCCATAGTCTTCTTAGTGTATAGTTCATATCCTCCCCATAGTCTCCTCAGTTTATATCATCCCCATAGTCTCCTCAGTTTATATCCTCCCCATAGTCTCCTCAGTTTATATCCTCCCCATAGTCTCCTCAGTTCATATCCTCCCCATAGTCTCCTCAGTTCATATCCTCCCCATAGTCTCCTCAGTTCATATCCTCCCCATAGTCTCCTCAGTTTATATCCTCCCCATATTCTCCTCGGTTCATATCCTTCCCATAGTCTCCTCAGTTTATAGTTCATTTTCTCCCCATAGTCTCCTCAGTTCATATCCTCCCCATAGTCTCCTCAGTTCATATCCTCCCCATAGTCTCCTCAGTTTATATCCTCCCCATAGTCTCCTCAGTTCATATCCTCCATGTAGACTCCTCAGTTCATAGTCCATATCCTCCCCATAGTCTCCTCAGTTTATAGTTCATATTCTCCCCATAGTCTCTTCAGTTCATATCCTCCCCATAGTCTCCTCAGTTCATATCCTTCCCATAGTCTCCTCAGTTTATAGTTCATATTCTCCCCATAGTCTCCTGAGTTCACATCCTCAACAATAGTCTCCTCAGTTCAAAGCCTCCCCGTAGTCTCCTCAGTTCATATCCTCCCCGTAGTCTCCTCAGTTCATATCCTCCCGTAGTCTCCTCAGTTCATATCCTCCCGTAGTCTCCTCAGTTCATATCCTCCACGTAGTCTCCTCAGTTCATATTCTCCCCGTAGTCTCCTCAGTTCATATCCTCCCCGTAGTCTCCTCAGTTCATATCCTCCCCGTAGTCTCCTCAGTTCATATCCTCCCCGTAGTCTCTCCTCAGTTCATATCCTCCCCGTAGTCTCTCCTCAGTTCATATCCTCCCCGTAGTCTCCTCAGTTCATATCCTCCCGTAGTCTCCTCAGTTCATATCCTCCACGTAGTCTCCTCAGTTCCTATCCTCCCCATAGTCTCCTCAGTTCCTATCCTCCCCATAGTCTCCTCAGATCATATCCTCCCCATAGTCTCCTCAGTTCATATCCTCCCCATGGTCTCTTCAGTTTACAGTTCATATCCTCCCCATAGTCTCCTCTGTTCCTATCCTCCCCATAGTCTCCTCAGTTCATATCCTCCACATAGTCTCCTCAGTTTACAGTTAATATCCTCCCCATAGTCTCCTAAGTTTACAGTTAATATCCTCCCCATAGTCTCCTAAGTTTACAGTTCATATCCTCCCCATAGTCTCCTCAGTTCATATCCTCCCCATAGTCTCCTCAGTTCATATCCTCCCCATAGTCTCCTCAGTTCATATCCTGCCCATAGTCTCCTCAGTTCATATCCTCCCCATAGTCTCCTCAGTTCATTTCCTCCCCATAGTCTCCTCAGTTCCTATCCTCCCCATAGTCTCCTCAGTTCATAGTCCATAGTCTCCCCGAGTTTATAGTTCATATCCTCCCCGTAGTCTACTCAGTTCATATTCTCCCCATAGTCTTCTCAGTTCATATCCTCCCCATAGTCTCCTCAGTTCATATCCTCACCATAGTCTCCTCAGTTTATAGTTCATATTCTCCCCATGTCTCCTCAGTTCATATCCTACCCATAGTCTCCTCAGTTCATATCCTCCATGTAGACTCCTCAGTTCATAGTCCATATCCTCCCCATAGTCTCCTCAGTTTATAGTTCATATTCTCCCCATAGTCTCTTCAGTTCATATCCTCCCCATAGTCTCCTCAGTTCATATCCTTCCCATAGTCTCCTCAGTTTATAGTTCATATTCTCCCCATAGTCTCCTGAGTTCACATCCTCCCCATAGTCTCCTCAGTTCAAAGCCTCCCCGTAGTCTCCTCAGTTCATATCCTCCCCGTAGTCTCCTCAGTTCATATCCTCCCGTAGTCTCCTCAGTTCATATCCTCCCGTAGTCTCCTCAGTTCATATCCTCCCCGTAGTCTCCTCAGTTCATATTCTCCCCGTAGTCTCCTCAGTTCATATCCTCCCCGTAGTCTCCTCAGTTCATATCGTCCCCGTAGTCTCCTCAGTTAATATCCTCCCCGTAGTCTCTCCTCAGGTCATATCCTCCCCGTAGTCTCTCCTCAGTTCATATCCTCCCCGTAGTCTCCTCAGTTCATATTCTCCCGTAGTCTCCTCAGTTCATATCCTCACCGTTGTCTCCTCAGTTCCTATCCTCCCCATAGTCTCCTCAGTTCCTATCCTCCCCATAGTCTCCTCAGATCATATCCTCCCCATAGTCTCCTCAGTTCATATCCTCCCCATGGTCTCTTCAGTTTACAGTTCATATCCTCCCCATAGTCTCCTCTGTTCCTATCCTCCCCATAGTCTCCTCAGTTCATATCCTCCACATAGTCTCCTCAGTTTACAGTTAATATCCTCCCCATAGTCTCCTAAGTTTACAGTTAATATCCTCCCCATAGTCTCCTAAGTTTACAGTTCATATCCTCCCCATAGTCTCCTCAGTTCATATCCTCCCCATAGTCTCCTCAGTTTACAGTTCATATCCTCCCCATAGTCTCCTCAGTTTACAGTTCATATCCTCCCCATAGTCTCCTTAGTTCATATCCTCCCCATAGTCTCCTCAGTTTACAGTTCATATCCTCCCCATAGTCTTCTTAGTGTATAGTTCATATCCTCCCCATAGTCTCCTCAGTTTATATCATCCCCATAGTCTCCTCAGTTTATATCCTCCCCATAGTCTCCTCAGTTTATATCCTCCCCATAGTCTCCTCAGTTCATATCCTCCCCATAGTCTCCTCAGTTCATATCCTCCCCATAGTCTCCTCAGTTCATATCCTCCCCATAGTCTCCTCAGTTCATATCCTCCCCATATTCTCCTCGGTTCATATCCTTCCCATAGTCTCCTCAGTTTATAGTTCATTTTCTCCCCATAGTCTCCTCAGTTCATATCCTCCCCATAGTCTCCTCAGTTCATATCCTCCCCATAGTCTCCTCAGTTTATATCCTCCCCATAGTCTCCTCAGTTCATATCCTCCATGTAGACTCCTCAGTTCATAGTCCATATCCACCCCATAGTCTCCTCAGTTTATAGTTCATATTCTCCCCATAGTCTCTTCAGTTCATATCCTCCCCATAGTCTCCTCAGTTCATATCCTTCCCATAGTCTCCTCAGTTTATAGTTCATATTCTCCCCATAGTCTCCTGAGTTCACATCCTCCCCATAGTCTCCTCAGTTCAAAGCCTCCCCGTAGTCTCCTCAGTTCATATCCTCCCCGTAGTCTCCTCAGTTCATATCCTCCCGTAGTCTCCTCAGTTCATATCCTCCCGTAGTCTCCTCAGTTCATATCCTCCACGTAGTCTCCTCAGTTCATATTCTCCCCGTAGTCTCCTCAGTTCATATCCTCCCCGTAGTCTCCTCAGTTCATATCCTCCCCGTAGTCTCCTCAGTTCATATCCTCCCCGTAGTCTCTCCTCAGTTCATATCCTCCACGTAGTCTCTCCTCAGTTCATATCCTCCCCGTAGTCTCCTCAGTTCATATCCTCCCGTAGTCTCCTCTGTTCATATCCTCCCTGTAGTCTCCTCAGTTCCTATCCTCCCCATAGTCTCCTCAGTTCCTATCCTCCCCATAGTCTCCTCAGATCATATCTTCCCCATAGTCTCCTCAGTTCATATCCTCCCCATGGTCTCTTCAGTTTACAGTTCATATCCTCCCCATAGTCTCCTCTGTTCCTATCCTCCCCATAGTCTCCTCAGTTCATATCCTCCACATAGTCTCCTCAGTTTACAGTTAATATCCTCCCCATAGTCTCCTAAGTTTACAGTTAATATCCTCCCCATAGTCTCCTAAGTTTACAGTTCATATCCTCCCCATAGTCTCCTCAGTTCATATCCTCCCCATAGTCTCCTCAGTTTACAGTTCATATCCTCCCCATAGTCTTCTTAGTGTATAGTTCATATCCTCCCCATAGTCTCCTCAGTTTATATCATCCCCATAGTCTCCTCAGTTTATATCCTCCCCATAGTCTCCTGAGTTTATATCCTCCCCATAGTCTCCTCAGTTCATATCCTCCCCATAGTCTCCTCAGTTCATATCCTCCCCATAGTCTCCTCAGTTCATATCCTCCCCATAGTCTCCTCAGTTCATATCCTCCCCATATTCTCCTCGGTTCATATCCTTCCCATAGTCTCCTCAGTTTATAGTTCATTTTCTCCCCATAGTCTCCTCAGTTCATATCCTCCCCATAGTCTCCTCAGTTCATATCCTCCCCATAGTCTCCTCAGTTTATATCCTCCCCATAGTCTCCTCAGTTCATATCCTCCCCATAGTCTCCTCAGTTTATATCCTTCCCATAGTCTCCTCAGTTCATATCCTCCCCATAGTCTCCTCAGTTTTTATCCTCCCCATATTCTCCTCAGTTAATATACTCCCCATAGTCTCCTCAGTTCATATACTCCCCATAGTCTCCTCAGTTCATATCCTCCCCATAGTCTCCTAAGTTTACAGTTCATATCCTCCCCATAGTCTCCTCAGTTTATAGTCCATATCCTCCCCATAGTCTCCTCAGTTCATATCCTCCCCATAGTCTCCTAAGTTTACAGTTCATATCCTCCCCATAGTCTCCACAGTTTATAGTTCATTTTCTCCCCATAGTCTCCTCAGTTTATAGTTCATTTCCTCCCATTTGTCTCCTCAGTTCATATCTTCCCCATAGTCTCCTCAGTTCATATGCTCCCCATAGTCTCCTTAATTCATAGTCCATATCCTCACCATAGTCTCCCCGAGTTTATAGTTCATATTCTCCCCATAGTCTCCTCAATTCATAGTCCATATCCTCCCCATAGTCTCCCCGAGTTTATAGTTCATATTCTCCCCATAGTCTCCTCAGTTCATATCCTCCCCATAGTCTCCTCAGTTCATATCCTCCCCGTAGACTCCTCAGTTCATAGTCCATATCCTCCCCATAGTCTCCCCAGTTTATAGTTCATATTCTCCTTATAGTCTCCTCAGTTTATAGTTCATATCCGCCCCATAGTCTCTTCAGTTCATATTCTCCCCATAGTCTCCTCAGTTCATATCCTCCCCATAGTCTCCTCAGTTCTGTTCCTCCCCATGATCTCTTCAGTTCATATCCTCCCCATAGTCTCCTCAGTTCATATCCTCCCCATAGTCTCCTCAGTTCATATCCTGCCCATAGTCTCCTCAGTTCATATCCTCCCCATAGTCTCCTCAGTTCATTTCCTCCCCATAGTCTCCTCAGTTCCTATCCTCCCCATAGTCTCCTCAGTTCATAGTCCATAGTCTCCCCGAGTTTATAGTTCATATCCTCCCCGTAGTCTACTCAGTTCATATTATCCCCATAGTCTACTCACATCATATCCTCCCCATAGTCTCCTCAGTTCATATCCTCCCCATAGTCTCCTCAGTTTATAGTTCATTTCCTCCCCATTGTCTCCTCAGTTCATATCTTCCCCATAGTCTCCTCAGTTCATATGCTCCCCATAGTCTCCTCAGTTCATATCCTCCCCATAGTCTCCTCAGTTTACATTTCATATCCTCCCCATTGTCTCCTCAGTTCATATCCTCCCCATAGTCTCCTCAGTTCATATGCTCCCCATAGTCTCCTCAGTTTACAGTTCATATACTCCCCATAGTCTCCTCAGTTCATGTCCTCCCCATAGTCTCCTCAGTTCATATCCTCCCCATAGTCTCCTCAGTTCATATCCTCCCCATAGTCTCCTCAGTTCATATCCTCCCCATATTCTCCTCGGTTCATATCCTTCCCATAGTTTCCTCAGTTTATAGTTCATTTTCTCCCCATAGTCTCCTCAGTTCATATCCTCCCCATAGTCTCCTCAGTTCATATCCTCCCCATAGTCTCCTCAGTTTATATCCTCCCCATAGTCTCCTCAGTTCATATCCTCCCCATAGTCTCCTCAGTTTATATCCTTCCCATAGTCTCCTCAGTTTATATCCTCCCCATAGTCTCCTCAGTTTATATCCTCCCCATATTCTCCTCAGTTCATATACTCCCCATAGTCTCCTCAGTTCATATACTCCCCATAGTCTCCTCAGTTCATATCCTCCCCATAGTCTCCTAAGTTTACAGTTCATATCCTCCCCATAGTCTCCTCAGTTTATAGTCCATATCCTCCCCATAGTCTCCTCAGTTTATATCCTCCCCATAGTCTCCTCAGTTTATATCCTCCCCATATTCTCCTCAGTTCATATACTCCCCATAGTCTCCTCAGTTCATATACTCCCCATAGTCTCCTCAGTTCATATCCTCCCCATAGTCTCCTAAGTTTACAGTTCATATCCTCCCCATAGTCTCCTCAGTTTATAGTTCATATCCTCCCCATAGTCTCCTCAGTTCATATCCTCCCCATAGTCTCCTAAGTTTACAGTTCATATCCTCCCCATAGTCTCCTCAGTTTATAGTTCATTTTGTCCCCATAGTCTCCTCTGTTCATATCCTCCCCATAGTCTCCTCAGTTTATAGTTCATTTCCACCCCATTGTCTCCTCAGTTCATATCATCCCCATAGTCTCCTCAGTTCATATGCTCCCCATAGTCTCCTCAGTTTACAGTTCATATCCTCCCCATAGTCTCCTCAGTTTACTGTTCATATCCTCCCCATTGTCTCCTCAGTTCATATCCTCCCCATAGTCTCCTCAGTTCATATGCTCCCCATAGTCTCCTCAGTTTACAGTTCATATACTCCCCATAGTCTCCTCAGTTTATATCCTCCCCATAGTCTCCTCAGTTCATATCCTCCCCATAGTCTCCTCAGTTCATATCCTCCCCATAGTCTCCTCAGTTCATATCCTTCACATAGTCTCCGCAGTTTATAGTTCATATCCTCCCCATAGTCTCCTCGTTTCATATCCTTCCCATAGTCTCCTCAGTTTATAGTTCATATGCTCCCCATAGTCTCCTCAGTTTACAGTTCATATACTCCCCATAGTCTCCTCAGTTTATATCCTCCCCATAGTCTCCTCAGTTCATATCCTCCCCATAGTCTCCTCAGTTCATATCCTCCCCATAGTCTCCTCAGTTCATATCCTCACCATAGTCTCCTCAGTTTATAGTTCATATTCTCCCCATGTCTCCTCAGTTCATATCCTACCCATAGTCTCCTCAGTTCATATCCTCCCCATAGTCTCCTCAGTTCATATCCTCACCATAGTCTCCTCAGTTTATAGTTCATATTCTCCCCATAGTCTCCTCAGTTCATATCCTCCCAATAGTCTCCTCAGTTTATAGTTCATTTCCTCCCCATTGTCTCATCAGTTCATATCTTCCCCATAGTCTCCTCAGTTCATATGCTCCCCATAGTCTCCTAAGTTTACAGTTCATATCCTCCCCATAGTCTCCTCAGTTTACTGTTCATATCCTCCCCATTGTCTCCTCAGTTCATATCCTCCCCATTGTCTCCTCAGTTCATATGCTCCCCATAGTCTCCTCAGTTTACAGTTCATATACTCCCCATAGTCTCCTCAGTTTACAGTTAATATCCTCCCCATAGTCTCCTAAGTGTACAGTTAACATCCTCCCCATAGTCTCCTAAGTTTACAGTTAATATCCTCCCCATAGTCTCCTCAGTTTACAGTTCATATCCTCCCCATAGTCTCCTCAGTTTACAGTTCATATCCTCCCCATAGTCTCCTCAGTTCATATCCTCCCCATAGTCTCCTCAGTTTACAGTTCATATCCTCCCCATAGTCTTCATATCCTCCCCATAGTCTCCACAGTTCATATCCACCCCATAGTCTCCTCAGTTCATATCCACCCCATAGTCTCCTCAGTTCATATCCTCCCCATAGTCTCCTCAATTCATAGTCCATATCCTCCCCATAGTCTCCCCGAGTTTATAGTTCATATTCTCCCCATAGTCTCCTCAGTTCATATCCTCCCCATAGTCTCCTCAGTTCATATCCTCCCCGTAGACTCCTCAGTTCATAGTCCATATCCTCCCCATAGTCTCCCCAGTTTATAGTTCATATTCTCCTTATAGTCTCCTCAGTTTATAGTTCATATCCGCCCCATAGTCTCTTCAGTTCATATTCTCCCCATAGTCTCCTCAGTTCATATCCTCCCCATAGTCTCCTCAGTTCTGTTCCTCCCCATGATCTCTTCAGTTCATATCCTCCCCATAGTCTCCTCAGTTCATATCCTCCCCATAGTCTCCTCAGTTCATATCCTGCCCATAGTCTCCTCAGTTCATATCCTCCCCATAGTCTCCTCAGTTCATTTCCTCCCCATAGTCTCCTCAGTTCCTATCCTCCCCATAGTCTCCTCAGTTCATAGTCCATAGTCTCCCCGAGTTTATAGTTCATATCCTCCCCGTAGTCTACTCAGTTCATATTATCCCCATAGTCTACTCACATCATATCCTCCCCATAGTCTCCTCAGTTCATATCCTCACCATAGTCTCCTCAGTTTATAGTTCATATTCTCCCCATGTCTCCTCAGTTCATATCCTACCCATAGTCTCCTCAGTTAATATCCTCCACGTAGACTCCTCAGTTCATAGTCCATATCCTCCCCATAGTCTCCTCAGTTTATAGTTCATATCCTCCCCATAGTCTCTTCAGTTCATATCCTCCCCATAGTCTCCTCAGTTCATATCCTTCCCATAGTCTCCTCAGTTTATAGTTCATATTCTCCCCATAGTCTCCTGAGTTCACATCCTCCCCATAGTCTCCTCAGTTCAAAGCCTCCCCGTAGTCTCCTCAGTTCATATCCTCCCCGTAGTCTCCTCAGTTCATATCCTCCCCATAGTCTCCTAAGTTTACAGTTAATATCCTCCCCATAGTCTCCTAAGTTTACAGTTAATATCCTCCCCATAGTCTCCTAAGTTTACAGTTCATATCCTCACCATAGTCTCCTCAGTTCATTTCCTCCCCATAGTCTCCTCAGTTTACAGTTCATATCCTCCCCATAGTCTCCTCAGTTTACAGTTAATATCCTCCCCATAGTCTCCTAAGTGTACAGTTAACATCCTCCCCATAGTCTCCTAAGTTTACAGTTAATATCCTCCCCATAGTCTCCTCAGTTTACAGTTCATATCCTCCCCATAGTCTCCTCAGTTTACAGTTCATATCCTCCCCATAGTCTCCTCAGTTCATATCCTCCCCATAGTCTCCTCAGTTTACAGTTCATATCCTCCCCATAGTCTTCTTAGTGTATAGTTCATATCCTACCCATAGTCTCCTCAGTTTATATCCTCCCCATAGTCTCCTCAGTTTATATCCTCCCCATAGTCTCCTCAGTTCATATCCTCCCCATAGTCTCCTCAGTTCATATCCTCCCCATAGTCTCCTCAGTTCATATCCTCCCCATAGTCTCCTCAGTTCATATCCTCCCCATAGTCTCCTCGGTTCATATCCTTCCCATAGTCTCCTCAGTTTATAGTTCATTTTCTCCCCATAGTCTCCTCAGATTATATCCTTCCCATAGTCTCCTCAGTTCATATCCTCCCCATAGTCTCCTCAGTTTATATCCTCCCCATATTCTCCTCAGTTCATATACTCCCCATAGTCTACTCAGTTCATATACTCCCCATAGTCTCCTCAGTCCATATCCTCCCCATAGTCTCCTCAGTTCATATCCTCCCCATAGTCTCCTAAGTTTACAGTTCATATCCTCCCCATAGTCTCCTCAGTATATAGTTCATTTTCTCCCCATAGTCTCCTCAGTTCATATCCTCCCCATAGTCTCCTCAGTTTATAGTTCATTTCCTCCCCATTGTCTCCTCAGTTCATATCTTCCCCATAGTCTCCTCAGTTCATATGCTCCCCATAGTCTCTTCAGTTTACAGTTCATATCCTCCCCATAGGCTCCTCAGTTTACATTTCATATCCTCCCCATTGTCTCCTCAGTTCATATCCTCCCCATAGTCTCCTCAGTTCATATGCTCCCCATAGTCTCCTCAGTTTACAGTTCATATACTCCCCATAGTCTCCTCAGTTTATATCCTCCCCATAGTCTCCTCAGTTCATGTCCTCCCCATAGTCTCCTCAGTTCATATCCTCCCCATAGTCTCCTCAGTTCATATCCTCCCCATAGTCTCCTCAGTTCATATCCTCCCCATATTCTCCTCGGTTCATATCCTTCCCATAGTTTCCTCAGTTTATAGTTCATTTTCTCCCCATAGTCTCCTCAGTTCATATCCTCCCCATAGTCTCCTCAGTTCATATCCTCCCCATAGTCTCCTCAGTTTATATCCTCCCCATAGTCTCCTCAGTTCATATCCTCCCCATAGTCTCCTCAGTTTATATCCTTCCCATAGTCTCCTCAGTTTATATCCTCCCCATAGTCTCCTCAGTTTATATCCTCCCCATATTCTCCTCAGTTCATATACTCCCCATAGTCTCCTCAGTTCATATACTCCCCATAGTGTCCTCAGTTCATATCCTCCCCATAGTCTCCTAAGTTTACAGTTCATATCCTCCCCATAGTCTCCTCAGTTTATAGTCCATATCCTCCCCATAGTCTCCTCAGTTCATATCCTCCCCATAGTCTCCTAAGTTTACAGTTCATATCCTCCCCATAGTCTCCTCAGTTTATAGTTCATTTTGTCCCCATAGTCTCCTCTGTTCATATCCTCCCCATAGTCTCCTCAGTTTATAGTTCATTTCCACCCCATTGTCTCCTCAGTTCATATCATCCCCATAGTCTTCTCAGTTCATATGCTCCCCATAGTCTCCTCAGTTTACAGTTCATATCCTCCCCATAGTCTCCTCAGTTTACTGTTCATATCCTCCCCATTGTCTCCTCAGTTCATATCCTCCCCATAGTCTCCTCAGTTCATATGCTCCCCATAGTCTATTCAGTTTACAGTTCATATACTCCCCATAGTCTCCTCAGTTTATATCCTCCCCATAGTCTCCTCAGTTCATATCCTCCCCATAGTCTCCTCAGTTCATATCCTCCCCATAGTCTCCTCAGTTCATATCCTTCACATAGTCTCCGCAGTTTATAGTTCATATCCTCCCCATAGTCTCCTCGTTTCATATCCTTCCCATAGTCTCCTCAGTTTATAGTTCATATGCTCCCCATAGTCTCCTCAGTTTACAGTTCATATACTCCCCATAGTCTCCTCAGTTTATATCCTCCCCATAGTCTCCTCAGTTCATATCCTCCCCATAGTCTCCTCAGTTCATATCCTCCCCATAGTCTCCTCAGTTCATATCCTCACCATAGTCTCCTCAGTTTATAGTTCATATTCTCCCCATGTCTCCTCAGTTCATATCCTACCCATAGTCTCCTCAGTTCATATCCTCCCCATAGTCTCCTCAGTTCATATCCTCACCATAGTCTCCTCAGTTTATAGTTCATATTCTCCCCATAGTCTCCTCAGTTCATATCCTCCCCATAGTCTCCTCAGTTTATAGTTCATTTCCTCCCCATTGTCTCATCAGTTCATATCTTCCACATAGTCTCCTCAGTTCATATGCTCCCCATAGTCTCCTAAGTTTACAGTTCATATCCTCCCCATAGTCTCCTCAGTTTACTGTTCATATCCTCCCCATTGTCTCCTCAGTTCATATCCTCCCCATTGTCTCCTCAGTTCATATGCTCCCCATAGTCTCCTCAGTTTACAGTTCATATACTCCCCATAGTCTCCTCAGTTCATAGTCCATATCCTCCCCTAAGTCTCCTCAGTATGTAGTTCATATTCTCCCCATAGTCTCCTCAGTTCATATCCTCCCCATAGTCTCCTCAGTTTACAGTTCATATCCTCCCCATAGTCTTCATATCCTCCCCATAGTCTCCACAGTTCATATCCACCCCATAGTCTCCTCAGTTCATATCCACCCCATAGTCTCCTCAGTTCATATCCTCCCCATAGTCTCCTCAATTCATAGTCCATATCCTCCCCATAGTCTCCCCGAGTTTATAGTTCATATTCTCCCCATAGTCTCCTCAGTTCATATCCTCCCCATAGTCTCCTCAGTTCATATCCTCCCCGTAGACTCCTCAGTTCATAGTCCATATCCTCCCCATAGTCTCCCCAGTTTATAGTTCATATTCTCCTTATAGTCTCCTCAGTTTATAGTTCATATCCGCCCCATAGTCTCTTCAGTTCATATCCTCCCCATAGTCTCCTCAGTTCATATCCTCCCCATAGTCTCCTCAGTTCTGTTCCTCCCCATGGTCTCTTCAGTTCATATCCTCCCCATAGTCTCCTCAGTTCATATCCTCCCCATAGTCTCCTCAGTTCATATCCTGCCCATAGTCTCCTCAGTTCATATCCTCCCCATAGTCTCCTCAGTTCATTTCCTCCCCATAGTCTCCTCAGTTCCTATCCTCCCCATAGTCTCCTCAGTTCATAGTCCATAGTCTCCCCGAGTTTATAGTTCATATCCTCCCCGTAGTCTACTCAGTTCATAATATCCCCATAGTCTACTCACATCATATCCTCCCCATAGTCTCCTCAGTTCATATCCTCACCATAGTCTCCTCAGTTTATAGTTCATATTCTCCCCATGTCTCCTCAGTTCATATCCTACCCATAGTCTCCTCAGTTAACCTCTATGGGACCGGCGGGACGAATTCGTCCCACCTACGTAACATCCACTGCCAGCCTGTGGCGCGATTTTCAAAATCTTCAAAATCCTATTACTTCAATTTCTCAAACATATGACTATTTTACAGCCATTTAAAGATAAGACTCTCGTTAATCTAACCACACTGTCCGATTTCAAAAAGGCTTTACAACGAAAGCAAAACATTAGATTATGTCAGCAGAGTACCAAGCCAGAAATAATCAGACACCCATTTTTCAAGCCAGCATATAATGTCACCAAAACCCAGAAGACAGCTAAATGCAGCACTCACCTTTGATGATCTTCATCAGATGACAACCCTAGGACATTATGTTATACAATACATGCATGTTTTGTTCAATCAAGTTCATATTTATATCAAAAACCAGCTTTTTACATTAGCATGTGACGTTCAGAACTAGCATACCCCCCGCAAACTTACGGGGAATTCGCTAACATTTTACTAAATTACTCACGATAAACGTTCACAAAAAGCATAACAATTATTTTAAGAATTATAGATACAGACCTCCTCTATGCACTCGATATGTCCGATTTTAAAATAGCTTTTTGGTGAAAGCACATTTTGCAATATTCTAAGTATATAGCCCAGGCATCACGGGCTCGCTATTTAGACATCCGGCAAGTTTAGCACTCACCATAATCATATTTACTATTATAAAAATGTCATTACCTTTTGTTGTCTTCGTCAGAATGCACACCCAGGACGTCTACTTCAATAACAAATGTTGGTTTGGTCCAAAATAATCCATCGTTATATCCGAATAGCGGCGTTTTGTTCGTGCGTTCCAGACACTATCCGAAATAGTAAAGAAGTGTCGCGCGCTTGGCGCAATTCCTGACAATAAAATTCAAAGTATTCAATTGCCGTACGTCGAAGCATGTCAACCGCTGTTTAAAATCAATTTTTACGTCATTTTTCTCGTAGAAAAGCGGTAAAATTCCGACAGGGAATCTCCTTTTCGGCAAACAGAGGAAAAAATCCCAAAGGCGGGGGCGGTCGGGGTCACGCGCATAAGCTAGTGTCTCTTGATGGGCCACTTGAGAAAGGCGATAATGTGTTTCAGCCTGGGGCTGGAATGACGACATTCTCTTTTTTCCCGGGCTATGAGAGCCTATGGACGACGTGGGAAGTGTCACGTTAGAGCAGAGATCCTTAGTAAATGATAGAGATGGCAAAGAAGTTCCAGAAATGGTCAGACAGGCCACTTCCTGTAAAGGAATCTCTCAGGTTTTGACCTGCCATTTGAGTTCTGTTATACTCACAGACACCATTCAAACAGTTTTAGAAAATTTAGGGTGTTTTCTATCCATATGTAATAAGTATATGCATATTCTAGTTACTGAGTAGGAGTGGTAACCAGATTAAATCGGGTATGTTTTTTATCCAGCCGTGTCAATGCTGCCCCCTAGCCCTAACAGGTTTAATATCCTCCACGTAGACTCCTCAGTTCATAGTCCATATCCTCCCCATAGTCTCCTCAGTTTATAGTTCATATCCTCCCCATAGTCTCTTCAGTTCATATCCTCCCCATAGTCTCCTCAGTTCATATCCTTCCCATAGTCTCCTCAGTTTATAGTTCATATTCTCCCCATAGTCTCCTGAGTTCACATCCTCCCCATAGTCTCCTCAGTTCAAAGCCTCCCCGTAGTCTCCTCAGTTCATATCCTCCCCGTAGTCTCCTCAGTTCATATCCTCCCGTAGTCTCCTCAGTTGATATCCTCCCCGTAGTCTCCTCAGTTCATATTCTCCCCGTAGTCTCCTCAGTTCATATCCTCCCCGTAGACTCCTCAGTTCATATCCTCCCCATAGTCTCCTCAGTTCATATCCTCCCGTAGTCTCCTCAGTTCATATCCTCCCCGTAGTCTCCTCAGTTCATATCCTCCCCGTAGTCTCCTCAGTTCATATCCTCCCCATAGTCTCCTCAGTTCATATCCTCCCCGTAGTCTCTCCTCAGTTCATATCCTCCCCGTAGTCTCTCCTCAGTTCATATCCTCCCCGTAGTCTCCTCAGTTCATATCCTCCCGTAGTCTCCTCAGTTCATATCCTCCCCGTAGTCTCCTCAGTTCCTATCCTCCCCATAGTCTCCTCAGTTCCTATCCTCCCCATAGTCTCCTCAGATCATATCCTCCCCATAGTCTCCTCAGTTCATATCCTCTCCATGGTCTCTTCAGTTTACAGTTCATATCCTCCCCAGAGTCTCCTCAGTTCCTATCCTCCCCATAGTCTCCTCAGTTCCTATCCTCCCCATAGTCTCCTCTGTTCCTATTCTCCCCATAGTCTCCTCAGTTCATATCCTCCCCATAGTCTCCTCAGTTTACAGTTAATATCCTCCCCATAGTCTCCTCAGTTTACAGTTAATATCCTCACCATAGTCTCCTAAGTTTACAGTTCATATCCTCCCCATAGTCTCCTCAGTTCATATCCTCCCCATAGTCTCCTCAGTTCATATCCTCCCCATAGTCTCCTAAGTTTACAGTTAATATCCTCCCCATAGTCTCCTAAGTTTACAGTTCATATCCTCCCCATAGTCTCCTCAGTTCATATCCTCCCCATAGTCTCCTCAGTTTACAGTTCATATCCTCCCCATAGTCTCCTCAGTTTACAGTTCATATCCTCCCCATAGTCTCCTCAGTTCATATCCACCCCATAGTCTCCTCAGTTCATATCCACCCCATAGTCTCCTCAGTTCATATCCTCCCCATAGTCTCCTTAATTCATAGTCCATATCCTCCCCATAGTCTCCCCGAGTTTATAGTTCATATTCTCCCCATAGTCTCCTCAGTTCATATCCTCCCCATAGTCTCCTCAGTTCATATCCTCCCCGTAGACTCCTCAGTTCATAGTCCATATCCTCCCCATAGTCTCCCCAGTTTATAGTTCATATTCTCCTTATAGTCTCCTCAGTTTATAGTTCATATCCGCCCCATAGTCTCTTCAGTTCATATCCTCCCCATAGTCTTCTCAGTTCATATCCTCCCCATAGTCTCCTCAGTTCATATCCTCACCATAGTCTCCTCAGTTCATATCCTCCCCATAGTCTCTTCAGTTCATATCCTCCCCATAGTCTCCTCAGTTCATATCCTCCCCATAGTCTCCTCAGTTCATATCCTGCCCATAGTCTCCTCAGTTCATATCCTCCCCATAGTCTCCTCAGTTCATTTCCTCCCCATAGTCTCCTCAGTTCCTATCCTCCCCATAGTCTCCTCAGTTCATAGTCCATAGTCTCCCCGAGTTTATTGTTCATATCCTCCCCGTAGTCTACTCAGTTCATATTCTCCCCATAGTCTTCTCAGTTCATATCCTCCACATAGTCTCCTCAGTTCATATCCTCACCATAGTCTCCTCAGTTTATAGTTCATATTCTCCCCATGTCTCCTCAGTTCATATCCTACCCATAGTCTCCTCAGTTCATATCCTCCATGTAGACTCCTCAGTTCATAGTCCATATCCTCCCCATAGTCTCCTCAGTTTATAGTTCATATTCTCCCCATAGTCTCTTCAGTTCATATCCTCCCCATAGTCTCCTCAGTTCATATCCTTCCCATAGTCTCCTCAGTTTATAGTTCATATTCTCCCCATAGTCTCCTGAGTTCACATCCTCCCCATAGTCTCCTGAGTTCAAAGCCTCCCCGTAGTCTCCTCAGTTCATATCCTCCCCGTAGTCTCCTCAGTTCATATCCTCCCCATAGTCTCCTCAGTTCATATCCTTCCCATAGTCTCCTCAGTTTATAGTTCATATTCTCCCCATAGTCTCCTGAGTTCACATCCTCCCCATAGTCTCCTCAGTTCAAAGCCTCCCCGTAGTCTCCTCAGTTCATATCCTCCCCGTAGTCTCCTCAGTTCATATCCTCCCGTAGTCTCCTCAGTTCATATCCTCCCCGTAGTCTCCTCAGTTCATATTCTCCCCGTAGTCTCCTCAGTTCATATCCTCCCCGTAGTCTCCTCAGTTCATATCCTCCCCGTAGTCTCCTCAGTTAATATCCTCCCCGTAGTCTCTCCTCAGTTCATATCCTCCCCGTAGTCTCTCCTCAGTTCATATCCTCCCCGTAGTCTCCTCAGTTCATATCCTCCCGTAGTCTCCTCAGTTCATATCCTCCCCGTAGTCTCCTCAGTTCCTATCCTCCCCATAGTCTCCTCAGTTCCTATCCTCCCCATAGTCTCCTCAGATCATATCCTCCCCATAGTCTCCTCAGTTCATATCCTCCCCATGGTCTCTTCAGTTTACAGTTCATATCCTCCCCATAGTCTCCTCTGTTCCTATCCTCCCCATAGTCTCCTCAGTTCATATCCTCCACATAGTCTCCTCAGTTTACAGTTAATATCCTCCCCATAGTCTCCTAAGTTTACAGTTAATATCCTCCCCATAGTCTCCTCAGTTTACAGTTCATATCCTCCCCATAGTTACTTAGTTCATATCCTCCCCATAGTCTCCTCAGTTTACAGTTCATATCCTCCCCATAGTCTTCTTAGTGTATAGTTCATATCCTCCCCATAGTCTCCTCAGTTTATATCATCCCCATAGTCTCCTCAGTTTATATCCTCCCCATAGTCTCCTCAGTTTATATCCTCCCCATAGTCTCCTCAGTTCATATCCTCCCCATAGTCTCCTCAGTTCATATCCTCCCCATAGTCTCCTCAGTTCATATCCTCCCCATAGTCTCCTCAGTTTATATCCTCCCCATATTCTCCTCGGTTCATATCCTTCCCATAGTCTCCTCAGTTTATAGTTCATTTTCTCCCCATAGTCTCCTCAGTTCATATCCTCCCCATAGTCTCCTCAGTTCATATCCTCCCCATAGTCTCCTCAGTTTATATCCTCCCCATAGTCTCCTCAGTTCATATCCTCCATGTAGACTCCTCAGTTCATAGTCCATATCCTCCCCATAGTCTCCTCAGTTTATAGTTCATATTCTCCCCATAGTCTCTTCAGTTCATATCCTCCCCATAGTCTCCTCAGTTCATATCCTTCCCATAGTCTCCTCAGTTTATAGTTCATATTCTCCCCATAGTCTCCTGAGTTCACATCCTCAACAATAGTCTCCTCAGTTCAAAGCCTCCCCGTAGTCTCCTCAGTTCATATCCTCCCCGTAGTCTCCTCAGTTCATATCCTCCCGTAGTCTCCTCAGTTCATATCCTCCCGTAGTCTCCTCAGTTCATATCCTCCACGTAGTCTCCTCAGTTCATATTCTCCCCGTAGTCTCCTCAGTTCATATCCTCCCCGTAGTCTCCTCAGTTCATATCCTCCCCGTAGTCTCCTCAGTTCATATCCTCCCCGTAGTCTCTCCTCAGTTCATATCCTCCCCGTAGTCTCTCCTCAGTTCATATCCTCCCCGTAGTCTCCTCAGTTCATATCCTCCCGTAGTCTCCTCAGTTCATATCCTCCCCGTAGTCTCCTCAGTTCCTATCCTCCCCATAGTCTCCTCAGTTCCTATCCTCCCCATAGTCTCCTCAGATCATATCCTCCCCATAGTCTCCTCAGTTCATATCCTCCCCATGGTCTCTTCAGTTTACAGTTCATATCCTCCCCATAGTCTCCTCTGTTCCTATCCTCCCCATAGTCTCCTCAGTTCATATCCTCCACATAGTCTCCTCAGTTTACAGTTAATATCCTCCCCATAGTCTCCTAAGTTTACAGTTAATATCCTCCCCATAGTCTCCTAAGTTTACAGTTCATATCCTCCCCATAGTCTCCTCAGTTCATATCCTCCCCATAGTCTCCTCAGTTCATATCCTCCCCATAGTCTCCTCAGTTCATATCCTGCCCATAGTCTCCTCAGTTCATATCCTCCCCATAGTCTCCTCAGTTCATTTCCTCCCCATAGTCTCCTCAGTTCCTATCCTCCCCATAGTCTCCTCAGTTCATAGTCCATAGTCTCCCCGAGTTTATAGTTCATATCCTCCCCGTAGTCTACTCAGTTCATATTCTCCCCATAGTCTTCTCAGTTCATATCCTCCCCATAGTCTCCTCAGTTCATATCCTCACCATAGTCTCCTCAGTTTATAGTTCATATTCTCCCCATGTCTCCTCAGTTCATATCCTACCCATAGTCTCCTCAGTTCATATCCTCCATGTAGACTCCTCAGTTCATAGTCCATATCCTCCCCATAGTCTCCTCAGTTTATAGTTCATATTCTCCCCATAGTCTCTTCAGTTCATATCCTCCCCATAGTCTCCTCAGTTCATATCCTTCCCATAGTCTCCTCAGTTTATAGTTCATATTCTCCCCATAGTCTCCTGAGTTCACATCCTCCCCATAGTCTCCTCAGTTCAAAGCCTCCCCGTAGTCTCCTCAGTTCATATCCTCCCCGTAGTCTCCTCAGTTCATATCCTCCCGTAGTCTCCTCAGTTCATATCCTCCCGTAGTCTCCTCAGTTCATATCCTCCCCGTAGTCTCCTCAGTTCATATTCTCCCCGTAGTCTCCTCAGTTCATATCCTCCCCGTAGTCTCCTCAGTTCATATCGTCCCCGTAGTCTCCTCAGTTAATATCCTCCCCGTAGTCTCTCCTCAGGTCATATCCTCCCCGTAGTCTCTCCTCAGTTCATATCCTCCCCGTAGTCTCCTCAGTTCATATCCTCCCGTAGTCTCCTCAGTTCATATCCTCACCGTTGTCTCCTCAGTTCCTATCCTCCCCATAGTCTCCTCAGTTCCTATCCTCCCCATAGTCTCCTCAGATCATATCCTCCCCATAGTCTCCTCAGTTCATATCCTCCCCATGGTCTCTTCAGGTTACAGTTCATATCCTCCCCATAGTCTCCTCTGTTCCTATCCTCCCCATAGTCTCCTCAGTTCATATCCTCCACATAGTCTCCTCAGTTTACAGTTAATATCCTCCCCATAGTCTCCTAAGTTTACAGTTAATATCCTCCCCATAGTCTCCTAAGTTTACAGTTCATATCCTCCCCATAGTCTCCTCAGTTCATATCCTCCCCATAGTCTCCTCAGTTTACAGTTCATATCCTCCCCATAGTCTCCTCAGTTTACAGTTCATATCCTCCCCATAGTCTCCTTAGTTCATATCCTCCCCATAGTCTCCTCAGTTTACAGTTCATATCCTCCCCATAGTCTTCTTAGTGTATAGTTCATATCCTCCCCATAGTCTCCTCAGTTTATATCATCCCCATAGTCTCCTCAGTTTATATCCTCCCCATAGTCTCCTCAGTTTATGTCCTCCCCATAGTCTCCTCAGTTCATATCCTCCCCATAGTCTCCTCAGTTCATATCCTCCCCATAGTCTCCTCAGTTCATATCCTCCCCATAGTCTCCTCAGTTCATATCCTCCCCATATTCTCCTCGGTTCATATCCTTCCCATAGTCTCCTCAGTTTATAGTTCATTTTCTCCCCATAGTCTCCTCAGTTCATATCCTCCCCATAGTCTCCTCAGTTCATATCCTCCCCATAGTCTCCTCAGTTTATATCCTCCCCATAGTCTCCTCAGTTCATATCCTCCATGTAGACTCCTGAGTTCATAGTCCATATCCTCCCCATAGTCTCCTCAGTTTATAGTTCATATTCTCCCCATAGTCTCTTCAGTTCATATCCTCCCCATAGTCTCCTCAGTTCATATCCTTCCCATAGTCTCCTCAGTTTATAGTTCATATTCTCCCCATAGTCTCCTGAGTTCACATCCTCCCCATAGTCTCCTCAGTTCAAAGCCTCCCCGTAGTCTCCTCAGTTCATATCCTCCCCGTAGTCTCCTCAGTTCATATCCTCCCGTAGTCTCCTCAGTTCATATCCTCCCGTAGTCTCCTCAGTTCATATCCTCCACGTAGTCTCCTCAGTTCATATTCTCCCCGTAGTCTCCTCAGTTCATATCCTCCCCGTAGTCTCCTCAGTTCATATCCTCCCCGTAGTCTCCTCAGTTCATATCCTCCCCGTAGTCTCTCCTCAGTTCATATCCTCCCCGTAGTCTCTCCTCAGTTCATATCCTCCCCGTAGTCTCCTCAGTTCATATCCTCCCGTAGTCTCCTCTGTTCATATCCTCCCCGTAGTCTCCTCAGTTCCTATCCTCCCCATAGTCTCCTCAGTTCCTATCCTCCCCATAGTCTCCTCAGATCATATCTTCCCCATAGTCTCCTCAGTTCATATCCTCCCCATGGTCTCTTCAGTTTACAGTTCATATCCTCCCCATAGTCTCCTCTGTTCCTATCCTCCCCATAGTCTCCTCAGTTCATATCCTCCACATAGTCTCCTCAGTTTACAGTTAATATCCTCCCCATAGTCTCCTAAGTTTACAGTTAATATCCTCCCCATAGTCTCCTAAGTTTACAGTTCATATCCTCCCCATAGTCTCCTCAGTTCATATCCTCCCCATAGTCTCCTCAGTTTACAGTTCATATCCTCCCCATAGTCTTCTTAGTGTATAGTTCATATCCTCCCCATAGTCTCCTCAGTTTATATCATCCCCATAGTCTCCTCAGTTTATATCCTCCCCATAGTCTCCTGAGTTTATATCCTCCCCATAGTCTCCTCAGTTCATATCCTCCCCATAGTCTCCTCAGTTCATATCCTCCCCATAGTCTCCTCAGTTCATATCCTCCCCATAGTCTCCTCAGTTCATATCCTCCCCATATTCTCCTCGGTTCATATCCTTCCCATAGTCTCCTCAGTTTATAGTTCATTTTCTCCCCATAGTCTCCTCAGTTCATATCCTCCCCATAGTCTCCTCAGTTCATATCCTCCCCATAGTCTCCTCAGTTTATATCCTCCCCATAGTCTCCTCAGTTCATATCCTCCAAATAGTCTCATCAGTTTATATCCTTCCCATAGTCTCCTCAGTTCATATCCTCCCCATAGTCTCCTCAGTTTTTATCCTCCCCATATTCTCCTCAGTTAATATACTCCCCATAGTCTCCTCAGTTCATATACTCCCCATAGTCTCCTCAGTTCATATCCTCCCCATAGTCTCCTAAGTTTACAGTTCATATCCTCCCCATAGTCTCCTCAGTTTATAGTCCATATCCTCCCCATAGTCTCCTCAGTTCATATCCTCCCCATAGTCTCCTAAGTTTACAGTTCATATCCTCCCCATAGTCTCCACAGTTTATAGTTCATTTTCTCCCCATAGTCTCCTCAGTTTATAGTTCATTTCCTCCCATTTGTCTCCTCAGTTCATATCTTCCCCATAGTCTCCTCAGTTCATATGCTCCCCATAGTCTCCTTAATTCATAGTCCATATCCTCACCATAGTCTCCCCGAGTTTATAGTTCATATTCTCCCCATAGTCTCCTCAGTTCATATCCTCCCCATAGTCTCCTCAGTTCATATCCTCCCCGTAGACTCCTCAGTTCATAGTCCATATCCTCCCCATAGTCTCCCCAGTTTATAGTTCATATTCTCCTTATAGTCTCCTCAGTTTATAGTTCATATCCGCCCCATAGTCTCTTCAGTTCATATCCTCCCCATAGTCTCCTCAGTTCATATCCTCCCCATAGTCTCCTCAGTTCATATCCTCCCCATAGTCTCCTCAGTTCATATCCTCCCCATAGTCTCTTCAGTTCATATCCTCCCCATAGTCTCCTCAGTTCATATCCTCCCCATAGTCTCCTCAGTTCATATCCTGCCCATAGTCTCCTCAGTTCATATCCTCCCCATAGTCTCCTCAGTTCATTTCCTCCCCATAGTCTCCTCAGTTCCTATCCTCCCCATAGTCTCCTCAGTTCATAGTCCATAGTCTCCCCGAGTTTATAGTTCATATCCTCCCCGTAGTCTACTCAGTTCATATTCTCCCCATAGTCTACTCAGTTCATATCCTCCCCATAGTCTCCTCAGTTCATATCCTCACCATAGTCTCCTCAGTTTATAGTTCATATTCTCCCCATGTCTCCTCAGTTCATATCCTACCCATAGTCTCCTCAGTTCATATCCTCCATGTAGACTCCTCAGTTCATAGTCCATATCCTCCCCATAGTCTCCTCAGTTTATAGTTCATATTCTCCCCATAGTCTCTTCAGTTCATATCCTTCCCATAGTCTCCTCAGTTTATAGTTCATATTCTCCCCATAGTCTCCTGAGTTCACATCCTCCCCATAGTCTCCTCAGTTCAAAGCCTCCCCGTATTCTCCTCAGTTCATATCCTCCCCGTAGTCTCCTCAGTTCATATCCTCCCGTAGTCTCCTCAGTTCATATCCTCCCCGTAGTCTCCTCAGTTCATATTCTCCCCGTAGTCTCCTCAGTTCATATCCTCCCCGTAGTCTCCTCAGTTCATATCCTCCCCGTAGTCTCCTCAGTTCATATCCTCCCCGTAGTCTCCTCAGTTCATATCCTCCCCGTAGTCTCCTCAGTTCATATCCTCCCCTTAGTCTCTCCTCAGTTCATATACTCCCCGTAGTCTCTCCTCAGTTCATATCCTCCCCGTAGTCTCCTCAGTTCATATCCTCCCGTAGTCTCCTCAGTTCATATCCTCCCCATAGTCTCCTCAGTTCCTATCCTCCCCATAGTCTCCTCAGTTCCTATCCTCCCCATAGTCTCCTCAGATCATATCCTCCCCATAGTCTCCTCAGTTCATATCCTCCCCATGGTCTCTTCAGTTTACAGTTCATATCCTCCCCATAGTCTCCTCAGTTCCTATCCTCCCCATAGTCTCCTCTGTTCCTATCCTCCCCATAGTCTCCTCAGTTCATATCCTCCCCATAGTCTCCTCAGTTTACAGTTAATATCCTCCCCATAGTCTCCTAAGTTTACAGTTAATATCCTCCCCATAGTCTCCTAAGTTTACAGTTCATATCCTCCCCATAGTCTCCTCAGTTCATATCCTCCCCATAGTCTCCTCAGTTTACAGTTCATATCCTCCCCATAGTCTCCTCAGTTTACAGTTCATATCCTCCCCATAGTCTCCTTAGTTCATATCCTCCCCATAGTCTCTTCAGTTTACAGTTCATATCCTCCCCATAGTCTTCTTAGTGTATAGTTCATATCCTCCCCATAGTCTCCTCAGTTTATATCATCCCCATAGTCTCCTCAGTTTATATCCTCCCCATAGTCTCCTCAGTTTATATCCTCCCCATAGTCTCCTCAGTTCATATCCTCCCCATAGTCTCCTCAGTTTATATCCTCCCCATAGTCTCCTTAGTTCATATCCTCCCCATAGTCTCTTCAGTTTACAGTTCATATCCTCCCCATAGTCTTCTTAGTGTATAGTTCATATCCTCCCCATAGTCTCCTCAGTTTATATCATCCCCATAGTCTCCTCAGTTTATATCCTCCCCATAGTCTCCTCAGTTTATATCCTCCCCATAGTCTCCTCAGTTCATATCCTCCCCATAGTCTCCTCAGTTTATATCCTTCCCATAGTCTCCTCAGTTCATATACTCCCCATAGTCTCATAGTCTCCTCAGTTCATATCCTCCCCATAGTCTCCTAAGTTTACAGTTCATATCCTCCCCATAGTCTCCTCAGTTTATAGTCCATATCCTCCCCATAGTCTCCTCAGTTCATATCCTCCCCATAGTCTCCTAAGTTTAAAGTTCATATCCTCCCCATAGTCTCCTCAGTTTATAGTTCATTTTCTCCCCATAGTCTCCTCAGTTTATATCCTCCCCATAGTCTCCTCAGTTTATAGTTCATTTCCTCCCATTTGTCTCCTCAGTTCATATCTTCCCCATAGTCTCCTCAGTTCATATGCTCCCCATAGTCTCCTCAGTTCACAGTTCATATCCTCCCCATAGTCTCCTCAGTTTACTGTTCATATCCTCCCCATTGTCTCCTCAGTTCATATCCTCCCCATAGTCTCCTCAGTTCATATGCTCCCCATAGTCTCCTCAGTTTACAGTTCATATACTCCCCATAGTCTCCTCAGTTTATATCCTCCCCATAGTCTCCTCAGTTCATATCCTCCCCATAGTCTCCTCAGTTCATATCCTCCCCATAGTCTCCTCAGTTCATATCCTTCACATAGTCTCCGCAGTTTATAGTTCATATCCTCCCCATAGTCTCCTCGTTTCATATCCTTCCCATAGTCTCCTCAGTTTATAGTTCATTTTCTCCCCATAGTCAACTCAGTTCATATCCTCCCCATAGTCTCCTCAGTTTATATCCTCCCCATAGTCTCCTCAGATCATATCCTCCCCATAGTCTCCTCAGTTTATAGTCCATATCCTCCCCATAGTCTCCCTAGTTTATAGTTCATATCCTCCCCATAGTCTCCTCAGTGCATATCCTCCCCATAGTCTCCTCAGTTTATAGTCCATATCCTCCCCATAGTCTCCCTAGTTTACAGTTCATATCCTCACCATAGTCTCCTAAGTTTACAGTTCATATCCTCCCCATAGTCTCCTCAGTTTATAGTTCATATCCTCCCCATAGTCTCCTCAGTTCCTATCCTCCCCATAGTCTCCTCAGTTTAAATCCTTCCCATAGTCTCCTCAGTTCATTTTCTCCCCATAGTCTCCTCAGTTTATATCCTCCCCATATTCTCCTCAGTTCATATACTCCCCATAGTCTCCTCAGTTTATATCCTCCCCATAGTCTCCTCAGTTCATATCCTCCCCATAGTCTCCTCAGTTTATATCCTCCCCATAGGCTCCTCGGTTCATATCCTTCCCATAGTCTCCTCAGTTTATAGTTCATTTTCTCCCCATAGTCTCCTCAGTTCATATTCTCCCCATAGTCTCCTCAGGTTACAGTTCATATCCTCCCCATTGTCTCCTCAGTTCATTTCCTCCCCATAGTCTCCTCAGTTCATATGCTCCCCATAGTCTCCTCAGTTTACAGTTCATATCCTCCCCATAGTCTTCTTAGTGAATAGTGTATATCCTCCCCATAGTCTCCTCAGTTTATATCCTCCCCATAGTCTCCTCAGTTCATATCCTCCCCATAGTCTCCTCCGTTCATATCCTCCCCATAGTCTCCTCAGTTTATAGTTCATATCCTCCCCATAGTCTCCTCGGTTCATATCCTTCCCATAGGCTCCTCAGTTTATAGTTCATTTTTCTCCCCATAGTCTCCTCAGTTCATATCCTCCCAATAGTCTCCTCAGTTTACAGTTCATATCCTCACCATAGTCTTCAGTGTTTATAGTTCATATCCTCCCCATAGTCTCCACAGTTTATAGTTCATATCCTCCCCATAGTCTCCTCAGTTTATATCCTCCCCATAGTCTTCTCAGTTCATATCCTCCCCATAGTCTCCTCAGTTTATATCCTCCCCATAGGCTCCTCGGTTCATATCCTTCCCATAGTCTCCTCAGTTTATAGTTCATTTTCTCCCCATAGTCTCCTCAGTTCATATTCTCCCCATAGTCTCCTCAGGTTACAGTTCATATCCTCCCCATTGTCTCCTCAGTTCATTTCCTCCCCATAGTCTCCTCAGTTCATATGCCCCCCATAGTCTCCTCAGTTTACAGTTCATATCCTCCCCATAGTCTCTTCAGTTTACAGTTCATATCCTCCCCATAGTCTCCTCAGTTTATATCCTCCCCATAGTCTCCTCAGTTTATATCCTCCCCATGTCTCCTCAGTTCATATCCTACCCATAGTCTCCTCAGTTCATATCCTCCACGTAGACTCCTCAGTTCATAGTCCATATCTTCCCCATAGTCTCCTCAGTTTATAGTTCATATCCTCCCCATAGTCTCTTCAGTTCATATCCTCCATGTAGACTCCTCAGTTCATAGTCCATATCCTCCCCATAGTCTCCTCAGTTTATAGTTCATATCCTCCCCATAGTCTCTTCAGTTCATATCCTCCCCATAGTCTCCTCAGTTCATATCCTTCCCATAGTCTCCTCAGTTTATAGTTCATATTCTCCCCATAGTCTCCTGAGTTCACATCCTCCCCATAGTCTCCTCAGTTCAAAGCCTCCCCGTAGTCTCCTCAGTTCAAAGCCTCCTCGTAGTCTCCTCAGTTCATATCCTCCCCGTAGTCTCCTCAGTTCATATCCTCCCATAGTCTCCTCACTTCATATCCTCCCCGTAGTCTCCTCAGTTCATATTCTCCCCGTAGTCTCCTCAGTTCATATCCTCCCCGTAGTCTCCTCAGTTCATATCCTCCCCGTAGTCTCCTCAGTTCATATCCTCACCGTAGTCTCCTCAGTTCATATCCTCCCAGTAGTCTCCTCAGTTCATATCCTCCCCGTAGTCTCTCCTCAGTTCATATCCTCCCCGTAGTCTCCTCAGTTCATATCCTCCTGTAGTCTCCTCAGTTCATATACTCCCCGTAGTCTCCTCAGTTCCTATCCTCCCCATAGTCTCCTCAGTTCCTATCCTCCCCATAGTCTCCTCAGATCATATCCTCCCCATAGTCTCCTCAGTTCATATCCTCCCCATGGTCTCTTCAGTTTACAGTTCATATCCTCCCCATAGTCTCCTCAGTTCCTATCCTCCCCATAGTCTCCTCTGTTCCTATCCTCCCCATAGTCTCCTCAGTTCATATCCTCCCCATAGTCGCTTCAGTCTACAGATAATATATCCTCCCCATAGTCTCCTAAGTTTACAGTTAATATCCTCCCCATAGTCTCCTAAGTTTACAGTTAATATCCTCCCCATAGTCTCCTAAGTTTACAGTTCATATCCTCACCATAGTCTCCTCAGTTCATTTCCTCCCCATAGTCTCCTCAGTTTACAGTTCATATCCTCCCCATAGTCTCCTCAGTTTACAGTTAATATCCTCCCCATAGTCTCCTAAGTGTACAGTTAACATCCTCCCCATAGTCTCCTAAGTTTACATTTAATATCCTCCCCATAGTCTCCTAAGTTTACAGTTCATATCCTCCCCATAGTCTCCTCAGTGCATATCCTCCCCATAGTCTCCTCAGTTTACAGTTCATATCCTCCCCATAGTCTCCTCAGTTTACAGTTCATATCCTCCCCATAGTCTCCTCAGTTCATATCCTCCCCATAGTCTCCTCAGTTTACAGTTCATATCCTCCCCATAGTCTTCTTAGTGTATAGTTCATATCCTCCCCATAGTCTCCTCAGTTTATATCCTCCCCATAGTCTCCTCAGTTTATATCCTCCCCATAGTCTCCTCAGTTTATATCCTCCCCATAGTCTCCTCAGTTCATATCCTCCCCATAGTCTCCTCAGTTCATATCCTCCCCATAGTCTCCTCAGTTCATATCCTCCCCATAGTCTCCTCAGTTCATACCCTCCCCATAGTCTCCTCGGTTCATATCCTTCCCATAGTCTCCTCAGTTTATAGTTCATTTTCTCCCCATAGTCTCCTCAGTTCATATCCTCCCCATAGTCTCCTCAGTTCATATCCTCCCCATAGTCTCCTCAGTTTATATCCTCCCCATAGTCTTCTCAGTTCATATCCTCCCCATAGTCTCCTCAGTTTATATCCTCCCCATAGGCTCCTCGGTTCATATCCTTCCCATAGTCTCCTCAGTTTATAGTTCATTTTCTCCCCATAGTCTCCTCAGTTCATATTCTCCCCATAGTCTCCTCAGGTTACAGTTCATATCCTCCCCATTGTCTCCTCAGTTCATTTCCTCCCCATAGTCTCCTCAGTTCATATGCTCCCCATAGTCTCCTCAGTTTACAGTTCATATCCTCCCCATAGTCTCTTCAGTTTACAGTTCATATCCTCCCCATAGTCTCCTCAGTTTATATCCTCCCCATAGTCTCCTCAGTTTATATCCTCCCCATGTCTCCTCAGTTCATATCCTACCCATAGTCTCCTCAGTTCATATCCTCCACGTAGACTCCTCAGTTCATAGTCCATATCTTCCCCATAGTCTCCTCAGTTTATAGTTCATATCCTCCCCATAGTCTCTTCAGTTCATATCCTCCATGTAGACTCCTCAGTTCATAGTCCATATCCTCCCCATAGTCTCCTCAGTTTATAGTTCATATCCTCCCCATAGTCTCTTCAGTTCATATCCTCCCCATAGTCTCCTCAGTTCATATCCTTCCCATAGTCTCCTCAGTTTATAGTTCATATTCTCCCCATAGTCTCCTGAGTTCACATCCTCCCCATAGTCTCCTCAGTTCAAAGCCTCCCCGTAGTCTCCTCAGTTCAAAGCCTCCTCGTAGTCTCCTCAGTTCATATCCTCCCCATAGTCTCTTCAGTTTACAGTTCATATCCTCCCCATAGTCTCCTCAGTTCATATGCTCCCCATAGTCTCCTCAGTTTACAGTTCATATACTCCCCATAGTCTCCTCAGTTTATATCCTCCCCATAGTCTCCTCAGTTCATATCCTCCCCATAGTCTCCTCAGTTCATATCCTCCCCATAGTCTCCTCAGTTCATATCCTCCCCATAGTCTCCTCAGTTCATATCCTCCCCATATTCTCCTCGGTTCATATCCTTCCCACAGTTTCCTCAGTTTATAGTTCATTTTCTCCCCATAGTCTCCTCAGTTCATATCCTCCCCATAGTCTCCTCAGTTCATATCCTCCCCATAGTCTCCTCAGTTTATATCCTCCCCATAGTCTCCTCAGTTCATATCCTCCCCATAGTCTCCTCAGTTTATATCCTTCCCATAGTCTCCTCAGTTTATATCCTCCCCATAGTCTCCTCAGTTTATATCCTCCCCATATTTTCCTCAGTTCATATACTCCCCATATTCTCCTCAGTTCATATACTCCCCATAGTCTCCTCAGTTCATATACTCCCCATAGTCTCCTCAGTTCATATCCTCCCCATAGTCTCCTAAGTTTACAGTTCATATCCTCCCCATAGTCTCCTCAGTTTATAGTCCATATCCTCCCCATAGTCTCCTCAGTTCATATCCTCCACATAGTCTCCTAAGTTTACAGTTCATATCCTCCCCATAGTCTCCTCAGTTTATAGTTCATTTTCTCCCCATAGTCTCCTCAGTTCATATCCTCCCCATAGTCTCCTCAGTTTATAGTTCATTTCCTCCCCATTGTCTCCTCAGTTCATATCTTCCCCATAGTCTCCTCAGTTCATATGCTCCCCATAGTCTCTTCAGTTTACAGTTCATATCCTCCCCATAGTCTCCTCAGTTCATATGCTCCCCATAGTCTCCTCAGTTTACAGTTCATATACTCCCCATAGTCTCCTCAGTTTATATCCTCCCCATAGTCTCCTCAGTTCATATCCTCCCCATAGTCTCCTCAGTTCATATCCTCCCCATAGTCTCCTCAGTTCATATCCTCCCCATAGTCTCCTCAGTTCATATCCTCCCCATATTCTCCTCGGTTCATATCCTTCCCATAGTTTCCTCAGTTTATAGTTCATTTTCTCCCCATAGTCTCCTCAGTTCATATCCTCCCCATAGTCTCCTCAGTTCATATCCTCCCCATAGTCTCCTCAGTTTATATCCTCCCCATAGTCTCCTCAGTTCATATCCTCCCCATAGTCTCCTCAGTTTATATCCTTCCCATAGTCTCCTCAGTTTATATCCTCCCCATAGTCTCCTCAGTTTATATCCTCCCCATATTTTCCTCAGTTCATATACTCCCCATAGTCTCCTCAGTTCATATACTCCCCATAGTCTCCTCAGTTCATATACTCCCCATAGTCTCCTCAGTTCATATCCTCCCCATAGTCTCCTAAGTTTACAGTTCATATCCTCCCCATAGTCTCCTCAGTTTATAGTCCATATCCTCCCCATAGTCTCCTCAGTTCATATCCTCCACATAGTCTCCTAAGTTTACAGTTCATATCCTCCCCATAGTCTCCTCAGTTTATAGTTCATTTTCTCCCCATAGTCTCCTCAGTTCATATCCTCCCCATAGTCTCCTCAGTTTATAGTTCATTTCCTCCCCATTGTCTCCTCAGTTCATATCTTCCCCATAGTCTCCTCAGTTCATATGCTCCCCATAGTCTCTTCAGTTTACAGTTCATATCCTCCCCATAGTCTCCTCAGTTCATATGCTCCCCATAGTCTCCTCAGTTTACAGTTCATATACTCCCCATAGTCTCCTCAGTTTATATCCTCCCCATAGTCTCCTCAGTTCATATCCTCCCCATAGTCTCCTCAGTTCATATCCTCCCCATAGTCTCCTCAGTTCATATCCTCCCCATAGTCTCCTCAGTTCATATCCTCCCCATATTCTCCTCGGTTCATATCCTTCCCATAGTTTCCTCAGTTTATAGTTCATTTTCTCCCCATAGTCTCCTCAGTTCATATCCTCCCCATAGTCTCCTCAGTTCATATCCTCCCCATAGTCTCCTCAGTTTATATCCTCCCCATAGTCTCCTCAGTTCATATCCTCCCCATAGTCTCCTCAGTTTATATCCTTCCCATAGTCTCCTCAGTTTATATCCTCCCCATAGTCTCCTCAGTTTATATCCTCCCCATATTTTCCTCAGTTCATATACTCCCCATAGTCTCCTCAGTTCATATACTCCCCATAGTCTCCTCAGTTCATATACTCCCCATAGTCTCCTCAGTTCATATCCTCCCCATAGTCTCCTAAGTTTACAGTTCATATCCTCCCCATAGTCTCCTCAGTTTATAGTCCATATCCTCCCCATAGTCTCCTCAGTTCATATCCTCCACATAGTCTCCTAAGTTTACAGTTCATATCCTCCCCATAGTCTCCTCAGTTTATAGTTCATTTTCTCCCCATCGTCTCCTCAGTTCATATCCTCCCCATAGTCTCCTCAGTTTATAGTTCATATCCTCCCCATAGTCTCTTCAGTTCATATCCTCCATGTAGACTCCTCAGTTCATAGTCCATATCCTCCCCATAGTCTCCTCAGTTTATAGTTCATATCCTCCCCATAGTCTCTTCAGTTCATATCCTCCCCATAGTCTCCTCAGTTCATATCCTTCCCATAGTCTCCTCAGTTTATAGTTCATATTCTCCCCATAGTCTCCTGAGTTCACATCCTCCCCATAGTCTCCTCAGTTCAAAGCCTCCCCGTAGTCTCCTCAGTTCAAAGCCTCCTCGTAGTCTCCTCAGTTCATATCCTCCCCGTAGTCTCCTCAGTTCATATCCTCCCATAGTCTCCTCAGTTCATATCCTCCCCGTAGTCTCCTCAGTTCATATTCTCCCCGTAGTCTCCTCAGTTCATATCCTCCCCGTAGTCTCCTCAGTTCATATCCTCCCCGTAGTCTCCTCAGTTCATATCCTCACCGTAGTCTCCTCAGTTCATATCCTCCCAGTAGTCTCCTCAGTTCATATCCTCCCCGTAGTCTCTCCTCAGTTCATATCCTCCCCGTAGTCTCCTCAGTTCATATCCTCCTGTAGTCTCCTCAGTTCATATCCTCCCCGTAGTCTCCTCAGTTCCTATCCTCCCCATAGTCTCCTCAGTTCCTATCCTCCCCATAGTCTCCTCAGATCATATCCTCCCCATAGTCTCCTCAGTTCATATCCTCCCCATGGTCTCTTCAGTTTACAGTTCATATCCTCCCCATAGTCTCCTCAGTTCCTATCCTCCCCATAGTCTCCTCTGTTCCTATCCTCCCCATAGTCTCCTCAGTTCATATCCTCCCCATAGTCGCTTCAGTCTACAGATAATATATCCTCCCCATAGTCTCCTAAGTTTACAGTTAATATCCTCCCCATAGTCTCCTAAGTTTACAGTTAATATCCTCCCCATAGTCTCCTAAGTTTACAGTTCATATCCTCACCATAGTCTCCTCAGTTCATTTCCTCCCCATAGTCTCCTCAGTTTACAGTTCATATCCTCCCCATAGTCTCCTCAGTTTACAGTTAATATCCTCCCCATAGTCTCCTAAGTGTACAGTTAACATCCTCCCCATAGTCTCCTAAGTTTACATTTAATATCCTCCCCATAGTCTCCTAAGTTTACAGTTCATATCCTCCCCATAGTCTCCTCAGTGCATATCCTCCCCATAGTCTCCTCAGTTTACAGTTCATATCCTCCCCATAGTCTCCTCAGTTTATATCCTCCCCATAGTCTCCTCAGTTTATATCCTCCCCATAGTCTCCTCAGTTCATATCCTCCCCATAGTCTCCTCAGTTCATATCCTCCCCATAGTCTCCTCAGTTCATATCCTCCCCATAGTCTCCTCAGTTCATACCCTCCCCATAGTCTCCTCGGTTCATATCCTTCCCATAGTCTCCTCAGTTTATAGTTCATTTTCTCCCCATAGTCTCCTCAGTTCATATCCTCCCCATAGTCTCCTCAGTTCATATCCTCCCCATAGTCTCCTCAGTTTATATCCTCCCCATAGTCTTCTCAGTTCATATCCTCCCCATAGTCTCCTCAGTTTATATCCTCCCCATAGGCTCCTCGGTTCATATCCTTCCCATAGTCTCCTCAGTTTATAGTTCATTTTCTCCCCATAGTCTCCTCAGTTCATATTCTCCCCATAGTCTCCTCAGGTTACAGTTCATATCCTCCCCATTGTCTCCTCAGTTCATTTCCTCCCCATAGTCTCCTCAGTTCATATGCTCCCCATAGTCTCCTCAGTTTACAGTTCATATCCTCCCCATAGTCTCTTCAGTTTACAGTTCATATCCTCCCCATAGTCTCCTCAGTTTATATCCTCCCCATAGTCTCCTCAGTTTATATCCTCCCCATGTCTCCTCAGTTCATATCCTACCCATAGTCTCCTCAGTTCATATCCTCCACGTAGACTCCTCAGTTCATAGTCCATATCTTCCCCATAGTCTCCTCAGTTTATAGTTCATATCCTCCCCATAGTCTCTTCAGTTCATATCCTCCATGTAGACTCCTCAGTTCATAGTCCATATCCTCCCCATAGTCTCCTCAGTTTATAGTTCATATCCTCCCCATAGTCTCTTCAGTTCATATCCTCCCCATAGTCTCCTCAGTTCATATCCTTCCCATAGTCTCCTCAGTTTATAGTTCATATTCTCCCCATAGTCTCCTGAGTTCACATCCTCCCCATAGTCTCCTCAGTTCAAAGCCTCCCCGTAGTCTCCTCAGTTCAAAGCCTCCTCGTAGTCTCCTCAGTTCATATCCTCCCCGTAGTCTCCTCAGTTCATATCCTCCCATAGTCTCCTCAGTTCATATCCTCCCCGTAGTCTCCTCAGTTCATATTCTCCCCGTAGTCTCCTCAGTTCATATCCTCCCCGTAGTCTCCTCAGTTCATATCCTCCCCGTAGTCTCCTCAGTTCATATCCTCACCGTAGTCTCCTCAGTTCATATCCTCCCAGTAGTCTCCTCAGTTCATATCCTCCCCGTAGTCTCTCCTCAGTTCATATCCTCCCCGTAGTCTCCTCAGTTCATATCCTCCTGTAGTCTCCTCAGTTCATATCCTCCCCGTAGTCTCCTCAGTTCCTATCCTCCCCATAGTCTCCTCAGTTCCTATCCTCCCCATAGTCTCCTCAGATCATATCCTCCCCATAGTCTCCTCAGTTCATATCCTCCCCATGGTCTCTTCAGTTTACAGTTCATATCCTCCCCATAGTCTCCTCAGTTCCTATCCTCCCCATAGTCTCCTCTGTTCCTATCCTCCCCATAGTCTCCTCAGTTCATATCCTCCCCATAGTCGCTTCAGTCTACAGATAATATATCCTCCCCATAGGACTCCTAAGTTTACAGTTAATATCCTCCCCATAGTCTCCTAAGTTTACAGTTAATATCCTCCCCATAGTCTCCTAAGTTTACAGTTCATATCCTCACCATAGTCTCCTCAGTTCATTTCCTCCCCATAGTCTCCTCAGTTTACAGTTCATATCCTCCCCATAGTCTCCTCAGTTTACAGTTAATATCCTCCCCATAGTCTCCTAAGTGTACAGTTAACATCCTCCCCATAGTCTCCTAAGTTTACATTTAATATCCTCCCCATAGTCTCCTAAGTTTACAGTTCATATCCTCCCCATAGTCTCCTCAGTGCATATCCTCCCCATAGTCTCCTCAGTTTACAGTTCATATCCTCCCCATAGTCTCCTCAGTTTACAGTTCATATCCTCCCCATAGTCTCCTCAGTTCATATCCTCCCCATAGTCTCCTCAGTTTACAGTTCATATCCTCCCCATAGTCTTCTTAGTGTATAGTTCATATCCTCCCCATAGGCTCCTCAGTTTATATCCTCCCCATAGTCTCCTCAGTTTATATCCTCCCCATAGTCTCCTCAGTTTATATCCTCCCCATAGTCTCCTCAGTTCATATCCTCCCCATAGTCTCCTCAGTTCATATCCTCCCCATAGTCTCCTCAGTTCATATCCTCCCCATAGTCTCCTCAGTTCATACCCTCCCCATAGTCTCCTCGGTTCATATCCTTCCCATAGTCTCCTCAGTTTATAGTTCATTTTCTCCCCATAGTCTCCTCAGTTCATATCCTCCCCATAGTCTCCTCAGTTCATATCCTCCCCATAGTCTCCTCAGTTTATATCCTCCCCATAGTCTCCTCAGTTCATATCCTCCCCATAGTCTCCTCAGATTATATGCTTCCCATAGTCTCCTCAGTTCATATCCTCCCCATAGTCTCCTCAGTTTATATCCTCCCCATATTCTCCTCAGTTCATATACTCCCCATAGTCTGCTCAGTTCATATACTCCCCATAGTCTCCTCAGTCCATATCCTCCCCATAGTCTCCTCAGTTCATATCCTCCCCATAGTCTCCTCAGTATATAGTTCATTTTCTCCCCATAGTCTCCTCAGTTCATATCCTCCCCATAGTCTCCTCAGTTTATAGTTCATTTCCTCCCCATTGTCTCCTCAGTTCATATCTTCCCCATAGTCTCCTCAGTTCATATGCTCCCCATAGTCTCTTCAGTTTACAGTTCATATCCTCCCCATAGTCTCCTCAGTTCATATGCTCCCCATAGTCTCCTCAGTTTACAGTTCATATACTCCCCATAGTCTCCTCAGTTTATATCCTCCCCATAGTCTCCTCAGTTCATATCCTCCCCATAGTCTCCTCAGTTCATATCCTCCCCATAGTCTCCTCAGTTCATATCCTCCCCATAGTCTCCTCAGTTCATATCCTCCCCATATTCTCCTCGGTTCATATCCTTCCCATAGTTTCCTCAGTTTATAGTTCATTTTCTCCCCATAGTCTCCTCAGTTCATATCCTCCCCATAGTCTCCTCAGTTCATATCCTCCCCATAGTCTCCTCAGTTTATATCCTCCCCATAGTCTCCTCAGTTCATATCCTCCCCATAGTCTCCTCAGTTTATATCCTTCCCATAGTCTCCTCAGTTTATATCCTCCCCATAGTCTCCTCAGTTTATATCCTCCCCATATTTTCCTCAGTTCATATACTCCCCATAGTCTCCTCAGTTCATATACTCCCCATAGTCTCCTCAGTTCATATACTCCCCATAGTCTCCTCAGTTCATATCCTCCCCATAGTCTCCTAAGTTTACAGTTCATATCCTCCCCATAGTCTCCTCAGTTTATAGTCCATATCCTCCCCATAGTCTCCTCAGTTCATATCCTCCACATAGTCTCCTAAGTTTACAGTTCATATCCTCCCCATAGTCTCCTCAGTTTATAGTTCATTTTCTCCCCATAGTCTCCTCAGTTCATATCCTCCCCATAGTCTCCTCAGTTTATAGTTCATTTCCTCCCCATTGTCTCCTCAGTTCATATCTTCCCCATAGTCTCCTCAGTTCATATGCTCCCCATAGTCTCTTCAGTTTACAGTTCATATCCTCCCCATAGTCTCCTCAGTTCATATGCTCCCCATAGTCTCCTCAGTTTACAGTTCATATACTCCCCATAGTCTCCTCAGTTTATATCCTCCCCATAGTCTCCTCAGTTCATATCCTCCCCATAGTCTCCTCAGTTCATATCCTCCCCATAGTCTCCTCAGTTCATATCCTCCCCATAGTCTCCTCAGTTCATATCCTCCCCATATTCTCCTCGGTTCATATCCTTCCCATAGTTTCCTCAGTTTATAGTTCATTTTCTCCCCATAGTCTCCTCAGTTCATATCCTCCCCATAGTCTCCTCAGTTCATATCCTCCCCATAGTCTCCTCAGTTTATATCCTCCCCATAGTCTCCTCAGTTCATATCCTCCCCATAGTCTCCTCAGTTTATATCCTTCCCATAGTCTCCTCAGTTTATATCCTCCCCATAGTCTCCTCAGTTTATATCCTCCCCATATTTTCCTCAGTTCATATACTCCCCATAGTCTCCTCAGTTCATATACTCCCCATAGTCTCCTCAGTTCATATACTCCCCATAGTCTCCTCAGTTCATATCCTCCCCATAGTCTCCTAAGTTTACAGTTCATATCCTCCCCATAGTCTCCTCAGTTTATAGTCCATATCCTCCCCATAGTCTCCTCAGTTCATATCCTCCACATAGTCTCCTAAGTTTACAGTTCATATCCTCCCCATAGTCTCCTCAGTTTATAGTTCATTTTCTCCCCATAGTCTCCTCAGTTCATATCCTCCCCATAGTCTCCTCAGTTTATAGTTCATTTCCTCCCCATTGTCTCCTCAGTTCATATCTTCCCCATAGTCTCCTCAGTTCATATCCTCCCATAGTCTCCTCAGTTCATATCCTCCCCGTAGTCTCCTCAGTTCATATTCTCCCCGTAGTCTCCTCAGTTCATATCCTCCCCGTAGTCTCCTCAGTTCATATCCTCCCCGTAGTCTCCTCAGTTCATATCCTCACCGTAGTCTCCTCAGTTCATATCCTCCCAGTAGTCTCCTCAGTTCATATCCTCCCGTAGTCTCCTCAGTTCATATCCTCCCCGTAGTCTCTCCTCAGTTCATATCCTCCCCGTAGTCTCCTCAGTTCATATCCTCCTGTAGTCTCCTCAGTATATATCCTCCCCGTAGTCTCCTCAGTTCCTATCCTCCCCATAGTCTCCTCAGTTCCTATCCTCCCCATAGTCTCCTCAGATCATATCCTCCCCATAGTCTCCTCAGTTCATATCCTCCCCATGGTCTCTTCAGTTTACAGTTCATATCCTCCCCATAGTCTCCTCAGTTCCTATCCTCCCCATAGTCTCCTCTGTTCCTATCCTCCCCATAGTCTCCTCAGTTCATATCCTCCCCATAGTCGCTTCAGTCTACAGATAATATATCCTCCCCATAGTCTCCTAAGTTTACAGTTAATATCCTCCCCATAGTCTCCTAAGTTTACAGTTAATATCCTCCCCATAGTCTCCTAAGTTTACAGTTCATATCCTCACCATAGTCTCCTCAGTTCATTTCCTCCCCATAGTCTCCTCAGTTTACAGTTCATATCCTCCCCATAGTCTCCTCAGTTTACAGTTAATATCCTCCCCATAGTCTCCTAAGTGTACAGTTAACATCCTCCCCATAGTCTCCTAAGTTTACAGTTAATATCCTCCCCATAGTCTCCTAAGTTTACAGTTCATATCCTCCCCATAGTCTCCTCAGTGCATTTCCTCCCCATAGTCTCCTCAGTTTACAGTTCATATCCTCCCCATAGTCTCCTCAGTTTACAGTTCATATCCTCCCCATAGTCTCATCAGTTCATATCCTCCCCATAGTCTCCTCAGTTTACAGTTCATATCCTCCCCATAGTCTTCTTAGTGTATAGTTCATATCCTCCCCATAGTCTCCTCAGTTTATATCCTTCCCATAGTCTCCTCAGTTCATATCCTCCCCATAGTCTCCTCAGTTCATATCCTACCCATAGTCTCCTTGGTTCATATCCTTCCCATAGTCTCCTCAGTTTATAGTTCATTTTCTCCCCATAGTCTCCTCAGTTCATATCCTCCCCATAGTCTCCTCAGTTCATATCCTCCCCATAGTCTCCTCAGTTCATATCCTCCCCATAGTCTCCTCAGTTCATATCCTCCCCATAGTCTCCTCAGTTCATATCCTTCACATAGTCTCCTCAGTTTATAGTTCATATCCTCCCCATAGTCTCCTCGGTTCATATCCTTCCCATAGTCTCCTCAGTTTATAGCTCATTTTCTCCCCATAGTCTCCTCAGTTCAAATCCTCCCCATAGTCTCCTCAGTTTACAGTTCATATCCTCCCCATAGTCTCCTCAGTTTATAGTTCATATCCTCCCCATAGTCTCCTCAGTTCATATCCTCCCCATAGTCTCCTCAGTTTATATCCTCCCCATAGTCTCCTCAGTTCATATCCTCCCCATAGTCTCCTCAGTTTATACTCCATATCCTCCCCATAGTCTCCCTAGTTTATAGTTCATATCCTCCCCATAGTCTCCTCAGTTCATATCCTCCCCATAGTCTCCTCAGTTTATAGTCCATATCCTCCCCATAGTCTCCCTAGTTTACAGTTCATATCCTCCCCATAGTCTCCTAAGTTTACAGTTCATATCTTCCCTATAGTCTCCTCAGTTTATAGTCCATATCCTCCCCATAGTCTCCTCAGTTTATAGTTCATATCCTCCCCATAGTCTCCTCAGTTCATATCCTCACCATAGTCTCCTCAGTTTATATCCTTCCCATAGTCTCCTCAGTTCATATCCTCCCCATAGTCTCCTCAGTTTATATCCTCCCCATATTCTCCTCAGTTCATATACTCCCCATAGTCTCCTCAGTTCATATACTCCCCATAGTCTCCTCAGTTCATATACTCCCCATAGTCTCCTCATTTTACAGTTCATATCCTCCCCATAGTCTTCTTAGTGTATAGTGTATATCCTCCCCATAGTCTCCTCAGTTTATGTCCTCCCCATAGTCTCCTCAGTTCATATCCTCCCCATAGTCTCCTCGGTTCATATCCTTCCCATAGTCTCCTCAGTTTATAGTTCATTTTTCTCCCCATAGTCTCCTCAGTTCATATCCTCCCAATAGTCTCCTCAGTTTACAGTTCATATCCTCCCCATAGTCTCCAGTGTTTATAGTTCATATCCTCCCCATAGTCTCCACAGTTTATAGTTCATATCCTCCCCATAGTCTCCTCAGTTTATATCCTCCCCATAGTCTCCTCAGTTCATATCCTCCCCATAGTCTCCTCAGTTTATATCCTCCCCATAGTCTCCTCTGTTAATATCCTCCCCAAAGTCTCCTAAGTTTACAGTTCATATCCTCCCCATAGTCTCCTCAGTTTATAGTCCATATCCTCCCCATAGTCTCCTCAGTTCATATCCTCCCCATAGTCTCCTAAGTTTACAGTTCATATCCTCCCCATAGTCTCCTCAGTTTATAGTTCATTTCCTCCCCATTGTCTCCTCAGTTCATATCTTCCCCATAGTCTCCACAGTTCATATGCTCCCCATAGTCTCCTCAGTTTACAGTTCATATCCTCCCCATTGTCTCCTCAGTTCATATCCTCCCCATAGTCTCCTCAGTTCATATGCTCCCCATAGTCTCCTCAGTTTACAGTTCATATACTCCCCATAGTCTCCTCAGTTTATATCCTCCCCATAGTCTCCTCAGTTCATATCCTCCCCATAGTCTCCTCAGTTCATATCCTCCCCATAGTCTCCTCAGTTCATATCCTTCACATAGTCTCCTCAGTTTATAGTTCATATCCTCCCCATAGTCTCCTCGGGTCATATCCTTCCCATAGTCTCCTCAGTTTATAGTTCATTTTCTCCCCATAGTCTCCTCAGTTCAAATCCTCCCCATAGTCTCCTCAGTTTACAGTTCATATCCTCCCCATAGTCTCCTCAGTTTATAGTTCATATCCTCCCCATAGTCTCCTCAGTTCATATCCTCCCCATAGTCTCCTCAGTTTATATCCTCCCCATTGTCTCCTCAGTTCATATCCTCCCCATAGTCTCCTCAGTTTATAGTCCATATCCTCCCCATAGTCTCCCTAGTTTATAGTTCATATCCTCCCCATAGTCTCCTCAGTTCATATCCTCCCCATAGTCTCCTCAGTTTATAGTCCATATCCTCCCCATAGTCTCCCTAGTTTACAGTTCATATCCTCCCCATAGTCTCCTAAGTTTACAGTTCATATCTTCCCCATAGTCTCCTCAGTTTATAGTCCATATCCTCCCCATAGTCTCCTCAGTTTATAGTTCATATCCTCCCCATAGTCTCCTCAGTTCATATCCTCACCATAGTCTCCTCAGTTTATATCCTTCACCATAGTCTCCTCAGTTCATATCCTCCCCATAGTCTCCTCAGTTTATATCCTCCCCATATTCTCCTCAGTTCATATACTCCCCATAGTCTCCTCAGTTCATATACTCCCCATAGTCTCCTCAGATCATATACTCCCCATAGTCTCCTCAGTTCATATACTCCCCATAGTCTCCTCAGTTTACAGTTCATATCCTCCCATAGTCTTCTTAGTGTATAGTGTATATCCTCCCCATAGTCTCCTCAGTTTATATCCTCCCCATAGTCTCCTCAGTTCATATCCTCCCCATAGTCTCCTCAGTTCATATCCACCCCATAGTCTCCTCAGTTTATAGTTCATATCCTCCCCATAGTCTCCTCGGTTCATATCCTTCCCATAGTCTCCTCAGTTTATAGTTCATTTTTCTCCCCATAGTCTCATCAGTTCATATCCTCCCAATAGTCTCCTCAGTTTACAGTTCATATCCTCCCCATAGTCTCCAGTGTTTATAGTTCATATCCTCCCCATAGTCTCCACAGTTTATAGTTCATATCCTCCCCATAGTCTCCTCAGTTTATATCCTCCCCATAGTCTCCTCAGTTCATATCCTCCCCATAGTCTCCTCAGTTTATATCCTCCCCATAGGCTCCTCGGTTCATATCCTTCCCATAGTCTCCTCAGTTTATAGTTCATTTTCTCCCCATAGTCTCCTCAGTTCATATCCTCCCCATAGTCTCCTCAGTTTACAGTTCATATCCTCCCCATTGTCTCCTCAGTTCATTTCCTCCCCATAGTCTCCTCAGTTCATATGCTCCCCATAGTCTCCTCAGTTTACAGTTCATATCCTCCCCATAGTCTCTTCAGTTTACAGTTCATATCCTCCCCATAGTCTCCTCAGTTCATATCCTCCCCATAGTCTCCTCAGTTTATATCCTCCCCATAGTCTCCTCAGTTCATATCCTCCCCATAGTCACCTCAGTTTACAGTTCATATCCTCCCCATAGTCTCCTCAATTCATATCCTCCCCATAGTCTCCTCAGTTTACAGTTCATATCCTCCCCATAGTCTCCTAAGTTTACAGTTTATATCCTTCCCATAGTCTCCGCAGTTCATATCCTCCCCATAGTCTCCTCAGTTCATATCCTCCCCATAGTCTCCACGGTTCATATCCTCCCCATAGTCTCCTCAGTTCATATCCTCCCCATAGTCTCCTAAGTTTACAGTTCATACCTTCCCCATAGTCTCCTCAGTTTATAGTCCATATCCTCCCCATAGTCTCCTCAGTTTATAGTTCATATCCTCCCCATAGTCTCCTCAGTTCATATCCTCCCCATAGTCTCCTCAGTTTATATTCTCCCCATATTCTCCTCAGTTCATATACTCCCCATAGTCTCCTCAGTTCATATACTCCCCATAGTCTCCTCAGATCATATACTCCCCATAGTCTCCTCAGTTCATATACTCCCCATAGTCTCCTCAGTTTACAGTTCATATCCTCCCCATAGTCTTCTTAGTGTATAGTGTATATCCTCCCCATAGTCTCCTCAGTTCATATCCTCCCCATAGTCTCCTCAGTTCATATCCTCCCCATAGTCTCCTCAGTTTATATCCTCCCCATAGTCTCCTCAGTTTATAGTTCATTTCCTCCCCATTGTCTCCTCAGTTCATATCTTCCCCATAGTCTCCACAGTTCATATGCTCCCCATAGTCTCCTCAGTTTACAGTTCATATCCTCCCCATTGTCTCCTCAGTTCATATCCTCCCCATAGTCTCCTCAGTTCATATGCTCCCCATAGTCTCCTCAGTTTACAGTTCATATACTCCCCATAGTCTCCTCAGTTTATATCCTCCCCATAGTCTCCTCAGTTCATATCCTCCCCATAGTCTCCTCAGTTCATATCCTCCCCATAGTCTCCTCAGTTCATATCCTTCACATAGTCTCCTCAGTTTATAGTTCATATCCTCCCCATAGTCTCCTCGGGTCATATCCTTCCCATAGTCTCCTCAGTTTATAGTTCATTTTCTCCCCATAGTCTCCTCAGTTCAAATCCTCCCCATAGTCTCCTCAGTTTACAGTTCATATCCTCCCCATAGTCTCCTCAGTTTATAGTTCATATCCTCCCCATAGTCTCCTCAGTTCATATCCTCCCCATAGTCTCCTCAGTTTATATCCTCCCCATTGTCTCCTCAGTTCATATCCTCCCCATAGTCTCCTCAGTTTATAGTCCATATCCTCCCCATAGTCTCCCTAGTTTATAGTTCATATCCTCCCCATAGTCTCCTCAGTTCATATCCTCCCCATAGTCTCCTCAGTTTATAGTCCATATCCTCCCCATAGTCTCCCTAGTTTACAGTTCATATCCTCCCCATAGTCTCCTAAGTTTACAGTTCATATCTTCCCCATAGTCTCCTCAGTTTATAGTCCATATCCTCCCCATAGTCTCCTCAGTTTATAGTTCATATCCTCCCCATAGTCTCCTCAGTTCATATCCTCACCATAGTCTCCTCAGTTTATATCCTTCACCATAGTCTCCTCAGTTCATATCCTCCCCATAGTCTCCTCAGTTTATATCCTCCCCATATTCTCCTCAGTTCATATACTCCCCATAGTCTCCTCAGTTCATATACTCCCCATAGTCTCCTCAGATCATATACTCCCCATAGTCTCCTCAGTTCATATACTCCCCATAGTCTCCTCAGTTTACAGTTCATATCCTCCCATAGTCTTCTTAGTGTATAGTGTATATCCTCCCCATAGTCTCCTCAGTTTATATCCTCCCCATAGTCTCCTCAGTTCATATCCTCCCCATAGTCTCCTCAGTTCATATCCACCCCATAGTCTCCTCAGTTTATAGTTCATATCCTCCCCATAGTCTCCTCGGTTCATATCCTTCCCATAGTCTCCTCAGTTTATAGTTCATTTTTCTCCCCATAGTCTCATCAGTTCATATCCTCCCAATAGTCTCCTCAGTTTACAGTTCATATCCTCCCCATAGTCTCCAGTGTTTATAGTTCATATCCTCCCCATAGTCTCCACAGTTTATAGTTCATATCCTCCCCATAGTCTCCTCAGTTTATATCCTCCCCATAGTCTCCTCAGTTCATATCCTCCCCATAGTCTCCTCAGTTTATATCCTCCCCATAGGCTCCTCGGTTCATATCCTTCCCATAGTCTCCTCAGTTTATAGTTCATTTTCTCCCCATAGTCTCCTCAGTTCATATCCTCCCCATAGTCTCCTCAGTTTACAGTTCATATCCTCCCCATTGTCTCCTCAGTTCATTTCCTCCCCATAGTCTCCTCAGTTCATATGCTCCCCATAGTCTCCTCAGTTTACAGTTCATATCCTCCCCATAGTCTCTTCAGTTTACAGTTCATATCCTCCCCATAGTCTCCTCAGTTCATATCCTCCCCATAGTCTCCTCAGTTTATATCCTCCCCATAGTCTCCTCAGTTCATATCCTCCCCATAGTCACCTCAGTTTACAGTTCATATCCTCCCCATAGTCTCCTCAATTCATATCCTCCCCATAGTCTCCTCAGTTTACAGTTCATATCCTCCCCATAGTCTCCTAAGTTTACAGTTTATATCCTTCCCATAGTCTCCGCAGTTCATATCCTCCCCATAGTCTCCTCAGTTCATATCCTCCCCATAGTCTCCACGGTTCATATCCTCCCCATAGTCTCCTCAGTTCATATCCTCCCCATAGTCTCCTAAGTTTACAGTTCATACCTTCCCCATAGTCTCCTCAGTTTATAGTCCATATCCTCCCCATAGTCTCCTCAGTTTATAGTTCATATCCTCCCCATAGTCTCCTCAGTTCATATCCTCCCCATAGTCTCCTCAGTTTATATTCTCCCCATATTCTCCTCAGTTCATATACTCCCCATAGTCTCCTCAGTTCATATACTCCCCATAGTCTCCTCAGATCATATACTCCCCATAGTCTCCTCAGTTCATATACTCCCCATAGTCTCCTCAGTTTACAGTTCATATCCTCCCCATAGTCTTCTTAGTGTATAGTGTATATCCTCCCCATAGTCTCCTCAGTTCATATCCTCCCCATAGTCTCCTCAGTTCATATCCTCCCCATAGTCTCCTCAGTTTATATCCTCCCCATAGTCTCCTCAGTTTATATCCTCCCCATAGTCTCCTCAGTTCATATCCTCCCCATAGTCTCCTCAGTTTATAGTTCATTTTTCTCACCGTTGTCTCCTCAGTTCATATCCTCCCAATAGTCTCCTCAGTTTACAGTTCATATCCTCCCCATAGTCTTCTTAGTGTATAGTGTATATCCTCCCCATAGTCTCCTCAGTGTATATCCTCCCCATAGTCTCCTCAGTTCATATCCTCCCCATAGTCTCCTCAGTTTATATCCTCCCCATAGTCTCCTCAGTTTATATCCTCCCCATAGTCTCCTCAGTTCATATCCTCCCCATAGTCTCCTAAGTTTACAGTTCATATCCTCCCCATAGTCTCATCAGTATATAGTTCATTTTCTCCCCATAGTCTCCTCAGTTCATATCCTCCCCATAGTCTCCTCAGTTTATAGTTCATTTCCTCCCCATTGTCTCCTCAGTTCATATCTTCCCCATAGTCTCCTCAGTTCATATGCTCCCCATAGTCTCTTCAGTTTACAGTTCATATCCTCCCCATAGTCTCCTCAGTTTACAGTTCATATCCTCCCCATTGTCTCCTCAGTTCATATCCTCCCCATAGTCTCCTCAGTTCATATCCTCCCCATAGTCTCCTCAGTTTACAGTTCATATACTCCCCATAGTCTCCTCAGTTTATATCCTCCCCATAGTCTCCTCAGTTCATATCCTCCCCATAGTCTCCTCAGTTCATATCCTCCCCATAGTCTCCTCAGTTCATATCCTTCACATAGTCTCCTCAGTTTATAGTTCATATCCTCCCCATAGTCTCCTCGGTTCATATCCTTCCCATAGTCTCCTCAGTTTATAGTTCATTTTCTCCCCATAGTCTCCTCAGTTCAAATCCTCCCCATAGTCTCCTCAGTTTACAGTTCATATCCTCCCCATAGTCTCCTCAGTTTATAGTTCATATCCTCCCCATAGTCTCCTCAGTTCATATCCTCCCCATTGTCTCCTCAGTTTATATCCTCCCCATAGTCTCCTCAGTTCATATCCTCCCCATAGTCTCCTCAGTTTATAGTCCATATCCTCCCCATAGTCTCCCTAGTTTATAGTTCATATCCTCCCCATAGTCTCCTCAGTTCATATCCTCCCCATAGTCTCCTCAGTTCATATCCTCCCCATAGTCTCCTCAGTTTATAGTCCATATCCTCCCCATAGGCTCCCTAGTTTACAGTTCATATCCTCCCCATAGTCTCCTAAGTTTACAGTTCATATCTTCCCCATAGTCTCCTCAGTTTATAGTCCATATCCTCCCCATAGTCTCCTCAGTTTATAGTTCATATCCTCCCCATAGTCTCCTCAGTTCATATCCTCACCATAGTCTCCTCAGTTTATATCCTTCCCATAGTCTCCTCAGTTCATATCCTCCCCATAGTCTCCTCAGTTTATATCCTCCCCATATTCTCCTCAGTTCATATACTCCCCATAGTCTCCTCAGTTCATATCCTCCCCATAGTCTCCTCAGTTTATATTCTCCCCATATTCTCCTCAGTTCATATACTCCCCATAGTCTCCTCAGTTTACAGTTCATATCCTCCCCATAGTCTTCTTAGTGTATAGTGTATATCCTCCCCATAGTCTCCTCAGTTTATATCCTCCCTATAGTCTCCTCAGTTCATATCCTCCCCATAGTCTCCTCAGTTTATATCCTCCCCATAGTCTCCTCAGTTTATATCCTCCCCATAGTCTCCTCAGTTCATATCCTCCCCATAGTCTCCTCAGTTCATATCCTCCCCATAGTCTCCTCAGTTCATATCCTTCACATAGTCTCCTCAGTTTATAGTTCATATCCTCCCCATAGTCTCCTCGGGTCATATCCTTCCCATAGTCTCCTCAGTTTATAGTTCATTTTCTCCCCATAGTCTCCTCAGTTCAAATCCTCCCCATAGTCTCCTCAGTTTACAGTTCATATCCTCCCCATAGTCTCCTCAGTTTATAGTTCATATCCTCCCCATAGTCTCCTCAGTTCATATCCTCCCCATAGTCTCCTCAGTTTATATCCTCCCCATTGTCTCCTCAGTTCAAATCCTCCCCATAGTCTCCTCAGTTTACAGTTCATATCCTCCCCATAGTCTCCTCAGTTTATAGTTCATATCCTCCCCATAGTCTCCTCAGTTCATATCCTCCCCATTGTCTCCTCAGTTTATATCCTCCCCATAGTCTCCTCAGTTCATATCCTCCCCATAGTCTCCTCAGTTTATAGTCCATATCCTCCCCATAGTCTCCCTAGTTTATAGTTCATATCCTCCCCATAGTCTCCTCAGTTCATATCCTCCCCATAGTCTCCTCAGTTCATATCCTCCCCATAGTCTCCTCAGTTTATAGTCCATATCCTCCCCATAGGCTCCCTAGTTTACAGTTCATATCCTCCCCATAGTCTCCTAAGTTTACAGTTCATATCTTCCCCATAGTCTCCTCAGTTTATAGTCCATATCCTCCCCATAGTCTCCTCAGTTTATAGTTCATATCCTCCCCATAGTCTCCTCAGTTCATATCCTCACCATAGTCTCCTCAGTTTATATCCTTCCCATAGTCTCCTCAGTTCATATCCTCCCCATAGTCTCCTCAGTTTATATCCTCCCCATATTCTCCTCAGTTCATATACTCCCCATAGTCTCCTCAGTTCATATCCTCCCCATAGTCTCCTCAGTTTATATTCTCCCCATATTCTCCTCAGTTCATATACTCCCCATAGTCTCCTCAGTTTACAGTTCATATCCTCCCCATAGTCTTCTTAGTGTATAGTGTATATCCTCCCCATAGTCTCCTCAGTTTATATCCTCCCTATAGTCTCCTCAGTTCATATCCTCCCCATAGTCTCCTCAGTTTATATCCTCCCCATAGTCTCCTCAGTTTATATCCTCCCCATAGTCTCCTCAGTTCATATCCTCCCCATAGTCTCCTCAGTTCATATCCTCCCCATAGTCTCCTCAGTTCATATCCTTCACATAGTCTCCTCAGTTTATAGTTCATATCCTCCCCATAGTCTCCTCGGGTCATATCCTTCCCATAGTCTCCTCAGTTTATAGTTCATTTTCTCCCCATAGTCTCCTCAGTTCAAATCCTCCCCATAGTCTCCTCAGTTTACAGTTCATATCCTCCCCATAGTCTCCTCAGTTTATAGTTCATATCCTCCCCATAGTCTCCTCAGTTCATATCCTCCCCATAGTCTCCTCAGTTTATATCCTCCCCATTGTCTCCTCAGTTCATATCCTCCCCATAGTCTCCTCAGTTTATAGTCCATATCCTCCCCATAGTCTCCCTAGTTTATAGTTCATATCCTCCCCATAGTCTCCTCAGTTCATATCCTCCCCATAGTCTCCTCAGTTTATAGTCCATATCCTCCCCATAGTCTCCCTAGTTTACAGTTCATATCCTCCCCATAGTCTCCTAAGTTTACAGTTCATATCTTCCCCATAGTCTCCTCAGTTTATAGTCCATATCCTCCCCATAGTCTCCTCAGTTTATAGTTCATATCCTCCCCATAGTCTCCTCAGTTCATATCCTCACCATAGTCTCCTCAGTTTATATCCTTCACCATAGTCTCCTCAGTTCATATCCTCCCCATAGTCTCCTCAGTTTATATCCTCCCCATATTCTCCTCAGTTCATATACTCCCCATAGTCTCCTCAGTTCATATACTCCCCATAGTCTCCTCAGATCATATACTCCCCATAGTCTCCTCAGTTCATATACTCCCCATAGTCTCCTCAGTTTACAGTTCATATCCTCCCATAGTCTTCTTAGTGTATAGTGTATATCCTCCCCATAGTCTCCTCAGTTTATATCCTCCCCATAGTCTCCTCAGTTCATATCCTCCCCATAGTCTCCTCAGTTCATATCCACCCCATAGTCTCCTCAGTTTATAGTTCATATCCTCCCCATAGTCTCCTCGGTTCATATCCTTCCCATAGTCTCCTCAGTTTATAGTTCATTTTTCTCCCCATAGTCTCATCAGTTCATATCCTCCCAATAGTCTCCTCAGTTTACAGTTCATATCCTCCCCATAGTCTCCAGTGTTTATAGTTCATATCCTCCCCATAGTCTCCACAGTTTATAGTTCATATCCTCCCCATAGTCTCCTCAGTTTATATCCTCCCCATAGTCTCCTCAGTTCATATCCTCCCCATAGTCTCCTCAGTTTATATCCTCCCCATAGGCTCCTCGGTTCATATCCTTCCCATAGTCTCCTCAGTTTATAGTTCATTTTCTCCCCATAGTCTCCTCAGTTCATATCCTCCCCATAGTCTCCTCAGTTTACAGTTCATATCCTCCCCATTGTCTCCTCAGTTCATTTCCTCCCCATAGTCTCCTCAGTTCATATGCTCCCCATAGTCTCCTCAGTTTACAGTTCATATCCTCCCCATAGTCTCTTCAGTTTACAGTTCATATCCTCCCCATAGTCTCCTCAGTTCATATCCTCCCCATAGTCTCCTCAGTTTATATCCTCCCCATAGTCTCCTCAGTTCATATCCTCCCCATAGTCACCTCAGTTTACAGTTCATATCCTCCCCATAGTCTCCTCAATTCATATCCTCCCCATAGTCTCCTCAGTTTACAGTTCATATCCTCCCCATAGTCTCCTAAGTTTACAGTTTATATCCTTCCCATAGTCTCCGCAGTTCATATCCTCCCCATAGTCTCCTCAGTTCATATCCTCCCCATAGTCTCCACGGTTCATATCCTCCCCATAGTCTCCTCAGTTCATATCCTCCCCATAGTCTCCTAAGTTTACAGTTCATACCTTCCCCATAGTCTCCTCAGTTTATAGTCCATATCCTCCCCATAGTCTCCTCAGTTTATAGTTCATATCCTCCCCATAGTCTCCTCAGTTCATATCCTCCCCATAGTCTCCTCAGTTTATATTCTCCCCATATTCTCCTCAGTTCATATACTCCCCATAGTCTCCTCAGTTCATATACTCCCCATAGTCTCCTCAGATCATATACTCCCCATAGTCTCCTCAGTTCATATACTCCCCATAGTCTCCTCAGTTTACAGTTCATATCCTCCCCATAGTCTTCTTAGTGTATAGTGTATATCCTCCCCATAGTCTCCTCAGTTCATATCCTCCCCATAGTCTCCTCAGTTCATATCCTCCCCATAGTCTCCTCAGTTTATATCCTCCCCATAGTCTCCTCAGTTTATATCCTCCCCATAGTCTCCTCAGTTCATATCCTCCCCATAGTCTCCTCAGTTTATAGTTCATTTTTCTCACCGTTGTCTCCTCAGTTCATATCCTCCCAATAGTCTCCTCAGTTTACAGTTCATATCCTCCCCATAGTCTTCTTAGTGTATAGTGTATATCCTCCCCATAGTCTCCTCAGTGTATATCCTCCCCATAGTCTCCTCAGTTCATATCCTCCCCATAGTCTCCTCAGTTTATATCCTCCCCATAGTCTCCTCAGTTTATATCCTCCCCATAGTCTCCTCAGTTCATATCCTCCCCATAGTCTCCTAAGTTTACAGTTCATATCCTCCCCATAGTCTCATCAGTATATAGTTCATTTTCTCCCCATAGTCTCCTCAGTTCATATCCTCCCCATAGTCTCCTCAGTTTATAGTTCATTTCCTCCCCATTGTCTCCTCAGTTCATATCTTCCCCATAGTCTCCTCAGTTCATATGCTCCCCATAGTCTCTTCAGTTTACAGTTCATATCCTCCCCATAGTCTCCTCAGTTTACAGTTCATATCCTCCCCATTGTCTCCTCAGTTCATATCCTCCCCATAGTCTCCTCAGTTCATATCCTCCCCATAGTCTCCTCAGTTTACAGTTCATATACTCCCCATAGTCTCCTCAGTTTATATCCTCCCCATAGTCTCCTCAGTTCATATCCTCCCCATAGTCTCCTCAGTTCATATCCTCCCCATAGTCTCCTCAGTTCATATCCTTCACATAGTCTCCTCAGTTTATAGTTCATATCCTCCCCATAGTCTCCTCGGTTCATATCCTTCCCATAGTCTCCTCAGTTTATAGTTCATTTTCTCCCCATAGTCTCCTCAGTTCAAATCCTCCCCATAGTCTCCTCAGTTTACAGTTCATATCCTCCCCATAGTCTCCTCAGTTTATAGTTCATATCCTCCCCATAGTCTCCTCAGTTCATATCCTCCCCATTGTCTCCTCAGTTTATATCCTCCCCATAGTCTCCTCAGTTCATATCCTCCCCATAGTCTCCTCAGTTTATAGTCCATATCCTCCCCATAGTCTCCCTAGTTTATAGTTCATATCCTCCCCATAGTCTCCTCAGTTCATATCCTCCCCATAGTCTCCTCAGTTCATATCCTCCCCATAGTCTCCTCAGTTTATAGTCCATATCCTCCCCATAGGCTCCCTAGTTTACAGTTCATATCCTCCCCATAGTCTCCTAAGTTTACAGTTCATATCTTCCCCATAGTCTCCTCAGTTTATAGTCCATATCCTCCCCATAGTCTCCTCAGTTTATAGTTCATATCCTCCCCATAGTCTCCTCAGTTCATATCCTCACCATAGTCTCCTCAGTTTATATCCTTCCCATAGTCTCCTCAGTTCATATCCTCCCCATAGTCTCCTCAGTTTATATCCTCCCCATATTCTCCTCAGTTCATATACTCCCCATAGTCTCCTCAGTTCATATCCTCCCCATAGTCTCCTCAGTTTATATTCTCCCCATATTCTCCTCAGTTCATATACTCCCCATAGTCTCCTCAGTTTACAGTTCATATCCTCCCCATAGTCTTCTTAGTGTATAGTGTATATCCTCCCCATAGTCTCCTCAGTTTATATCCTCCCTATAGTCTCCTCAGTTCATATCCTCCCCATAGTCTCCTCAGTTTATATCCTCCCCATAGTCTCCTCAGTTTATATCCTCCCCATAGTCTCCTCAGTTCATATCCTCCCCATAGTCTCCTCAGTTCATATCCTCCCCATAGTCTCCTCAGTTTATAGTTTATTTTTCTCACCTTTGTCTCCTCAGTTCATATCCTCCCAATAGTCTCCTCAGTTTACAGTTCATATCCTCCCCATAGTCTTCTTAGTGTATAGTGTATATCCTCCCCATAGTCTCCTCAGTTTATATCCTCCCCATAGTCTCCTCAGTTCATATCCTCCCCATAGTCTCCTCAGTTTATATCCTCCCCATAGTCTCCTCAGTTTATATCCTCCCCATAGTCTCCTCAGTTCATATCCTCCCCATAGTCTCCTAAGTTTACAGTTCATATCCTCCCCATAGTCTCATCAGTATATAGTTCATTTTCTCCCCATAGTCTCCTCAGTTCATATCCTCCCCATAGTCTCCTCAGTTTATAGTTCATTTCCTCCCCATTGTCTCCTCAGTTCATATCTTCCCCATAGTCTCCTCAGTTCATATGCTCCCCATAGTCTCTTCAGTTTACAGTTCATATCCTCCCCATAGTCTCCTCAGTTTACAGTTCATATACTCCCCATAGTCTCCTCAGTTTATATCCTCCCCATAGTCTCCTCAGTTCATATCCTCCCCAAAGTCTCCTCAGTTCATATCCTCCCCATAGTCTCCTCAGTTCATATCCTTCACATAGTCTCCTCAGTTTATAGTTCATATCCTCCCCATAGTCTCCTCGGTTCATATCCTTCCCATAGTCTCCTCAGTTTATAGTTCATTTTCTCCCCATAGTCTCCTCAGTTCAAATCCTCCCCATAGTCTCCTCAGTTTACAGTTCATATCCTCCCCATAGTCTCCTCAGTTTATAGTTCATATCCTCCCCATAGTCTCCTCAGTTCATATCCTCCCCATAGTCTCCTCAGTTTATATCCTCCCCATAGTCTCCTCAGTTCATATCCTCCCCATAGTCTCCTCAGTTTATAGTCCATATCCTCCCCATAGTCTCCCTAGTTTATAGTTCATATCCTCCCCATAGTCTCCTCAGTTCATATCCTCCCCATAGTCTCCTCAGTTTATAGTCCATATCCTCCCCATAGTCTCCCTAGTTTATAGTTCATATCCTCCCCATAGTCTCCTCAGTTCATATCTTCCCCATAGTCTCCTCAGTTTATAGTCCATATCCTCCCCATAGTCTCCTCAGTTTATAGTTCATATCCTCCCCATAGTCTCCTCAGTTCATATCCTCCCCATAGTCTCCTAAGTTTACAGTTCATATCTTCCCCATAGTCTCCTCAGGTTATAGTCCATATCCTCCCCATAGTCTCCTCAGTTTATAGTTCATATCCTCCCCATAGTCTCCTCAGTTCATATCCTCACCAAAGTCTCCTCAGTTTATATCCTTCCCATAGTCTCCTCAGTTCATATCCTCCCCATAGTCTCCTCAGTTTATATCCTCCCCATATTCTCCTCAGTTCATATACTCCCCATAGTCTCCTCAGTTCAAATCCTCCCCATAGTCTCCTCAGTTTACAGTTCATATCCTCCCCATAGTCTCCTCAGTTTATAGTTCATATCCTCCCCATAGTCTCCTCAGTTCATATCCTCCCCATAGTCTCCTCAGTTTATATCCTCCCCATAGTCTCCTCAGTTCATATCCTCCCCATAGTCTCCTCAGTTTATAGTCCATATCCTCCCCATAGTCTCCCTAGTTTATAGTTCATATCCTCCCCATAGTCTCCTCAGTTCATATCCTCCCCATAGTCTCCTCAGTTTATAGTCCATATCCTCCCCATAGTCTCCCTAGTTTATAGTTCATATCCTCCCCATAGTCTCCTCAGTTCATATCTTCCCCATAGTCTCCTCAGTTTATAGTCCATATCCTCCCCATAGTCTCCTCAGTTTATAGTTCATATCCTCCCCATAGTCTCCTCAGTTTATATCCTCCCCATAGTCTCCTAAGTTTACAGTTCATATCTTCCCCATAGTCTCCTCAGTTTATAGTCCATATCCTCCCCATAGTCTCCTCAGTTTATAGTTCATATCCTCCCCATTGTCTCCTCAGTTCATATCCTCACCAAAGTCTCCTCAGTTTATATCCTTCCCATAGTCTCCTCAGTTCATATCCTCCCCATAGTCTCCTCAGTTTATATCCTCCCCATATTCTCCTCAGTTCATATACTCCCCATAGTCTCCTCAGTTCATATACTCCCCATAGTCTCCTCAGATCATATACTCCCCATAGTCTCCTCAGTTCATATACTCCCCATAGTCTCCTCAGTTTACAGTTCATATCCTCCCCATAGTCTTCTTAGTGTATAGTGTATATCCTCCCCATAGTCTCCTCAGTTTATATCCTCCCCATAGTCTCCTCAGTTCATATCCTCCCCATAGTCTCCTCAGTTCATATCATCCCCATAGTCTCCTCAGTTTATAGTTCATATCCTCCCCATAGTCTCCTCGGTTCATATCCTTCCCATAGTCTCCTCAGTTTATTATTCATTTTTCTCCCCATAGTCTCCTCAGTTCATATCCTCCCAATAGTCTCCTCAGTTTACAGTTCATATCCTCCCCATAGTCTCCAGTGTTTATAGTTCATATCCTCCCCATAGTCTCCACAGTTTATAGTTCATATCCTCCCCATAGTCTCCTCAGTTTATATCCTCCCCATAGTCTCCTCAGTTCATATCCTCCCCATAGTCTCCTCAGTTTATATCCTCCCCATAGGCTCCTCGGTTCATATCCTTCCCATAGTCTCCTCAGTTTATAGTTCATTTTCTCCCCATAGTCTCCTCAGTTCATATCCTCCCCATAGTCTCCTCAGTTTACAGTTCATATCCTCCCCATTGTCTCCTCAGTTCATTTCCTCCCCATAGTCTCCTCAGTTCATATGCTCCCCATAGTCTCCTCAGTTTACAGTTCATATCCTCCCCATAGTCTCTTCAGTTTACAGTTCATATCCTCCCCATAGTCTCCTCAGTTCATATCCTCCCCATAGTCTCCTCAGTTTATATCCTCCCCATAGTCTCCTCAGTTCATATCCTCCCCATAGTCACCTCAGTTTACAGTTCATATCCTCCCCATAGTCTCCTCAATTCATATCCTCCCCATAGTCTCCTCAGTTTACAGTTCATATCCTCCCCATAGTCTCCTAAGTTTACAGTTTATATCCTTCCCATAGTCTCCTCAGTTCATATCCTCCCCATAGTCTCCTCAGTTCATATCCTCCCCATAGTCTCCTCGGTTCATATCCTTCCCATAGTCTCCTCAGTTCATATCCTCCCCATAGTCTCCTAAGTTTACAGTTCATACCTTCCCCATAGTCTCCTCAGTTTATAGTCCATATCCTCCACCATAGTCTCCTCAGTTCATATCCTCCCCATAGTCTCCTCAGTTTATATTCTCCCCATATTCTCCTCAGTTCATATACTCCCCATAGTCTCCTCAGTTCATATACTCCCCATAGTCTCCTCAGATCATATACTCCCCATAGTCTCCTCAGTTAATATACTCCCCATAGTCTCCTCAGTTTACAGTTCATATCCTCCCCATAGTCTTCTTAGTGTATAGTGTATATCCTCCCCATAGTCTCCTCAGTTTATATCCTCCCCATAGTCTCCTCAGTTCATATCCTCCCCATAGTCTCCTCAGTTTATATCCTCCCCATAGTCTCCTCAGTTTATATCCTCCCCATAGTCTCCTCAGTTCATATCCTCCCCATAGTCTCCTCAGTTCATATCCTCCCCATAGTCTCCTCAGTTTATAGTTCATTTTTCTCACCGTTGTCTCCTCAGTTCATATCCTCCCAATAGTCTCCTCAGTTTACAGTTCATATCCTCCCCATAGTCTCCAGTGTTTATAGTTCATATCCTCCCCATAGTCTCCACAGTTTATAGTTCATATACTCCCCATAGTCTCCTCAGTATATATCCTCCCCATAGTCTCCTCAGTTTATATCCTCCCCATAGTCTCCTCAGTTATATCCTCCCCATAGTCTCCTCAGTTCATATCCTCCCCATAGTCTCCTCAGTTCATATCCTCCCCATAGTCTCCTCGGTTCATATCCTCCCCATAGTCTCCTCAGTTCATATCTTCCCCATAGTCTCCTCGGTTCATATCCTTCCCATAGTCTCCTCAGTTTATAGTTCATTTTCTCCCCATAGTCTCCTCAGTTCATATCCTCCCCATAGTCTCCTCAGTTCATATCCTCCCCATAGTCTCCTCAGTTTATATCCTCCCCATAGTCTCCTCTGTTCATATCCTCCCCATAGTCTCCTAAGTTTACAGTTCATATCCTCCCCATAGTCTCCTCAGTTTATAGTCCATATCCTCCCCATAGTCTCCTCAGTTCATATCCTCCCCATAGTCTCCTAAGTTTACAGTTCATATCCTCCCCATAGTCTCATCAGTATATAGTTCATTTTCTTCCCATAGTCTCCTCAGTTCATATCCTCCCCATAGTCTCCTCAGTTTACAGTTCATATCCTCCCCATTGTCTCCTCAGTTCATATCCTCCCCATAGTCTCCTCAGTTCATATCCTCCCCATAGTCTCCTCAGTTTACAGTTCATATACTCCCCATAGTCTCCTCAGTTTATATCCTCCCCATAGTCTCCTCAGTTCATATCCTCCCCATAGTCTCCTCAATTCATATCCTCCCCATAGTCTCCTCAGTTCATAACCTTCACATAGTCTCCTCAGTTTATAGTTCATATCCTCCCCATAGTCTCCTCGGTTCATATCCTTCCCATAGTCTCCTCAGTTTATAGTTCATTTTCTCCCCATAGTCTCCTCAGTTCAAATCCTCCCCATAGTCTCCTCAGTTTACAGTTCATATCCTCCCCATAGTCTCCTCAGTTTATAGTTCATATCCTCCCCATAGTCTCCTCAGTTCATATCCTCCCCATAGTCTCCTCAGTTTATATCCTCCCCATAGTCTCCTCAGTTCATATCCTCCCCATAGTCTCCTCAGTTTATAGTCCATATCCTCCCCATAGTCTCCCTAGTTTATAGTTCATATCCTCCCCATAGTCTCCTCAGTTCATATCCTCCCCATAGTCTCCTCAGTTTATAGTCCATATCCTCCCCATAGTCTCCCTAGTTTATAGTTCATATCCTCCCCATAGTCTCCTCAGTTCATATCTTCCCCATAGTCTCCTCAGTTTATAGTCCATATCCTCCCCATAGTCTCCTCAGTTTATAGTTCATATCCTCCCCATAGTCTCCTCAGTTCATATCCTCCCCATAGTCTCCTAAGTTTACAGTTCATATCTTCCCCATAGTCTCCTCAGTTTATAGTCCATATCCTCCCCATAGTCTCCTCAGTTTATAGTTCATATCCTCCCCATAGTCTCCTCAGTTCATATCCTCACCAAAGTCTCCTCAGTTTATATCCTTCCCATAGTCTCCTCAGTTCATATCCTCCCCATAGTCTCCTCAGTTTATATCCTCCCCATATTCTCCTCAGTTCATATACTCCCCATAGTCTCCTCAGTTCATATACTCCCCATAGTCTCCTCAGATCATATACTCCCCATAGTCTCCTCAGTTCATATACTCCCCATAGTCTCCTCAGTTTACAGTTCATATCCTCCCCATAGTCTTCTTAGTGTATAGTGTATATCCTCCCCATAGTCTCCTCAGTTTATATCCTCCCCATAGTCTCCTCAGTTCATATCCTCCCCATAGTCTCCTCAGTTCATATCATCCCCATAGTCTCCTCAGTTTATAGTTCATATCCTCCCCATAGTCTCCTCGGTTCATATCCTTCCCATAGTCTCCTCAGTTTATAGTTCATTTTTCTCCCCATAGTCTCCTCAGTTCATATCCTCCCAATAGTCTCCTCAGTTTACAGTTCATATCCTCCCCATAGTCTCCAGTGTTTATAGTTCATATCCTCCCCATAGTCTCCACAGTTTATAGTTCATATACTCCCCATAGTCTCCTCAGTTTATATCCTCCCCATAGTCTCCTCAGTTCATATCCTCCCCATAGTCTCCTCAGTTTATATCCTCCCCATAGGCTCCTCGGTTCATATCCTTCCCATAGTCTCCTCAGTTTATAGTTCATTTTCTCCCCATAGTCTCCTCAGTTCATATCCTCCCCATAGTCTCCTCTGTTCATATCCTCCCCATAGTCTCCTAAGTTTACAGTTCATATCCTCCCCATAGTCTCCTCAGTTTATAGTCCATATCCTCCCCATAGTCTCCTCAGTTCATATCCTCCCCATAGTCTCCTAAGTTTACAGTTCATATCCTCCCCATAGTCTCATCAGTATATAGTTCATTTTCTTCCCATAGTCTCCTCAGTTCATATCCTCCCCATAGTCTCCTCAGTTTATAGTTCATTTCCTCCCCATTGTCTCCTCAGTTTACAGTTCATATCCTCCCCATTGTCTCCTCAGTTCATATCCTCCCCATAGTCTCCTCAGTTCATATCCTCCCCATAGTCTCCTCAGTTTACAGTTCATATACTCCCCATAGTCTCCTCAGTTTATATCCTCCCCATAGTCTCCTCAGTTCATATCCTCCCCATAGTCTCCTCAGTTCATATCCTCCCCATAGTCTCCTCAGTTCATATCCTTCACATAGTCTCCTCAGTTTATAGTTCATATCCTCCCCATAGTCTCCTCGGTTCATATCCTTCCCATAGTCTCCTCAGTTTATAGTTCATTTTCTCCCCATAGTCTCCTCAGTTCAAATCCTCCCCATAGTCTCCTCAGTTTACAGTTCATATCCTCCCCATAGTCTCCTCAGTTTATAGTTCATATCCTCCCCATAGTCTCCTCAGTTCATATCCTCCCCATAGTCTCCTCAGTTTATATCCTCCCCATAGTCTCCTCAGTTCATATCCTCCCCATAGTCTCCTCAGTTTATAGTCCATATCCTCCCCATAGTCTCCCTAGTTTATAGTTCATATCCTCCCCATAGTCTCCTCAGTTCATATCCTCCCCATAGTCTCCTCAGTTTATAGTCCATATCCTCCCCATAGTCTCCCTAGTTTATAGTCTCCTCAGTTCATATCCTCCCCATAGTCTCCTCAGTTTATATCCTCCCCATAGTCTCCTCTGTTCATATCCTCCCCATAGTCTCCTAAGTTTACAGTTCATATCCTCCCCATAGTCTCCTCAGTTTATAGTCCATATCCTCCCCATAGTCTCCTCAGTTCATATCCTCCCCATAGTCTCCTAAGTTTACAGTTCATATCCTCCCCATAGTCTCATCAGTATATAGTTCATTTTCTTCCCATAGTCTCCTCAGTTCATATCCTCCCCATAGTCTCCTCAGTTTATAGTTCATTTCCTCCCCATTGTCTCCTCAGTTCATATCTTCCCCATAGTCTCCTCAGTTCATATGCTCCCCATAGTCTCTTCAGTTTACAGTTCATATCCTCCCCATAGTCTCCTCAGTTTACAGTTCATATCCTCCCCATTGTCTCCTCAGTTCATATCCTCCCCATAGTCTCCTCAGTTCATATCCTCCCCATAGTCTCCTCAGTTTACAGTTCATATACTCCCCATAGTCTCCTCAGTTTATATCCTCCCCATAGTCTCCTCAGTTCATATCCTCCCCATAGTCTCCTCAGTTCATATCCTCCCCATAGTCTCCTCAGTTCATATCCTTCACATAGTCTCCTCAGTTTATAGTTCATATCCTCCCCATAGTCTCCTCGGTTCATATCCTTCCCATAGTCTCCTCAGTTTATAGTTCATTTTCTCCCCATAGTCTCCTCAGTTCAAATCCTCCCCATAGTCTCCTCAGTTTACAGTTCATATCCTCCCCATAGTCTCCTCAGTTTATAGTTCATATCCTCCCCATAGTCTCCTCAGTTCATATCCTCCCCATAGTCTCCTCAGTTTATATCCTCCCCATAGTCTCCTCAGTTCATATCCTCCCCATAGTCTCCTCAGTTTATAGTCCATATCCTCCCCATAGTCTCCCTAGTTTATAGTTCATATCCTCCCCATAGTCTCCTCAGTTCATATCCTCCCCATAGTCTCCTCAGTTTATAGTCCATATCCTCCCCATAGTCTCCCTAGTTTACAGTTCCCATAGTCTCCTCAGTTCATATCCTCCACGTAGACTCCTCAGTTCATAGTCCATATCCTCCCCATAGTCTCCTCAGTTTATAGTTCATATTCTCCCCATAGTCTCCTGAGTTCACATCCTCCCCATAGTCTCCTCAGTTCAAAGCCTCCCCATAGTCTCCTCAGATCAAAGCCTCCCGATAGTCTCCTCAGTTCATATCCTCCCCGTAGTCTCCTCAGTTCCATCCTCCCGTAGTCTCCTCAGTTCATATCCTCCCCGAAGTCTCCTCAGTTCATATTCTCCCCGTAGTCTCCTCAGTTCATATTCTCCCCGTAGTCTCCTCAGTTCATATCCTCCCCGTAGTCTCCTCAGTTCATATCCTCCTTGTAGTCTCCTCAGTTCATATCCTCCCCATAGTGTCCTCAGTTCATATCCTCCCCGTAGTCTCCTCAGTTTATATCCGCCCCGTAGTCTCCTCAGTTCATATCCTCCCCGTATTCTCCTCAGTTCATATCCTCCCCGTAGTCTCCTCAGTTCATATCCTCCCCGTAGTCTCCTCAGTTCATATCCTCCCCGTAGTCTCCTCAGTTCATATCCGCCCCGTAGTCTCCTCAGTTTATATCCTCCCCGTAGTCTCCTCAGTTCATATCCTCCCCGTAGTCTCCTCAGTTCATATCCTCCCCGTAGTCTCCTCAGTTCCTATCCTCCCCTAGTCTCCTCAGTTCCTATCCTCCCCATAGTCTCCTCAGATCATATCCTCCCCATAGTCTCCTCAGTTCATATCCTCCCCATGGTCTCTTCAGTTTATAGTTCAGATCCTCCCCATAGTCTCCTAAGTTTACAGTTAATATCCTCCCCATAGTCTCCTAAGTTTACAGTTAATATCCTCCCCATAGTCTCCTAAGTTTACAGTTCATATCCTCCCCATAGTCTCCTCAGTTCATACCCTCCCCATAGTCTCCTAAGTTTACAGTTCATATCCTCCCCATAGTCTCTTCAGTTTATAGTTCATATCCTCCCCATAGTCTACTCAGTTCATATCCTCCCCATAGTCTCCTCAGTTTACAGTTCATATCCTCCCCATAGTCTCCTCAGTTTACAGTTCATATCCTCCCCATAGTCTCCTCAGTTCATGTCCTCCCCATAGTCTCCTCAGTTTATATCCTCCCCATAGTCTCCTCAGTTTACAGTTCATATCCTCCCCATAGTCTTCTTAGTGTATAGTTCATATCCTCCACATAGTCTCCTCAGTTTATATCATCCCCATAGTCTCCTCAGTTCATATCCTCCCCATAGTCTCCTCAGTTTATATCCTCCCCATAGTCTCCTCAGTTTATATCCTCCCCATAGTCTCCTCAGTTTATATCCTCCCCATAGTCTCCTCAGTTCATATCCTCCCCATAGTCTCCTCAGTTTATATCCTCCCCATAGTCTCCTCAGTTCATATCCTCCCCATAGTCTCCTCAGTATATATCCTCCCCATAGTCTCCTCAGTTTATATCCTCCCCATAGTCTCCTCAGTTTATATCCTCCCCATAGTCTCCTCAGTTCATATCCTCCCCATAGTCTCCTCAGTTTATATCCTCCCCATAGTCTCCTCAGTTCATATCCTCCCCATAGTCTCCTCAGATCATATCCTCCCCATAGTCTCCTCAGTTTATAGTTCATATCCTCCCCATAGTCTCCTCAGTTTATATCCTCCCCATAGTCTCCTCAGTTCATATCCTCCCCATAGTCTCATCAGCTCATATCCTCCCCATAGTCTCCTCAGTTTATAGTTCATTTTCTCCCCATAGTCTCCTCGGTTCATATACTTCCCATAGTCTCCTCATTTTGTAGTTCATTTTCTCCCCATAGTCTCCTCAGTTTATAGTTCATATCCTCCCCATAGTCTCCTAAGTTCATATACTCCCCATTGTCTACTCAGTTCAAATCCTCCCCATAGTCTCCTCAGTTCATATCCTCCCCATAGTCTCCTCAGTTCATATGCTCCCCATAGTCTCCTCAGTTCATATGCTCCCCATAGTCTCCTCAGTTCATATGCTCCCCATAGTCACCTCAGTTCATATGCTCTCCATAGTCTCCTCAGTTCATATCCTACCCATAGTCTCCTCAGTTCATATGCTCCCCATAGTCTCCTCAGTTCATTTGCTCCCCATAGTCTCCTCAGTTTATATCCTCCCCATAGTCTCCTCAGTTCATATCCTCCCCATAGTCTCCTCAGTTCATATTCTCCCCATAGTCTCCTCAATTTACAGTTCATATCCTCCCCATAGTCTCCTCAGTTCATATCCTCCCCATAGTTTCCTCAGTTCATATGCTCCCCATAGTCTCCTCAGTTCATATCCTCCCCATAGTCTCTTCAGTTTATAGTTCATATCCTCCCCAGAGTTTCCTCAGTTCATATCCTCCCCATAGTCTCCTAAGTTTACAGTTCATATCCTCCCCATAGTCTCCTAAGTTTACAGTTCATATCCTCCCCATTGTCTCCTCAGTTCATATACTTCCCATAGTCTCCTCAGTTCATATCCTTCCCATAGTCTCCTCAGTTCATATCCTCCCCATAGTCTCCTCAGTTCATATCCTCCCCATAGTCTCCTCAGTTCTTATCCTCCCCATAGTCTCCTCAGTTCATATCCTCCCCATAGTCTCCTCAGTTCATATCCTACCCATAGTCTCCTCAGTTCATATCCTCCACGTAGACTCCTCAGTTCATAGTCCATATCCTCCCCATAGTCTCCTCAGTTTATAGTTCATGTCCTCCCCATAGTCTCTTCAGTTCATATCCTCCGCATAGTCTCCTCAGTTCATATCCTTCCCATAGTCTCCTCAGTTTATAGTTCATATTCTCCCCATAGTCTCCTGAGTTCACATCCTCCCCATAGTCTCCTCAGTTCAAAGCCTCCCCATAGTCTCCTCAGTTCAAAGCCTCCCCATAGTCTCCTCAGTTCATATCCTCCCCGTAGTCTCCTCAGTTCATATCCTCCCCGTAGTCTCCTCAGTTCATATCCTCCCGTAGTCTCCTCAGTTCATATCCTCCCCATAGTCTCCTCAGTTCATATTCTCCCCGTAGTCTCCCCAGTTCATATCCTCCCCGTAGTCTCCTCAGTTCATATCCTCCTTGTAGTCTCCTCAGTTCATATCCTCCCCGTAGTCTCCTCAGTTCATATCCTCCCCGTAGTCTCCTCAGTTCATATCCGCCCCGTAGTCTCCTCAGTTCATATCCTCCCCGTAGTCTCCTCAGTTCATATCCTCCCCGTAGTCTCCTCAGTTCATATCCTCCCTGTAGTCTCCTCAGTTCATATCCTCCCCGTAGTCTCCTCAGTTCATATCCTCCCCATAGTCTCCTCAGTTCATATCCTCCCCGTAGTCTCTCCTCAGTTCATATCCTCCCCGTAGTCTCCTCAGTTCATATCCTCCCGTAGTCTCCTCAGTTCATATCCTCCCCGTAGTCTCCTCATTTCATATCCTCCCCATAGTCTCCTCAGTTCATATCCTCCCCATGGTCTCTTCAGTTTATAGTTCATATCCTCCCCATAGTCTCCTCAGTTCATATCCTCCCCATAGTCTCCTCAGTTTACAGTTAATATCCTCCCCATAGTCTCCTAAGTTTACAGTTAATATCCTCCCCATAGTCTCCTAAGTTTACAGTTAATATCCTCCCCATAGTCTCCTAAGTTTACAGTTCATATCCTCCCCATAGTCTCCTCAGTTCATATCCTCCCCATAGTCTTCTTAGTGTATAGTTCATATCCTCCACATAGTCTCCTCAGTTTATATCATCCCCATAGTCTCCTCAGTTCATATCCTCCCCATAGTCTCCTCAGTTTATATCCTCCCCATAGTCTCCTCAGTTTATATCCTCCCCATAGTCTCCTCAGTTTATATCCTCCCCATAGTCTCCTCAGTTCATATCCTCCCCATAGTCTCCTCAGTTTATATCCTCCCCATAGTCTCCTCAGTTCATATCCTCCCCATAGTCTCCTCAGTATATATCCTCCCCATAGTCTCCTCAGTTTATATCCTCCCCATAGTCTCCTCAGTTTATATCCTCCCCATAGTCTCCTCAGTTCATATCCTCCCCATAGTCTCCTCAGTTTATATCCTCCCCATAGTCTCCTCAGTTCATATCCTCCCCATAGTCTCCTCAGATCATATCCTCCCCATAGTCTCCTCAGTTTATAGTTCATATCCTCCCCATAGTCTCCTCAGTTTATATCCTCCCCATAGTCTCCTCAGTTCATATCCTCCCCATAGTCTCATCAGCTCATATCCTCCCCATAGTCTCCTCAGTTTATAGTTCATTTTCTCCCCATAGTCTCCTCGGTTCATATACTTCCCATAGTCTCCTCATTTTGTAGTTCATTTTCTCCCCATAGTCTCCTCAGTTTATAGTTCATATCCTCCCCATAGTCTCCTAAGTTCATATACTCCCCATTGTCTACTCAGTTCAAATCCTCCCCATAGTCTCCTCAGTTCATATCCTCCCCATAGTCTCCTCAGTTCATATGCTCCCCATAGTCTCCTCAGTTCATATGCTCCCCATAGTCTCCTCAGTTCATATGCTCCCCATAGTCACCTCAGTTCATATGCTCTCCATAGTCTCCTCAGTTCATATCCTACCCATAGTCTCCTCAGTTCATATGCTCCCCATAGTCTCCTCAGTTCATTTGCTCCCCATAGTCTCCTCAGTTTATATCCTCCCCATAGTCTCCTCAGTTCATATCCTCCCCATAGTCTCCTCAGTTCATATTCTCCCCATAGTCTCCTCAATTTACAGTTCATATCCTCCCCATAGTCTCCTCAGTTCATATCCTCCCCATAGTTTCCTCAGTTCATATGCTCCCCATAGTCTCCTCAGTTCATATCCTCCCCATAGTCTCTTCAGTTTATAGTTCATATCCTCCCCAGAGTTTCCTCAGTTCATATCCTCCCCATAGTCTCCTAAGTTTACAGTTCATATCCTCCCCATAGTCTCCTAAGTTTACAGTTCATATCCTCCCCATTGTCTCCTCAGTTCATATACTTCCCATAGTCTCCTCAGTTCATATCCTTCCCATAGTCTCCTCAGTTCATATCCTCCCCATAGTCTCCTCAGTTCATATCCTCCCCATAGTCTCCTCAGTTCTTATCCTCCCCATAGTCTCCTCAGTTCATATCCTCCCCATAGTCTCCTCAGTTCATATCCTACCCATAGTCTCCTCAGTTCATATCCTCCACGTAGACTCCTCAGTTCATAGTCCATATCCTCCCCATAGTCTCCTCAGTTTATAGTTCATGTCCTCCCCATAGTCTCTTCAGTTCATATCCTCCGCATAGTCTCCTCAGTTCATATCCTTCCCATAGTCTCCTCAGTTTATAGTTCATATTCTCCCCATAGTCTCCTGAGTTCACATCCTCCCCATAGTCTCCTCAGTTCAAAGCCTCCCCATAGTCTCCTCAGTTCAAAGCCTCCCCATAGTCTCCTCAGTTCATATCCTCCCCGTAGTCTCCTCAGTTCATATCCTCCCCGTAGTCTCCTCAGTTCATATCCTCCCGTAGTCTCCTCAGTTCATATCCTCCCCATAGTCTCCTCAGTTCATATTCTCCCCGTAGTCTCCCCAGTTCATATCCTCCCCGTAGTCTCCTCAGTTCATATCCTCCTTGTAGTCTCCTCAGTTCATATCCTCCCCGTAGTCTCCTCAGTTCATATCCTCCCCGTAGTCTCCTCAGTTCATATCCGCCCCGTAGTCTCCTCAGTTCATATCCTCCCCGTAGTCTCCTCAGTTCATATCCTCCCCGTAGTCTCCTCAGTTCATATCCTCCCTGTAGTCTCCTCAGTTCATATCCTCCCCGTAGTCTCCTCAGTTCATATCCTCCCCATAGTCTCCTCAGTTCATATCCTCCCCGTAGTCTCTCCTCAGTTCATATCCTCCCCGTAGTCTCCTCAGTTCATATCCTCCCGTAGTCTCCTCAGTTCATATCCTCCCCGTAGTCTCCTCATTTCATATCCTCCCCATAGTCTCCTCAGTTCATATCCTCCCCATGGTCTCTTCAGTTTATAGTTCATATCCTCCCCATAGTCTCCTCAGTTCATATCCTCCCCATAGTCTCCTCAGTTTACAGTTAATATCCTCCCCATAGTCTCCTAAGTTTACAGTTAATATCCTCCCCATAGTCTCCTAAGTTTACAGTTAATATCCTCCCCATAGTCTCCTAAGTTTACAGTTCATATCCTCCCCATAGTCTCCTCAGTTCATATCCTCCCCATAGTCTCCTAAGTTTACAGTTCATATCCTCCGCATAGTCTCTTCAGTTTATAGTTCATATCCTCCCCATAGTCTCCTCAGTTCATACCCTCCCCATAGTCTCCTTAGTTTACAGTTCATATCTTCCCCATAGTCTCCTCAGTTTACAGTTCACATCCACCCCATAGTCTCCTCAGTTCATGTCCTCCCCATAGTCTCCTCAGTTTATATCCTCCCCATAGTCTCCTCAGTTTACAGTTCATATCCTCCCCATAGACTTCTTAGTGTATAGTTCATATCCTCCCCATAGTCTCCTCAGTTTATATCCTCCCCATAGTCTCCTCAGTTCATATCCTCCCCATAGTCTCCTCAGTTTATATCCTCCCCATAGTCTCCTCAGTTTATATCCTCCCCATAGTCTCCTCAGTTTATATCCTCCCCATAGTCTCCTCAGTTCATATCCTCCCCATAGTCTCCTCAGTTTATATCCTCCCCAAAGTCTCCTCAGTTCATATCCTCCCCATAGTCTCCTCAGTATATATCCTCCCCATAGTCTCCTCAGTTTATATCCTCCCCATAGTCTCCTCAGTTCATATCCTCCCCATAGTCTCCTCAGTTTATAGTTCATATCCTCCCAATAGTCTCCTCGGTTCATTTCCTTCCCATAGTCTCCTCAGTTTATAGTTCATTTTCTCCCCATAGTCTCCCCAGTTTATATCCTCCCCATAGTCTCCTCAGTTTATATCCTCCCCATAGTCTCCTCAGTTTACAGTTCATATCCTCCCCATAGCCTCCTCAGTTTATAGTTCATATCCTCCCCATAGTCTCCTCAGTTTATATCCTCCCCATAGTCTCCTCAGTTTATATCCTCCCCATATTCTCCTCAGTTTATATCCTTCCCATAGTCTCCTCAGTTCATATCCTCCCCATAGTCTCCTCAGTTTATATCCTCCCCATATTCTCCTCAGTTCATATACTCCCCATAGTCTCCTCACTTCATATACTCCCCATAGTCTCCTTAGTTCATATACTCCCCATAGTCTCCTCAGTTCATATACTCCCCATAGTCTCCTCAGTTCATATACTCCCCATAGTCTCCTCAGTTCATATACTCCCCATAGTCTCCTCAGTTCATATACTCCCCATAGTCTCCTCAGTTCATATCATCCCCATAGTCTCCTCAGTTTATAGTTTATATCCTCCCCATTGTCTCCTTAGTTCATATCCTCCCCATAGGCTCCTCAGTTCATATGCTCCCCACAGTCTCCTCAGTTCATATCCTCCCCATAGTCTCCTCAGTTTATAGTTAATATACTCCCCATAGTCTCCTCGGTTCATATCCTTCCCATTGTCTCCTCAGTTTATAGTTCATTTTCTCCCCATAGTCTCCTCAGTTCATATCCTCCCCAAGGCTCCTCAGTTCATATCCTCCCCATAGTCTCCTCAGTTTATAGTCCATATCCTACCCATAGTCTCCCTAGTTTATAGTTCATATCCTACCCATAGTCTCCTCAGTTCATATCCTCCCCATAGTCTCCTCAGTTTATAGTCCATATCCTCCCCATAGTCTCCCTAGTTTACAGTTCATATCCTCCCCAAAGTCTCCTCAGTTCATATCCTCCCCATAGTCTCCTCAGTTTATAGTCCATATCCTCCCCATAGTCTCCTCAGTTTATAGTTCATATCCTCCCCATAGTCTCCTCAGTTTATATCCTCCCCATAGTCTCCTCAGTTCATATCATCCCCATAGTCTCTTCAGTTCATATCCTCCCCATAGTCTCCTCAGTTTAAATCCTCCCCATAGTCTCCTCAGTTTATATCCTCCCCATAGTCTCCACAGTTTATATCCTTCCCATAGTCTCCTCAGTTCATATCCTCCCCATAGTCTCCTCAGTTTATATCCTCCCCATATTCTCCTCAGTTCACATACTCCCCATAGTCTCCTCAGTTCATATACTCCCCATAGTCTCCTCAGTTCATATATTCCCCATAGTCTCCTCAGTTTACAGTTCATATCCTCCCCATAGTCTCCAGTGTTTATAGTTCATATTCTCCCCATAGTCTCCTCAGTTTATATCCTCCCCATAGTCTCCTCAGTTCATATCATCCCCATAGTCTCCTCAGTTTATAGTTCGTATCCTCCCCATAGTCTCCTCAGTTCATATCCTCCCCATAGTCTCCTCAGTTTATAGTTCGTATCCTCCCCATAGTCTCCTCAGTTCATATCCTCCCCATAGTTTCCTCACTTTACAGTTCATATCCTCCCCATAGTCTCCTCAGTTCATATGCTCCCCATAGTCTCCTCAGTTTACAGTTCATATCCTCCCCATAGTCTCTTCAGTTTACAGTTCATATCCTCCCCATAGTCTCCTCAGTTCATGTCCTTCCCATAGTCTCCTCAGTTTATATCCTCCCCATAGTCTCCTCAGTTCATATCCTCCCCATAGTCTCCTCAGTTTACAGTTCATATCCTCACCATAGTCTCCTCAGTTTATAGTTCATATCCTCCCCATAGTCTCCTCAGTTTACAGTACCTATCCTCCCCATAGTCTCCTCAGTTTATAGTTCATATCCTCCCCATAGTCTCCTCAGTTTATAGTTCATATCCTCCCCATAGTCTCCTCAGTTCAAATCCTCCCCATAGTCTCCTCAGTTCATATCCTCCCCATAGTCTCCTCAGTTCATGTCCTCCCCATAGTCTCCTCAGTTCATATCCTCCCCATAGTCTCCTCAGTTAAAATCCTCCCCATAGTCTCCACAGTTTATATCCTCCCCATAGTCTCCTCAGTTCATATCCTCCCCATAGTCTCCTCAGTTTATAGTTCATATCCTCCCCATAGTCTCCTCAATTTATATCCTCCCCATAGTCTCCTCAGTTCATATCCTCCCCATAGTCTCCTCATTTCATATCCTCCCCATAGTCTCCTCAATTTATAGTTAATATCCTCCCCATAGTCTCCTCGGTTCATATCCTTCCCATTGTCTCTTCAGTTTATAGTTCATTTTCTCCCCATAGTCTCCTCAGTTCATATCCTCCCCATAGTCTCCTCAGTTCATATCCTCCCCATAGTCTCCTCAGTTTATAGTCCATATCCTCCCCATAGTCTCCCTAGTTTATAGTTCATATCCTCCCCATAGTCTCCTCAGTTTATATCCTCCCCATAGTCTCCTCAGTTCATATCCTTCCCATAGTCTCCCTAGTTTACAGTTCATATCCTCCCCAAAGTCTCCTCAGTTCATATCCTCCCCATAGTCTCCTCAGTTTATAGTCCATATCCTCCCCATAGTCTCCTCAGTTTATAGTTCATATCCTCCCCATAGTCTCCTCAGTTTATATCCTCCCCATAGTCTCCTCAGTTCATATCCTCCCCATAGTCTCTTCAGTTCATATCCTCCCCATAGTCTCCTCAGTTTATATCCTCCCCATAGTCTCCTCAGTTTATATCCTCCCCATAGTCTCCACAGTTTATATCCTTCCCATAGTCTCCTCAGTTCCTATCCTCCCCATAGTCTCCTCAGTTTATATCCTCCCCATATTCTCCTCAGTTCACATACTACCCATAGTCTCCTCAGTTCATATACTCCCCATAGTCTCCTCAGTTCATATACTCCCCATAGTCTCCTCAGTTTACAGTTCATATCCTCCCCATAGTCTCCAGTGTTTATAGTTCATATCCTCCCCATAGTCTCCTCAGTTTATATCCTCCCCATAGTCTCCTCAGTTCATATCATCCCCATAGTCTCCTCAGTTTATAGTTCGCATCCTCACCATAGTCTCCTCAGTTTATAGTTCATATCCTCCCCATAGTCTCCTAAGTTCATATACTCCCCATTGTCTTCTCAGTTCAAATCCTCCCCATAGTCTCCTCAGTTCATATCCTCCCCATAGTCTCCTCAGTTCATATGCTCCCCATAGTCTCCTCAGTTCATATGCTCCCCATAGTCTCCTCAGTTCATTTGCTCCCCATAGTCTCCTCAGTTTATATCCTCCCCATAGTCTCCTCAGTTCATATCCTCCCCATAGTCTCCTCAGTTCATATTCTCCCCATAGTCTCCTCAATTTAAAGTTCATATCCTCCCCATAGTCTCCTCAGTTTATAGTTCATTTTCTCACCATAGTCTCCTCAGTTCATATCCTCCCCATAGTTTCCTCAGTTCATATGCTCCCCATAGTCTCCTCAGTTCATATCCTCCCCATATTCTCTTCAGTTTATAGTTCATATCCTCCCCAGAGTTTCCTCAGTTCATATCCTCCCCATAGTCTCCTAAGTTTACAGTTCATATCCTCCCCATAGTCTCCTAAGTTTACAGTTCATATCCTCCCCATTGTCTCCTCAGTTCATATCCTTCCCATAGTCTCCTCAGTTCATATCCTTCCCATAGTCTCCTCAGTTCATATCCTCCCCATAGTCTCCTCAGTTCATATCCTCCCCATAGTCTCCTCAGTTCATATCCTCCCCATAGTCTCCTCAGTTCATATCCTACCAATAGTCTCCTCAGTTCATATCCTCCACGTAGACTCCTCAGTTCATAGTCCATATCCTCCCCATAGTCTCCTCAGTTTATAGTTCATGTCCTCCCCATAGTCTCTTCAGTTCATATCCTCCCCATAGTGTCCTCAGTTCATATCCTTCCCATAGTCTCCTCAGTTTATAGTTCATATTCTCCCAATAGTCTCCTGAGTTCACATCCTCCCCATAGTCTCCTCAGTTCAAAGCCTCCCCATAGTCTCCTCAGTTCAAAGCCTCCCCATAGTCTCCTCAGTTCATATCCTCCCCGTAGTCTCCTCAGTTCATATCCTCCCCGTAGTCTCCTCAGTTCATATCCTCCCCGTAGTCTCCTCAGTTCATATCCTCCCGTAGTCTCCTCAGTTCATATCCTCCCCGTAGTCTCCTCAGTTCATATTCTCCCCGTAGTCTCCTCAGTTCATATCCTCCCCGTAGTCTCCTCAGTTCATATCCTCCCCATAGTCTCCTCAGTTTATAGTTCATATCCTCCCCATAGTCTCCTCAATTTATATCCTCCCCATAGTCTCCTCAGTTCATATCCTCCCCATAGTCTCCTCATTTCATATCCTCCCCATAGTCTCCTCAATTTATAGTTAATATCCTCCCCATAGTCTCCTCGGTTCATATCCTTCCCATTGTCTCTTCAGTTTATAGTTCATTTTCTCCCCATAGTCTCCTCAGTTCATATCCTCCCCATAGTCTCCTCAGTTTATAGTCCATATCCTCCCCATAGTCTCCCTAGTTTATAGTTCATATCCTCCCCATAGTCTCCTCAGTTTATATCCTCCCCATAGTCTCCTCAGTTCATATCCTCCCCATAGTCTCCCTAGTTTACAGTTCATATCCTCCCCAAAGTCTCCTCAGTTCATATCCTCCCCATAGTCTCCTCAGTTTATAGTCCATATCCTCCCCATAGTCTCCTCAGTTTATAGTTCATATCCTCCCCATAGTCTCCTCAGTTTATATCCTCCCCATAGTCTCCTCAGTTCATATCCTCCCCATAGTCTCTTCAGTTCATATCCTCCCCATAGTCTCCTCAGTTTATATCCTCCCCATAGTCTCCTCAGTTTATATCCTCCCCATAGTCTCCACAGTTTATATCCTTCCCATAGTCTCCTCAGTTCATATCCTCCCCATAGTCTCCTCAGTTTATATCCTCCCCATATTCTCCTCAGTTCACATACTACCCATAGTCTCCTCAGTTCATATACTCCCCATAGTCTCCTCAGTTCATATACTCCCCATAGTCTCCTCAGTTTACAGTTCATATCCTCCCCATAGTCTCCAGTGTTTATAGTTCATATCCTCCCCATAGTCTCCTCAGTTTATATCCTCCCCATAGTCTCCTCAGTTCATATCATCCCCATAGTCTCCTCAGTTTATAGTTCGCATCCTCACCATAGTCTCCTCAGTTTATAGTTCATATCCTCCCCATAGTCTCCTAAGTTCATATACTCCCCATTGTCTTCTCAGTTCAAATCCTCCCCATAGTCTCCTCAGTTCATATCCTCCCCATAGTCTCCTCAGTTCATATGCTCCCCATAGTCTCCTCAGTTCATATGCTCCCCATAGTCTCCTCAGTTCATTTGCTCCCCATAGTCTCCTCAGTTTATATCCTACCCATAGTCTCCTCAGTTCATATCCTCCCCATAGTCTCCTCAGTTCATATTCTCCCCATAGTCTCCTCAATTTAAAGTTCATATCCTCCCCATAGTCTCCTCAGTTTATAGTTCATTTTCTCACCATAGTCTCCTCAGTTCATATCCTCCCCATAGTTTCCTCAGTTCATATGCTCCCCATAGTCTCCTCAGTTCATATCCTCCCCATATTCTCTTCAGTTTATAGTTCATATCCTCCCCAGAGTTTCCTCAGTTCATATCCTCCCCATAGTCTCCTAAGTTTACAGTTCATATCCTCCCCATAGTCTCCTAAGTTTACAGTTCATATCCTCCCCATTGTCTCCTCAGTTCATATCCTTCCCATAGTCTCCTCAGTTCATATCCTTCCCATAGTCTCCTCAGTTCATATCCTCCCCATAGTCTCCTCAGTTCATATCCTCCCCATAGTCTCCTCAGTTCATATCCTCCCCATAGTCTCCTCAGTTCATATCCTCCCCATAGTCTCCTCAGTTCATATCCTACCCATAGTCTCCTCAGTTCATATCCTCCACGTAGACTCCTCAGTTCATAGTCCATATCCTCCCCATAGTCTCCTCAGTTTATAGTTCATGTCCTCCCCATAGTCTCTTCAGTTCATATCCTCCCCATAGTGTCCTCAGTTCATATCCTTCCCATAGTCTCCTCAGTGTATAGTTCATATTCTCCCAATAGTCTCCTGAGTTCACATCCTCCCCATAGTCTCCTCAGTTCAAAGCCTCCCCATAGTCTCCTCAGTTCAAAGCCTCCCCATAGTCTCCTCAGTTCATATCCTCCCCGTAGTCTCCTCAGTTCATATCCTCCCCGTAGTCTCCTCAGTTCATATCCTCCCCGTAGTCTCCTCAGTTCATATCCTCCCGTAGTCTCCTCAGTTCATATCCTCCCCATAGTCTCCTCAGTTCATATTCTCCCCGTAGTCTCCTCAGTTCATATCCTCCCCGTAGTCTCCTCAGTTCATATCCTCCCCATAGTCTCCTCAGTTTATAGTTCATATCCTCCCCATAGTCTCCTCAATTTATATCCTCCCCATAGTCTCCTCAGTTCATATCCTCCCCATAGTCTCCTCATTTCATATTCTCCCCATAGTCTCCTCAATTTATAGTTAATATCCTCCCCATAGTCTCCTCGGTTCATATCCTTCCCATTGTCTCTTCAGTTTATAGTTCATTTTCTCCCCATAGTCTCCTCAGTTCATATCCTCCCCATAGTCTCCTCAGTTCATATCCTCCCCATAGTCTCCTCAGTTTATAGTCCATATCCTCCCCATAGTCTCCCTAGTTTATAGTTCATATCCTCCCCATAGTCTCCTCAGTTTATATCCTCCCCATAGTCTCCTCAGTTCATATCCTCCCCATAGTCTCCCTAGTTTACAGTTCATATCCTCCCCAAAGTCTCCTCAGTTCATATCCTCCCCATAGTCTCCTCAGTTTATAGTCCATATCCTCCCCATAGTCTCCTCAGTTTATAGTTCATATCCTCCCCATAGTCTCCTCAGTTTATATCCTCCCCATAGTCTCCTCAGTTCATATCCTCCCCATAGTCTCTTCAGTTCATATCCTCCCCATAGTCTCCTCAGTTTATATCCTCCCCATAGTCTCCTCAGTTTATATCCTCCCCATAGTCTCCACAGTTTATATCCTTCCCATAGTCTCCTCAGTTCATATCCTCCCCATAGTCTCCTCAGTTTATATCCTCCACATATTCTCCTCAGTTCACATACTACCCATAGTCTCCTCAGTTCATATACTCCCCATAGTCTCCTCAGTTCATATACTCCCCATAGTCTCCTCAGTTTACAGTTCATATCCTCCCCATAGTCTCCAGTGTTTATAGTTCATATCCTCCCCATAGTCTCCTCAGTTTATATCCTCCCCATAGTCTCCTCAGTTCATATCATCCCCATAGTCTCCTCAGTTTATAGTTCGCATCCTCACCATAGTCTCCTCAGTTTATAGTTCATATCCTCCCCATAGTCTCCTAAGTTCATATACTCCCCATTGTCTTCTCAGTTCAAATCCTCCCCATAGTCTCCTCAGTTCATATCCTCCCCATAGTCTCCTCAGTTCATATGCTCCCCATAGTCTCCTCAGTTCATATGCTCCCCATAGTCTCCTCAGTTCATTTGCTCCCCATAGTCTCCTCAGTTTATATCCTCCCCATAGTCTCCTCAGTTCATATCCTCCCCATAGTCTCCTCAGTTCATATTCTCCCCATAGTCTCCTCAATTTAAAGTTCATATCCTCCCCATAGTCTCCTCAGTTTATAGTTCATTTTCTCACCATAGTCTCCTCAGTTCATATCCTCCCCATAGTTTCCTCAGTTCATATGCTCCCCATAGTCTCCTCAGTTCATATCCTCCCCATATTCTCTTCAGTTTATAGTTCATATCCTCCCCAGAGTTTCCTCAGTTCATATCCTCCCCATAGTCTCCTAAGTTTACAGTTCATATCCTCCCCATAGTCTCCTAAGTTTACAGTTCATATCCTCCCCATTGTCTCCTCAGTTCATATCCTTCCCATAGTCTCCTCAGTTCATATCCTTCCCATAGTCTCCTCAGTTCATATCCTCCCCATAGTCTCCTCAGTTCATATCCTCCCCATAGTCTCCTCAGTTCATATCCTCCCCATAGTCTCCTCAGTTCATATCCTCCCCATAGTCTCCTCAGTTCATATCCTACCCATAGTCTCCTCAGTTCATATCCTCCACGTAGACTCCTCAGTTCATAGTCCATATCCTCCCCATAGTCTCCTCAGTTTATAGTTCATGTCCTCCCCATAGTCTCTTCAGTTCATATCCTCCCCATAGTGTCCTCAGTTCATATCCTTCCCATAGTCTCCTCAGTTTATAGTTCATATTCTCCCAATAGTCTCCTGAGTTCACATCCTCCCCATAGTCTCCTCAGTTCAAAGCCTCCCCATAGTCTCCTCAGTTCAAAGCCTCCCCATAGTCTCCTCAGTTCATATCCTCCCCGTAGTCTCCTCAGTTCATATCCTCCCCGTAGTCTCCTCAGTTCATATCCTCCCGTAGTCTCCTCAGTTCATATCCTCCCCGTAGTCTCCTCAGTTCATATTCTCCCCGTAGTCTCCTCAGTTCATATCCTCCCCGTAGTCTCCTCAGTTCATATCCTCCTTGTAGTCTCCTCAGTTCATATCCTCCCCGTAGTCTCCTCAGTTCATATCCTCCCCGTCGTCTCCTCAGTTCATATCCGCCCCGTAGTCTCCTCAGTTCATATCCTCCCCGTAGTCTCCTCAGTTCATATCCTCCCCGTAGTCTCCTCAGTTCATATCCTCCCCGTAGTCTCCTCAGTTCATATCCTCCCCGTAGTCTCCTCAGTTCATATCCTCCCCGTAGTCTCCTCAGTTCATATCCTCCCCATAGTCTCCTCAGTTCATATCCTCCCCGTAGTCTCTCCTCAGTTCATATCCTCCCCGTAGTCTCCTCAGTTCATATCCTCCCGTAGTCTCCTCAGTTCATATCCTCCCCGTAGTCTCCTCATTTCATATCCTCCCTGTAGTCTCCTCAGTTCCTATCCTCCCCGTTGTCTCCTCAGTTCCTATCCTCCCCATAGTCTCCTCAGATCACATCCTCCCCATAGTCTCCTCAGTTCATATCCTCCCCATGGTCTCTTCAGTTTATAGTTCATATCCTCCCCATAGTCTCCTCAGTTCATATCCTCCCCATAGTCTCCTCAGTTTACAGTTAATATCCTCCCCATAGTCTCCTCAGTTCATATCCTCCCCATAGTCTCCTCAGTTCATATCCTCCCCATAGTCTCCTCAGTTCATATCCTCCCCATAGTCTCCTCAGTTCATATCCTACCCATAGTCTCCTCAGTTCATATCCTCCACGTAGACTCCTCAGTTCATAGTCCATATCCTCCCCATAGTCTCCTCAGTTTATAGTTCATGTCCTCCCCATAGTCTCTTCAGTTCATATCCTCCCCATAGTGTCCTCAGTTCATATCCTTCCCATAGTCTCCTCAGTTTATAGTTCATATTCTCCCAATAGTCTCCTGAGTTCACATCCTCCCCATAGTCTCCTCAGTTCAAAGCCTCCCCATAGTCTCCTCAGTTCAAAGCCTCCCCATAGTCTCCTCAGTTCATATCCTCCCCGTAGTCTCCTCAGTTCATATCCTCCCCGTAGTCTCCTCAGTTCATATCCTCCCGTAGTCTCCTCAGTTCATATCCTCCCCGTAGTCTCCTCAGTTCATATTCTCCCCGTAGTCTCCTCAGTTCATATCCTCCCCGTAGTCTCCTCAGTTCATATCCTCCTTGTAGTCTCCTCAGTTCATATCCTCCCCGTAGTCTCCTCAGTTCATATCCTCCCCGTCGTCTCCTCAGTTCATATCCGCCCCGTAGTCTCCTCAGTTCATATCCTCCCCGTAGTCTCCTCAGTTCATATCCTCCCCGTAGTCTCCTCAGTTCATATCCTCCCCGTAGTCTCCTCAGTTCATATCCTCCCCGTAGTCTCCTCAGTTCATATCCTCCCCGTAGTCTCCTCAGTTCATATCCTCCCCATAGTCTCCTCAGTTCATATCCTCCCCGTAGTCTCTCCTCAGTTCATATCCTCCCCGTAGTCTCCTCAGTTCATATCCTCCCGTAGTCTCCTCAGTTCATATCCTCCCCGTAGTCTCCTCTTTTCATATCCTCCCTGTAGTCTCCTCAGTTCCTATCCTCCCCGTTGTCTCCTCAGTTCCTATCCTCCCCATAGTCTCCTCAGATCACATCCTCCCCATAGTCTCCTCAGTTCATATCCTCCCCATGGTCTCTTCAGTTTATAGTTCATATCCTCCCCATAGTCTCCTCAGTTCATATCCTTCCCATAGTCTCCTCAGTTTACAGTTAATATCCTCCCCATAGTCTCCTCAGTTCATATCCTCCCCATAGTCTCCTCAGTTCATATCCTCCCCATAGTCTCCTCAGTTCATATCCTCCCCATAGTCTCCTCAGTTCATATCCTACCCATAGTCTCCTCAGTTCATATCCTCCACGTAGACTCCTCAGTTCATAGTCCATATCCTCCCCATAGTCTCCTCAGTTTATAGTTCATGTCCTCCCCATAGTCTCTTCAGTTCATATCCTCCCCATAGTGTCCTCAGTTCATATCCTTCCCATAGTCTCCTCAGTTTATAGTTCATATTCTCCCAATAGTCTCCTGAGTTCACATCCTCCCCATAGTCTCCTCAGTTCAAAGCCTCCCCATAGTCTCCTCAGTTCAAAGTCTCCCCATAGTCTCCTCAGTTCATATCCTCCCCGTAGTCTCCTCAGTTCATATCCTCCCCGTAGTCTCCTCAGTTCATATCCTCCCGTAGTCTCCTCAGTTCATATCCTCCTTGTAGTCTCCTCAGTTCATATCCTCCCCGTAGTCTCCTCAGTTCATATCCTCCCCGTAGTCTCCTCAGTTCATATCCGCCCCGTAGTCTCCTCAGTTCATATCCTCCCCGTAGTCTCCTCAGTTCATATCCTCCCCGTAGTCTCCTCAGTTCATATCCTCCCCGTAGTCTCCTCAGTTCATATCCTCCCCGTAGTCTCCTCAGTTCATATCCTCCCCGTAGTCTCCTCAGTTCATATCCTCCCCATAGTCTCCTCAGTTCATATCCTCCCCGTAGTCTCTCCTCAGTTCATATCCTCCCCGTAGTCTCCTCAGTTCATATCCTCCCGTAGTCTCCTCAGTTCATATCCTCCCCGTAGTCTCCTCATTTCATATCCTCCCTGTAGTCTCCTCAGTTCCTATCCTCCCCGTTGTCTCCTCAGTTCCTATCCTCCCCATAGTCTCCTCAGATCACATCCTCCCCATAGTCTCCTCAGTTCATATCCTCCCCATGGTCTCTTCAGTTTATAGTTCATATCCTCCCCATAGTCTCCTCAGTTCATATCCTCCCCATAGTCTCCTCAGTTTACAGTTAATATCCTCCCCATAGTCTCCTAAGTTTACAGTTAATATCCTCCCCATAGTCTCCTAAGTTTACAGTTAATATCCTCCCCATAGTCTCCTAAGTTTACAGTTCATATCCTCCCCATAGTCTCCTCAGTTCATATCCTCCCCATAGTCTCCTAAGTTTACAGTTCATATCCTCCGCATAGTCTCTTCAGTTTATAGTTCATATCCTCCCCATAGTCTCCTCAGTTCATATCCTCCCTATAGTCTCCTTAGTTTACAGTTCATATCTTCCCCATAGTCTCCTCAGTTTACAGTTCACATCCACCCCATAGTCTCCTCAGTTCATGTCCTCCCCATATTCTCCTCAGTTTATATCCTCCCCATAGTCTCCTCAGTTTACAGTTCATATCCTCCCCATAGTCTTCTTAGTGTATAGTTCATATCCTCCCCATAGTCTCCTCAGTTTATATCCTCCCCATAGTCTCCTCAGTTCATATCCTCCCCATAGTCTCCTCAGTTTATATCCTCCCCATAGTCTCCTCAGTTTATATCCTCCCCATAGTCTCCTCAGTTTATATCCTCCCCATAGTCTCCTCAGTTCATATCCTCCCCATAGTCTCCTCAGTTCATATCCTCCCCATAGTCTCCTCAGTTTATATCCTCCCCATAGTCTCCTCAGTTTATATCCTCCCCATAGTCTCCTCAGTTCATATCCTCCCCATAGTCTCCTCAGTTTATAGTTCATATCCTCCCAATAGTCTCCTCGGTTCATTTCCTTCCCATAGTCTCCTCAGTTTATAGTTCATTTTCTCCCCATAGTCTCCCCAGTTTATATCCTCCCCATAGTCTCCTCAGTTTATATCCTCCCCATAGTCTACTCAGTTTACAGTTCATATCATCCTCATAGTCTCCTCAGTTTATAGTTCATATCCTCCCCATAGTCTCCTCAGTTTATAGTTCATATCCTCCCCATAGTCTCCTCGGTTCATATCCTTCCCATAGTCTCCTCAGTTTATAGTTCATTTTCTCCCCATTGTCTCCCCAGTTTATATCCTCCCCATAGTCTCCTCAGTTTACAGTTCATATCCTCCCCATAGTCTCCTCAGTTTATATCCTCCCCATAGTCTCCTCAGTTTATATCCTCCCCATATTCTGCTCAGTTTATATCCTTCCCATAGTCTCCTCAGTTCATATCCTCCCCATAGTCTCCTCAGTTTATATCCTCCCCATATTCTCCTCAGTTCATATACTCCCCATAGTCTCCTCACTTCATATACTCCCCATAGTCTCCTTAGTTCATATACTCCCCATAGTCTCCTCAGTTCATATACTCCCCATAGTCTCCTCAGTTCATATACTCCCCATAGTCTCCTCAGTTCATATACTCCCCATAGTCTCCTCAGTTCATATACTCCCCATTGTCTCCTCAGTTCATATCATCCCCATAGTCTCCTCAGTTTATAGTTTATATCCTCCCCATTGTCTCCTTAGTTCATATCCTCCCCATAGGCTCCTCAGTTCATATGCTCCCCATAGTCTCCTCAGTTCATATCCTCCCCATAGTCTCCTCAGTTTATAGTTAATATACTCCCCATAGTCTCCTCGGTTCATATCCTTCCCATTGTCTCCTCAGTTTATAGTTCATTTTCTCCCCATAGTCTCTTCAGTTCATATCCTCCCCATAGTCTCCTCAGTTTAAATCCTCCCCATAGTCTCCTCAGTTCATATCATCCCCATAGTCTCCTCAGTTTATAGTTTATATCCTCCCCATTGTCTCCTTAGTTCATATCCTCCCCATAGGCTCCTCAGTTCATATGCTCCCCATAGTCTCCTCAGTTCATATCCTCCCCATAGTCTCCTCAGTTTATAGTTAATATACTCCCCATAGTCTCCTCAGTTCGTATGCTCCCCATAGTCTCCTCAGTTCATATGCTCCCCATAGTCTCCTCAGTTCATATCCTCCCCATAGTCTCCTCAGTTCATATCCTCCCCATAGTCTCCTCAGTTCATATCCTCCCCATAGTCTCCTCAGTTCATATCCTCCCCATAGTCTCCTCAATTTACAGTTCATATCCTCCCCATAGTCTCCTCAGTTTATAGTTCATTTTCTCCCCATAGTCTCCTCAGTTCATATCCTCCCCATAGTTTCCTCAGTTCATATCCTCTCCATAGTCTCCTCAGTTCATATCCTCCCCATAGTCTCTTCAGTTTATAGTTCATATCCTCCCCAGAGTCTCCTCAGTTCATATCCTCCCCATAGTCTCCTAAGTTTACAGTTCATATCCTCCCCATAGTCTCCTAAGTTTACAGTTCATATCCTCCCCATAGTCTCCTAAGTTTACAGTTCATATCCTCCCCATAGTCTCCTCTGTTTATAGTCCATATCCTCCCCATAGTCTCCCTAGTTTATAGTTCATATCCTCCCCATAGTCTCCTCAGTTCATATCCTCCCCATAGTCTCCTCAGTTTATATCCTCCCCATAGTCTCCTCAGTTCATATCCTCCCCATAGTCTCCTCATTTCATATCCTCCCCATAGTCTCCTCAGTTCATATCCTCCCCGTGGTCTCCTCAGTTTATAGTTCATATCCTCCCCATAGTCTCCTCAGTTTATATCCTCCCAATAGTGTCCTCAGTTCATATCCTCCCCATAGTCTCCTCATTTCATATCCTCCCCATAGTCTCCTCAGTTTATAGTTCATATCCTCCCCATAGTCTCCTCAATTTATATCCTCCCCATAGTCTCCTCAGTTCATATCCTCCCCATAGTCTCCGTAGCTCATATCCTCCCCATAGTCTCCTCAGTTTATAGTTCATTTTCTCCCCATAGTCTCCTCAGTTCATATCCTCCCCATAGTCTCCTCAGTTCATATCCTCCCCATATTCTCTTCAGTTTATAGTTCATATCCTCACCAGAGTCTCCTCAGTTCATATCCTTCCCATAGTCTCCTAAGTTTACAGTTCATATCCTCCCCATAGTCTCCTAAGTTTACAGTTCATATCCTCCCCATAGTCTCCTAAGTTTACAGTTCATATCCTCCCCATAGTCTCCTCTGTTTATAGTCCATATCCTCCCCATAGTCTCCCTAGTTTATAGTTCATATCCTCCCCATAGTCTCCTCAGTTCATATCCTCCCCATAGTCTCCTCAGTTCATATCCTCCCCATTGTCTCCACAGTTTATATTCTCCCCATAGTCTCCTCAGTTCATATCCTCCCCATAGTCTCCTCAGTTTATAGTTCATATCCTCCCCATAGTCTCCTCAGTTTATATCCTCCCCATAGTCTCCTCAGTTCATATCCTCCCCATAGTCTCCTCATTTCATATCCTCCCCATAGTCTCCTCAGTTTATAGTTCATATCCTCCCCATAGTCTCCTCAGTTTATATCCTCCCCATAGTCTCCTCAGTTCTTATCCTCCCCATAGTCTCCTCAGCTCATATCCTTCCCATAGTCTCCTCAGTTTATAGTTCATTTTCTCCCCATCGTCTCCTCGGTTCATATCCTTCCCATAGTCTCCTCATTTTGTAGTTCATTTTCTCCCCATAGTCTCCTCAGTTCATATACTCCCCATTGTCTCCTCAGTTCAAATCCTCCCCATAGTCTCCTCAGTTCACAGTTCATATCCTCCCCTTAGTCTCCTCGGTTTATTGTCCATATCCTCCCCATAGTCTCCCTAGTTTATAGTTCATATCCTCCCCATAGTCTCCTCAGTTCATATCCTCCCATAGTCTCCTCAGTTTATAGTTCATATCCTCCTCATAGTCTCCTAAGTTTACAGTTCATATCCTCCCCATAGTCTCCTCTGTTTATAGTCCATATCCTCCCCATAGTCTCCCTAGTTTATAGTTCATATCCTCCCCATAGTCTCCTCAGTTTATATCCTCCCCAAAGTCTCCTCAGTTCATATCCTCCCCATAGTCTCCTCAGCTCATATCCTTCCCATAGTCTCCTCAGTTTATAGTTCATTTTCTCCCCATAGTCTCCTCGGTTCATATCCTTCCCATAGTCTCCTCATTTTGTAGTTCATTTTCTCCCCATAGTCTCCTCAGTTCATATACTCCCCATTGTCTCCTCAGTTCAAATCCTCCCCATAGTCTCCTCAGTTCATATCCTCCCCATAGTCTCCTCAGTTCGTATGCTCCCCATAGTCTCCTCAGTTCATATGCTCCCCATAGTCTCCTCAGTTCATATCCTCCCCATAGTCTCCTCAGTTCATATCCTCCCCATAGTCTCCTCAGTTCATATCCTCCCCATAGTCTCCTCAGTTCATATCCTCCCCATAGTCTCCTCAATTTACAGTTCATATCCTCCCCATAGTCTCCTCAGTTTATAGTTCATTTTCTCCCCATAGTCTCCTCAGTTCATATCCTCCCCATAGTTTCCTCAGTTCATATCCTCTCCATAGTCTCCTCAGTTCATATCCTCCCCATAGTCTCTTCAGTTTATAGTTCATATCCTCCCCAGAGTCTCCTCAGTTCATATCCTCCCCATAGTCTCCTAAGTTTACAGTTCATATCCTCCCCATAGTCTCCTAAGTTTACAGTTCATATCCTCCCCATAGTCTCCTAAGTTTACAGTTCATATCCTCCCCATAGTCTCCTCTGTTTATAGTCCATATCCTCCCCATAGTCTCCCTAGTTTATAGTTCATATCCTCCCCATAGTCTCCTCAGTTCATATCCTCCCCATAGTCTCCTCAGTTTATATCCTCCCCATAGTCTCCTCAGTTCATATCCTCCCCATAGTCTCCTCATTTCATATCCTCCCCATAGTCTCCTCAGTTCATATCCTCCCCGTGGTCTCCTCAGTTTATAGTTCATATCCTCCCCATAGTCTCCTCAGTTTATATCCTCCCAATAGTGTCCTCAGTTCATATCCTCCCCATAGTCTCCTCATTTCATATCCTCCCCATAGTCTCCTCAGTTTATAGTTCATATCCTCCCCATAGTCTCCTCAATTTATATCCTCCCCATAGTCTCCTCAGTTCATATCCTCCCCATAGTCTCCGTAGCTCATATCCTCCCCATAGTCTCCTCAGTTTATAGTTCATTTTCTCCCCATAGTCTCCTCAGTTCATATCCTCCCCATAGTCTCCTCAGTTCATATCCTCCCCATATTCTCTTCAGTTTATAGTTCATATCCTCACCAGAGTCTCCTCAGTTCATATCCTTCCCATAGTCTCCTAAGTTTACAGTTCATATCCTCCCCATAGTCTCCTAAGTTTACAGTTCATATCCTCCCCATAGTCTCCTAAGTTTACAGTTCATATCCTCCCCATAGTCTCCTCTGTTTATAGTCCATATCCTCCCCATAGTCTCCCTAGTTTATAGTTCATATCCTCCCCATAGTCTCCTCAGTTCATATCCTCCCCATAGTCTCCTCAGTTCATATCCTCCCCATTGTCTCCACAGTTTATATTCTCCCCATAGTCTCCTCAGTTCATATCCTCCCCATAGTCTCCTCAGTTTATAGTTCATATCCTCCCCATAGTCTCCTCAGTTTATATCCTCCCCATAGTCTCCTCAGTTCATATCCTCCCCATAGTCTCCTCATTTCATATCCTCCCCATAGTCTCCTCAGTTTATAGTTCATATCCTCCCCATAGTCTCCTCAGTTTATATCCTCCCCATAGTCTCCTCAGTTCTTATCCTCCCCATAGTCTCCTCAGCTCATATCCTTCCCATAGTCTCCTCAGTTTATAGTTCATTTTCTCCCCATCGTCTCCTCGGTTCATATCCTTCCCATAGTCTCCTCATTTTGTAGTTCATTTTCTCCCCATAGTCTCCTCAGTTCATATACTCCCCATTGTCTCCTCAGTTCAAATCCTCCCCATAGTCTCCTCAGTTCATATCCTCCCCATAGTCTCCTCAGTTCATATGCTCCCCATAGTCTCCTCAGTTCATATGCTCCCCATAGTCTCCTCAGTTCATATCCTCCCCATAGTCTCCTCAGTTCATATCCTCCCCATAGTCTCCTCAGTTCATATCCTCCCCATAATCTCCTCAATTTACAGTTCATATCCTCCCCATAGTCTCCTCAGTTTATAGTTCATTTTCTCCCCATAGTCTCCTCAGTTCATATCCTCCCCATAGTTTCCTCAGTTCATATCCTCCCCATAGTCTCCTCAGTTCATATCCTCCCCATAGTCTCTTCAGTTTATAGTTCATATCCTCCCCAGAGTCTCCTCAGTTCATATCCTCCCCATAGTCTCCTAAGTTTACAGTTCATATCCTCCCCATAGTCTCCTAAGTTTACAGTTCATATCCTCCCCATAGTCTCCTCTGTTTATAGTCCATATCCTCCCCATAGTCTCCCTAGTTTATAGTTCATATCCTCCCCATAGTCTCCTCAGTTCATATCCTCCCCATAGTCTCCTCAGTTTATATCCTCCCCATAGTCTCCTCAGTTCATATCCTCCCCATAGTCTCCTCATTTCATATCCTCCCCATAGTCTCCTCAGTTCATATCCTCCCCGTGGTCTCCTCAGTTTATAGTTCATATCCTCCCCATAGTCTCCTCAGTTTATATCCTCCCAATAGTGTCCTCAGTTCATATCCTCCCCATAGTCTCCTCATTTCATATCCTCCCCATAGTCTCCTCAGTTTATAGTTCATATCCTCCCCATAGTCTCCTCAGTTTATATCCTCCCCATAGTCTCCTCAGTTCATATCCTCCCCATAGTCTCCGTAGCTCATATCCTTCCCATAGTCTCCTCAGTTTATAGTTCATTTTCTCCCCATAGTCTCCTCGGTTCATATCCATCGCATAGTCTCCTCATTTTGTAGTTCATTTTCTCCCCATAGTCTCCTCAGTTTATAGTTCATATCCTCCCCATAGTCTCCTCAGTTCATATACTCCCCATTGTCTCCTCAGTTCAAATCCTCCCCATAGTCTCCTCAGTTCATATGCTCCCCATAGTCTCCTCAGTTCATATGCTCCCCATAGTCTCCTCAGTTCATATCCTCCCCATAGTCTCCTCAGTTCATATCCTCCCCATAGTCTCCTCAGTTCATATCCTCCCCATAGTCTCCTCAGTTCATATCCTCCCCATAGTCTCCTCAATTTATAGTTCATATCCTCCCCATAGTCTCCTCAGTTTATAGTTCATTTTCTCCCCATAGTCTCCTCAGTTCATATCCTCCCCATAGTCTCCTCAGTTCATATCCTCCCCAGAGTCTCCTCAGTTCATATCCTCCCCATAGTCTCCTAAGTTTACAGTTCATATCCTCCCCATAGTCTCCTAAGTTTACAGTTCATATCCTCCCCATAGTCTCCTAAGTTTACAGTTCATATCCTCCCCATAGTCTCCTCTGTTTATAGTCCATATCCTCCCCATAGTCTCCCTAGTTTATAGTTCATATCCTCCCCATAGTCTCCTCAGTTCATATCCTCCCCATAGTCTCCTCAGTTCATATCCTCCCCATTGTCTCCTCAGTTCATATACTCCCCATAGTCTCCTCAGTTCATATACTCCCCATAGTCTCCTCAGTTCATATACTCCCCATAGTCTCCTCAGTTCATATACTCCACATAGTCTCCTCAGTTCATATCCTCCCCATAGTCTCTTCAGTTTATAGTTCATATCCTCCCCATAGTCTCCTCAGTTCATATCCTCCCCATAGTCTGCTAAGTTTACAGTTCATATCCTCCCCATAGTCTCCTCAGTTTACAGTTCATATCCTCCCCATAATCTCCTAAATTTACAGTTCATATCCTCCCCATAGTCTCCTCAGTTCATATCCTCCCCATAGTCTCCTCAGTTTACAGTTCATATCCTCCCCATAGTCTCCACAGTTTACAGTTCATATTCTCCCCAGTGAGGTGACCCCCCCCCCATGTTGCTGCCATGTCCTGTAGATTCATTCACCAGCCCAATTGGTACCTCTACCTTGTTGCTAGCCTTAAAATATTTTCCTTGAGCTGGGAAGGTATTTTAAAACAATCGCTGTCGTCATAATTTGTTACTATGGCGATCATCAGGTCTTGGTACTTCCAAGTAAGTGAAAAATTAAAAGGCTTTACAGCTTGTGTGTCATTTGAAGACCCAATTCAAATATGACATATCTACTGCTACAACAACAGGAGAGAACAATATCCTATGAAGGTGTGGTGTGTTGTGTGTTGTGCACACCACCTCTGATATGAGTTAACATGAAACCACACCTGCCATGAGCATGCAGTGCACAGTGTCTCACTCCTATCTTTTTCAGGTCATTATTGGAAAAGAACGTTGTCAATGATTTACCTGGTTAAAGGCTAAACATAATCCCAATTTAACACTCAGTGTGGTTTCCCTTTATCTTCTGTTGGCTATATTCAGCCCTCTTCTCTGATTAATTATAAGGACTCTAGAGATGTACAGGAATACCCTTAACCTTATAATAGAAAACGTGGTCCGATGAAGCAGATGCTAAGCTAAAGGACTGTTTTGCTAGCACAGACTGGAATATGTTCCAGGATTCTTCCGATGGCATTGAGGAGTACACCACATCAGTCATTGGCTTCATCAATAAGTGCATCAATGATGTCGTCCCCACAGTGACCGTACGTACATACCCCAACCAGAAGCCATGGATCACAGGCAACATCTGCACTGAGCTTAAGGCTAGAGCTGCCTCTTTCAAGGAGCGGGACTCTAACCCGGAAGTTTCTAAGAAATCCCCCTGTGCCCTCCAATGAACCATCAAACAGGCAAAGCTTCAATACAGGACTAAGATTGAATCCTACTACACCGGCTCTGATGCTCATCGGATGTGGCAGGGCTTGGAAACTATTACGGACTACAAAGGGAAACCCAGCCGAGAACTGCCCAGTGACGCGAGCCAACCAGACGAGCTAAATAACTTCTATAATCGCTTCGAGGCAAGTAACACTGAAACATGCATGAGAGCATCAAATCAAAATCAAATCAAATGTATTTATATAGCCCTTCGTACATCAGCTGATATCTCACAGTGCTGTACAGAAACCCAGCCTAAAACCCAAACAGCAAGCAATGCATGTGAAAGAAGCACGGTGGCAAGGAAAAACTCCCTAGGAAAAACTCTAGGAAAGACCAAAAACCTAGGAAGAAACCTAGAGAGGAACCAGGCTATGAGGGGTGGCCAGTCCTCTTCTGGCTGTGACAGGTGGATATTATAACAGAACATGGTCAAGGTGTTAAAATGTTCATAAATGACCAGCATGGTCAAATAATAATAATCATAGTAGTTGTCGAGGGTGCAACAAGCACGTCCGGTGAACAGGTCAGAGTTCCATAGCCGCAGGCAGAACAGTTGAAACTGGAGCAGAAGCACGGCCAGGTGGACTGGGGGACAGCAAGGAGTCATCATGCCAGGTAGTCCTGAGGCATGGTCCTAGGGCTCAGGTCCTCCGAGAGAAAGAAAGAAAGAGAGAGAGAATTAGAGAGAGCATATTTAAATTCACACAGGACACCGGAAAAGACAAGAAAAATACCCCAGATGTAACAGACAGCATAAATACTGGAGGCAGAGACAGGAGGGATCAGAAGACACTGTGGCCCCATCCGATGATACCCCCGGACAGGGCCAAACAGGCAGGATATAACCCCACCCACTTTGCCAAAGCACAGCCCCCACACCACTAGAGGGATGTCTCCAACCACCAACTTACCGTCCTAGGCCGAGTATAGCCCACAAAGATCTCCGCCACGGCACAACCCAAGGGGGGGGGGGCACCAACCCAGACAGGAAGACCACGTCAGTGACTCAACCCACTCAAGTGACGCACCCCTCCCATGGACAGCATGGAAGAACACCAGTAAGCCAGTGACTCAGCCCCTGTAATAGGGTTAGAGGCAGAGAATCCCAGTGGAGAGAGGGGAACCGGCAAGGCAGAGACAGCAAGGGCGGTTTGTTGCTCCAGCCTTTCCGTTCACCTTCACACTCCTGGGCCAGACTATACTTAATCATAGGACCTACTGAAGAGATAAGTCTTCAGTAAAGACTTAAAGGTTGAGACTGAGTCTGCGTCTCTCACATGGGTAGGCAGATCATTCCATAAAAATGGAGCTCTATAGGAGAAAGCCCTACCTCCAGCCGTTTGCTTAGAAATTCTAGGGACAATTAGGAGGCCTGCGTCTTGTGACCGTAGCGTACGTGTAGGTATGTACGGCAGGACCAAATCGGAAAGATAGGTAGGAGCAAGCCCATGTAATGCTTTGTAGGTTAGCAGTAAAACCTTGAAATCAGCCCTTGCCTTTACAGGAAGCCATGGTAGGGAGGCTAACACTGGAGTAACATGATCAAATTTTTTGGTTCTAGTCAGGATTCTAGCAGCCGTATTTAGCACTAACTGAAGTTTGTTTAGTGCTTTATCCGGGTAGCTGGAAAGTAGAGCATTGCAGTAGTCCAGCCTAGAAGTAACAAAAGCATGGATTAATTTTTCTGCATAATTTTTGGACAGAAAGTTTCTGATTTTTGCAATGTTACGTAGATGGAAAAAAGCTGTCCTTGAAACAGTCTTGATATGTTCTTCAAAAGAGAGATCAGGGTCCAGAGTAACGCCGAGGTCCTTCACAGTTTTATTTGAGACGACTGTACAACCATCCAGATTAATTGTCAGATTCAACAGAAGATCTCTTTGTTTCTTGGGACCTAGAACAAGCATCTCTGTTTTGTCCGAGTTTAAAAGTAGAAAGTTTGCAGCCATCCACTTCTTTATGTCTGAAACACAGGCTTCTAGCGAGGGCAATTTTGGGGCTTCACCATGTTTCATTGAAATGTACAGCTGTGTGTCGTCCGCATAGTAGTGAAATTTAACATTATGTTTTCGAATGACATCCCCAAGAGGTAAAATATATAGTGAAAACAATAGTGGTCCTAAAACGGAACCTTGAGGAACACCGACATTTACAATTGATTTGTCAGAGGACAAACCATTCACAGAGACAAACTGATATCTTTCCGACAGATAAGATCTAAACCAGGCCAGAACTTGTCCATGTAGACCAATTTGGGTTTCCAATCTCTCCAAAAGAATGTGGTGGTCAATGGTATCAAAAGCAGCACTAAGATCTAGGAGCACGAGCACAGATGCAGAGCCTCGGTCTGACGTCATTAACCTCTTACATCTAGACGTTCCGCTAGCGGAACACCTGCTCCAATATCCAATGATGGGTGTGGCGTGAAATACAAACTCCTCTAAAATCCGAAAACTTCCATTTTTCAAACATATGACTATTTTACAGCATTTTAAAGACAAGACTCTCGTTAATCTAACCACACTGTCCGATTTCAAAAAGGCTTTACAGCGAAAGCAAAACATTACATTATGTCAGCAGAGTACCCAGCCAGAAATAATCAGACACCCATTTTTCAAGCTAGCATATAATGTCACAAAAACAAAACCACAGCTAAATGCAGCACTAACCTTTGATGATCTTCATCAGATGACAACCCTAGGACATTATGTTATACAATACATGCATGTTTTGTTCAATCAAGTTCATATTTATATCAAAAAACAGCTTTTTTACATTAGCATGTGACGTTCAGAACTTGCATACCCCCCGCAAACATCCGGTGAATTTACTAAATTACTCACGATAAACGTTCACAAAAAACATAACAATTATTTTAAGAATTATAGATACAGAACTCCTCTATGCACTCGATATGTCCAATTTTAATATATCTTTTCGGTGAAAGCACATTTTGCAATATTCTCAGTAGATAGCCCAGCCATCACGGCTAGCTATTTAGACACCGACCAAGTTTAGCCCTGACCAAACTCCGATTTACTATTACAAAAGTTTGATTACCTTTGTTGTCTTCGTCAGAATGCACTCCCAGGACTGCTACTTCAATAACAAATGTTGGTTTGGTCCAAAATAACCCATCGTTATATCCAAATAGCGGTGTTTTGTTCGTGCGTTCTAGACACTATCCGAAGTGTAAATAAGGGTTACGAACATGGCGCAATTCGTGACAAAAGATTTCTAAATATTCCATTACCGTACTTCGAAGCATGTCAACCGCTGTTTAAAATCAATTTTTATGCCATTTTTTCTTGTAAAAAAGCGATAATATTCCGACCAGGAATCTGCGTTTAGGTAAACAGAGGAAAGAAAACAAAGCATTCTGTCGACGCGGGCACGAACCTGAGTCTCACAGTACTGTAACAAGCCACTACCCAAACGCGCTACTTTGTTTCAACCAGAGCCTGCAAAGCCACGATTCAGCTTTTTGCCGCGTTCTGAGAGACCATGTGAGCCGTAGGAAGTGTCACGTAAACAGCAGAGATCCTTTGGTATGGATAGAGATGGCAAAAAAGGCCAAGAAATGGTCAGACAGGGTACTTCCTGTACAGAATCTTCTCAGGTTTTGGCCTGCCAAATGAGTTCTGTTATACTCACAGACACCATTCAAACAGTTTTAGAAACTTTGGAGTGTTTTCTATCCAAAGCTAATAATTATATGCATATTCTAGTTTCTGGGCAGGAGTAATAATAAAATTAAATTGGGTACGTTTTTTATCCGGCTGTGAAAATACTGCCCCCTATCCATAACAGGTAAAAAGGTAATTTACCACCTTCCCAAGTGCAGTCTCAGTGCTGTGATGGGGTCTAAAACCAGACTGAAGCGTTTCGTATACATTGTTTGTCTTCAGGAAGGCAGTGAGTTGCTGCGCAACAGCTTTTTCGAAAATTTTTGAGAGGAATGGAAGATTCGATATAGGCCGATTGTTTTTTATAATTTCTGGGTTAAGATTTGGCTTTTTCAAGAGAGGCTTTATTACTGCCACTTTTAGTGAGCTTGGTACACATCCAGTGGATAGAGAGCCGTTTATTATGTTCAACATAGCAGGGCCAAGCACAGGAAGCAGCTCTTTCAGGAGTTTAGTTGGAATAGGGTCCAGTATGCAGCTTGAGGGTTTAGAGGCCATGATTATTTTCATCATTGTGTCAAGAGATATAGTACTAAAACACTTTAGTATCTCCCTTGATCCTAGGTCCTGGCAGAGTTGTGCAGACTCAGGACAATGGAATATGCAGATTTAAAGAGGAGTCCGTAATTTGCTTTCTAATGATCATGATCTTTTCCTCAAAGAAGTTCATAAATTTATTACTGCTGAAGTGAAAGCCATCCTCCCTTTGCGAATGCTGCTTTTTAGTTAGCTTTGCAACAGTATCAAAAATAAATTTCGGATTGTTCTTATTTTCCTCCGCTAGCGGAACACCTGCTCCAATATCCAATGATAGGCGTGGCGCGAATTACAAATTCCTCAAAAATACAAAAACTTCAATTTTTCAAACATATGACTATTTTACAGCATTTTAAAGACAAGACTCTCCTTTATCTAACCACACTGTTCGATTTCAAAAAGGCTTTACAGCGAAAGCAAAACATTAGATTATGTCAGCAGAGTACCCAGCCAGAAATAATCAGACACCCATTTTTCAAGCTAGCATATAATGTCACAAAAAACAAAACCACAGCTAAATGCAGCACTAACCTTTGATGATCTTCATCAGATGACACACCTAGGACATTATGTTATACAATACATGCATGTTTTGTTCAATCAAGTTCATATTTATATCAAAAACCAGCTTTTTACATTAGCATGTGACGTTCAGAACTAGCATACCCCCCGCAAACCTCCGGTGAATTTACAAAATTACTCACGATAAACATTCACAAAAAACGTAACAATTATTTTAAGAATTATAGATACAGAACTCCTTTGTGCAATCGAGGTGTCCGATTTTAAAATAGCTTTTCGGTGAAAGCACATTTTGCAATATTCTGAGTAGATAGCCCAGCCATCACGGCTAGCTATTTAGACACCCACCAAGTTTAGCCCTGACCAAACTCCGATTTACTATTAGAAAAGTTTGATTACCTTTGGTGTTCTTCGTCAGAATGCACTCCCAGGACTGCTACTTCAATAACAAATGTTGGTTTGGTTCAAAAGAATCCATAGTTATATCCAAATATCGGCGTTTTGTTCGTGCGTTCAAGACACTATCCGAAGTGTAAATAAGGGTCACGAGCACGACGCATTTCGTGACAAAAAAAATCTAAATATTCCATTACCGTACTTCGAAGCATGTCAACCGCTGTTTAAAATCAATTTTTATGCTATAAAAATATAGCATAAAATAATATTCCGACCGGGAAAGCGTGTATACGTACAAAGAGAGAGAAAATAAAAGCATGGGATCCCCTCGTGCACGAGCCTGAGTTTCATAGTACTGTGACCGGCCACTATCCAAACGCGCTACTTTTTTTTAGCCAGAGCCTGCAAAGCCACGATTCAGCTTTTTTCCGCCTTCTGAGAGCCCATGGGAGCCGTAGGAAGTGTCACGTAACAGCAGAGATCCCCTGTATTGGATAGAGATAATCAAGAAGGGCAAGAAATGGTCAGGCAGGGCACTTCCTGTAAGGAATCTTCTCAGGTTTTGGCCTGCCAAATGAGTTCTGTTATACTCACAGACATCATTCAAACAGTTTTAGATACTTTGGAGTGTTTTCTATCCAAAGCTAATAATTATATGCATATTCTAGTTTCTGAGCAGGAGTAATAATCAGATTAAATCGGGTACGTTTTTTATCCAGACGTGAAAATACTGCCCCCTAGCCCTAACAGGTTAACCTGTTAGGGCTAGGGGGCAGCATTGACACGGCTGGATAAAAAACATACCCGATTTAATCTGGTTACCACTCCTACTCAGTAACTAGAATATGCATATACTTATTACATATGGATAGAAAACACCCTACATTTTCTAAAACTGTTTGAATGGTGTCTGTGAGTATAACAGAACTCAAATGGCAGGTCAAAACCTGAGAGATTCCTTTACAGGAAGTGGCCTGTCTGACCATTTCTGGAACTTCTTTGCCATCTCTATCATTTACTAAGGATCTCTGCTCTAATGTGACACTTCCCACGTCTTCCATAGGCTCTCATAGCCCGGGAAAAAAGAGAATGTCGTCATTCCAGCCCCAGGCTGAAACACATTATCGCCTTTCTCAAGTGGCCCATCAAGAGACACTAGCTTATGCGCGTGACCCCGACCGCCCCCGCCTTTGGGATTTTTTCCTCTGTTTGCCGAAAAGGAGATTCCCTGTCGGAATATTATCGCTTTTCTACGAGAAAAATGACGTAAAAATTGATTTTAAACAGCGGTTGACATGCTTCGACGTACGGCAATGGAATACTTTGAATTTTATTGTCAGGAATTGCGCCAAGCGCGCGACACTTCTTTACTATTTCGGATAGTGTCTGGAACGCACGAACAAAACGCCGCTATTCGGATATAACGATGGATTATTTTGGACCAAACCAACATTTGTTATTGAAGTAGACGTCCTGGGTGTGCATTCTGACGAAGACAACAAAAGGTAATGACATTTTTATAATAGTAAATATGATTATGGTGAGTGCTAAACTTGCCGGGTGTCTAAATAGCGAGCCCGTGATGCCTGGGCTATGTACTTAGAATATTGCAAAATGTGCTTTCACCAAAAAGCTATTTTAAAATCGGACATATCGAGTGCATAGAGGAGGTCTGTATCTATAATTCTTAAAATAATTGTTATGCTTTTTGTGAACGTTTATCGTGAGTAATTTAGTAAAATGTTAGCGAATTCCCCGTAAGTTTGCGGGGGGTATGCTAGTTCTGAACGTCACATGCTAATGTAAAAAGCTGGTTTTTGATATAAATATGAACTTGATTGAACAAAACATGCATGTATTGTATAACATAATGTCCTAGGGTTGTCATCTGATGAAGATCATCAAAGGTGAGTGCTGCATTTAGCTGTCTTCTGGGTTTTGGTGACATTATATGCTGGCTTGAAAAATGGGTGTCTGATTATTTCTGGCTTGGTACTCTGCTGACATAATCTAATGTTTTGCTTTCGTTGTAAAGCCTTTTTGAAATCGGACAGTGTGGTTAGATTAACGAGAGTCTTATCTTTAAATGGCTGTAAAATAGTCATATGTTTGAGAAATTGAAGTAATATGATTTTGAAGATTTTGAAAATCGCGCCACAGGCTGGCAGTGGCTGTTACGTAGGTGGGACGAATTCGTCCCGCCGGTCCCATAGAGGTTAACACTAGAATTATTCCACAATACTGACGACAGATCAGCTCCTGGAGAGACATTAGGCCTACCACCGATAGTAGCTAATATCGAGGCATCTCATTCTAATGCTTAGCCTATCCTATAACTGTGACTCGTTTCAGGAAACTAAGAGTATGTCGTGCGCGTCACTACTTCACAGGAGAACATACATTTAGGGCAGAAATGTCTTGTGGAACATGTGAACTTTCATGTGCCTTAGTAACAAACTTGTATGCCATCTGTAAATACAAATACAATTTGTTAAATTACGAGGCTAGTTGGTTTCGCCTCTGAAAAAGACAGAAACCTTCCCGCTGGCCATGATTGGCTGAGATAATGAATGGGCTGGACATGCCGAGAGATGAGTTCATGGTGGTCTGCCATAAAGGACTGTCTATAATGAGCTGCTCAGTTTGGTTTTATAAATTTGTTATTTTACCTTTATTTAAATAGACAAGTCAGTTAAAAACAAATTCTTATTTTTAATGACGGTTTAGGTACAGTGAGTTAACTGCCTTGTTCAGGGGCAGAACAACAGATTTTTACCTTGTCAGCTCAGGGATTCAATCTTGCAACCTTTCGGTTAATAGTTCAACGCTCTCACCACTAGGCTACCTGCCAGGCTACCTGCCACCCCAGTATGTGAAGGTAATCCTTTCTAATGAGGATTTGGCCTGGCACCCCGGTGGCTGGGCCTTGCACCCCGGTGGCTGGGCCTGGCACCCCGGTGGCTGGGCCTGGCACCCCGGTGGCTGGGCCTGGCACCCCGGTGGCTGGGCCTGGCACCCCGGTGGGTGGGCCTATGCCCTCCAAGGCCCAACCATGGCTACGCCTTTACCCAGTCATGTGAAATCCATAGATCACAACCTAATGAATTTATTTCAATTCACTTATTTCCTTATATGAACTGTAACTCAGTAAAAACGTTTAAATTGTTGCATGTTGCGTTTATATTTTTGTTCAGTATACATTTTCAGATATTATATGTTTAATTTTGTCAGAAAGTCTTTTTCATTGCAAGTTAAAGTGTACGGTTAGCTAGCTAGCTAACGTTAGCTGGCTGTCTCGCTAGCCAAAGTTACATGTATGATCTGTGTAGAAATATTATTCGTATCTCAGAGCTATTTGCATCGCTAGTTATAGCCTAATGTTAGCTAGCTAACGTTGCACCTAGTTGGTTAATGTTTAGTTACCTGTAGATTCATGCAGGGTAGTAAGTAACATTATGAGTTGGGATTATGGTTAATTGTTTAGCTAGCTAGGTATCCAACTACATGTATAAACAAAAGACTCCACTATGCAAGTAACCATTTCACTGTACCGTTTACACCTACTATATCCTGTGCATGTGACAAATAAACGTTGGTTTTATTTGATTTAGTTTGTGTTTAACAGAGACGGTAATGCGAAGACCAACATGACCTGCACCAAAGTCAAATCAGGATATAACGTTAGGCCAACGAGACAGTGTCCAAGTTCTAAAATTCTCAGGATGAACGCCCTGCTTTAATTTAGTCTATATCTTATTTATCTTGCAGCCATCTTGGTTTTCAGCCTACACTATTTATCTTTCAGTCATCTCGGTTTTAAGCCTACACTATTTATCTTTCAATCATCTCGGTTTTCAGCCTACACTATTTATCTTTCAGTCATCTCGGTTGTCAGCCGACTCTATCTAGCAGCCATCTCGGGTTTTCAGCCTACACTATTTATCTAGTAGCCATCTTGGTTTTCAGCCTACTCTATTTAACTACCAGCCATCTCGGTTTTCAACCTACTCTATTTATCTAGCAGCCATCTTGGTTTTCAGCCTACACAATTTATCAAGCAGTCATCTTGGTTTTCAGCCTATACTATTTATCTAGCAGCCATCTTGGTTTTCAGCCTACACTACTTATCTTGCAGCCATCTTGGTTCTCAGCCTACACAATTTATCTAGCAGCCATCTTGGTTTTCAGCCTACTCTATTTATCTAGCAGCCATCTTGGTTTCCAGCCTACACTATTTATCTAGCAGCCATCTTGGTTTTCAGCCTACTCTATTTATCCTCTCTAGGGCAGGCGGGACGAATTCGTCCCACCTACGTAACAGCCAGTTGAATCCTGTGGCGCGATTTTCAAATACCTTAAAAATCCTATTACTTCAATTTCTCAAACATATGACTATTTTACAGCTATTTAAAGACAAGACTCTCGTTAATCTAACCACACTGTCCGATTTCAAAAAGGCTTTACAACGAAAGCAAAACATTAGATTATGTCAGCAGAGTACCCAGCCAGAAATAATCAGACACCCATTTTTCAAGCTAGCATATAATGTCACAAAAACCCAGAAGACAGCTAAATGCAGCACTAACCTTTGATGATCTTCAACATATGACAACCCTAGGACATTATGTTATACAATACATGCATGTTTTGTTCAATCAAGTTCATATTTATATCAAAAAACAGCTTTTTACATTAGCAAACTTCCGGGGAATTTACTAACAATTTACTAAATTACTCACGATAAACGTTCACAAAAAGCATAACAATTATTTTAAGAATTATAGATACAGAACTCCTCTATGCACTCGATATGTCCGATTTTAAAATAGCTTTTTGGTGAAAGCACATTTTGCAATATTCTAAGTACATAGCCCAGCCATCACGGGCTAGCTATTTAGACACCCGGCAAGTTTAGCCTTCACCAAAATCAGATTTACTATTATAAAAGTTTGATTACCTTTTGTTGTCTTCGTCAGAATGCACTCCCAGGACTGCTACTTCAATAACAAATGTTGGTTTGGTCCAAAATAATCCATCGTTATATCCGAATAGCGGCGTTTTGTTCGTGCGTCCCAGACACTATCCGAAATGGTAAATCAGGGTTGTGCGCATGGCGTAATTCGTGACAAAAAAAATCTAAATATTCCAATACCGTACCTCGAAGCATGTCAACCGCTGTTTAAAATGAATTTTTATGCAATTTATCTCATAAAAAAGCGATAATATTCCGACCGGGAATCTCCTTTTCGGCAAACAGAGGAAAAAAACACAAAGACGGGGGCGACCAGTGCACGCGCCTAAGCCCACAGTCCCTTGATCGGCCACTTGAGAAAGGCGATAATGTGTTTCAGCCTGGGGCTGGAATGACACCATTCAGGTTTTTCCCGAGCTCTGAGAGCCTACTGGAGCCGTGGGAAGTGTCACGTTACCGCAGAGATCCTTTGTAATTGAATGAGGTGTCAAAGAAAGACAATAAATGGTCAGACATGCCACTTCCTGTAAAGGAATCTCTCAGGTTTTGACCTGCCATTTGAGTTCTGTTATACTCACAGACACCATTCAAACAGTTTTAGAAACTTTGGACTGTTTTCTATCCAAAGCCAATAATTATATGCATATTCTAGTTACTGGGCAGGAGTAGTAACCAGATTAAATCGGGTACGTTTTTACTGCCCCCTAGCCCTAATAGGTTATCTAGCAGCAATCTCCGTTTTCAGCCTACACTATTTATCTAGCAGCAATCTTGGTTTTCAGCCTACTCTATTTATCTAGCAGCCATCTTGGCTTTCATCCTACTCTATTTATCTAGCAGCCATCTTGGTTTTCAGCCTACTCTACTTATCTAGCAGCCATCTTGGTTTTCAGCCTACTCTTTATCTAGCAGCCATCTTGGTTTTCAGCCTACACTATTTATCTAGCAGCCATCTTGGTTTTGAGCCTACACTATTTATCTAGCAGCCATCTTGGTTTTCAGCCTACACTATTTATCTAGCAGCAATCTTGGTTTTCAGCCTAAACTATTTATCTAGCAGCCATCTTGGTTTTCAACCTACACTATTTATCTAGCAGACATCTTGGTTTTCAGCCTAAAATTATTTATTTAGCAGCCATCTCGGTTTTCAGCCTACTCTATTTATCTACCAGCCATCTCGGTTTTCAACCTACTCTATTTATCTAGCAGCCATCTTGGTTTTCAGCCTACACAATTTATCAAGCAGTCATCTTGATTTTCAGCCTATACTATTTATCTAGCAGCCATCTTGGTTTTCAGCCTACACTACTTATCTTGCAGCCATCTTGGTTCTCAGCATACACAATTTATCTAGCAGCCATCTTGGTTTTCAGCCTACTCTATTTATCTAGCAGCCATCTTGGTTTCCAGCCTACACTATTTATCTAGCAGCCATGTTGGTTTTCAGCCTACTCTATTTATCTAGCAGCCATCTTGGTTTTCAGCCTACTCTTTTTCTAGCAGCCATCTTGGTTTTCAGCCTACTCTTTTTCTAGCAGCCATCTTGGTTTTCAGCCTACACTATTTATCTAGCAGCCATCTTGGTTTTCAGCCTACACTATTTATCTAGCAGCCATCTTGGTTTTCAGCCTACTCTATTTATCTAGCCGCCATCTTATTTTTCAGCCTATTTATCTAGCAGCCATCTTGGTTTTAAGCCTACTCTATTTATCTAGCAGCATCTTGGTTTTAAGTCTACACTATTGATCTAGCAGCCATCTTGGTTTTCAGCCTACACTATTTATCTAGCAGCCATTCTGGTTTTCAGCCAACACTATTTATCTTGCAGTCATCTCGGTTTTCAGCCTACACTATTTATCAGCAGCCATCTTGGTTTTCAGCCTACACTATTTATCTAGCAGCCATCTCGGTTTTCTGCCTACACTATTTATCTAGCAGCCATCTTGGTTTTCAGCCTACACTATTTATCTAGCAGCCATCTTGGCTTTCAGCCTACAATATTTATCTAGCTGCCATCTTGGTTTTCAGCCTACTCTATTTATCTAGCAGCCATCTTGGTTTTCAGCCTACACTATTTATCTAGCAGCCATCTTTGTTTTCAGCCTACACTATTTATCTAGCAGCCATCTTGGTTTTCAGCTAACACTATTTATCTAGCAGTCATCTTGGTTTTCAGCCTACACTATTTATCTAGCAGCCATCTTGGTTTTCAGCCTACACTATTTATCTAGCAGCAATCTTGGTTTTCAGCCTAAACTATTTATCTAGCAGCCATCTTGGTTTTCAGCTCATACTATTTATCCAGCAGCCATCTTGGTTTTCAGCCTACACTATTTATCTAGCAGCCATCTCGGTTTTCTGCCTACACTATTTATCTAGCAGCCATCTTGGTTTTCAGCCTACACTATTCATCTAGCAGCCATCTTGGTTTTCAGCCTAAACTATTTATCTAGCAGCCATCTTTGTTTTCAGCCTACACTATTTATCCAGCAGCCATCTTGGCTTTCAGCCTACACTATTTATCTAGCTGCCATCTTGGTTTTCAGCCTACACTAATTATCTAGCAGCAATCTTGGTTTTCAGCCTAAACTATTTATCTAGCAGCCATCTTGGTTTTCAGCTTATACTATTTATCCAGCAGCCATCTTGGTTTTCAGCCTACACTATTTATCTAGCAGCAATCTTGGTTTTCACCCTAAACTATTTATCTAGCAGCCATCTTGGTTTTCAGCTTATACTATTTATTCAGCAGCCATCTTGGTTTTCAGCCTACACTATTTATCTAGCAGCCATCTTGGTTTTCAGCCTACACTATTTATCTAGAGGCCATCTTGGTTATCAGCCTACTCTATTTATCTAGCAGCCATCTTGGTTTTCAGCCTACACTTTTTATCTAGCAGCCATCTTTGTTTTCACCCTAAACTATTTATCTAGCAGCCATCTTGGTTTTCAGCTTATACTATTTATTCAGCAGCCATCTTGGTTTTCAGCCTACACTATTTATCTAGCAGCCATCTTGGTTTTCAGTCTACACTATTTATCTAGCAGCCATCTTGGTTTTCAGCCTACACTATTTATCTAGCAGCCATCTTTGTTTTCAGCCTACACTATTTATCTAGCAGCCATCTTGGTTTTCAGCCGACACTATTTATCTAGCAGCAATCTTGGTTTTCAGCCTACTCTATTTATCTAGCCGCCATCTTATTTTTCAGCCTATTTATCTAGCAGCCATCTTGGTTTTAAGCCTACTCTATTTATCTAGCAGCCATCTTGGTGTTCAGTCTACACTATTGATCTAGCAGCCATCTTGGTTTTCAGCCTACACTATTTATCTAGCAGCCATTCTGGTTTTCAGCCAACACTATTTATCTTGCAGTCATCTCGGTTTTCAGCCTACACTATTTATCTAGCAGCCATCTTGGTTTTCAGCCTACACTATTTATCTAGCAGCCATCTCGGTTTTCTGCCTACACTATTTATCTAGCAGCCATCTTGGTTTTCAGCCTACACTATTTATCTAGCAGCCATCTTGGTTTTCAGCCTACACTATTTATCTAGCAGGCATCTTTGTTTTCAGCCTACACTATTTATCCAGCAGCCATCTTGGCTTTCAACCTACACTATTTATCTAGCAGCCATCTTGGTTTTCAGCCTAAACTATTTATCTAGCAGCCATCTTTGTTTTCAGCCTACACTATTTATCCAGCAGCCATCTTGGATTTCAGCCTACACTATTTATCTAGCTGCCATCTTGGTTTTCAGCCTACTCTTCTTATCTAGCAGCCATCTTGGTTTTCAGCCTAAACTATTTATCTAGCAGCCATCTTGGTTTTCAGCTTATACTATTTATTCAGCAGCCATCTTTGTTTTCAGCCTACACTATTTATCTAGCAGCCATCTTGGTTTTCAGCTAACACTATTTATCTAGCAGTCATCTTGGTTTTCAGCCTACACTATTTATCTAGCAGCCATCTTGGTTTTCAGCCTACACTAATTATCTAGCAGCAATCTTGGTTTTCAGCCTAAACTATTTATCTAGCAGCCATCTTGGTTTTCAGCTTATACTATTTATCCAGCAGCCATCTTGGTTTTCAGCCTACACTATTTATCTAGCAGCAATCTTGGTTTTCACCCTAAACTATTTATCTAGCAGCCATCTTGGTTTTCAGCCTACACTATTTATCTAGCAGCCATCTTGGTTTTCACCCTAAACTATTTATCTAGCAGCCATCTTGGTTTTCAGCTTATACTATTTATTCAGCAGCCATCTTCGTTTTCAGCCTACACTATTTATCTAGCAGCCATCTTGGTTTTCAGCCTACACTAATTATCTAGCAGCAATCTTGGTTTTCAGCCTAAACTATTTATCTAGCAGCCATCTTGGTTTTCAGCTTATACTATTTATCCAGCAGCCATCTTGGTTTTCAGCCTACACTATTTATCTAGCAGCAATCTTGGTTTTCACCCTAAACTATTTATCTAGCAGCCATCTTGGTTTTCAGCCTACACTATTTATCTAGCAGCAATCTTGGTTTTCACCCTAAACTATTTATCTAGCAGCCATCTTGGTTTTCAGCTTATACTATTTATTCAGCAGCCATCTTGGTTTTCAGCCTACGCTATTTATCTAGCAGCCATCTTGGTTTTCAGCCTACACTATTTATCTAGAGGCCATCTTGGTTTTCAGCCTACTCTATTTATCTAGCAGCCATCTTGGTTTTCAGCCTACACTTTTTATCTAGCAGCCATCTTTGTTTTCACCCTAAACTATTTATCTAGCAGCCATCTTGGTTTTCAGCTTATACTATTTATTCAGCAGCCATCTTGGTTTTCAGCCTACACTATTTATCTAGCAGCCATCTTGGTTTTCAGTCTACACTATTTATCTAGCAGCCATCTTGGTTTTCAGCCTACACTATTTATCTAGCAGCCATCTTTGTTTTCAGCCTACACTATTTATCTAGCAGCCATCTTGGTTTTCAGCCGACACTATTTATCTAGCAGCAATCTTGGTTTTCAGCCTAAACTATTTATCTAGCAGCCATCTTGGTTTTCAGCTCATACTATTTATCCAGCAGCCATCTTGGTTTTTAGCCTACACTATTTATCTAGCAGCAATCTTGGTTTTCAGCCTAAACTATTTATCTAGCAGCCATCTTGGTTTTCAGCTTATACTATTTATTCAGCAGCCATCTTGGTTTTCAGCCTACACTATTTATCTAGCAGCCATCTTGGTTTTCAGCTTACTCTATTTATCTAGCCGCCATCTTATTTTTCAGCCTATTTATCTAGCATCCATCTTGGTTTTAAGCCTACTCTATTTATCTAGCTGCCATCTTGGTTTTCAGCCTACTCTATTTATCTAGCAGCCATCTTGGTTTTCAGCCTACACTATTTATCTAGCAGCCATCTTGGTTTTCAGCCTACACTATTTATCTAGAGGCCATCTTGGTTTTCAGCCTACTCTATTTATCTAGCAGCCATCTTGGTTTTCAGCCTACACTATTTATCTAGAGGCCATCTTGGATTTCAGCCTACTCTATTTATCTAGCAGCCATCTTGGTTTTCAGCCTACACTTTTTATCTAGCAGCCATCTTTGTTTTCAGCCTACACTATTTATCTAGCAGCCATCTTGGTTTTCAGCTAACACTATTTATCTAGCAGCCATCTTGGTTTTAAGCAAACTCTATTTATCTAGCAGCCATCTTGGTTTTCAGCCTACTCTATTTATCTAGCAGCCATCTTGGTTTTCAGCCTACACTATTTATCTAGCAGCCATCTTGTTTTTCAGCCTAGACTATTTATCTAGAGGCCATCTTGGTTTTCAGCCTACTCTATTTATCTAGCAGCCATCTTGGTTTTCAGCCTACACTTTTTATCTAGCAGCCATCTTTGTTTTCACCCTAAACTATTTATCTAGCAGCCATCTTGGTTTTCAGCTTATACTATTTATTCAGCAGCCATCTTGGTTTTCAGCCTACACTATTTATCTAGCAGCCATCTTGGTTTTCAGTCTACACTATTTATCTAGCAGCCATCTTGGTTTTCAGCCTACACTATTTATCTAGCAGCCATTTTTGTTTTCAGCCTACACTATTTATCTAGCAGCCATCTTGGTTTTCAGCCGACACTATTTATCTAGCAGCAATCTTGGTTTTCAGCCTAAACTATTTATCTAGCAGCCATCTCGGTTTTCAGCTCATACTATTTATCCAGCAGCCATCTTGGTTTTCAGCCTACACTATTTATCTAGCAGCAATCTTGGTTTTCAGCCTAAACTATTTATCTAGCAGCCATCTTGGTTTTCAGCTTATACTATTTATTCAGCAGCCATCTTGGTTTTCAGCCTACACTATTTATCTAGCAGCCATCTTGGTTTTCAGCTTACTCTATTTATCTAGCCGCCATCTTATTTTTCAGCCTATTTATCTAGCATCCATCTTGGTTTTAAGCCTACTCTATTTATCTAGCTGCCATCTTGGTTTTCAGCCTACTCTATTTATCTAGCAGCCATCTTGGTTTTCAGCCTACACTATTTATCTAGCAGCCATCTTGGTTTTCAGCCTACACTATTTATCTAGAGGCCATCTTGGTTTTCAGCCTACTCTATTTATCTAGCAGCCATCTTGGTTTTCAGCCTACACTATTTATCTAGAGGCCATCTTGGATTTCAGCCTACTCTATTTATCTAGCAGCCATCTTGGTTTTCAGCCTACACTTTTTATCTAGCAGCCATCTTTGTTTTCAGCCTACACTATTTATCTAGCAGCCATCTTGGTTTTCAGCTAACACTATTTATCTAGCAATCATCTTGGTTTTCAGCCTACACTATTTATCTAGCAGCCATCTTGGTTTTCAGCCAACACTATTTATCTAGAATCAATCTTGGTTTTCAGCCTAAACTATTTATCTCGCAGCCATCTTGGTTTTCAGCTCATACTATTTATCCAGCAGCCATCTTGGTTTTCAGCCTACACTATTTATCTAGCAGCAATCTTGGTTTTCAGCCTAAACTATTTATCTAGCAGCCATCTTGGTTTTCAGCTTATACTATTTATTCAGCAGCCATCTTTGTTTTCAGCCTACTCTATTTATCTAGCCGCCATCTTATTTTTCAGCCTATTTATCTAGCAGCCATCTTGGTTTTAAGCAAACTCTATTTATCTAGCAGCCATCTTGGTTTTCAGCCTACTCTATTTATCTAGCAGCCATCTTGGTTTTCAGCCTACACTATTTATCTAGCAGCCATCTTGTTTTTCAGCCTAGACTATTTATCTAGAGGCCATCTTGGTTTTCAGCCTACTCTATTTATCTAGCAGCCATCTTGGTTTTCAGCCTACACTTTTTATCTAGCAGCCATCTTTGTTTTCACCCTAAACTATTTATCTAGCAGCCATCTTGGTTTTCAGCTTATACTATTTATTCAGCAGCCATCTTGGTTTTCAGCCTACACTATTTATCTAGCAGCCATCTTGGTTTTCAGTCTACACTATTTATCTAGCAGCCATCTTGGTTTTCAGCCTACACTATTTATCTAGCAGCCATTTTTGTTTTCAGCCTACACTATTTATCTAGCAGCCATCTTGGTTTTCAGCCGACACTATTTATCTAGCAGCAATCTTGGTTTTCAGCCTAAACTATTTATCTAGCAGCCATCTCGGTTTTCAGCTCATACTATTTATCCAGCAGCCATCTTGGTTTTCAGCCTACACTATTTATCTAGCAGCAATCTTGGTTTTCAGCCTAAACTATTTATCTAGCAGCCATCTTGGTTTTCAGCTTATACTATTTATTCAGCAGCCATCTTGGTTTTCAGCCTACACTATTTATCTAGCAGCCATCTTGGTTTTCAGCTTACTCTATTTATCTAGCCGCCATCTTATTTTTCAGCCTATTTATCTAGCAGCCATCTTGGTTTTAAGCCTACTCTATTTATCTAGCAGCCATCTTGGTTTTCAGCCTACACTATTTATCTAGCAGCCATCTTGGTTTTCAGCCTACACTATTTATCTAGCAGCCATCTTGGTTTTCAGCCTACACTATTTATCTAGAGGCCATCTTGGTTTTCAGCCTACTCTATTTATCTAGCAGCCATCTTGGTTTTCAGCCTACACTTTTTATCTAGCAGCCATCTTTGTTTTCAGCCTACACTATTTATCTAGCAGCCATCTTGGTTTTCAGCTAACACTATTTATCTAGCAATCATCTTGGTTTTCAGCCTACACTATTTATCTAGCAGCCATCTTGGTTTTCAGCCAACACTATTTATCTAGCAGCAATCTTGGTTTTCAGCCTAAACTATTTATCTAGCAGCCATCTTGGTTTTCAGCTCATACTATTTATCCAGCAGCCATCTTGGTTTTCAGCCTACACTATTTATCTAGCAGCAATCTTGGTTTTCAGCCTACTCTATTTATCTAGCAGCCATCTTTGTTTTCACCCTAAACTATTTATCTAGCAGCCATCTTGGTTTTCAGCTTATACTATTTATTCAGCAGCCATCTTGGTTTTCAGCCTACACTATTTATCTAGCAGCCATCTTGGTTTTCAGTCTACACTATTTATCTAGCAGCCATCTTGGTTTTCAGCCTACACTATTTATCTAGCAGCCATTTTTGTTTTCAGCCTACACTATTTATCTAGCAGCCACCTTGGTTTTCAGCCGACACTATTTATCTAGCAGCAATCTTGGTTTTCAGCCTAAACTATTTATCTAGCAGCCATCTCGGTTTTCAGCTCATACTATTTATCCAGCAGCCATCTTGGTTTTCAGCCTACACTATTTATCTAGCAGCAATCTTGGTTTTCAGCCTAAACTATTTATCTAGCAGCCATCTTGGTTTTCAGCTTATACTATTTATTCAGCAGCCATCTTTGTTTTCAGCCTACTCTATTTATCTAGCCACCATCTTATTTTTCAGCCTATTTATCTAGCAGCCATCTTGGTTTTCAGCCTACTCTATTTATCTAGCAGCCATCTTGGTTTTCAGCCTACACTATTTATCTAGCAGCCATCTTGGTTTTCAGCCTACACTATTTATCTAGAGGCCATCTTGGTTTTCAGCCTACTCTATTTATCTAGCAGCCATCTTGGTTTTCAGTCTACACTATTGATCTAGCAGCCATCTTTGTTTTCAGCCTACACTATTTATCTAGCAGCCATCTTGGTTTTCAGTCTACACTATTGATCTACCAGCCATCTTGGTTTTCAGCCTACACTATTTATCTAGCAGCCATCTTTGTTTTCAGCCTACACTATTTATCTAGCAGCCATCTTGGTTTTCAGCTAACACTTTTTATCTAGCAGTCATCTTGGTTTTCAGCCTACACTATTTATCTAGCAGCCATCTTGGTTTTCAGCCGACACTATTTATCTAGCAGTAATCTTGGTTTTCAGCCTAAACTATTTATCCAGCAGCCATCTTGGTTTTCAGCCTACACTATTTATCTAGCAGCAATCTTGGTTTTCAGCCTAAACTATTTATCTAGCAGCCATCTTGGTTTTCAGCTTATACTATTTATTCAGCAGCCATCTTGGTTTTCAGCCTACACTATTTATCTAGCAGCCATCTTTGTTTTCAGCCTACTCTAATTATCTAGCCGCCATCTTATTTTTCAGCCTATTTATCTAGCAGCCATCTTGGTTTTAAGCCTACTCTATTTATCTAGCAGCCATCTTGGTTTTCAGCCTACTCTATTTATATAGCAGCCATCTTGGTTTTCAGCCTACACTATTTATCTAGCAGCCATCTTGGTTTTCAGCCTACACTATTTATCTAGAGGCCATCTTGGTTTTCAGCCTACTCTATTTATCTAGCAGCCATCTTTGTTTTCAGCCTACACTATTTATCTAGCAGCCATCTTGGTTTTCAGCTAACACTATTTATCTAGCAGTCATCTTGGTTTTCAGCCTACACTATTTATCTAGCAGCCATCTTGGTTTTCAGCCGACACTATTTATCTAGCAGCAATCTTGGTTTTCAGCCTAAACTATTTATCTCGCAGCCATCTTGGTTTTCAGCTCATACTATTTATCCAGCAGCCATCTTGGTTTTCAGCCTACACTATTTATCTAGCAGCAATCTTGGTTTTCAGCCTAAACTATTTATCTAGCAGCCATCTTGGTTTTCAGCTTATACTATTTATTCAGCAGCCATCTTGGTTTTCAGCCTACACTATTTATCTAGCAGCCATCTTTGTTTTCAGCCTACTCTATTTATCTAGCCGCCATCTTATTTTTCAGCCTATTTATCTAGCAGCCATCTTTGTTTTAAGCCTACTCTATTTATCTAGCAGCCATCTTGGTTTTCAGCCTACACTATTTATCTAGCAGCCATCTTGGTATTCAGCCTACTCTATTTATCTAGCAGCAATCTTGGTTTTCAGCCTACACTATTTATCTAGCAGCCATCTTGGTTTTCAGCCTACACTATTTATCTAGAGGCCATCTTGGTTTTTTAGCCTACTCTATTTATCTAGCAGCCATCTTGGTTTTCAGTCTACACTATTGATCTAGCAGCCATCTTGGTTTTCAGCCTACACTATTTATCTAGCAGCCATCCTGGTTTTCAGCCAACACTATTTATCTAGCAGTCATCTCGGTTTTCAGCCTACACTATTTATCTAGCAGCCATCTTGGTTTTCAGCCTACACTATTTATCTAGCAGCCATCTCGGTTTTCTGCCTCCACTATTTATCTAGCAGCCATCTTGGTTTTCAGCCTACACTATTTATCTAGCAGCCATCTTGGTTTTCAGCCTACTCTATTTATCTAGCAGCCATCTTTGTTTTCACCCTAAACTATTTATCTAGCAGCCATCTTGGTTTTCAGCTTATACTATTTATTCAGCAGCCATCTTGGTTTTCAGCCTACACTATTTATCTAGCAGCCATCTTGGTTTTCAGTCTACACTATTTATCTAGCAGCCATCTTGGTTTTCAGCCTACACTATTTATCTAGCAGCCATTTTTGTTTTCAGCCTACACTATTTATCTAGCAGCCATCTTGGTTTTCAGCCGACACTATTTATCTAGCAGCAATCTTGGTTTTCAGCCTAAACTATTTATCTAGCAGCCATCTTGGTTTTCAGCTCATACTATTTATCCAGCAGCCATCTTGGTTTTCAGCCTACACTATTTATCTAGCAGCAATCTTGGTTTTCAGCCTAAACTATTTATCTAGCAGCCATCTTGGTTTTCAGCTTATACTATTTATTCAGCAGCCATCTTTGTTTTCAGCCTACTCTATTTATCTAGCCACCATCTTATTTTTCAGCCTATTTATCTAGCAGCCATCTTGGTTTTCAGCCTACTCTATTTATCTAGCAGCCATCTTGGTTTTCAGCCTACACTATTTATCTAGCAGCCATCTTGGTTTTCAGCCTACACTATTTATCTAGAGGCCATCTTGGTTTTCAGCCTACTCTATTTATCTAGCAGCCATCTTGGTTTTCAGTCTACACTATTGATCTAGCAGCCATCTTTGTTTTCAGCCTACACTATTTATCTAGCAGCCATCTTGGTTTTCAGTCTACACTATTGATCTACCAGCCATCTTGGTTTTCAGCCTACACTATTTATCTAGCAGCCATCTTTGTTTTCAGCCTACACTATTTATCTAGCAGCCATCTTGGTTTTCAGCTAACACTTTTTATCTAGCAGTCATCTTGGTTTTCAGCCTACACTATTTATCTAGCAGCCATCTTGGTTTTCAGCCGACACTATTTATCTAGCAGTAATCTTGGTTTTCAGCCTAAACTATTTATCCAGCAGCCATCTTGGTTTTCAGCCTACACTATTTATCTAGCAGCAATCTTGGTTTTCAGCCTAAACTATTTATCTAGCAGCCATCTTGGTTTTCAGCTTATACTATTTATTCAGCAGCCATCTTGGTTTTCAGCCTACACTATTTATCTAGCAGCCATCTTTGTTTTCAGCCTACTCTAATTATCTAGCCGCCATCTTATTTTTCAGCCTATTTATCTAGCAGCCATCTTGGTTTTAAGCCTACTCTATTTATCTAGCAGCCATCTTGGTTTTCAGCCTACTCTATTTATATAGCAGCCATCTTGGTTTTCAGCCTACACTATTTATCTAGCAGCCATCTTGGTTTTCAGCCTACACTATTTATCTAGAGGCCATCTTGGTTTTCAGCCTACTCTATTTATCTAGCAGCCATCTTTGTTTTCAGCCTACACTATTTATCTAGCAGCCATCTTGGTTTTCAGCTAACACTATTTATCTAGCAGTCATCTTGGTTTTCAGCCTACACTATTTATCTAGCAGCCATCTTGGTTTTCAGCCGACACTATTTATCTAGCAGCAATCTTGGTTTTCAGCCTAAACTATTTATCTCGCAGCCATCTTGGTTTTCAGCTCATACTATTTATCCAGCAGCCATCTTGGTTTTCAGCCTACACTATTTATCTAGCAGCAATCTTGGTTTTCAGCCTAAACTATTTATCTAGCAGCCATCTTGGTTTTCAGCTTATACTATTTATTCAGCAGCCATCTTGGTTTTCAGCCTACACTATTTATCTAGCAGCCATCTTTGTTTTCAGCCTACTCTATTTATCTAGCCGCCATCTTATTTTTCAGCCTATTTATCTAGCAGCCATCTTTGTTTTAAGCCTACTCTATTTATCTAGCAGCCATCTTGGTTTTCAGCCTACACTATTTATCTAGCAGCCATCTTGGTATTCAGCCTACTCTATTTATCTAGCAGCAATCTTGGTTTTCAGCCTACACTATTTATCTAGCAGCCATCTTGGTTTTCAGCCTACACTATTTATCTAGAGGCCATCTTGGTTTTTTATCCTACTCTATTTATCTAGCAGCCATCTTGGTTTTCAGTCTACACTATTGATCTAGCAGCCATCTTGGTTTTCAGCCTACACTATTTATCTAGCAGCCATCCTGGTTTTCAGCCAACACTATTTATCTAGCAGTCATCTCGGTTTTCAGCCTACACTATTTATCTAGCAGCCATCTTGGTTTTCAGCCTACACTATTTATCTAGCAGCCATCTCGGTTTTCTGCCTCCACTATTTATCTAGCAGCCATCTTGGTTTTCAGCCTACACTATTTATCTAGCAGCCATCTTGGTTTTCAGCCTACACTATTTATCTAGCAGCCATCTTTGTTTTCAGCCTACACTATTTATCCAGCAGCCATCTTGGCTTTCAGCCTACACTATTTATCTAGCTGCCATCTTGGTTTTCAGCCTACTCTATTTATCTAGCAGCCATCTTGGTTTTCAGTCTACACTATTTATCTAGCAGCCATCTTTGTTTTCAGCCTACACTATTTATCTAGAAGCTATCTTGGTTTTCAGCTAACACTATTTATCTAGCAGTCATCTTGATTTTCAGCCTACACTATTTATCTGGCAGCCATCTTGGTTTTCAGCCTACACTAATTATCTAGCAGCAATCTTGGTTTTCAGCCTAAACTATTTATCTAGCAGACATCTTGGTTTTCAGCCTAAAATTATTTATTTAGCAGCCATCTCGGTTTTCAGCCTACTCTATTTATCTACCAGCCATCTCGGTTTTCAACCTACTCTATTTATCTAGCAGCCATCTTGGTATTCAGCCTACACAATTTATCAAGCAGTCATCTTGATTTTCAGCCTATACTATTTATCTGGCAGCCATCTTGGTTTTCAGCCTACACTACTTATCTTGCAGCCATCTTGGTTCTCAGCATACACAATTTATCTAGCAGCCATCTTAGTTTTCAGCCTACTCTATTTATCTAGCAGCCATCTTGGTTTCCAGCCTACACTATTTATCTAGCAGCCATCTTGGCTTTCAGCCTACTCTATTTATCTAGCAGCCATCTTGATTTTCAGCCTACTCTATTTATCTAGCAGCCATGTTGGTTTTCAGCCTACTCTATTTATCTAGCAGCCATCTTGGTTTTCAGCCTACTCTTTTTCTAGCAGCCATCTTGGTTTTCAGCCTACTCTTTTTCTAGCAGCCATCTTGGTTTTCAGCCTACACTATTTATCTAGCAGCCATCTTGGTTTTCAGCCTACACTATTTATCTAGCAGCCATCCTGGTTTTCAGCCAACACTATTTATCTAGCAGTCATCTCGGTTTTCAGCCTACACTATTTATCTAGCAGCCATCTCGGTTTTCAGCCTACACTATTTATCTAGCAGCCATCTCGGTTTTCTGCCTACACTATTTATCTAGCAGCCATCTTGGTTTTCAGCCTACACTATTTATCTAGCAGCCATCTTGGTTTTCAGCCTACACTATTTATCTAGCAGGCATCTTTGTTTTCAGCCTACACTTTTTATCCAGCAGCCATCTTGGCTTTCAGCCTACACTATTTATCTAGCTGCCATCTTGGTTTTCAGCCTACTCTATTTATCTAGCAGCCATCTTGGTTTTCAGCCTACACTATTTATCTAGCAGCCATCTTTGTTTTCAGCCTACACTATTTATCTAGCAGCCATCTTGGTTTTCAGCTAACACTATTTATCTAGCAGTCATCTTGGTTTTCAGCCTACACTATTTATCTAGCAGCCATCTTGGTTTTCAGCCTACACTATTTATCTAGCAGCAATCTTGGTTTTCAGCCTAAACTATTTATCTAGCAGCCATCTTGGTTTTCAGCTCATACTATTTATCTAGCAGCCATCTTGGTTTTCAGCCTACACTATTTATCTAGCAGCAATCTTGGTTTTCAGCCTAAACTATTTATCTAGCAGCCATCATGGTTTCAGCTTATACTATTTATTCAGCAGCCATCTTGGTTTTCAGCCTACACTATTTATCTAGCAGCCATCTTGGTTTTCAGCCTACACTATTTATCTAGCAGCCATCTTTGTTTTCAGCCTACACTTTTTATCCAGCAGCCATCTTGGCTTTCAGCCTACACTATTTATCTAGCTGCCATCTTGGTTTTCAGCCTACTCTATTTATCTAGCAGCCATCTTGGTTTTCAGCCTACACTATTTATCTAGCAGCCATCTTTGTTTTCAGCCTACACTATTTATCTAGCAGCCATCTTGGTTTTCAGCTAACACTATTTATCTAGCAGTCATCTTGGTTTTCAGCCTACACTATTTATCTAGCAGCCATCTTGGTTTTCAGCCTACACTATTTATCTAGCAGCAATCTTGGTTTTCAGCCTAAACTATTTATCTAGCAGCCATCTTGGTTTTCAGCTCATACTATTTATCTAGCAGCCATCTTGGTTTTCAGCCTACACTATTTATCTAGCAGCAATCTTGGTTTTCAGCCTAAACTATTTATCTAGCAGCCATCTTGGTTTCAGCTTATACTATTTATTCAGCAGCCATCTTGGTTTTCAGCCTACACTATTTATCTAGCAGCCATCTTGGTTTTCAGCCTACACTATTTATCTAGAGGCCATCTTGGTTTTTTAGCCTACTCTATTTATCTAGCAGCCATCTTGGTTTTCAGTCTACACTATTGATCTAGCAGCCATCTTTGTTTTCAGCCTACACTATTTATCTAGCAGCCATCTTGGTTTTCAGTCTACACTATTGATCTAGCAGCCATCTTGGTTTTCAGCCTACACTATTTATCTAGCAGCCATCCTGGTTTTCAGCCAACACTATTTATCTAGCAGTCATCTCGGTTTTCAGCCTACACTATTTATCTAGCAGCCATCTTGGTTTTCAGCCTACACTATTTATTTAGCAGCCATCTCGGTTTTCTGCCTCCACTATTTATCTAGCAGCCATCTTGGTTTTCAGCCTACACTATTTATCTAGCAGCCATCTTGGTTTTCAGCCTACACTATTTATCTAGCAGCCATCTTTGTTTTCAGCCTACACTATTTATCTAGCAGCCATCTTGGTTTTCAGCCTACTCTATTTATCTAGCAGCCATCTTATTTTTCAGCCTATTTATCTAGCAGCCATCTTGGTTTTAAGCCTACCCTATTTATCTAGCAGCCATCTTGGTTTTCAGCCTACTCTATTTATCTAGCAGCCATCTTATTTTTCAGCCTATTTATCTAGCAGCCATCTTGGTTTTAAGCCTACCCTATTTATCTAGCAGCCATCTTGGTTTTCAGCCTACTCTATTTATCTTGCAGCCATCTTGGTTTTCAGCCTACACTATTTATCTAGCAGCCATCTTGGTTTTCAGCCTACACTATTTATCTAGAGGCCATCTTGGTTTTCAGCCTACTCTATTTATCTAGCAGCCATCTTGGTTTTCAGCCTACTCTTTTTCTAGCAGCCATCTTGGTTTTCAGCCTACACTATTTATCTAGAGGCCATCTTGGTTTTCAGCCTACTCTATTTATCTAGCAGCCATCTTGGTTTTCAGCCTACACTATTTATCTAGAGGCCATCTTGGTTTTTTAGCCTACTCTATTTATCTAGCAGCGATCTCGGTTTTCTGCCTACACTATTTATCTAGCAGCCATCTTGGTTTTCAGCCTACACTATTTATCTAGCAGCCATCTTGGTTTTCAGCCTACACTATTTATCTAGCAGGCATCTTTGTTTTCAGCCTACACTTTTTATCCAGCAGCCATCTTGGCTTTCAGCCTACACTATTTATCTAGCTGCCATCTTGGTTTTCAGCCTACTCTATTTATCTAGCAGCCATCTTGGTTTTCAGCCTACACTATTTATCTAGCAGCCATCTTTGTTTTCAGCCTACACTATTTATCTAGCAGCCATCTTGGTTTTCAGCTAACACTATTTATCTAGCAGTCATGTTGGTTTTCAGCCTACACTATTTATCTAGCAGCCATCTTGGTTTTCAGCCTACACTATTTATCTAGCAGCAATTTTGGTTTTCAGCCTAAACTATTTATCTAGCAGCCATCTTGGTTTTCAGCTCATACTATTTATCTAGCAGCCATCTTGGTTTTCAGCCTACACTATTTATCTAGCAGCAATCTTGGTTTTCAGCCTAAACTATTTATCTAGCAGCCATCTTGGTTTCAGCTTATACTATTTATTCAGCAGCCATCTTGGTTTTCAGCCTACACTATTTATCTAGCAGCCATCTTGGTTTTCAGCCTACTCTATTTATCTAGCCGCCATCTTATTTTTCAGCCTATTTATCTAGCAGCCATCTTGGTTTCAGCTTATACTATTTATTCAGCAGCCATCTTTGTTTTCAGCCTACACTATTTATCTAGCAGCCATCTTGGTTTTCAGCCTACTCTATTTATCTAGCAGCCATCTTATTTTTCAGCCTATTTATCTAGCAGCCATCTTGGTTTTAAGCCTACCCTATTTATCTAGCAGCCATCTTGGTTTTCAGCCTACTCTATTTATCTAGCAGCCATCTTATTTTTCAGCCTATTTATCTAGCAGCCATCTTGGTTTTAAGCCTACCCTATTTATCTAGCAGCCATCTTGGTTTTCAGCCTACTCTATTTATCTTGCAGCCATCTTGGTTTTCAGCCTACACTATTTATCTAGCAGCCATCTTGGTTTTCAGCCTACACTATTTATCTAGAGGCCATCTTGGTTTTCAGCCTACTCTATTTATCTAGCAGCCATCTTGGTTTTCAGCCTACTCTTTTTCTAGCAGCCATCTTGGTTTTCAGCCTACACTATTTATCTAGAGGCCATCTTGGTTTTCAGCCTACTCTATTTATCTAGCAGCCATCTTGGTTTTCAGCCTACACTATTTATCTAGAGGCCATCTTGGTTTTTTAGCCTACTCTATTTATCTAGCAGCGATCTCGGTTTTCTGCCTACACTATTTATCTAGCAGCCATCTTGGTTTTCAGCCTACACTATTTATCTAGCAGCCATCTTGGTTTTCAGCCTACACTATTTATCTAGCAGGCATCTTTGTTTTCAGCCTACACTTTTTATCCAGCAGCCATCTTGGCTTTCAGCCTACACTATTTATCTAGCTGCCATCTTGGTTTTCAGCCTACTCTATTTATCTAGCAGCCATCTTGGTTTTCAGCCTACACTATTTATCTAGCAGCCATCTTTGTTTTCAGCCTACACTATTTATCTAGCAGCCATCTTGGTTTTCAGCTAACACTATTTATCTAGCAGTCATGTTGGTTTTCAGCCTACACTATTTATCTAGCAGCCATCTTGGTTTTCAGCCTACACTATTTATCTAGCAGCAATCTTGGTTTTCAGCCTAAACTATTTATCTAGCAGCCATCTTGGTTTTCAGCTCATACTATTTATCTAGCAGCCATCTTGGTTTTCAGCCTACACTATTTATCTAGCAGCAATCTTGGTTTTCAGCCTAAACTATTTATCTAGCAGCCATCTTGGTTTCAGCTTATACTATTTATTCAGCAGCCATCTTGGTTTTCAGCCTACACTATTTATCTAGCAGCCATCTTGGTTTTCAGCCTACTCTATTTATCTAGCCGCCATCTTATTTTTCAGCCTATTTATCTAGCAGCCATCTTGGTTTCAGCTTATACTATTTATTCAGCAGCCATCTTGGTTTTAAGCCTACTCTATTTATCTAGCAGCCATCTTGGTTTTCAGCCTACACTATTTATCTAGAGGCCATCTTGGTTTTTTAGCCTACTCTATTTATCTAGCAGCCATCTTGGTTTTCAGTCTACACTATTGATCTAGCAGCCATCTTTGTTTTCAGCCTACACTATTTATCTAGCAGCCATCTTGGTTTTCAGTCTACACTATTGATCTAGCAGCCATCTTGGTTTTCAGCCTACACTATTTATCTAGCAGCCATCCTGGTTTTCAGCCAACACTATTTATCTAGCAGTCATCTCGGTTTTCAGCCTACACTATTTATCTAGCAGCCATCTTGGTTTTCAGCCTACACTATTTATTTAGCAGCCATCTCGGTTTTCTGCCTCCACTATTTATCTAGCAGCCATCTTGGTTTTCAGCCTACACTATTTATCTAGCAGCCATCTTGGTTTTCAGCCTACACTATTTATCTAGCAGCCATCTTTGTTTTCAGCCTACACTATTTATCTAGCAGCCATCTTGGTTTTCAGCCTACTCTATTTATCTAGCAGCCATCTTATTTTTCAGCCTATTTATCTAGCAGCCATCTTGGTTTTAAGCCTACCCTATTTATCTAGCAGCCATCTTGGTTTTCAGCCTACTCTATTTATCTAGCAGCCATCTTATTTTTCAGCCTATTTATCTAGCAGCCATCTTGGTTTTAAGCCTACCCTATTTATCTAGCAGCCATCTTGGTTTTCAGCCTACTCTATTTATCTTGCAGCCATCTTGGTTTTCAGCCTACACTATTTATCTAGCAGCCATCTTGGTTTTCAGCCTACACTATTTATCTAGAGGCCATCTTGGTTTTCAGCCTACTCTATTTATCTAGCAGCCATCTTGGTTTTCAGCCTACTCTTTTTCTAGCAGCCATCTTGGTTTTCAGCCTACACTATTTATCTAGAGGCCATCTTGGTTTTCAGCCTACTCTATTTATCTAGCAGCCATCTTGGTTTTCAGCCTACACTATTTATCTAGAGGCCATCTTGGTTTTTTAGCCTACACTATTTATCTAGCAGCCATCTTGGTTTTCAGTCTACACTATTGATCTAGCAGCCATCTTGGTTTTCAGCCTACACTATTTATCTAGCAGCCATCCTGGTTTTCAGCCAACACTATTTATCTAGCAGTCATCTCGGTTTTCAGCCTACACTATTTATCTAGCAGCCATCTTGGTTTTCAGCCTACACTATTTATTTAGCAGCCATCTCGGTTTTCTGCCTCCACTATTTATCTAGCAGCCATCTTGGTTTTCAGACTACACTATTTATCTAGCAGCCATCTTGGTTTTCAGCCTACACTATTTATCTAGCAGCCATCTTTGTTTTCAGCCTACACTATTTATCTAGCAGCCATCTTGGTTTTCAGCCTACTCTATTTATCTAGCAGCCATCTTATTTTTCAGCCTATTTATCTAGCAGCCATCTTGGTTTTAAGCCTACCCTATTTATCTAGCAGCCATCTTGGTTTTCAGCCTACTCTATTTATCTAGCAGCCATCTTATTTTTCAGCCTATTTATCTAGCAGCCATCTTGGTTTTAAGCCTACCCTATTCATCTAGCAGCCATCTTGGTTTTCAGCCTACTCTATTTATCTTGCAGCCATCTTGGTTTTCAGCCTACACTATTTATCTAGCAGCCATCTTGGTTTTCAGCCTACACTATTTATCTAGAGGCCATCTTGGTTTTCAGCCTACTCTATTTATCTAGCAGCCATCTTGGTTTTCAGCCTACTCTTTTTCTAGCAGCCATCTTGGTTTTCAGCCTACACTATTTATCTAGCAGCCATCTTGATTTTCAGATTACACTATTTATCTAGCAGCCATCTTGGTTTTCAGCCTACTCTATTTATCTAGCCGCCATCTTATTTTTCAGCCTATTTATCTAGCAGCCATCTTGGTTTTAAGCCTACTCTATTTATCTAGCAGCCATCTTGGTTTTCAGTCTACACTATTGATCTAGCAGCCATCTTGGTTTTCAGCCTACACTATTTATCTAGCAGCCATCCTGGTTTTCAGCCAACACTATTTATCTAGCAGTCATCTCGGTTTTCAGCCTACACTATTTATCTAGCAGCCATCTCGGTTTTCAGCCTACACTATTTATCTAGCAGCCATCTCGGTTTCCTGCCTACACTATTTAACTAGCAGCCATCTTGGTTTTCAGCTAACACTATTTATCTAGCAGTCATCTTGGTTTTCAGCCTACACTATTTATCTAGCAGCCATCTTGGTTTTTAGCCTACACTATTTATCTAGCAGCAATCTTGGTTTTCAGCCTAAACTATTTATCTAGCAGCCATCTTGGTTTTCAGCTCATACTATTTATCCAGCAGCCATCTTGGTTTTCAGCCTACACTATTTATCTAGCAGCAATCTTGGTTTTCAGCCTAAACTATTTATCTAGCAGCCATCTTGGTTTCAGCTTATACTATTTATTCAGCAGCCATCTTGGTTTTCAGCCTACACTATTTATCTAGCAGCCATCTTGGTATTCAGCCTACTCTATTTATCTAGCCGCCATCTTATTTTTCAGCCTATTTATCTAGCAGCCATCTTGGTTTTAAGCCTAATCTATTTATCTAAAAGCCATCTTGGTTTTCAGTCTACACTATTGATCTAGCAGCCATCTTGGTTTTCAGCCTACACTATTTATCTAGCAGCCATCCTGGTTTTCAGCCAACACTATTTATCTAGCAGTCATCTTGGTTTTCAGCCTACTCTATTTATCTAGCAGCCATCTTGGTTTTCAGCCTACACTATTTATCTAGCAGCCATCCTGGTTTTCAGCCAACACTATTTATCTAGCAGTCATCTCGGTTTTCAGCCTACACTATTTATCTAGCAGCCATCTCGGTTTTCAGCCTACACTATTTATCTAGCAGTCATCTTGGTTTTCTGCCTACACTATTTATCTAGCAGCCATCTTGGTTTTCAGCCTACACTATTTATCTAGCAGGCATCTTTGTTTTCAGCCTACACTTTTTATCCAGCAGCCATCTTGGCTTTCAGCCTACACTATTTATCTAGCTGCCATCTTGGTTTTCAGCCTACTCTATTTATCTAGCAGCCATCTTGGTTTTCAGTCTACACTATTGATCTAGCAGCCATCTTTGTTTTCAGCCTACACTATTTATCTAGCAGCCATCTTGGTTTTCAGTCTACACTATTGATCTAGCAGCCATCTTGGTTTTCAGCCTACACTATTTATCTAGCAGCCATCCTGGTTTTCAGCCAACACTATTTATCTAGCAGTCATCTCGGTTTTCAGCCTACACTATTTATCTAGCAGCCATCTTGGTTTTCAGCCTACATTATTTATCTAGCAGCCATCTTGGTTTTCAGTCTACTCTATTTATCCAGCAGCCATCTTGGTTTTCAGCCTACACTATTTATCTAGCAGCCATCTTGGTTTTCAGCCTACACTATTTATCTAGCAGCCATCCTGGTTTTCAGCCAACACTATTTATCTAGCAGTCATCTCGGTTTTCAGTCTACTCTATTTATCTAGCAGCCATCTTATTTTTCAGCATATTTATCTAGCAACCATCCTGGTTTTCAGTCTACTCTATTTATCTAGCAGCCATGTTGGTTTTCAGCCTACTCTATTTATCTACCAGCCATCTTGGTTTTCAGCCTACTCTATTTATCTAGCAGCCACCTTGGTTTTCAGCCTACTCTTTATCTAGCAGCCATCTTGGTTTTCAGCATACTCTATTTATCTAGCATCCATCTCTGTTTTCAGCCTACACTATTTATCTAGCAGCCATCCTGGTTTTCAGCCAACACTATTTATCTAGCAGTCATCTCGGTTTTCAGCCTACACTATTTATCTAGCAGCCATCTTGGTTTTCAGCCAACACTATTTATCTAGCAGCCATCTTGGTTTTCAGCCTACACTATTTATCTAGCAGCCATCTTGGTTTTCAGCCTACACTATTTATCTAGCAGCCATCTTGGTATTCAGCCTACACAATTTAACTAGCTGCCATCTTTGTTTTCAGCCTACACTATTTATCCAGCAGCCATCTTGGTTTTCAGCCTACACTATTTATCTAGCAGCCATCTTGGCTTTCAGGCTACACTATTTATCTAGCAGCCATCTTGGTTTTCAGCCTACACTATTTATCTAGCAGCCATCTTATTTTTCAGCCTATTTCTCTAGCAGCCATCTTGGTTTTCAGCCTACACAATTTATCTAGCAGCCATCTTGGTTGTCAGCAAACTCTATTTATCTAGCAGCCATCTTGGTTTTCAGCCTACTCTATTTATCTAGCAGCCATCTTGGTTTTCAGCCTACACTATTTATCTAGCAGCCATCTTGGTTTTCAGCCTACTCTATTTATCTAGCAGCCATCTTGGTTTTCAGCCTACACTATTTATCTAGCAGCCATCTTTGTTTTCAGCCTACACTATTTATCTAGCAGCCATCTTCGTTTTCAGCTAACACTATTTATCTAGCAGTCATCTTGGTTTTCAGCCTACACTATTTATCTAGCAGCCATCTTGGTTTTCAGCCTACACTATTTATCTAGCAGCCATCTTGGTTTTCAGCCTAAACTATTTATCTAGCAGCCATCTTGGTTTTCAGATTATACTATTTATCCAGCAGCCATCTTGGTTTTCAGCCTACACTATTTATCTAGCAGCCATCTTGGTTTTCAGCCTACACTATTTATCTAGCAGCCATCTTTGTTTTCAGCCTACACTATTTATCTAGCAGCCATCTTGGTTTTCAGCTAACACTATTTATCTAGCAGTCATCTTGGTTTTCAGCCTACACTATTTATCTAGCAGCCATCTTGGTTTTCAGCCTACACTATTTATCTAGCAGCAATCTTGGTTTTCAGCCTAAACTATTTATCTAGCAGCCATCTTGGTTTTCAGTTTATACTATTTATCCAGCAGCCATCTTGGGTTCAACCTACACTATTTATCTAGCAGCCATCTTGGTTTTCAGCCTACATTATTTATCTAGCAGCCATCTTGGTTTTCAGTGTACTCTATTTATCTAGCAGCCATCTTATATTTCAGCATATTTATCTAGCAGCCATCCTGGTTTTCAGCCTACACTATTTATCTAGCAGCCATCTTGGTTTTCAGCCTACACTATTGATCTAGCAGCCATCTTTGTTTTCAGCCTACACTATTTATCTAGCAGCCATCCTGGTTTTCAGCCAACACTATTTATCTAGCAGTCATCTCGGTTTTCAGCCTACACTATTTATCTAGCAGCCGTCTTGGTTTTCAGCCTACACTATTTATCTAGCAGCCATCCCGGTTTTCAGCCTACACTATTTATCCAGCAGCCATCTTGGTTTTCAGCCTACATTATTTATCTAGCAGCCATCTTGGTTTTCAGTCTACTCTATTTATCTAGCAGCCATCTTATATTTCAGCATATTTATCTACCAGCCATCCTGGTTTTCAGCCTACACTATTTATCTAGCAGCCATCTTGGTTTTCAGCCTACACTTTTGATCTAGCAGCCATCTTTGTTTTCAGCCTACACTATTTATCTAGCAGCCATCCTGGTTTTCAGCCAACACTATTTATCTAGCAGTCATCTCGGTTTTCAGCCTACACTATTTATCTAGCAGCCATCTCGGTTTTCAGCCTACACTATTTAATAGCAGCCATCTTGGTTTTCAGCCTACACTTTTTATCTAGCAGCCATCTTGGTTTTCAGCCTACACTATTTATCTAGCAGCCATCTTGGTTTTCAGCCTACACTATTTATCTAGCAGCCATCTTGGTTTTCAGCCTACACTATTTATCTAGCAGCAATCTTGGTTTTCAGCCTACACTATTTATCTAGCAGCCATCTTGGTTTTCAGCCTATACTATTTATCTAGCAGTCATCTTGGTTTTCAGCCTACACTATTTATCTAGCAGCCATCTTGGTTTTCAGGCAACACTATTTATCTAGCAGCCATCTTGGTTTTCAGCCTACACTATTTATCTAGCAGCCATCTTGGTTTTCAGCCTACACTATTTATCTAGCAGCCATCTTGGTATTCAGCCTACACAACTTAACTAGCTGCCATCTTTGTTTTCAGCCTACACTATTTATCCAGCAGCCATCTTGGTTTTCAGCCTACACTATTTATCTAGCAGCCATCTTGGCTTTCAGGCTACACTATTTATCTAGCAGCCATCTTGGTTTTCAGCCTACACTATTTATCTAGCAGCCATCTTATTTTTCAGCCTATTTCTCTAGCAGCCATCTTGGTTTTCAGCCTACACAATTTATCTAGCAGCCATCTTGGTTTTCAGCTTACTCTATTTATCTAGCATCCATCTTGGTTTTCAGCCTACACTATTTATCTAGCAGCCATCTTGGTTTTCTGCCTACTCTATTTATCTAGCAGCCATCTTGGTTTTCAGCCTACACTATTTATCTAGCAGTCATCTCGGTTTTCAGCCTACACTATTTATCTAGCAGCCGTCTTCGGTTTTCAGCCTACACTATTTATCTAGCAGCCATCCTTGGTTTTCAGCCTACACTATTTATCTAGCAGCCATCTTGGTTTTCAGCCTACACTATTTATCTAGCAGGCATCTTTGTTTTCAGCCTACACTTTTTATCCAGCAGCCATCTTGGCTTTCAGCCTACACTATTTATCTAGCTGCCATCTTGGTTTTCAGCCTACTCTATTTATCTAGCAGCCATCTTGGTTTTCAGCCTACACTATTTATCTAGCAGCCATCTTTGTTTTCAGCCTACACTATTTATCTAGCAGCCATCTTGGTTTTCAGCTAACACTATTTATCTAGCAGTCATCTTGGTTTTCAGCCTACACTATTTATCTAGCAGCCATCTTGGTTTTCAGCCTACACTATTTATCTAGCAGCAATCTTGGTTTTCAGCCTAAACTATTTATCTAGCAGCCATCTTGGTTTTCAGCTCATACTATTTATCTAGCAGCCATCTTGGTTTTCAGCCTACACTATTTATCTAGCAGCAATCTTGGTTTTCAGCCTAAACTATTTATCTAGCAGCCATCTTGGTTTCAGCTTATACTATTTATTCAGCAGCCATCTTGGTTTTCAGCCTACACTATTTATCTAGCAGCCATCTTGGTTTTCAGCCTACTCTATTTATCTAGCCGCCATCTTATTTTTCAGCCTATTTATCTAGCAGCCATCTTGGTTTTAAGCCTACTCTATTTATCTAGCAGCCATCTTGGTTTTCAGCCTACACTATTTATCTAGAGGCCATCTTGGTTTTTTAGCCTACTCTATTTATCTAGCAGCCATCTTGGTTTTCAGTCTACACTATTGATCTAGCAGCCATCTTTGTTTTCAGCCTACACTATTTATCTAGCAGCCATCTTGGTTTTCAGTCTACACTATTGATCTAGCAGCCATCTTGGTTTTCAGCCTACACTATTTATCTAGCAGCCATCCTGGTTTTCAGCCAACACTATTTATCTAGCAGTCATCTCGGTTTTCAGCCTACACTATTTATCTAGCAGCCATCTTGGTTTTCAGCCTACACTATTTATTTAGCAGCCATCTCGGTTTTCTGCCTCCACTATTTATCTAGCAGCCATCTTGGTTTTCAGCCTACACTATTTATCTAGCAGCCATCTTGGTTTTCAGCCTACACTATTTATCTAGCAGCCATCTTTGTTTTCAGCCTACACTATTTATCTAGCAGCCATCTTGGTTTTCAGCCTACTCTATTTATCTAGCAGCCATCTTATTTTTCAGCCTATTTATCTAGCAGCCATCTTGGTTTTAAGCCTACCCTATTTATCTAGCAGCCATCTTGGTTTTCAGCCTACTCTATTTATCTAGCAGCCATCTTATTTTTCAGCCTATTTATCTAGCAGCCATCTTGGTTTTAAGCCTACCCTATTTATCTAGCAGCCATCTTGGTTTTCAGCCTACTCTATTTATCTTGCAGCCATCTTGGTTTTCAGCCTACACTATTTATCTAGCAGCCATCTTGGTTTTCAGCCTACACTATTTATCTAGAGGCCATCTTGGTTTTCAGCCTACTCTATTTATCTAGCAGCCATCTTGGTTTTCAGCCTACTCTTTTTCTAGCAGCCATCTTGGTTTTCAGCCTACACTATTTATCTAGAGGCCATCTTGGTTTTCAGCCTACTCTATTTATCTAGCAGCCATCTTGGTTTTCAGCCTACACTATTTATCTAGAGGCCATCTTGGTTTTTTAGCCTACTCTATTTATCTAGCAGCCATCTCGGTTTTCTGCCTACACTATTTATCTAGCAGCCATCTTGGTTTTCAGCCTACACTATTTATCTAGCAGCCATCTTGGTTTTCAGCCTACACTATTTATCTAGCAGGCATCTTTGTTTTCAGCCTACACTTTTTATCCAGCAGCCATCTTGGCTTTCAGCCTACACTATTTATCTAGCTGCCATCTTGGTTTTCAGCCTACTCTATTTATCTAGCAGCCATCTTGGTTTTAAGCCTACACTATTTATCTAGCAGCCATCTTTGTTTTCAGCCTACACTATTTATCTAGCAGCCATCTTGGTTTTCAGCTAACACTATTTATCTAGCAGTCATCTTGGTTTTCAGCCTACACTATTTATCTAGCAGCCATCTTGGTTTTCAGCCTACACTATTTATCTAGCAGCAATCTTGGTTTTCAGCCTAAACTATTTATCTAGCAGCCATCTTGGTTTTCAGCTCATACTATTTATCTAGCAGCCATCTTGGTTTTCAGCCTACACTATTTATCTAGCAGCAATCTTGGTTTTCAGCCTAAACTATTTATCTAGCAGCCATCTTGGTTTCAGCTTATACTATTTATTCAGCAGCCATCTTGGTTTTCAGCCTACACTATTTATCTAGCAGCCATCTTGGTTTTCAGCCTACTCTATTTATCTAGCCGCCATCTTATTTTTCAGCCTATTTATCTAGCAGCCATCTTGGTTTCAGCTTATACTATTTATTCAGCAGCCATCTTGGTTTTAAGCCTACTCTATTTATCTAGCAGCCATCTTGGTTTTCAGCCTACACTATTTATCTAGAGGCCATCTTGGTTTTCAGTCTACACTATTGATCTAGCAGCCATCTTTGTTTTCAGCCTACACTATTTATCTAGCAGCCATCTTGGTTTTCAGTCTACACTATTGATCTAGCAGCCATCTTGGTTTTCAGCCTACACTATTTATCTAGCAGCCATCCTGGTTTTCAGCCAACACTATTTATCTAGCAGTCATCTCGGTTTTCAGCCTACACTATTTATCTAGCAGCCATCTTGGTTTTCAGCCTACACTATTTATTTAGCAGCCATCTCGGTTTTCTGCCTCCACTATTTATCTAGCAGCCATCTTGGTTTTCAGCCTACACTATTTATCTAGCAGCCATCTTGGTTTTCAGCCTACACTATTTATCTAGCAGCCATCTTTGTTTTCAGCCTACACTATTTATCTAGCAGCCATCTTGGTTTTCAGCCTACTCTATTTATCTAGCAGCCATCTTATTTTTCAGCCTATTTATCTAGCAGCCATCTTGGTTTTAAGCCTACCCTATTTATCTAGCAGCCATCTTGGTTTTCAGCCTACTCTATTTATCTAGCAGCCATCTTATTTTTCAGCCTATTTATCTAGCAGCCATCTTGGTTTTAAGCCTACCCTATTTATCTAGCAGCCATCTTGGTTTTCAGCCTACTCTATTTATCTTGCAGCCATCTTGGTTTTCAGCCTACACTATTTATCTAGCAGCCATCTTGGTTTTCAGCCTACACTATTTATCTAGAGGCCATCTTGGTTTTCAGCCTACTCTATTTATCTAGCAGCCATCTTGGTTTTCAGCCTACTCTTTTTCTAGCAGCCATCTTGGTTTTCAGCCTACACTATTTATCTAGAGGCCATCTTGGTTTTCAGCCTACTCTATTTATCTAGCAGCCATCTTGGTTTTCAGCCTACACTATTTATCTAGAGGCCATCTTGGTTTTTTAGCCTACTCTATTTATCTAGCAGCCATCTTGGTTTTCAGTCTACACTATTGATCTAGCAGCCATCTTTGTTTTCAGCCTACACTATTTATCTAGCAGCCATCTTGGTTTTCAGTCTACACTATTGATCTAGCAGCCATCTTGGTTTTCAGCCTACACTATTTATCTAGCAGCCATCCTGGTTTTCAGCCAACACTATTTATCTAGCAGTCATCTCGGTTTTCAGCCTACACTATTTATCTAGCAGCCATCTTGGTTTTCAGCCTACACTATTTATTTAGCAGCCATCTCGGTTTTCTGCCTCCACTATTTATCTAGCAGCCATCTTGGTTTTCAGCCTACACTATTTATCTAGCAGCCATCTTGGTTTTCAGCCTACACTATTTATCTAGCAGCCATCTTTGTTTTCAGCCTACACTATTTATCTAGCAGCCATCTTGGTTTTCAGCCTACTCTATTTATCTAGCAGCCATCTTATTTTTCAGCCTATTTATCTAGCAGCCATCTTGGTTTTAAGCCTACCCTATTTATCTAGCAGCCATCTTGGTTTTCAGCCTACTCTATTTATCTAGCAGCCATCTTATTTTTCAGCCTATTTATCTAGCAGCCATCTTGGTTTTAAGCCTACCCTATTCATCTAGCAGCCATCTTGGTTTTCAGCCTACTCTATTTATCTTGCAGCCATCTTGGTTTTCAGCCTACACTATTTATCTAGCAGCCATCTTGGTTTTCAGCCTACACTATTTATCTAGAGGCCATCTTGGTTTTCAGCCTACTCTATTTATCTAGCAGCCATCTTGGTTTTCAGCCTACTCTTTTTCTAGCAGCCATCTTGGTTTTCAGCCTACACTATTTATCTAGCAGCCATCTTGATTTTCAGATTACACTATTTATCTAGCAGCCATCTTGGTTTTCAGCCTACTCTATTTATCTAGCCGCCATCTTATTTTTCAGCCTATTTATCTAGCAGCCATCTTGGTTTTAAGCCTACTCTATTTATCTAGCAGCCATCTTGGTTTTCAGTCTACACTATTGATCTAGCAGCCATCTTGGTTTTCAGCCTACACTATTTAACTAGCAGCCATCCTGGTTTTCAGCCAACACTATTTATCTAGCAGTCATCTCGGTTTTCAGCCTACACTATTTATCTAGCAGCCATCTCGGTTTTCAGCCTACACTATTTATCTAGCAGCCATCTCGGTTTCCTGCCTACACTATTTAACTAGCAGCCATCTTGGTTTTCAGCTAACACTATTTATCTAGCAGTCATCTTGGTTTTCAGCCTACACTATTTATCTAGCAGCCATCTTGGTTTTTAGCCTACACTATTTATCTAGCAGCAATCTTGGTTTTCAGCCTAAACTATTTATCTAGCAGCCATCTTGGTTTTCAGCTCATACTATTTATCCAGCAGCCATCTTGGTTTTCAGCCTACACTATTTATCTAGCAGCAATCTTGGTTTTCAGCCTAAACTATTTATCTAGCAGCCATCTTGGTTTCAGCTTATACTATTTATTCAGCAGCCATCTTGGTTTTCAGCCTACACTATTTATCTAGCAGCCATCTTGGTATTCAGCCTACTCTATTTATCTAGCCGCCATCTTATTTTTCAGCCTATTTATCTAGCAGCCATCTTGGTTTTAAGCCTAATCTATTTATCTAAAAGCCATCTTGGTTTTCAGTCTACACTATTGATCTAGCAGCCATCTTGGTTTTCAGCCTACACTATTTATCTAGCAGCCATCCTGGTTTTCAGCCAACACTATTTATCTAGCAGTCATCTTGGTTTTCAGCCTACTCTATTTATCTAGCAGCCATCTTGGTTTTCAGCCTACACTATTTATCTAGCAGCCATCCTGGTTTTCAGCCAACACTATTTATCTAGCAGTCATCTCGGTTTTCAGCCTACACTATTTATCTAGCAGCCATCTCGGTTTTCAGCCTACACTATTTATCTAGCAGTCATCTCGGTTTTCTGCCTACACTATTTATCTAGCAGCCATCTTGGTTTTCAGCCTACACTATTTATCTAGCAGGCATCTTTGTTTTCAGCCTACACTTTTTATCCAGCAGCCATCTTGGCTTTCAGCCTACACTATTTATCTAGCTGCCATCTTGGTTTTCAGCCTACTCTATTTATCTAGCAGCCATCTTGGTTTTCAGTCTACACTATTGATCTAGCAGCCATCTTTGTTTTCAGCCTACACTATTTATCTAGCAGCCATCTTGGTTTTCAGTCTACACTATTGATCTAGCAGCCATCTTGGTTTTCAGCCTACACTATTTATCTAGCAGCCATCCTGGTTTTCAGCCAACACTATTTATCTAGCAGTCATCTCGGTTTTCAGCCTACACTATTTATCTAGCAGCCATCTTGGTTTTCAGCCTACATTATTTATCTAGCAGCCATCTTGGTTTTCAGTCTACTCTATTTATCCAGCAGCCATCTTGGTTTTCAGCCTACACTATTTATCTAGCAGCAATCTTGGTTTTCAGCCTAAACTATTTATCTAGCAGCCATCTTGGTTTCAGCTTATACTATTTATTCAGCAGCCATCTTGGTTTTCAGCCTACACTATTTATCTAGCAGCCATCTTGGTTTTCAGGCTACTCTATTTATCTAGCCGCCATCTTATTATTCATCCTATTTATCTAGCAGCCATCTTGGTTTTAAGCCTACTCTATTTATCTAGCAGCCATCTTGGTTTTCAGCCTACTCTATTTATCTAGCAGCCATCTTGGTTTTCAGCCTACACTATTTATCTAGCAGCCATCTTGGTTTTCAGCCTACACTATTTATCTAGAGGCCATCTGGTTTTCAGCCTACTCTATTTATCTAGCAGCCATCTTGGTTTCAGTCTACACTATTGATCTAGCAGCCATCTTTGTTTTCAGCCTACACTATTTATCTAGCAGCCATCTTGGTTTTCAGTCTACACTATTGATCTAGCAGCCATCTTGGTTTTCAGCCTACACTATTTATCTAGCAGCCATCCTGGTTTTCAGCCAACACTATTTATCTAGCAGTCATCTCGGTTTTCAGTCTACTCTATTTATCTAGCAGCCATCTTATTTTTCAGCATATTTATCTAGCAACCATCCTGGTTTTCAGTCTACTCTATTTATCTAGCAGCCATGTTGGTTTTCAGCCTACTCTATTTATCTACCAGCCATCTTGGTTTTCAGCCTACTCTATTTATCTAGCAGCCACCTTGGTTTTCAGCCTACTCTTTATCTAGCAGCCATCTTGGTTTTCAGCCTACTCTATTTATCTAGCATCCATCTCTGTTTTCAGCCTACACTATTTATCTAGCAGCCATCCTGGTTTTCAGCCAACACTATTTATCTAGCAGTCATCTCGGTTTTCAGCCTACACTATTTATCTAGCAGCCATCTTGGTTTTCAGCCAACACTATTTATCTAGCAGCCATCTTGGTTTTCAGCCTACACTATTTATCTAGCAGCCATCTTGGTTTTCAGCCTACACTATTTATCTAGCAGCCATCTTGGTATTCAGCCTACACAATTTAACTAGCTGCCATCTTTGTTTTCAGCCTACACTATTTATCCAGCAGCCATCTTGGTTTTCAGCCTACACTATTTATCTAGCAGCCATCTTGGCTTTCAGGCTACACTATTTATCTAGCAGCCATCTTGGTTTTCAGCCTACGCTATTTATCTAGCAGCCATCTTATTTTTCAGCCTATTTCTCTAGCAGCCATCTTGGTTTTCAGCCTACACAATTTATCTAGCAGCCATCTTGGTTGTCAGCAAACTCTATTTATCTAGCAGCCATCTTGGTTTTCAGCCTACTCTATTTATCTAGCAGCCATCTTGGTTTTCAGCCTACACTATTTATCTAGCAGCCATCTTGGTTTTCAGCCTACTCTATTTATCTAGCAGCCATCTTGGTTTTCAGCCTACACTATTTATCTAGCAGCCATCTTTGTTTTCAGCCTACACTATTTATCTAGCAGCCATCTTCGTTTTCAGCTAACACTATTTATCTAGCAGTCATCTTGGTTTTCAGCCTACACTATTTATCTAGCAGCCATCTTGGTTTTCAGCCTACACTATTTATCTAGCAGCCATCTTGGTTTTCAGCCTAAACTATTTATCTAGCAGCCATCTTGGTTTTCAGATTATACTATTTATCCAGCAGCCATCTTGGTTTTCAGCCTACACTATTTATCTAGCAGCCATCTTGGTTTTCAGCCTACACTATTTATCTAGCAGCCATCTTTGTTTTCAGCCTACACTATTTATCTAGCAGCCATCTTGGTTTTCAGCTAACACTATTTATCTAGCAGTCATCTTGGTTTTCAGCCTACACTATTTATCTAGCAGCCATCTTGGTTTTCAGCCTACACTATTTATCTAGCAGCAATCTTGGTTTTCAGCCTAAACTATTTATCTAGCAGCCATCTTGGTTTTCAGTTTATACTATTTATCCAGCAGCCATCTTGGGTTCAACCTACACTATTTATCTAGCAGCCATCTTGGTTTTCAGCCTACATTATTTATCTAGCAGCCATCTTGGTTTTCAGTGTACTCTATTTATCTAGCAGCCATCTTATATTTCAGCATATTTATCTAGCAGCCATCCTGGTTTTCAGCCTACACTATTTATCTAGCAGCCATCTTGGTTTTCAGCCTACACTATTGATCTAGCAGCCATCTTTGTTTTCAGCCTACACTATTTATCTAGCAGCCATCCTGGTTTTCAGCCAACACTATTTATCTAGCAGTCATCTCGGTTTTCATCCTACACTATTTATCTAGCAGCCGTCTTGGTTTTCAGCCTACACTATTTATCTAGCAGCCATCCCGGTTTTCAGCCTACACTATTTATCCAGCAGCCATCTTGGTTTTCAGCCTACATTATTTATCTAGCAGCCATCTTGGTTTTCAGTCTACTCTATTTATCTAGCAGCCATCTTATATTTCAGCATATTTATCTACCAGCCATCCTGGTTTTCAGCCTACACTATTTATCTAGCAGCCATCTTGGTTTTCAGCCTACACTTTTGATCTAGCAGCCATCTTTGTTTTCAGCCTACACTATTTATCTAGCAGCCATCCTGGTTTTCAGCCAACACTATTTATCTAGCAGTCATCTCGGTTTTCAGCCTACACTATTTATCTAGCAGCCATCTCGGTTTTCAGCTTACACTATTTAATAGCAGCCATCTTGGTTTTCAGCCTACACTTTTTATCTAGCAGCCATCTTGGTTTTCAGCCTACACTATTTATCTAGCAGCCATCTTGGTTTTCAGCCTACACTATTTATCTAGCAGCCATCTTGGTTTTCAGCCTACACTATTTATCTAGCAGCAATCTTGGTTTTCAGCCTACACTATTTATCTAGCAGCCATCTTGGTTTTCAGCCTATACTATTTATCTAGCAGTCATCTTGGTTTTCAGCCTACACTATTTATCTAGCAGCCATCTTGGTTTTCAGGCAACACTATTTATCTAGCATCCATCTTTGGTTTTCAGCCTACACTATTTATCTAGCAGCCATCTTGGTTTTCAGCCTACACTATTTATCTAGCAGCCATCTTGGTTTTCAGCTTACTCTATTTATCTAGCATCCATCTTGGTTTTCAGCCTACACTATTTATCTAGCAGCCATCTTGGTTTTCTGCCTACTCTATTTATCTAGCAGCCATCTTGGTTTTCAGCCTACACTATTTATCTAGCAGTCATCTCGGTTTTCAGCCTACACTATTTATCTAGCAGCCGTCTTGGTTTTCAGCCTACACTATTTATCTAGCAGCCATCCCGGTTTTCAGCCTACACTATTTATCCAGCAGCCATCTTGGTTTTCAGCCTACATTATTTATCTAGCAGCCATCTTGGTTTTCAGTCTACTCTATTTATCTAGCAGCCATCTTATATTTCAGCATATTTATCTACCAGCCATCCTGGTTTTCAGCCTACACTATTTATCTAGCAGCCATCTTGGTTTTCAGCCTACACTTTTGATCTAGCAGCCATCTTTGTTTTCAGCCTACACTATTTATCTAGCAGCCATCCTGGTTTTCAGCCAACACTATTTATCTAGCAGTCATCTCGGTTTTCAGCCTACACTATTTATCTAGCAGCCATCTCGGTTTTCAGCCTACACTATTTAATAGCAGCCATCTTGGTTTTCAGCCTACACTTTTTATCTAGCAGCCATCTTGGTTTTCAGCCTACACTATTTATCTAGCAGCCATCTTGGTTTTCAGCCTACACTATTTATCTAGCAGCCATCTTGGTTTTCAGCCTACACTATTTATCTAGCAGCAATCTTGGTTTTCAGCCTACACTATTTATCTAGCAGCCATCTTGGTTTTCAGCCTATACTATTTATCTAGCAGTCATCTTGGTTTTCAGCCTACACTATTTATCTAGCAGCCATCTTGGTTTTCAGGCAACACTATTTATCTAGCAGCCATCTTGGTTTTCAGCCTACACTATTTATCTAGCAGCCATCTTGGTTTTCAGCCTACACTATTTATCTAGCAGCCATCTTGGTATTCAGCCTACACAATTTAACTAGCTGCCATCTTTGTTTTCAGCCTACACTATTTATCCAGCAGCCATCTTGGTTTTCAGCCTACACTATTTATCTAGCAGCCATCTTGGCTTTCAGGCTACACTATTTATCTAGCAGCCATCTTGGTTTTCAGCCTACACTATTTATCTAGCAGCCATCTTATTTTTCAGCCTATTTCTCTAGCAGCCATCTTGGTTTTCAGCCTACACAATTTATCTAGCAGCCATCTTGGTTTTCAGCTTACTCTATTTATCTAGCATCCATCTTGGTTTTCAGCCTACACTATTTATCTAGCAGCCATCTTGGTTTTCAGCCTACTCTATTTATCTAGCAGCCATCTTGGTTTTCAGCCTACACTATTTATCTAGCAGCCATCTTTGTTTTCAGCCTACACTATTTATCTAGCAGCCATCTTCGTTTTCAGCTAACACTATTTATCTAGCAGTCATCTTGGTTTTCAGCCTACACTATTTATCTAGCAGCCATGTTGGTTTTCAGCCTACTCTATTTATCTAGCAGCCAACTTGGTTTTCAGCCTACTCTATTTATCTTTCAGCCACCTTGGTTTTCAGCCTACTCTTTATCTAGCAGCCATCTTGGTTTTAGGCCTACACTATTTATCTAGCAGCCATCTTGGTTTTCAGCCTACACTATTTATCTAGCAGCCATCTTGGTTTTCAGCCTACACTATTTATCTAGCAGCAATCTTGGTTTTCAGCCTACACTATTTATCTAGCAGCCATCTTGGTTTTCAGCTTATACTATTTATCCAGCAGCCATCTTTGTTTTCAGCCTACACTATTTATCTAGCAGCCATCTTGGCTTTCAGGCTACACTATTTATCTAGCAGCCATCTTGGTTTTCAGCCTACACTATTTATCTAGCAGCCATCTTATTTTTCAGCCTATTTCTCTAGCAGCCATCTTGGTTTTCAGCCTACACAATTTATCTAGCAGCCATCTTGGTTGTCAGCCAACTCTATTTATCTAGCAGCCATCTTGGTTTTCAGCCTACTCTATTTATCTAGAAGCCATCTTGGTTTTCAGCCTACAGTATTTATCTAGCAGCCATCTTGGTTTTCAGCTTACTCTATTTATCTAGCAGCCATCTTGGTTTTCATCCTACACTATTTATCTAGCAGACATCTTGGTTTTCAGCCTACTCTATTTATCTAGCAGCCATCTTGGTTTTCAGCCTCCACTATTTATCTAGCAGCCATCTTTGTTTTCAGCCTACACTATTTATCTAGCAGCCATCTTCGTTTTCAGCTAACACTATTTATCTAGCAGCCATCTTCGTTTTCAGCTAACACTATTTATCTAGCAGCCATCTTATTTTTCAGCCTATTTCTCTAGCAGCCATCTTGGTTTTCAGCCTAAACAATTTATCTAGCAGCCATCTTGGTTTTCAGCTTACTCTATTTATCTAGCATCCATCTTGGTTTTCAGCCTACACTATTTATCTAGCAGCCATCTTGGTTTTCTGCCTACTCTATTTATCTAGCAGCCATCTTGGTTTTCAGCCTACACTATTTATCTAGCAGTCATCTCGGTTTTCAGCCTACACTATTTATCTAGCAGCCGTCTTGGTTTTCAGCCTACACTATTTATCTACCAGCCATCCTGGTTTTCAGCCTACACTATTTATCTAGCAGCCATCTTGGTTTTCAGCCTACACTTTTGATCTAGCAGCCATCTTTGTTTTCAGCCTACACTATTTATCTAGCAGCCATCCTGGTTTTCAGCCAACACTATTTATCTAGCAGTCATCTCGGTTTTCAGCCTACACTATTTATCTAGCAGCCATCTCGGTTTTCAGCCTACACTATTTAATAGCAGCCATCTTGGTTTTCAGCCTACACTTTTTATCTAGCAGCCATCTTGGTTTTCAGCCTACACTATTTATCTAGCAGCCATCTTGGTTTTCAGCCTACACTATTTATCTAGCAGCCATCTTGGTTTTCAGCCTACACTATTTATCTAGCAGCAATCTTGGTTTTCAGCCTACACTATTTATCTAGCAGCCATCTTGGTTTTCAGCCTATACTATTTATCTAGCAGTCATCTTGGTTTTCAGCCTACACTATTTATCTAGCAGCCATCTTGGTTTTCAGCCTACACTATTTATCTAGCAGCCATCTTGGTATTCAGCCTACACAATTTAACTAGCTGCCATCTTTGTTTTCAGCCTACACTATTTATCCAGCAGCCATCTTGGTTTTCAGCCTACACTATTTATCTAGCAGCCATCTTGGTATTCAGCCTACACAATTTAACTAGCTGCCATCTTTGTTTTCAGCCTACACTATTTATCCAGCAGCCATCTTGGTTTTCAGCCTACACTATTTATCTAGCAGCCATCTTGGCTTTCAGGCTACACTATTTATCTAGCAGCCATCTTGGTTTTCAGCCTACACTATTTATCTAGCAGCCATCTTATTTTTCAGCCTATTTCTCTAGCAGCCATCTTGGTTTTCAGCCTACACAATTTATCTAGCAGCCATCTTGGTTTTCAGCTTACTCTATTTATCTAGCATCCATCTTGGTTTTCAGCCTACACTATTTATCTAGCAGCCATCTTGGTTTTCAGCCTACTCTATTTATCTAGCAGCCATCTTGGTTTTCAGCCTACACTATTTATCTAGCAGCCATCTTTGTTTTCAGCCTACACTATTTATCTAGCAGCCATCTTCGTTTTCAGCTAACACTATTTATCTAGCAGTCATCTTGGTTTTCAGCCTACACTATTTATCTAGCAGCCATGTTGGTTTTCAGCCTACTCTATTTATCTAGCAGCCAACTTGGTTTTCAGCCTACTCTATTTATCTAGCAGCCACCTTGGTTTTCAGCCTACTCTTTATCTAGCAGCCATCTTGGTTTTAGGCCTACACTATTTATCTAGCAGCCATCTTGGTTTTCAGCCTACACTATTTATCTAGCAGCCATCTTGGTTTTCAGCCTACACTATTTATCTAGCAGCAATCTTGGTTTTCAGCCTACACTATTTATCTAGCAGCCATCTTGGTTTTCAGCTTATACTATTTATCCAGCAGCCATCTTTGTTTTCAGCCTACACTATTTATCTAGCAGCCATCTTGGCTTTCAGGCTACACTATTTATCTAGCAGCCATCTTGGTTTTCAGCCTACACTATTTATCTAGCAGCCATCTTATTTTTCAGCCTATTTCTCTAGCAGCCATCTTGGTTTTCAGCCTACACAATTTATCTAGCAGCCATCTTGGTTGTCAGCCAACTCTATTTATCTAGCAGCCATCTTGGTTTTCAGCCTACTCTATTTATCTAGAAGCCATCTTGGTTTTCAGCCTACAGTATTTATCTAGCAGCCATCTTGGTTTTCAGCTTACTCTATTTATCTAGCAGCCATCTTGGTTTTCAGCCTACACTATTTATCTAGCAGCCATCTTTGTTTTCAGCCTAAACTATTTATCTAGCAGCCATCTTGGTTTTCAGCTAACACTATTTATCTAGCAGTCATCTTGGTTTTCAGCCTACACTATTTATCTAGCATCCATCTTGGTTTTCATCCTACACTATTTATCTAGCAGCCATCTTGGTTTTCAGCCTACTCTATTTATCTAGCAGCCATCTTGGTTTTCAGCCTCCACTATTTATCTAGCAGCCATCTTTGTTTTCAGCCTACACTATTTATCTAGCAGCCATCTTCGTTTTCAGCTAACACTATTTATCTAGCAGTCATCTTGGTTTTCAGCCTACACTATTTATCTAGCAGCCATCTTATTTTTCAGCCTATTTCTCTAGCAGCCATCTTGGTTTTCAGCCTAAACAATTTATCTAGCAGCCATCTTGGTTTTCAGCTTACTCTATTTATCTAGCATCCATCTTGGTTTTCAGCCTACACTATTTATCTAGCAGCCATCTTGGTTTTCTGCCTACTCTATTTATCTAGCAGCCATCTTGGTTTTCAGCCTACACTATTTATCTAGCAGTCATCTCGGTTTTCAGCCTACACTATTTATCTAGCAGCCGTCTTGGTTTTCAGCCTACACTATTTATCTACCAGCCATCCTGGTTTTCAGCCTACACTATTTATCTAGCAGCCATCTTGGTTTTCAGCCTACACTTTTGATCTAGCAGCCATCTTTGTTTTCAGCCTACACTATTTATCTAGCAGCCATCCTGGTTTTCAGCCAACACTATTTATCTAGCAGTCATCTCGGTTTTCAGCCTACACTATTTATCTAGCAGCCATCTCGGTTTTCAGCCTACACTATTTAATAGCAGCCATCTTGGTTTTCAGCCTACACTTTTTATCTAGCAGCCATCTTGGTTTTCAGCCTACACTATTTATCTAGCAGCCATCTTGGTTTTCAGCCTACACTATTTATCTAGCAGCCATCTTGGTTTTCAGCCTACACTATTTATCTAGCAGCAATCTTGGTTTTCAGCCTACACTATTTATCTAGCAGCCATCTTGGTTTTCAGCCTATACTATTTATCTAGCAGTCATCTTGGTTTTCAGCCTACACTATTTATCTAGCAGCCATCTTGGTTTTCAGCCTACACTATTTATCTAGCAGCCATCTTGGTATTCAGCCTACACAATTTAACTAGCTGCCATCTTTGTTTTCAGCCTACACTATTTATCCAGCAGCCATCTTGGTTTTCAGCCTACACTATTTATCTAGCAGCCATCTTGGTATTCAGCCTACACAATTTAACTAGCTGCCATCTTTGTTTTCAGCCTACACTATTTATCCAGCAGCCATCTTGGTTTTCAGCCTACACTATTTATCTAGCAGCCATCTTGGCTTTCAGGCTACACTATTTATCTAGCAGCCATCTTGGTTTTCAGCCTACACTATTTATCTAGCAGCCATCTTATTTTTCAGCCTATTTCTCTAGCAGCCATCTTGGTTTTCAGCCTACACAATTTATCTAGCAGCCATCTTGGTTTTCAGCTTACTCTATTTATCTAGCATCCATCTTGGTTTTCAGCCTACACTATTTATCTAGCAGCCATCTTGGTTTTCAGCCTACTCTATTTATCTAGCAGCCATCTTGGTTTTCAGCCTACACTATTTATCTAGCAGCCATCTTTGTTTTCAGCCTACACTATTTATCTAGCAGCCATCTTCGTTTTCAGCTAACACTATTTATCTAGCAGTCATCTTGGTTTTCAGCCTACACTATTTATCTAGCAGCCATGTTGGTTTTCAGCCTACTCTATTTATCTAGCAGCCAACTTGGTTTTCAGCCTACTCTATTTATCTAGCAGCCACCTTGGTTTTCAGCCTACTCTTTATCTAGCAGCCATCTTGGTTTTAGGCCTACACTATTTATCTAGCAGCCATCTTGGTTTTCAGCCTACACTATTTATCTAGCAGCCATCTTGGTTTTCAGCCTACACTATTTATCTAGCAGCAATCTTGGTTTTCAGCCTACACTATTTATCTAGCAGCCATCTTGGTTTTCAGCTTATACTATTTATCCAGCAGCCATCTTTGTTTTCAGCCTACACTATTTATCTAGCAGCCATCTTGGCTTTCAGGCTACACTATTTATCTAGCAGCCATCTTGGTTTTCAGCCTACACTATTTATCTAGCAGCCATCTTATTTTTCAGCCTATTTCTCTAGCAGCCATCTTGGTTTTCAGCCTACACAATTTATCTAGCAGCCATCTTGGTTGTCAGCCAACTCTATTTATCTAGCAGCCATCTTGGTTTTCAGCCTACTCTATTTATCTAGAAGCCATCTTGGTTTTCAGCCTACAGTATTTATCTAGCAGCCATCTTGGTTTTCAGCTTACTCTATTTATCTAGCAGCCATCTTGGTTTTCAGCCTACACTATTTATCTAGCAGCCATCTTTGTTTTCAGCCTAAACTATTTATCTAGCAGCCATCTTGGTTTTCAGCTAACACTATTTATCTAGCAGTCATCTTGGTTTTCAGCCTACACTATTTATCTAGCATCCATCTTGGTTTTCATCCTACACTATTTATCTAGCAGCCATCTTGGTTTTCAGCCTACTCTATTTATCTAGCAGCCATCTTGGTTTTCAGCCTACACTATTTATCTAGCAGCCATCTTCGTTTTCAGCTAACACTATTAATCTAGCAGTCATCTTGGTTTTCAGCCTACACTATTTATCTAGCAGCCATCTTGGTTTTCAGCATACACTATTTATCTAGCAGCCATCTTGGTTTTCAGCCTAAACTATTTATCTAGCAGCCATCTTTGTTTTCAGCTTATACTATTTATCCATCAGCCATCTTGGTTTTCAGCCTACACTATTTATCTAGCAGCCATCTTGGTTTTCAGCCTAAACTATTTATCTAGCAGCCATCTTTGTTTTCAGCCTACACTATTTATCTAGCAGCCATCTTGGTTTTCAGCTAACACTATTTATCTAGCAGTCATCTTGGTTTTCAGCCTACACTATTTATCTAGCAGCCATCTTGGTTTTCAGCCTACACTATTTATCTAGCAGCAATCTTGGTTTTCAGCCTAAACTATTTATCTAGCAGCCATCTTGGTTTTCAGCTTATACTATTTATCCAGCAGCCATCTTGGTTTTCAACCTACACTATTTATCTAGCAGCCATCTTGGTTTTCAGCCTACATTATTTATCTAGCAGCCATCTTGGTTTTCAGTCTACTCTATTTATCTAGCAGCCATCTTATATTTCAGCATATTTATCTAGCAGCCATCCTGGTTTTCAGCCTACACTATTTATCTAGCAGCCATCTTGGTTTTCAGCCTACACTATTGATCTAGCAGCCATCTCGGTTTTCAGCCTACACTATTTATCTAGCAGCCATCTTGGTTTTCAGCCTACTCTATTTATCTAGCATCCATCTCTGTTTTCAGCCTACACTATTTATCTAGCAGCCATCTTTGTTTTCAGCCTACACTATTTATCCAGCAGCCATCTTGGCTTTCAGCCTACACTATTTATCTAGCTGCCATCTTGGTTTTCAGCCTACTCTATTTATCTAGCAGCCATCTTGGTTTTCAGTCTACACTATTTATCTAGCAGCCATCTTGGTTTTCAGCCTACACTATTTATCTAGCAGCCATCTTGGTATTCAGCCTACACAATTTAACTAGCTGCCATCTTTGTTTTCAGCCTACACTATTTATCCAGCAGCCATCTTGGTTTTCAGCCTACACTATTTATCTAGCAGCCATCTTGGCTTTCAGGCTACACTATTTATCTAGCAGCCATCTTGGTTTTCAGCCTACACTATTTATCTAGCAGCCATCTTATTTTTCAGCCTATTTCTCTAGCAGCCATCTTGGTTTTCAGCCTACACAATTTATCTAGCAGCCATCTTGGTTTTCAGCCTACTCTATTTATCTAGCAGCCATCTTATTTTTCAGCCTATTTATCTAGCAGCCATCTTGGTTTTAAGCCTACCCTATTTATCTAGCAGCCACCTTGGTTTTCAGTCTACTCTTTATCTAGCAGCCATCTTGGTTTTCAGCCTACTCTATTTATCTAGCATCCATCTCTGTTTTCAGCCTACACTATTTATCTAGCAGCCATCCTGGTTTTCAGCCAACACTATTTATCTAGCAGTCATCTCGGTTTTCAGCCTACACTATTTATCTAGCAGCCATCTTGGTTTTCAGCCAACACTATTTATCTAGCAGCCATCTTGGTTTTCAGCCTACACTATTTATCTAGCAGCCATCTTGGTTTTCAGCCTACACTATTTATCTAGCAGCCATCTTGGTATTCAGCCTACACAATTTAACTAGCTGCCATCTTTGTTTTCAGCCTACACTATTTATCCAGCAGCCATCTTGGTTTTCAGCCTACACTATTTATCTAGCAGCCATCTTGGCTTTCAGGCTACACTATTTATCTAGCAGCCATCTTGGTTTTCAGCCTACACTATTTATCTAGCAGCCATCTTATTTTTCAGCCTATTTATCTAGCAGCCATCTTTGTTTTCAGCCTACACTATTTATCTAGCAGCCATCTTCGTTTTCAGCTAACACTATTTATCTAGCAGCCATCTTCGTTTTCAGCTAACACTATTTATCTAGCAGCCATCTTATTTTTCAGCCTATTTCTCTAGCAGCCATCTTGGTTTTCAGCCTAAACAATTTATCTAGCAGCCATCTTGGTTTTCAGCTTACTCTATTTATCTTGCATCCATCTTGGTTTTCAGCCTACACTATTTATCTAGCAGCCATCTTGGTTTTCTGCCTACTCTATTTATCTAGCAGCCATCTTGGTTTTCAGCCTACACTATTTATCTAGCAGTCATCTCGGTTTTCAGCCTACACTATTTATCTAGCAGCCGTCTTGGTTTTCAGCCTACACTATTTATCTAGCAGCCATCCCGGTTTTCAGCCTACACTATTTATCCAGCAGCCATCTTGGTTTTCAGCCTACATTATTTATCTAGCAGCCATCTTGGTTTTCAGTCTACTCTATTTATCTAGCAGCCATCTTATATTTCAGCATATTTATCTACCAGCCATCCTGGTTTTCAGCCTACACTATTTATCTAGCAGCCATCTTGGTTTTCAGCCTACACTTTTGATCTAGCAGCCATCTTTGTTTTCAGCCTACACTATTTATCTAGCAGCCATCCTGGTTTTCAGCCAACACTATTTATCTAGCAGTCATCTCGGTTTTCAGCCTACACTATTTATCTAGCAGCCATCTCGGTTTTCAGCCTACACTATTTAATAGCAGCCATCTTGGTTTTCAGCCTACACTTTTTATCTAGCAGCCATCTTGGTTTTCAGCCTACACTATTTATCTAGCAGCCATCTTGGTTTTCAGCCTACACTATTTATCTAGCAGCCATCTTGGTTTTCAGCCTACACTATTTATCTAGCAGCAATCTTGGTTTTCAGCCTACACTATTTATCTAGCAGCCATCTTGGTTTTCAGCCTATACTATTTATCTAGCAGTCATCTTGGTTTTCAGCCTACACTATTTATCTAGCAGCCATCTTGGTTTTCAGCCTACACTATTTATCTAGCAGCCATCTTGGTATTCAGCCTACACAATTTAACTAGCTGCCATCTTTGTTTTCAGCCTACACTATTTATCCAGCAGCCATCTTGGTTTTCAGCCTACACTATTTATCTAGCAGCCATCTTGGTATTCAGCCTACACAATTTAACTAGCTGCCATCTTTGTTTTCAGCCTACACTATTTATCCAGCAGCCATCTTGGTTTTCAGCCTACACTATTTATCTAGCAGCCATCTTGGCTTTCAGGCTACACTATTTATCTAGCAGCCATCTTGGTTTTCAGCCTACACTATTTATCTAGCAGCCATCTTATTTTTCAGCCTATTTCTCTAGCAGCCATCTTGGTTTTCAGCCTACACAATTTATCTAGCAGCCATCTTGGTTTTCAGCTTACTCTATTTATCTAGCATCCATCTTGGTTTTCAGCCTACACTATTTATCTAGCAGCCATCTTGGTTTTCAGCCTACTCTATTTATCTAGCAGCCATCTTGGTTTTCAGCCTACACTATTTATCTAGCAGCCATCTTTGTTTTCAGCCTACACTATTTATCTAGCAGCCATCTTCGTTTTCAGCTAACACTATTTATCTAGCAGTCATCTTGGTTTTCAGCCTACACTATTTATCTAGCAGCCATGTTGGTTTTCAGCCTACTCTATTTATCTAGCAGCCAACTTGGTTTTCAGCCTACTCTATTTATCTAGCAGCCACCTTGGTTTTCAGCCTACTCTTTATCTAGCAGCCATCTTGGTTTTAGGCCTACACTATTTATCTAGCAGCCATCTTGGTTTTCAGCCTACACTATTTATCTAGCAGCCATCTTGGTTTTCAGCCTACACTATTTATCTAGCAGCAATCTTGGTTTTCAGCCTACACTATTTATCTAGCAGCCATCTTGGTTTTCAGCTTATACTATTTATCCAGCAGCCATCTTTGTTTTCAGCCTACACTATTTATCTAGCAGCCATCTTGGCTTTCAGGCTACACTATTTATCTAGCAGCCATCTTGGTTTTCAGCCTACACTATTTATCTAGCAGCCATCTTATTTTTCAGCCTATTTCTCTAGCAGCCATCTTGGTTTTCAGCCTACACAATTTATCTAGCAGCCATCTTGGTTGTCAGCCAACTCTATTTATCTAGCAGCCATCTTGGTTTTCAGCCTACTCTATTTATCTAGAAGCCATCTTGGTTTTCAGCCTACAGTATTTATCTAGCAGCCATCTTGGTTTTCAGCTTACTCTATTTATCTAGCAGCCATCTTGGTTTTCAGCCTACACTATTTATCTAGCAGCCATCTTTGTTTTCAGCCTAAACTATTTATCTAGCAGCCATCTTGGTTTTCAGCTAACACTATTTATCTAGCAGTCATCTTGGTTTTCAGCCTACACTATTTATCTAGCATCCATCTTGGTTTTCATCCTACACTATTTATCTAGCAGCCATCTTGGTTTTCAGCCTACTCTATTTATCTAGCAGCCATCTTGGTTTTCAGCCTCCACTATTTATCTAGCAGCCATCTTTGTTTTCAGCCTACACTATTTATCTAGCAGCCATCTTCGTTTTCAGCTAACACTATTTATCTAGCAGTCATCTTGGTTTTCAGCCTACACTATTTATCTAGCAGCCATCTTGGTTTTCAGCCTACACTATTTATCTAGCAGCCATCTTGGTTTTCAGCCTAAACTATTTATCTAGCAGCCATCTTTGTTTTCAGCTTATACTATTTATCCATCAGCCATCTTGGTTTTCAGCCTACACTATTTATCTAGCAGCCATCTTGGTTTTCAGCCTAAACTATTTATCTAGCAGCCATCTTTGTTTTCAGCCTACACTATTTATCTAGCAGCCATCTTGGTTTTCAGCTAACACTATTTATCTAGCAGTCATCTTGGTTTTCAGCCTACACTATTTATCTAGCAGCCATCTTGGTTTTCAGCCTACACTATTTATCTAGCAGCAATCTTGGTTTTCAGCCTAAACTATTTATCTAGCAGCCATCTTGGTTTTCAGCTTATACTATTTATCCAGCAGCCATCTTGGTTTTCAACCTACACTATTTATCTAGCAGCCATCTTGGTTTTCAGCCTACATTATTTATCTAGCAGCCATCTTGGTTTTCAGTCTACTCTATTTATCTAGCAGCCATCTTATATTTCAGCATATTTATCTAGCAGCCATCCTGGTTTTCAGCCTACACTATTTATCTAGCAGCCATCTTGGTTTTCAGCCTACACTATTGATCTAGCAGCCATCTCGGTTTTCAGCCTACACTATTTATCTAGCAGCCATCTTGGTTTTCAGCCTACTCTATTTATCTAGCATCCATCTCTGTTTTCAGCCTACACTATTTATCTAGCAGCCATCTTTGTTTTCAGCCTACACTATTTATCCAGCAGCCATCTTGGCTTTCAGCCTACACTATTTATCTAGCTGCCATCTTGGTTTTCAGCCTACTCTATTTATCTAGCAGCCATCTTGGTTTTCAGTCTACACTATTTATCTAGCAGCCATCTTGGTTTTCAGCCTACACTATTTATCTAGCAGCCATCTTGGTATTCAGCCTACACAATTTAACTAGCTGCCATCTTTGTTTTCAGCCTACACTATTTATCCAGCAGCCATCTTGGTTTTCAGCCTACACTATTTATCTAGCAGCCATCTTGGCTTTCAGGCTACACTATTTATCTAGCAGCCATCTTGGTTTTCAGCCTACACTATTTATCTAGCAGCCATCTTATTTTTCAGCCTATTTCTCTAGCAGCCATCTTGGTTTTCAGCCTACACAATTTATCTAGCAGCCATCTTGGTTTTCAGCCTACTCTATTTATCTAGCAGCCATCTTATTTTTCAGCCTATTTATCTAGCAGCCATCTTGGTTTTAAGCCTACCCTATTTATCTAGCAGCCATCTTGGTTTTCAGCCTACTCTATTTATCTAGCAGCCATCTTATTTTTCAGCCTATTTATCTAGCAGCCATCTTGGTTTTAAGCCTACACAATTTATCTAGCAGCCATCTTGGTTGTCAGCTTATACTATTTATCCAGCAGCCATCTTGGTTTTCAGCCTACACTATTTATCTAGCAGCCATCTTGGTTTTCAGCCTACACTATTTATCTAGCAGCCATCTTTGTTTTCAGCCTACACTATTTATCTAGCAGCCATCTTGGTTTTCAGCTAACACTATTTATCTAGCAGTCATCTTGGTTTTCAGCCTACACTATTTATCTAGCAGCCATCTTGGTTTTCAGCCTACACTATTTATCTAGCAGCAATCTTGGTTTTCAGCCTAAACTATTTATCTAGCAGCCATCTTGGTTTTCAGCTTATACTATTTATCCAGCAGCCATCTTGGTTTTCAACCTAAACTATTTATCTAGCAGCCATCTTGGTTTTCAGTCTACTCTATTTATCTAGCAGCCATCTTATATTTCAGCATATTTATCTAGCAGCCATCCTGGTTTTCAGCCTACACTATTTATCTAGCAGCCATCTTGGTTTTCAGCCTACACTATTGATCTAGCAGCCATCTTTGTTTTCAGCCTACACTATTTATCTAGCAGCCATCCTGGTTTTCAGCCAACACTATTTATCTAGCAGCCATCTTGGTTTTCAGCCTACACTATTGATCTATCAGCCATCTCGGTTTTCAACCTACACTATTTATCTAGCAGCCATCTTGGTTTTCAGCCTACATTATTTATCTAGCAGCCATCTTGGTTTTCAGTCTACTCTATTTATCTAGCAGCCATCTTATATTTCAGCATATTTATCTAGCAGCCATCCTGGTTTTCAGCCTACACTATTTATCTAGCAGCCATCTTGGTTTTCAGCCTACACTATTGATCTAGCAGCCATCTCGGTTTTCAGCCTACACTATTTATCTAGCAGCCATCTTGGTTTTCAGCCTACTCTATTTATCTAGCATCCATCTCTGTTTTCAGCCTACACTATTTATCTAGCAGCCATCTTTGTTTTCAGCCTACACTATTTATCCAGCAGCCATCTTGGCTTTCAGCCTACACTATTTATCTAGCTGCCATCTTGGTTTTCAGCCTACTCTATTTATCTAGCAGCCATCTTGGTTTTCAGTCTACACTATTTATCTAGCAGCCATCTTGGTTTTCAGCCTACACTATTTATCTAGCAGCCATCTTGGTATTCAGCCTACACAATTTATCTAGCTGCCATCTTTGTTTTCAGCCTACACTATTTATCCAGCAGCCATCTTGGTTTTCAGCCTACACTATTTATCTAGCAGCCATCTTGGCTTTCAGGCTACACTATTTATCTAGCAGCCATCTTGGTTTTCAGCCTACACTATTTATCTAGCAGCCATCTTATTTTTCAGCCTATTTCTCTAGCAGCCATCTTGGTTTTCAGCCTACACAATTTATCTAGCAGCCATCTTGGTTTTCAGCCTACTCTATTTATCTAGCAGCCATCTTATTTTTCAGCCTATTTATCTAGCAGCCATCTTGGTTTTAAGCCTACCCTATTTATCTAGCAGCCATCTTGGTTTTCAGCCTACTCTATTTATCTAGCAGCCATCTTATTTTTCAGCCTATTTATCTAGCAGCCATCTTGGTTTTAAGCCTACACAATTTATCTAGCAGCCATCTTGGTTGTCAGCTTATACTATTTATCCAGCAGCCATCTTGGTTTTCAGCCTACACTATTTATCTAGCAGCCATCTTGGTTTTCAGCCTACACTATTTATCTAGCAGCCATCTTTGTTTTCAGCCTACACTATTTATCTAGCAGCCATCTTGGTTTTCAGCTAACACTATTTATCTAGCAGTCATCTTGGTTTTCAGCCTACACTATTTATCTAGCAGCCATCTTGGTTTTCAGCCTACACTATTTATCTAGCAGCAATCTTGGTTTTCAGCCTAAACTATTTATCTAGCAGCCATCTTGGTTTTCAGCTTATACTATTTATCCAGCAGCCATCTTGGTATTCAACCTAAACTATTTATCTAGCAGCCATCTTGGTTTTCAGTCTACTCTATTTATCTAGCAGCCATCTTATATTTCAGCATATTTATATAGCAGCCATCCTGGTTTTCAGCCTACACTATTTATCTAGCAGCCATCTTGGTTTTCAGCCTACACTATTGATCTAGCAGCCATCTTTGTTTTCAGCCTACACTATTTATCTAGCAGCCATCCTGGTTTTCAGCCAACACTATTTATCTAGCAGTCATCTCGGTTATCAGCCTACACTATTTATCTAGCAGCCATCTTGGTTTTCAGCCTACACTATTCATCTAGCAGCCATCTCGGTTTTCAGCCTACACTATTTATCCAGCAGCCATCTTGGTTTTCAGCCTACATTATTTATCTAGCAGCCATCTTGGTTTTCAGCCTACACTATTGATCTAGCAGCCATCTTTGTTTTCAGCCTACACTATTTATCTAGCAGCCATCCTGGTTTTCAGCCAACACTATTTATCTAGCAGTCATCTCGGTTTTCAGCCTACACTATTTATCTAGCATCCATCTTGGTTTTCAGTCTACACTATTTATCTAGCAGCCATCTCGGTTTTCAGCCTACACTATTTATCCAGCAGCCATCTTGGTTTTCAGCCTACATTATTTATCTAGCAGCCATCTTGGTTGTCAGCCTACACTATTTATCTAGCAGCCATTTTGTTTTCAGCCTACACTATTTATCTAGCAGCCATCTTGGTTTTCAGCCTAAACTATTTATCTAGCAGCCATCTTGGTTTTCAGCTTATACTATTTATCCAGCAGCCATCTTGGTTTTCAGCCTACTCTATTTATCTAGCAGCCATCTTGGTTTTCAGCCTACACTATTTATCTAGCAGCCATTTTGTTTTCAGCCTACACTATTTATCTAGCAGCCATCTTGGTTTTCAGCCTAAACTTTTTATCTAGCAGCCATCTTGGTTTTCAGCTTATACTATTTATCCAGCAGCCATCTTGGTTTTCAGCCTACACTATTGATCTAGCAGCCATCTTTGTTTTCAGCCTACACTATTTATCTAGCAGCCATCCTGGTTTTCAGCCAACACTATTTATCTAGCAGTCATCTCGGTTTTCAGCCAACACTATTTATCTAGCAGTCATATCGGTTTTCAGCCTACACTATTTATCCAGCAGCCATCTTGGTTTTCAACCTACACTATTTATCTAGCAGCCATCTTGGTTTTCAGCCTACATTATTTATCTAGCAGCCATCTTGGTTTTCAGTCTACTTTATTTATCTAGCAGCCATCTTATTTTTCAGCCTATTTATCTAGCAGCCATCTTGGTTTTAAGCCTACACAATTTATCTAGCAGCCATCTTGGTTGTCAGCTTATACTATTTATCCAGCAGCCATCTTGGTTTTCAGCCTACACTATTTATCTAGCAGCCATCTTGGTTTTCAGCCTACACTATTTATCTAGCAGCCATCTTTGTTTTCAGCCTACACTATTTATCTAGCAGCCATCTTGGTTTTCAGCCTACACTATTTATCTAGCAGCCATCTTTGTTTTCAGCCTACACTATTTATCTAGCAGCCATCTTGGTTTTCAGCTAACACTATTTATCTAGCAGTCATCTTGGTTTTCAGCCTACACTATTTATCTAGCAGCCATCTTGGTTTTCAGTCTACTCTATTTATCTAGCAGCCATCTTATATTTCAGCATATTTATATAGCAGCCATCCTGGTTTTCAGCCTACACTATTTATCTAGCAGCCATCTTGGTTTTCAGCCTACACTATTGATCTAGCAGCCATCTTTGTTTTCAGCCTACACTATTTATCTAGCAGCCATCCTGGTTTTCAGCCAACACTATTTATCTAGCAGTCATCTCGGTTATCAGCCTACACTATTTATCTAGCAGCCATCTTGGTTTTCAGCCTACACTATTCATCTAGCAGCCATCTCGGTTTTCAGCCTACACTATTTATCCAGCAGCCATCTTGGTTTTCAGCCTACATTATTTATCTAGCAGCCATCTTGGTTTTCAGCCTACACTATTGATCTAGCAGCCATCTTTGTTTTCAGCCTACACTATTTATCTAGCAGCCATCCTGGTTTTCAGCCAACACTATTTATCTAGCAGTCATCTCGGTTTTCAGCCTACACTATTTATCTAGCAGCCATCTTGGTTTTCAGTCTACACTATTTATCTAGCAGCCATCTCGGTTTTCAGCCTACACTATTTATCCAGCAGCCATCTTGGTTTTCAGCCTACATTATTTATCTAGCAGCCATCTTGGTTGTCAGCCTACACTATTTATCTAGCAGCCATTTTGTTTTCAGCCTACACTATTTATCTAGCAGCCATCTTGGTTTTCAGCCTAAACTATTTATCTAGCAGCCATCTTGGTTTTCAGCTTATACTATTTATCCAGCAGCCATCTTGGTTTTCAGCCTACTCTATTTATCTAGCAGCCATCTTGGTTTTCAGCCTACACTATTTATCTAGCAGCCATTTTGTTTTCAGCCTACACTATTTATCTAGCAGCCATCTTGGTTTTCAGCCTAAACTTTTTATCTAGCAGCCATCTTGGTTTTCAGCTTATACTATTTATCCAGCAGCCATCTTGGTTTTCAGCCTACACTATTGATCTAGCAGCCATCTTTGTTTTCAGCCTACACTATTTATCTAGCAGCCATCCTGGTTTTCAGCCAACACTATTTATCTAGCAGTCATCTCGGTTTTCAGCCAACACTATTTATCTAGCAGTCATATCGGTTTTCAGCCTACACTATTTATCCAGCAGCCATCTTGGTTTTCAACCTACACTATTTATCTAGCAGCCATCTTGGTTTTCAGCCTACATTATTTATCTAGCAGCCATCTTGGTTTTCAGTCTACTTTATTTATCTAGCAGCCATCTTATTTTTCAGCCTATTTATCTAGCAGCCATCTTGGTTTTAAGCCTACACAATTTATCTAGCAGCCATCTTGGTTGTCAGCTTATACTATTTATCCAGCAGCCATCTTGGTTTTCAGCCTACACTATTTATCTAGCAGCCATCTTGGTTTTCAGCCTACACTATTTATCTAGCAGCCATCTTTGTTTTCAGCCTACACTATTTATCTAGCAGCCATCTTGGTTTTCAGCCTACACTATTTATCTAGCAGCCATCTTTGTTTTCAGCCTACACTATTTATCTAGCAGCCATCTTGGTTTTCAGCTAACACTATTTATCTAGCAGTCATCTTGGTTTTCAGCCTACACTATTTATCTAGCAGCCATCTTGGTTTTCAGTCTACTCTATTTATCTAGCAGCCATCTTATATTTCAGCATATTTATATAGCAGCCATCCTGGTTTTCAGCCTACACTATTTATCTAGCAGCCATCTTGGTTTTCAGCCTACACTATTGATCTAGCAGCCATCTTTGTTTTCAGCCTACACTATTTATCTAGCAGCCATCCTGGTTTTCAGCCAACACTATTTATCTAGCAGTCATCTCGGTTATCAGCCTACACTATTTATCTAGCAGCCATCTTGGTTTTCAGCCTACACTATTCATCTAGCAGCCATCTCGGTTTTCAGCCTACACTATTTATCCAGCAGCCATCTTGGTTTTCAGCCTACATTATTTATCTAGCAGCCATCTTGGTTTTCAGCCTACACTATTGATCTAGCAGCCATCTTTGTTTTCAGCCTACACTATTTATCTAGCAGCCATCCTGGTTTTCAGCCAACACTATTTATCTAGCAGTCATCTCGGTTTTCAGCCTACACTATTTATCTAGCAGCCATCTTGGTTTTCAGTCTACACTATTTATCTAGCAGCCATCTCGGTTTTCAGCCTACACTATTTATCCAGCAGCCATCTTGGTTTTCAGCCTACATTATTTATCTAGCAGCCATCTTGGTTGTCAGCCTACACTATTTATCTAGCAGCCATTTTGTTTTCAGCCTACACTATTTATCTAGCAGCCATCTTGGTTTTCAGCCTAAACTATTTATCTAGCAGCCATCTTGGTTTTCAGCTTATACTATTTATCCAGCAGCCATCTTGGTTTTCAGCCTACTCTATTTATCTAGCAGCCATCTTGGTTTTCAGCCTACACTATTTATCTAGCAGCCATTTTGTTTTCAGCCTACACTATTTATCTAGCAGCCATCTTGGTTTTCAGCCTAAACTTTTTATCTAGCAGCCATCTTGGTTTTCAGCTTATACTATTTATCCAGCAGCCATCTTGGTTTTCAGCCTACACTATTGATCTAGCAGCCATCTTTGTTTTCAGCCTACACTATTTATCTAGCAGCCATCCTGGTTTTCAGCCAACACTATTTATCTAGCAGTCATCTCGGTTTTCAGCCAACACTATTTATCTAGCAGTCATATCGGTTTTCAGCCTACACTATTTATCCAGCAGCCATCTTGGTTTTCAACCTACACTATTTATCTAGCAGCCATCTTGGTTTTCAGCCTACATTATTTATCTAGCAGCCATCTTGGTTTTCAGTCTACTTTATTTATCTAGCAGCCATCTTATTTTTCAGCCTATTTATCTAGCAGCCATCTTGGTTTTAAGCCTACACAATTTATCTAGCAGCCATCTTGGTTGTCAGCTTATACTATTTATCCAGCAGCCATCTTGGTTTTCAGCCTACACTATTTATCTAGCAGCCATCTTGGTTTTCAGCCTACACTATTTATCTAGCAGCCATCTTTGTTTTCAGCCTACACTATTTATCTAGCAGCCATCTTGGTTTTCAGCTAACACTATTTATCTAGCAGTCATCTTGGTTTTCAGCCTACACTATTTATCTAGCAGCCATCTTGGTTTTCAGCCTACACTATTTATCTAGCAGCAATCTTGGTTTTCAGCCTAAACTATTTATCTAGCAGCCATCTTGGTTTTCAGCTTATACTATTTATCCAGCAGCCATCTTGGTTTTCAACCTAAACTATTTATCTAGCAGCCATCTTGGTTTTCAGTCTACTCTATTTATCTAGCAGCCATCTTATATTTCAGCATATTTATCTAGCAGCCATCCTGGTTTTCAGCCTACACTATTTATCTAGCAGCCATCTTGGTTTTCAGCCTACACTATTGATCTAGCAGCCATCTTTGTTTTCAGCCTACACTATTTATCTAGCAGCCATCCTGGTTTTCAGCCAACACTATTTATCTAGCAGCCATCTTGGTTTTCAGCCTACACTATTGATCTAGCAGCCATCTCGGTTTTCAACCTACACTATTTATCTAGCAGCCATCTTGGTTTTCAGCCTACATTATTTATCTAGCAGCCATCTTGGTTTTCAGTCTACTCTATTTATCTAGCAGCCATCTTATATTTCAGCATATTTATCTAGCAGCCATCCTGGTTTTCAGCCTACACTATTTATCTAGCAGCCATCTTGGTTTTCAGCCTACACTATTGATCTAGCAGCCATCTCGGTTTTCAGCCTACACTATTTATCTAGCAGCCATCTTGGTTTTCAGCCTACTCTATTTATCTAGCATCCATCTCTGTTTTCAGCCTACACTATTTATCTAGCAGCCATCTTTGTTTTCAGCCTACACTATTTATCCAGCAGCCATCTTGGCTTTCAGCCTACACTATTTATCTAGCTGCCATCTTGGTTTTCAGCCTACTCTATTTATCTAGCAGCCATCTTGGTTTTCAGTCTACACTATTTATCTAGCAGCCATCTTGGTTTTCAGCCTACACTATTTATCTAGCAGCCATCTTGGTATTCAGCCTACACAATTTAACTAGCTGCCATCTTTGTTTTCAGCCTACACTATTTATCCAGCAGCCATCTTGGTTTTCAGCCTACACTATTTATCTAGCAGCCATCTTGGCTTTCAGGCTACACTATTTATCTAGCAGCCATCTTGGTTTTCAGCCTACACTATTTATCTAGCAGCCATCTTATTTTTCAGCCTATTTCTCTAGCAGCCATCTTGGTTTTCAGCCTACACAATTTATCTAGCAGCCATCTTGGTTTTCAGCCTACTCTATTTATCTAGCAGCCATCTTATTTTTCAGCCTATTTATCTAGCAGCCATCTTGGTTTTAAGCCTACCCTATTTATCTAGCAGCCATCTTGGTTTTCAGCCTACTCTATTTATCTAGCAGCCATCTTATTTTTCAGCCTATTTATCTAGCAGCCATCTTGGTTTTAAGCCTACACAATTTATCTAGCAGCCATCTTGGTTGTCAGCTTATACTATTTATCCAGCAGCCATCTTGGTTTTCAGCCTACACTATTTATCTAGCAGCCATCTTGGTTTTCAGCCTACACTATTTATCTAGCAGCCATCTTTGTTTTCAGCCTACACTATTTATCTAGCAGCCATCTTGGTTTTCAGCTAACACTATTTATCTAGCAGTCATCTTGGTTTTCAGCCTACACTATTTATCTAGCAGCCATCTTGGTTTTCAGCCTACACTATTTATCTAGCAGCAATCTTGGTTTTCAGCCTAAACTATTTATCTAGCAGCCATCTTGGTTTTCAGCTTATACTATTTATCCAGCAGCCATCTTGGTATTCAACCTAAACTATTTATCTAGCAGCCATCTTGGTTTTCAGTCTACTCTATTTATCTAGCAGCCATCTTATATTTCAGCATATTTATCTAGCAGCCATCCTGGTTTTCAGCCTACACTATTTATCTAGCAGCCATCTTGGTTTTCAGCCTACACTATTGATCTAGCAGCCATCTTTGTTTTCAGCCTACACTATTTATCTAGCAGCCATCCTGGTTTTCAGCCAACACTATTTATCTAGCAGTCATCTCGGTTATCAGCCTACACTATTTATCTAGCAGCCATCTTGGTTTTCAGCCTACACTATTCATCTAGCAGCCATCTCGGTTTTCAGCCTACACTATTTATCCAGCAGCCATCTTGGTTTTCAGCCTACATTATTTATCTAGCAGCCATCTTGGTTTTCAGCCTACACTATTGATCTAGCAGCCATCTTTGTTTTCAGCCTACACTATTTATCTAGCAGCCATCCTGGTTTTCAGCCAACACTATTTATCTAGCAGTCATCTCGGTTTTCAGCCTACACTATTTATCTAGCAGCCATCTTGGTTTTCAGTCTACACTATTTATCTAGCAGCCATCTCGGTTTTCAGCCTACACTATTTATCCAGCAGCCATCTTGGTTTTCAGCCTACATTATTTATCTAGCAGCCATCTTGGTTGTCAGCCTACACTATTTATCTAGCAGCCATTTTGTTTTCAGCCTACACTATTTATCTAGCAGCCATCTTGGTTTTCAGCCTAAACTATTTATCTAGCAGCCATCTTGGTTTTCAGCTTATACTATTTATCCAGCAGCCATCTTGGTTTTCAGCCTACTCTATTTATCTAGCAGCCATCTTGGTTTTCAGCCTACACTATTTATCTAGCAGCCATTTTGTTTTCAGCCTACACTATTTATCTAGCAGCCATCTTGGTTTTCAGCCTAAACTTTTTATCTAGCAGCCATCTTGGTTTTCAGCTTATACTATTTATCCAGCAGCCATCTTGGTTTTCAGCCTACACTATTGATCTAGCAGCCATCTTTGTTTTCAGCCTACACTATTTATCTAGCAGCCATCCTGGTTTTCAGCCAACACTATTTATCTAGCAGTCATCTCGGTTTTCAGCCAACACTATTTATCTAGCAGTCATATCGGTTTTCAGCCTACACTATTTATCCAGCAGCCATCTTGGTTTTCAACCTACACTATTTATCTAGCAGCCATCTTGGTTTTCAGCCTACATTATTTATCTAGCAGCCATCTTGGTTTTCAGTCTACTTTATTTATCTAGCAGCCATCTTATATTTCAGCATATTTATCTAGCAGCCATCCTGGTTTTCAGCCTACACTATTTATCTAGCAGCCATCTTGGTTTTCAGCCTACACTATTGATCTAGCAGCCATCTTTGTTTTCAGCCTACACTATTTATCTAGCAGCCATCCTGGTTTTCAGCCAAAACTATTTATCTAGCAGTCATCTCGGTTTTCAGCCTACACTATTTATCTAGCAGCCATCTTGGTTTTCAGCCTACACTATTTATCTAGCAGCCATCTCGGTTTTCAGCCTACACTATTTATCTAGCAGCCATCTTGGTTTTCAGCCTACATTATTTATCTAGCAGCCATCTTGGTTTTCAGCCTACATTATTTATCTAGCAGCCATCTCGGTTTTCAGCCTACACTATTTATCTAGCAGCCATCTTGGTATTCAGCCTACTCTATTTATCTAGCAGCCATCTTGTTTTTCAGCCTACATTATTTATCTAGCAGCCATCTTGGTTTTCAGTCTACTCTATTTATCTAGCAGCCATCTTATTTTTCAGCATATTTATCTAGCAGCCATCCTGGTTTTCAGCCTACTCTATTTATCTAGCAGCCATCTTGGTTTTCAGCCTACACTATTTATCTAGCAGCCATTTTGTTTTCAGCCTACACTATTTATCTAGCAGGCATCTTGGTTTTCAGCCTAAACTTTTTATCTAGCAGCCATCTTGGTTTTCAGCTTATACTATTTATCCAGCAGCCATCTTGGTTTTCAGCCTACACTATTGATCTAGCAGCCATCTTTGTTTTCAGCCTACATTATTTATCTAGCAGCCATCTTGGTTTTCAGTCTACTCTATTTATCTAGCAGCCATCTTATATTTCAGCATATTTATCTACCAGCCATCCTGGTTTTCAGCCTACACTATTTATCCAGCAGCCATCTTGGTTTTCAGCCTACACTATTTATCTAGCAGCCATCTTGGTTTTCAGCCAACACTATTTATCTAGCAGTCATCTTGGTTTTCAGCCTACACTATTTATCCAGCAGCCATCTTGGTTTTCAGCCTACTCTATTTATCTAGCAGCCATCTTGGTTTTCAGCCAACACTATTTATCTAGCAGCCATCGTTGTTTTCAGCCTACACTATTTATCTAGCAGCCATCTTGGTTTTCAGCCTACTCTATTTATCTAGCTGCCATCTTATTTTTCAGCCTATTTATCTAGCAGCCATCTTGGTTTTCAGCCTACACTATTTATCTAGCAGCAATCTTGTTTTTCAGCCTAAACTATTTATCTAGCAGCCATCTTGGTTTTCAGTCTACTCTATTTATCTAGCAGCCATCTTATATTTCAGCATATTTATCTAGCAGCCATCCTGGTTTTCAGCATACACTATTTGTCTAGCAGCCATGTTGGTTTTCAGCCTACACTATTTATCTAGCAGCCATCTTGGTTTTCAGCCTACTCTATTTATCTAGCATCCATCTCTGTTTTCAGCCTACACTATTTATCTAGCAGCCATCTTGGTTTTCAGTCTACTCTATTTATCTAGCAGCCATCTTATATTTCAGCATATTTATCTACCAGCCATCCTGGTTTTCAGCCTACACTATTTATCCAGCAGCCATCTTGGTTTTCAGCCTACACTATTTATCTAGCAGCCATCTTGGTTTTCAGCCTAAACTATTTATCTAGCAGCCATCTTGGTTTTCAGCTTATACTATTTATCCAGCAGCCATCTTGGTTTTCAGCCTACTCTATTTATCTAGCAGCCATCTTGGTTTTCAGCCTACACTATTTATCTAGCAGCCATTTTGTTTTCAGCCTACACTATTTATCTAGCAGCCATCTTGGTTTTCAGCCTAAACTTTTTATCTAGCAGCCATCTTGGTTTTCAGCTTATACTATTTATCCAGCAGCCATCTTGGTTTTCAGCCTACACTATTGATCTAGCAGCCATCTTTGTTTTCAGCCTACACTATTTATCTAGCAGCCATCCTGGTTTTCAGCCAACACTATTTATCTAGCAGTCATCTCGGTTTTCAGCCAACACTATTTATCTAGCAGTCATATCGGTTTTCAGCCTACACTATTTATCCAGCAGCCATCTTGGTTTTCAACCTACACTATTTATCTAGCAGCCATCTTGGTTTTCAGCCTACATTATTTATCTAGCAGCCATCTTGGTTTTCAGTCTACTTTATTTATCTAGCAGCCATCTTATATTTCAGCATATTTATCTAGCAGCCATCCTGGTTTTCAGCCTACACTATTTATCTAGCAGCCATCTTGGTTTTCAGCCTACACTATTGATCTAGCAGCCATCTTTGTTTTCAGCCTACACTATTTATCTAGCAGCCATCCTGGTTTTCAGCCAAAACTATTTATCTAGCAGTCATCTCGGTTTTCAGCCTACACTATTTATCTAGCAGCCATCTTGGTTTTCAGCCTACACTATTTATCTAGCAGCCATCTCGGTTTTCAGCCTACACTATTTATCTAGCAGCCATCTTGGTTTTCAGCCTACATTATTTATCTAGCAGCCATCTTGGTTTTCAGCCTACATTATTTATCTAGCAGCCATCTCGGTTTTCAGCCTACACTATTTATCTAGCAGCCATCTTGGTATTCAGCCTACTCTATTTATCTAGCAGCCATCTTGTTTTTCAGCCTACATTATTTATCTAGCAGCCATCTTGGTTTTCAGTCTACTCTATTTATCTAGCAGCCATCTTATTTTTCAGCATATTTATCTAGCAGCCATCCTGGTTTTCAGCCTACTCTATTTATCTAGCAGCCATCTTGGTTTTCAGCCTACACTATTTATCTAGCAGCCATTTTGTTTTCAGCCTACACTATTTATCTAGCAGCCATCTTGGTTTTCAGCCTAAACTTTTTATCTAGCAGCCATCTTGGTTTTCAGCTTATACTATTTATCCAGCAGCCATCTTGGTTTTCAGCCTACACTATTGATCTAGCAGCCATCTTTGTTTTCAGCCTACATTATTTATCTAGCAGCCATCTTGGTTTTCAGTCTACTCTATTTATCTAGCAGCCATCTTATATTTCAGCATATTTATCTACCAGCCATCCTGGTTTTCAGCCTACACTATTTATCCAGCAGCCATCTTGGTTTTCAGCCTACACTATTTATCTAGCAGCCATCTTGGTTTTCAGCCAACACTATTTATCTAGCAGTCATCTTGGTTTTCAGCCTACACTATTTATCCAGCAGCCATCTTGGTTTTCAGCCTACTCTATTTATCTAGCAGCCATCTTGGTTTTCAGCCAACACTATTTATCTAGCAGCCATCGTTGTTTTCAGCCTACACTATTTATCTAGCAGCCATCTTGGTTTTCAGCCTACTCTATTTATCTAGCTGCCATCTTATTTTTCAGCCTATTTATCTAGCAGCCATCTTGGTTTTCAGCCTACACTATTTATCTAGCAGCAATCTTGTTTTTCAGCCTAAACTATTTATCTAGCAGCCATCTTGGTTTTCAGTCTACTCTATTTATCTAGCAGCCATCTTATATTTCAGCATATTTATCTAGCAGCCATCCTGGTTTTCAGCATACACTATTTGTCTAGCAGCCATGTTGGTTTTCAGCCTACACTATTTATCTAGCAGCCATCTTGGTTTTCAGCCTACTCTATTTATCTAGCATCCATCTCTGTTTTCAGCCTACACTATTTATCTAGCAGCCATCTTGGTTTTCAGTCTACTCTATTTATCTAGCAGCCATCTTATATTTCAGCATATTTATCTACCAGCCATCCTGGTTTTCAGCCTACACTATTTATCCAGCAGCCATCTTGGTTTTCAGCCTACACTATTTATCTAGCAGCCATCTTGGTTTTCAGCCTATACTATTTATCTAGCAGTCATCTTGGTTTTCAGCCTACACTATTTATCTAGCAGCCATCTTGGTTTTCAGCCTACTCTATTTATCTAGCAGCCATCTTATTTATCAGCCTATTTATCTAGCAGCCATCTTGGTTTTCAGCCTACACTATTTATCTAGCAGCAATCTTGTTTTTCAGCCTAAACTATTTATCTAGCAGCCATCTTGGTTTTCAGCTTATACTATTTATCCAGCAGCCATCTTGGTTTTCAACCTACACTATTTATCTAGCAGCCATCTTGGTTTTCAGCTTATACTATTTATCCAGCAGCCATCTTGGTTTTCAGCCTACTCTATTTATCTAGCAGCCATCTTGGTTTTCAGCCTACACTATTTATCTAGCAGCCATGTTTGTTTTCAGCCTACACTATTTATCTAGCAGCCATCTTGGTTTTCAGCCTCCTCTATTTATCTAGCAGCCACCTTGGTTTTCAGCCTACTCTTTATCTAGCAGCCATCTTGGTTTTCGGCCTACACTATTTATCTAGCAGCCATCTTGGTTTTCAGCCTACACTATTTATCTAGCAGCCATCTTGGTTTTCAGCCTACACTATTTATCTAGCAGCAATCTTGGTTTTCAGCCTATACTATTTATCTAGCAGCCATCTTGGTTTTCAGCCAACACTATTTATCTAGCAGCCATCTTGGTTTTCAGCCTACACTATTTATCTAGCAGCCATCTTGGTTTTCAGCCTACACTATTTATCTAGCAGCCATCTTGGTATTCAGCCTACACAATTTAACTAGCTGCCATCTTTGTTTTCAGCCTACACTATTTATCCAGAAGCCATCTTGGTTTTCAGCCTACACTATTTATCTAGCAGCCATCTTGGTTGTCAGCCAACTCTATTTATCTAGCAGCCATCTTGGTTTTCAGCCTACTCTATTTATCTAGCAGCCATCTTGGTTTTCAGCCTACACTATTTATCTAGCAGCAATCTTGGTTTTCAGCCTACTCTATTTATCTAGCAGCCATCTTGGTTTTCAGCCAACACTATTTATCTAGCAGCCATCGTTGTTTTCAGCCTACACTATTTATCTAGCAGCCATCTTGGTTTTCAGCCTACTCTATTTATCTAGCTGCCATCTTATTTTTCAGCCTATTTATCTAGCAGCCATCTTGGTTTTCAGCCTACACTATTTATCTAGCAGCAATCTTGTTTTTCAGCCTAAACTATTTATCTAGCAGCCATCTTGGTTTTCAGTCTACTCTATTTATCTAGCAGCCATCTTATATTTCAGCATATTTATCTAGCAGCCATCCTGGTTTTCAGCATACACTATTTGTCTAGCAGCCATCTCGGTTTTCAGCCTACACTATTTATCTAGCAGCCATCTTGGTTTTCAGCCTACTCTATTTATCTAGCATCCATCTCTGTTTTCAGCCTACACTATTTATCTAGCAGCCATCTTATTTTTCAGCCTATTTATCTAGCAGCCATGTTGGTTTTCAGCCTACACTATTTATCTAGCAGCCATCTTGGTTTTCAGTCTACTCTATTAATCTAGCAGCCACCTTGGTTTTCAGCCTACTCTTTATCTAGCAGCCATCTTGGTTTTCGGCCTACACTATTTATCTAGCAGCCATCTTGGTTTTCAGCCTACACTATTTATCTAGCAGTCATCTTGGTTTTCAGCCAACACTATTTATCTAGCAGCCATCTTGGTTTTCAGCCTACACTATTTATCTAGCAGCCATCTTGGTTTTCAGCCTACACTATTTATCTAGCAGCACCTTGGTATTCAGCCTACACAATTTAACTAGCTGCCATCTTTGTTTTCAGCCTACACTATTTATCCAGGAGCCATCTTGGTTTTCAGCCTACACTATTTATCTAGCAGCCATCTTGGCTTTCAGGCTACACTATTTATCTAGCAGCCATCTTGGTTTTCAGCCTACACTATTTATCTAGCAGCCATCTTATTTTTCAGCATATTTCTCTAGCAGCCATCTTGGTTTTCAGCCTACACAATTTATCTAGCAGCCATCTTGGTTGTCAGCCAACTCTATTTATCTAGCAGCCATCTTGGTTTTCAGCCTACTCTATTTATCTAGCAGCCATCTTGGTTTTCAGCCTACACTATTTATCTAGCAGCCATCTTGGTTTTCAGCCTACTCTATTTATCTAGCAGCCATCTTGGTTTTCAGCCTACACTATTTATCTAGCAGCCATCTTTGTTTTCAGCCTACACTATTTATCTAGCAGCCATCTTTGTTTTTAGCCTACACTATTTATCTAGCAGCCATCTTGGTTTTCAGCTAACACTATTTATCTAGCAGTCATCTTGGTTTTCAGCCTACACTATTTATCTAGCAGCCATCTTGGTTTTCAGCCTACACTAATTATCTAGCAGCAATCTTGGTTTTCAGCCTAAACTATTTATCTAGCAGCCATGTTGGTTTTCAGCCTACACTATTTATCCTGCAGCCATCTTGGTTTTCAACCTACACTATTTATCTAGCAGCCATTTTTGTTTTCAGCCTACATTATTTATCTAGCAGCCATCTTGGTTTTCAGTCTACTCTATTTATCTAGCAGCCATCTTATATTTCAGCATATTTATCTAGCAGCCATCCTGGTTTTCAGCCTACACTATTTATCTAGCAGCCATCTTGGTTTTCAGCCTACACTATTGATCTAGCAGCCATCTTTGTTTTCAGCCTACACTATTTATCTAGCAGCCATCTTGGTTTTCAGCATATTTATCTAGCAGCCATCCTGGTTTTCAGCCTACACTATTTATCTAGCAGCCATCTTTGTTTTCAGCCTACACTATTTATCTAGCAGCCATCCTGGTTTTCAGCCAACACTATTTATCTAGCAGTCATCTCGGTTTTCAGCCTACACTATTTATCCAGCAGCCATCTTGGTTTTCAGCCTACATTATTTATCTAGCAGCCATCTTGGTTTTCAGTCTACTCTATTTATCTAGCAGCCATCTTATATTTCAGCATATTTATCTACCAGCCATCCTGGTTTTCAGCCTACACTATTTATCTAGCAGCCATCTTGGTTTTCAACCTACACTATTGATCTAGCAGCCATCTTTGTTTTCAGCCTACACTATTTCTCTAGCAGCCATCCTGGTTTTCAGCCAACACTATTTATCTAGCAGTCATCTCGGTTTTCAGCCTACACTATTTATCTAGCAGCCATCTTGGTTTTCAGCCTACACTATTTATCAAGCAGTCATCTCGGTTTTCAGCCTACACTATTTAATAGCAGCCATCTTGGTTTTCAGGCTACACTTTTTATCTAGCAGCCATCTTGGTTTTCAGCCTACACTATTTATCTAGCAGCCATCTTTGTTTTCAGCCTACACTATTTATCCAGCACCATCTTGGCTTTCAGCCTACACTCTTTCTCTAGCAGCCATCTTGGTTTTCAGCCTACTCTATTTATCTAGCATCCATCTCTGTTTTCAGCCTACACTAATTATCTAGCAGCCATCTTATTTTTCAGCCTATTTATCTAGCAGCCATGTTGGTTTTCAGCCTACACTATTTATCTAGCAGCCATGTTGGTTTTCAGCCTACTCTATTTATCTAGCAGCCATCTTGGTTTTCAGCCTACACTATTTATCTAGCAGCCATCCTGGTTTTCAGCCAACACTATTTATCTAACAGTCATCTCGGTTTTCAGCCTACACTATTTATCTAGCAGCCATCTTGGTTTTCAGCCTACACTATTTATCTAGCATCCATCTCTGTTTTCAGCCTACACTAATTATCTAGCAGCCATCTTATTTTTCAGCCTATTTATCTAGCAGCCATGTTGGTTTTCAGCCTACACTATTTATCTAGCAGCCATGTTGGTTTTCAGCCTACTCTATTTATCTAGCAGCCATCTTGGTTTTCAGCCTACACTATTTATCTAGCAGCCATCCTGGTTTTCAGCCAACACTATTTATCTAACAGTCATCTCGGTTTTCAGCCTACACTATTTATCTAGCAGCCATCTTGGTTTTCAGCCTACACTATTTATCTAGCTGCCATCTCGGTTTTCAGCCTACACTATTTATCCAGCAGCCATCTTGGTTTTCAGCCTACATTATTTATCTAGCAGCCATCGTGGTTTTCAGTCTACTCTATTTATCTAGCAGCCATCTTATATTTCAGCATATTTATCTACCAGCCATCCTGGTTTTCAGCCTACACTATTGATCTAGCAGCCATCTTTGTTTTCAGCCTACACTATTTATCTAGCAGCCATCCTGGTTTTCAGCCAACACTATTTATCTAGCAGTCATCTCGGTTTTCAGCCTACACTATTTATCTAGCAGCCATCTTGGTTTTCAGCCTACACTATTTATCTAGCAGCCATCTCGGTTTTCAGCCTACACTATTCATCCAGCAGCCATCTTGGTTTTCAGCCTACATTATTTATCTAGCAGCCATCTTGGTTTTCAGTCTACTTTATTTATCTAGCAGCCATCTTATATTTCAGCATATTTATCTACCAGCCATCCTGGTTTTCAGCCTACACTATTTATCTAGCAGCCATCTTGGTTTTCAGCCTACACTATTGATCTAGCAGCCATCTTTGTTTTCAGCCTACACTATTTATCTAGCAGCCATCCTGGTTTTCAGCCAACACTATTTATCTAGCAGTCATCTCGGTTTTCAGCCTACACTATTTATCTAGCAGCCATCTTGGTTTTCAGCCTACACTATTTATCTAGCAGCCATCTCGGTTTTCAGCCTACACTATTTAATAGCAGCCATCTTGGTTTTCAGCCTACACTAATTATCTAGCAGCCATCTTATTTTTCAGCCTATTTATCTAGCAGCCATGTTGGTTTTCAGCCTACACTATTTATCTAGCAGCCATGTTGGTTTTCAGCCTACTCTATTTATCTAGCAGCCATCTTGGTTTTCAGCCTACACTATTTATCTAGCAGCCATCCTGGTTTTCAGCCAACACTATTTATCTAACAGTCATCTCGGTTTTCAGCCTACACTATTTATCTAGCAGCCATCTTGGTTTTCAGCCTACACTATTTATCTAGCTGCCATCTCGGTTTTCAGCCTACACTATTTATCCAGCAGCCATCTTGGTTTTCAGCCTACATTATTTATCTAGCAGCCATCGTGGTTTTCAGTCTACTCTATTTATCTAGCAGCCATCTTATATTTCAGCATATTTATCTACCAGCAATCTTGGTTTTCAGCCTACTCTATTTATCTAGCAGCCATCTTGGTTTTCAGCCAACACTATTTATCTAGCAGCCATCGTTGTTTTCAGCCTACACTATTTATCTAGCAGCCATCTTGGTTTTCAGCCTACTCTATTTATCTAGCTGCCATCTTATTTTTCAGCCTATTTATCTAGCAGCCATCTTGGTTTTCAGCCTACACTATTTATCTAGCAGCAATCTTGTTTTTCAGCCTAAACTATTTATCTAGCAGCCATCTTGGTTTTCAGTCTACTCTATTTTTCTAGCAGCCATCTTATATTTCAGCATATTTATCTAGCAGCCAACCTGGTTTTCAGCATACACTATTTGTCTAGCAGCCATCTCGGTTTTCAGCCTACACTATTTATCTAGCAGCCATCTTGGTTTTCAGCCTACTCTATTTATCTAGCATCCATCTCTGTTTTCAGCCTACACTATTTATCTAGCAGCCATCTTATTTTTCAGCCTATTTATCTAGGAGCCATGTTGGTTTTCAGCCTACACTATTTATCTAGCAGCCATCTTGGTTTTCAGTCTACTCTATTAATCTAGCAGCCACCTTGGTTTTCAGCCTACTCTTTATCTAGCAGCCATCTTGGTTTTCGGCCTACACTATTTATCTAGCAGCCATCTTGGTTTTCAGCCTACACTATTTATCTAGCAGTCATCTTGGTTTTCAGCCTACACTATTTATCTAGCAGCCATCTTGGTTTTCAGCCAACACTATTTATCTAGCAGCCATCTTGGTTTTCAGCCTACACTATTTATCTAGCAGCCATCTTGGTTTTCAGCCTACACTATTTATCTAGCAGCACCTTGGTATTCAGCCTACACAATTTAACTAGCTGCCATCTTTGTTTTCAGCCTACACTATTTATCCAGGAGCCATCTTGGTTTTCAGCCTACACTATTTATCTAGCAGCCATCTTGGCTTTCAGGCTACACTATTTATCTAGCAGCCATCTTGGTTTTCAGCCTACACTATTTATCTAGCAGCCATCTTATTTTTCAGCATATTTCTCTAGCAGCCATCTTGGTTTTCAGCCTACACAATTTATCTAGCAGCCATCTTGGTTGTCAGCCAACTCTATTTATCTAGCAGCCATCTTGGTTTTCAGCCTACTCTATTTATCTAGCAGCCATCTTGGTTTTCAGCCTACACTATTTATCTAGCAGCCATCTTGGTTTTCAGCCTACTCTATTTATCTAGCAGCCATCTTGGTTTTCAGCCTACACTATTTATCTAGCAGCCATCTTTGTTTTCAGCCTACACTATTTATCTAGCAGCCATCTTTGTTTTTAGCCTACACTATTTATCTAGCAGCCATCTTGGTTTTCAGCTAACACTATTTATCTAGCAGTCATCTTGGTTTTCAGCCTACACTATTTATCTAGCAGCCATCTTGGTTTTCAGCCTACACTATTTATCTAGCAGCAATCTTGGTTTTCAGCCTAAACTATTTATCTAGCAGCCATGTTGGTTTTCAGCCTACACTATTTATCCTGCAGCCATCTTGGTTTTCAACCTACACTATTTATCTAGCAGCCATTTTTGTTTTCAGCCTACATTATTTATCTAGCAGCCATCTTGGTTTTCAGTCTACTCTATTTATCTAGCAGCCATCTTATATTTCAGCATATTTATCTAGCAGCCATCCTGGTTTTCAGCCTACACTATTTATCTAGCAGCCATCTTGGTTTTCAGCCTACACTATTGATCTAGCAGCCATCTTTGTTTTCAGCCTACACTATTTATCTAGCAGCCATCCTGGTTTTCAGCCAACACTATTTATCTAGCAGTCATCTCGGTTTTCAGCCTACACTATTTATCTAGCAGCCATCTTGGTTTTCAGCCTACACTATTTATCTAGCAGCCATCTCGGTTTTCAGCCTACACTATTTATCCAGCAGCCATCTTGGTTTTCAGCCTACATTATTTATCTAGCAGCCATCTTGGTTTTCAGTCTACTCTATTTATCTAGCAGCCATCTTATATTTCAGCATATTTATCTACCAGCCATCCTGGTTTTCAGCCTACACTATTTATCTAGCAGCCATCTTGGTTTTCAGCCTACACTATTGATCTAGCAGCCATCTTTGTTTTCAGCCTACACTATTTCTCTAGCAGCCATCCTGGTTTTCAGCCAACACTATTTATCTAGCAGTCATCTCGGTTTTCAGCCTACACTATTTATCTAGCAGCCATCTTGGTTTTCAGCCTACACTATTTATCTAGCAGTCATCTCGGTTTTCAGCCTACACTATTTAATAGCAGCCATCTTGGTTTTCAGCCTACACTTTTTATCTAGCAGCCATCTTGGTTTTCAGCCTACACTATTTATCTAGCAGCCATCTTTGTTTTCAGCCTACACTATTTATCCAGCACCATCTTGGCTTTCAGCCTACACTATTTATCCTGCAGCCATCTTGGTTTTCAACCTACACTATTTATCTAGCAGCCATCTTGGTTTTCAGCCTACATTATTTATCTAGCAGCCATCTTGGTTTTCAGCATATTTATCTAGCAGCCATCCTGGTTTTCAGCCTACACTATTTATCTAGCAGCCATCTTTGTTTTCAGCCTACACTATTTATCTAGCAGCCATCCTGGTTTTCAGCCAACACTATTTATCTAGCAGTCATCTCGGTTTTCAGCCTACACTATTTATCCAGCAGCCATCTTGGTTTTCAGCCTACATTATTTATCTAGCAGCCATCTTGGTTTTCAGTCTACTCTATTTATCTAGCAGCCATCTTATATTTCAGCATATTTATCTACCAGCCATCCTGGTTTTCAGCCTACACTATTTATCTAGCAGCCATCTTGGTTTTCAACCTACACTATTAATCTAGCAGCCATCTTTGTTTTCAGCCTACACTATTTCTCTAGCAGCCATCCTGGTTTTCAGCCAACACTATTTATCTAGCAGTCATCTCGGTTTTCAGCCTACACTATTTATCTAGCAGCCATCTTGGTTTTCAGCCTACACTATTTATCAAGCAGTCATCTCGGTTTTCAGCCTACACTATTTAATAGCAGCCATCTTGGTTTTCAGGCTACACTTTTTATCTAGCAGCCATCTTGGTTTTCAGCCTACACTATTTATCTAGCAGCCATCTTTGTTTTCAGCCTACACTATTTATCCAGCACCATCTTGGCTTTCAGCCTACACTCTTTCTCTAGCAGCTATCTTGGTTTTCAGCCTACTCTATTTATCTAGCATCCATCTCTGTTTTCAGCCTACACTAATTATCTAGCAGCCATCTTATTTTTCAGCCTATTTATCTAGCAGCCATGTTGGTTTTCAGCCTACACTATTTATCTAGCAGCCATGTTGGTTTTCAGCCTACTCTATTTATCTAGCAGCCATCTTGGTTTTCAGCCTTTACTATTTATCTAGCAGCCATCCTGGTTTTCAGCCAACACTATTTATCTAACAGTCATCTCGGTTTTCAGCCTACACTATTTATCTAGCAGCCATCTTGGTTTTCAGCCTACACTATTTATCTAGCATCCATCTCTGTTTTCAGCCTACACTAATTATCTAGCAGCCATCTTATTTTTCAGCCTATTTATCTAGCAGCCATGTTGGTTTTCAGCCTACACTATTTATCTAGCAGCCATGTTGGTTTTCAGCCTACTCTATTTATCTAGCAGCCATCTTGGTTTTCAGCCTACACTATTTATCTAGCAGCCATCCTGGTTTTCAGCCAACACTATTTATCTAACAGTCATCTCGGTTTTCAGCCTACACTATTTATCTAGCAGCCATCTTGGTTTTCAGCCTACACTATTTATCTAGCTGCCATCTCGGTTTTCAGCCTACACTATTTATCCAGCAGCCATCTTGGTTTTCAGCCTACATTATTTATCTAGCAGCCATCGTGGTTTTCAGTCTACTCTATTTATCTAGCAGCCATCTTATATTTCAGCATATTTATCTACCAGCCATCCTGGTTTTCAGCCTACACTATTGATCTAGCAGCCATCTTTGTTTTCAGCCTACACTATTTATCTAGCAGCCATCCTGGTTTTCAGCCAACACTATTTATCTAGCAGTCATCTCGGTTTTCAGCCTACACTATTTATCTAGCAGCCATCTTGGTTTTCAGCCTACACTATTTATCTAGCAGCCATCTCGGTTTTCAGCCTACACTATTCATCCAGCAGCCATCTTGGTTTTCAGCCTACATTATTTATCTAGCAGCCATCTTGGTTTTCAGTCTACTTTATTTATCTAGCAGCCATCTTATATTTCAGCATATTTATCTACCAGCCATCCTGGTTTTCAGCCTACACTATTTATCTAGCAGCCATCTTGGTTTTCAGCCTACACTATTGATCTAGCAGCCATCTTTGTTTTCAGCCTACACTATTTATCTAGCAGCCATCCTGGTTTTCAGCCAACACTATTTATCTAGCAGTCATCTCGGTTTTCAGCCTACACTATTTATCTAGCAGCCATCTTGGTTTTCAGCCTACACTATTTATCTAGCAGCCATCTCGGTTTTCAGCCTACACTATTTAATAGCAGCCATCTTGGTTTTCAGCCTACACTAATTATCTAGCAGCCATCTTATTTTTCAGCCTATTTATCTAGCAGCCATGTTGGTTTTCAGCCTACACTATTTATCTAGCAGCCATGTTGGTTTTCAGCCTACTCTATTTATCTAGCAGCCATCTTGGTTTTCAGCCTACACTATTTATCTAGCAGCCATCCTGGTTTTCAGCCAACACTATTTATCTAACAGTCATCTCGGTTTTCAGCCTACACTATTTATCTAGCAGCCATCTTGGTTTTCAGCCTACACTATTTATCTAGCTGCCATCTCGGTTTTCAGCCTACACTATTTATCCAGCAGCCATCTTGGTTTTCAGCCTACATTATTTATCTAGCAGCCATCGTGGTTTTCAGTCTACTCTATTTATCTAGCAGCCATCTTATATTTCAGCATATTTATCTACCAGCCATCCTGGTTTTCAGCCTACACTATTGATCTAGCAGCCATCTTTGTTTTCAGCCTACACTATTTATCTAGCAGCCATCCTGGTTTTCAGCCAACACTATTTATCTAGCAGTCATCTCGGTTTTCAGCCTACACTATTTATCTAGCAGCCATCTTGGTTTTCAGCCTACACTATTTATCTAGCAGCCATCTCGGTTTTCAGCCTACACTATTCATCCAGCAGCCATCTTGGTTTTCAGCCTACATTATTTATCTAGCAGCCATCTTGGTTTTCAGTCTACTTTATTTATCTAGCAGCCATCTTATATTTCAGCATATTTATCTACCAGCCATCCTGGTTTTCAGCCTACACTATTTATCTAGCAGCCATCTTGGTTTTCAGCCTACACTATTGATCTAGCAGCCATCTTTGTTTTCAGCCTACACTATTTATCTAGCAGCCATCCTGGTTTTCAGCCAACACTATTTATCTAGCAGTCATCTCGGTTTTCAGCCTACACTATTTATCTAGCAGCCATCTTGGTTTTCAGCCTACACTATTTATCTAGCAGCCATCTCGGTTTTCAGCCTACACTATTTAATAGCAGCCATCTTGGTTTTCAGCCTACTCTATTTATCTAGCATCCATCTCTGTTTTCAGCCTACACTATTTATCTAGCAGCCATCTTATTTTTCAGCCTATTTATCTAGCAGCCATGTTGGTTTTCAGCCTACACTATTTATCTAGCAGCCATGTTGGTTTTCAGCCTACACTATTTATCTAGCAGCAATCTTGGTTTTCAGCCTACACTATTTATCTAGCAGCCATCTTGGTTTTCAGCCTATACTATTTATCTAGCAGTCATCTTGGTTTTCAGCCTACACTATTTATCTAGCAGCCATCTTGGTTTTCAGCCAACACTATTTATCTAGCAGCCATCTTGGTTTTCAGCCTACACTATTTATCTAGCAGCGATCTTGGTTTTCAGCCTACACTATTTATCTAGCAGCCACCTTGGTATTCAGCCTACACAATTTAACTAGCTGCCATCTTTGTTTTCAGCCTACACTATTTATCCAGAAGCCATCTTGGTTTTCAGCCTACACTATTTATCTAGCAGCCATCTTGGCTTTCAGGCTACACTATTTATCTAGCAGCCATCTTGGTTTTCAGCCTACACTATTTATCTAGCAGCCATCTTATTTTTCAGCATATTTCTCTAGCAGCCATCTTGGTTTTCAGCCTACACAATTTATCTAGCAGCCATCTTGGTTGTCAGCCAACTCTATTTATCTAGCAGCCATCTTGGTTTTCAGCCTACTCTATTTATCTAGCAGCCATCTTGGTTTTCAGCCTACACTATTTATCTAGCAGCCATCTTGGTTTTCAGCCTACTCTATTTATCTAGCAGCCATCTTGGTTTTCAGCCTACACTATTTATCTAGTCAGTCATCTTGGTTTTCAGCCTACACTATTTATCTAGCAGCCATCTTGGTTTTCAGCCTACACTATTTATCCAGAAGCCATCTTGGTTTTCAGCCTACACTATTTATCTAGCAGCCATCTTGGCTTTCAGGCTACACTATTTATCTAGCAGCCATCTTGGATTTCAGCCTACACTATTTATCTAGCAGCCATCTTATTTTTCAGCATATTTCTCTAGCAGCCATCTTGGTTTTCAGCCTACACAATTTATCTAGCAGCCATCTTGGTTGTCAGCCAACTCTATTTATCTAGCAGCCATCTTGGTTTTCAGCCTACTCTATTTATCTAGCAGCCATCTTGGTTTTCAGCCTACACTATTTATCTGGCAGCCATCTTGGTTTTCAGCCTACTCTATTTATCTAGCAGCCATCTTGGTTTTCAGCCTACACTATTTATCTAGCAGTCATCTTGGTTTTCAGCCTACACTATTTATCTAGCAGCCATCTTTGTTTTCAGCCTAAACTATTTATCTAGCAGCCATCTTGGTTTTCAGCTTATACTATTTATCCAGCAGCCATCTTGGTTTTCAGCCTACACTATTTATCTAGCAGCCATCTTGGTTTTCAGCCTACACTATTTATCTAGCATCCATCTTGGTTTTCAGCTAACACTATTTATCTAGCAGTCATCTTGGTTTTCAGCCTACACTATTTATCTAGCAGCCATCTTGGTTTTCAGCCTACACTATTTATCTAGCAGCCATCTTTGTTTTCAGCCTAAACTATTTATCTAGCAGCCATCTTGGTTTTCAGCTTATACTATTTATCCAGCAGCCATCTTGGTTTTCAGCCTACACTATTTATCTAGCAGCCATCTTGGTTTTCAGCCTACACTATTTATCTAGCAGCCATCTTTGTTTTCAGCCTACACTATTTATCTAGCAGCCATCTTGGTTTTCAGCTAACACTATTTATCTAGCAGTCATCTTGGTTTTCAGCCTACACTATTTATCTAGCAGCCATCTTGGTTTTCAGCCTACACTATTTATCTAGCAGCAATCTTGGTTTTCAGCCTAAACTATTTATCTAGCAGCCATGTTGGTTTTCAGCCTACACTATTTATCCTGCAGCCATCTTGGTTTTCAACCTACACTATTTATCTAGCAGCCATCTTGGTTTTCAGCCTACATTATTTATCTAGCAGCCATCTTGGTTTTCAGTCTACTCTATTTATCTAGCAGCCATCTTATATTTCAGCATATTTATCTAGCAGCCATCCTGGATTTCAGCCTACACTATTTATCTAGCAGCCATCTTGGTTTTCAGCCTACACTATTGATCTAGCAGCCATCTTTGTTTTCAGCCTACACTATTTATCTAGCAGCCATCCTGGTTTTCAGCCAACACTATTTATCTAGCAGTCATCTCGGTTTTCAGCCTACACTATTTATCTAGCAGCCATCTTGGTTTTCAGCCTACACTATTTATCTAGCAGCCATCTCGGTTTTCAGCCTACACTATTCATCCAGCAGCCATCTTGGTTTTCAGCCTACATTATTTATCTAGCAGCCATCTTGGTTTTCAGTCTACTCTATTTATCTAGCAGCCATCTTATATTTCATCATATTTATCTACCAGCCATCCTGGTTTTCAGCCTACACTATTTATCTAGCAGCCATCTTGGTTTTCAGCCTACACTATTGATCTAGCAGCCATCTTTGTTTTCAGCCTACACTATTTATCTAGCAGCCATCCTGGTTTTCAGCCAACACTATTTATCTAGCAGTCATCTCGGTTTTCAGCCTACACTATTTATCTAGCAGCCATCTTGGTTTTCAGCCTACACTATTTATCTAGCAGCCATCTCGGTTTTCAGCCTACACTATTTAATAGCAGCCATCTTGGTTTTCAGCCTACTCTATTTATCTAGCATCCATCTCTGTTTTCAGCCTACACTATTTATCTAGCAGCCATCTTATTTTTCAGCCTATTTATCTAGCAGCCATGTTGGTTTTCAGCCTACACTATTTATCTAGCAGCCATGTTGGTTTTCAGCCTACTCTATTTATCTAGCAGCCACCTTGGTTTTCAGCCTACACTATTTATCTAGCAGCCATCCTGGTTTTCAGCCAACACTATTTATCTAGCAGTCATCTCTGTTTTCAGCCTACACTATTTATCTAGCAGCCATCTTGGTTTTCAGCCTACACTATTTATCTAGCTGCCATCTCGGTTTTCAGCCTACACTATTTATCCAGCAGCCATCTTGGTTTTCAGCCTACATTATTTATCTAGCAGCCATCGTGGTTTTCAGTCTACTCTATTTATCTAGCAGCCATCTTATATTTCAGCATATTTATCTACCAGCCATCCTGGTTTTCAGCCTACACTATTGATCTAGCAGCCATCTCGGTTTTCAGCCTACACTATTTAATAGCAGCCATCTTGGTTTTCAGCCTACACTTTTTATCTACCAGCCATCTTGGTTTTCAGCCTACACTATTTATCTAGCAGCCATCTTTGTTTTCAGCCTACACTATTTATCTAGCAGCCATCCTGGTTTTCAGCCAACACTATTTATCTAGCAGTCATCTCGGTTTTCAGCCTACACTATTTATCTAGCAGCCATCTTGGTTTTCAGCCTACACTATTTATCTAGCAGCCATCTCGGTTTTCAGCCTACACTATTTAATAGCAGCCATCTTGGTTTTCAGCCTACTCTATTTATCTAGCATCCATCTCTGTTTTCAGCCTACACTATTTATCTAGCACCCATCTTATTTTTCAGCCTATTTATCTAGCAGCCATGTTGGTTTTCAGCCTACACTATTTATCTAGCAGCCATGTTGGTTTTCAGCCTACTCTATTTATCTAGCAGCCACCTTGGTTTTCAGCCTACACTATTTATCTAGCAGCCATCCTGGTTTTCAGCCAACACTATTTATCTAGCAGTCATCTCTGTTTTCAGCCTACACTATTTATCTAGCAGCCATCTTGGTTTTCAGCCTACACTATTTATCTAGCTGCCATCTCGGTTTTCAGCCTACACTATTTATCCAGCAGCCATCTTGGTTTTCAGCCTACATTATTTATCTAGCAGCCATCGTGGTTTTCAGTCTACTCTATTTATCTAGCAGCCATCTTATATTTCAGCATATTTATCTACCAGCCATCCTGGTTTTCTGCCTACACTATTTATCTAGCAGCCATCTTGGTTTTCAGCCTACACTATTTATCCAGCAGCCATCTTGGCTTTCAGCCTACACTATTTATCTAGCAGCCATCTTGGTTTTCAGCCTACTCTATTTATCTAGCAACCATCTCGGTTTTCAGCCTACACCATCTTTGTTTTCAGCCTACACTATTTATCTAGCAGCCATCTTGGTTTTCAGCCTACTCTATTTATCTAGCAGCCATCTTATTTTTCAGCCTATTTCTCTAGCAGCCATCTTGATTTTCAGCCTACACTATTTATCTAGCAGCCATCTTGGTTTTCAGCCTAGTCTATTTATCTAGCAGCCATCTTGGTTTTCAGCCAACACTATTTATCCAGCAGCCATCTTGGTTTTCAGCCTACACTATTTATCTAGCAGCCATCTTGGCTTTTAGCCTACACTATTTATCTAGCAGCCATCTTGGTTTTCAGGCTACTCTATTCATCTAGCAGCCATCTTATTTTTCAGCCTATTTCTCTAGAAGCCATCTTGGTTTTCAGCCTACACAATTTATCTAGCAGCCATCTTGGTTTTCAGCCTACTCTATTTATCTAGCAGCCATCTTGATTTTCAGCCTACACTATTTATCTAGCAGCCATCTTGGTTTTCAGCCTACTCTATTTATCTAGCAGCCATCTTGGTTTTCAGCCAACACTATTTATCTAGCAGCCATCTTTGTTTTCAGCCTACACTATTCATCTAGCAGCCATCTTGGTTTTCAGCCTACTCTATTTATCTAGCAGCCATCTTATTTTTCAGCCTATTTCTCTAGCAGCCATCTTGGTTTTCAGCCTACACAATTTATCTAGCAGCCTTCTTGGTTTTCAGCCTACTCTATTTATCTAGCAGACATCTTGGTTTTCAGCCTACTCTATTTATCTAGCAGCCATCTTGGTTTTCAGCCTACACTATTTATCTAGCAGCCATCTTGGTTTTCAGCCTACTCTATTTATCTAGCAGCCATCTTGGTTTTCAGCCAACACTAATTATCTAGCAGCCATCTTTGTTTTCATCCTACACTATTTATCTAGCAGCCATCTTGGTTGTCAGCCTACACTATTTATCTAGCAGCCATGTTGGTTTTCAGCCTACTCTATTTATCTAGCATCCATCTCTGTTTTCAGCCTACACTATTTATCTAGCAGCCATCTTATTTTTCAGCCTATTTATCTAGCAGCCATGTTGGTTTTCAGCCTATTTATCTAGCAGCCATGTTGGTTTTCAGCCTACTCTATTTATCTAGCAGCCATCTTGGTTTTCGGCCTACACTATTTATCTAGCAGCCATCTTGGTTTTCAGCCTACACTATTTATCTAGCAGCCATCTTGGTTTTCAGCCTACACTATTTATCTAGCAGCAATCTTGGTTTTCAGCCTACACTATTTATCTAGCAGCCATCTTGGTTTTCAGCCTATACTATTTATCTAGCAGTCATCTTGGTTTTCAGCCTACACTATTTATCTAGCAGCCATCTTGGTTTTCAGCCAACACTATTTATCTAGCAGCCATCTTGGTTTTCAGCCTACACTATTTATCTAGCAGCCATCTTGGTTTTCAGCCTACACTATTTATCTAGCAGCCACCTTGGTATTCAGCCTACACAATTTAACTAGCTGCCATCTTTGTTTTCAGCCTACACTATTTATCCAGAAGCCATCTTGGTTTTCAGCCTACACTATTTATCTAGCAGCCATCTTGGCTTTCAGGCTACACTATTTATCTAGCAGCCATCTTGGTTTTCAGCCTACACTATTTATCTAGCAGCCATCTTATTTTTCAGCATATTTCTCTAGCAGCCATCTTGGTTTTCAGCCTACACAATATATCTAGCAGCCATCTTGGTTGTCAGCCAACTCTATTTATCTAGCAGCCATCTTGGTTTTCAGCCTACTCTATTTATCTAGCAGCCATCTTGTTTTTCAGCCTACACTATTTATCTAGCAGTCATCTTGGTTTTCAGCCTACACTATTTATCTAGCAGCCATCTTTGTTTTCAGCCTAAACTATTTATCTAGCAGCCATCTTGGTTTTCAGCTTATACTATTTATCCAGCAGCCATCTTGGTTTTCAGCCTACACTATTTATCTAGCAGCCATCTTGGTTTTCAGCCTACACTATTTATCTAGCAGCCATCTTTGTTTTCAGCCTACACTATTTATCTAGCAGCCATCTTGGTTTTCAGCTAACACTATTTATCTAGCAGTCATCTTGGTTTTCAGCCTACTCTATTTATCTAGCAGCCATCTCGGTTTTCAGCCTACACTATTTATCTAGCAGCTATCTCATTTTTCAGCCTATTTATCTAGCAGCCATGTTGGTTTTCAGCCTACACTATTTATCTAGCAGCCATGTTGGTTTTCAGCTTACTCTATTTATCTAGCAGCCATCTTGGTTTTCAGCCTACTCTATTTATCTAGCATCCATCTCTGTTTTCAGCCTACACTATTTATCTAGCAGCCATCTTATTTTTCAGGTTATTTATCTAGCAGCCATGTTGGTTTTCAGCCTATTTATCTAGCAGCCATGTTGGTTTTCAGCCTACTCTATTTATCTAGCAGCCATCTTGGTTTTCGGCCTACACTATTGATCTAGCAGCCATCTTGGTTTTCAGCCTACTCTATTTATCTAGCAGCCATCTTGGTTTTCAGCCAACACTATTTATCTAGCAGCCATCTTTGTTTTCATCCTACACTATTTATCTAGCAGCCATCTTGGTTGTCAGCCTACACTATTTATCTAGCAGCCATCTTGGTTTTCAGCCAACACTATTTATCTAGCAGCCATCTTGGATTTCAGCCTACACAATTTATCTAGCTGCCATCTTTGTTTTCAGCCTAAACTATTTATCCAGCAGCCATCTTGGTTTTCAGCCTACACTATTTTATCTAGCAGCCATCTTGGTTTTCAGCCTATACTATTTATCTAGCAGTCATCTTGGTTTTCAGCCTACACTATTTATCTAGCAGCCATCTTGGTTTTCAGCCTACACTATTTATCTAGCAGCCATCTTGCTTTACAGCCTACACTATTTATCTAGCAGCCATCTTATTTTTCAGCCTATTTATCTAGCAGCCATCTTGGTTTTCAGCCTATTTATCTAGCAGCCATGTTGGTTTTCAGCCTACTCTATTTATCTAGCAGCCATCTTGGTTTTCGGCCTACACTATGTATCTAGCAGCCATCTTGGTTTTCAGCCTACTCTATTTATCTAGCAGCCATCTTACTTTTCAGCCTATTTCTCTAGCAGCCATCTTGGTTTTCAGCCAACACTATTTATCTAGCAGCCATCTTGGTTTTCAGTCTACTCTATTTATCTAGCAGCCATCTTGTTTTTCAGCCTACACTATTTATCTAGCAGTCATCTTGGTTTTCAGCCTACACTATTTATCTAGCAGCCATCTTTGTTTTCAGCCTAAACTATTTATCTAGCAGCCATCTTGGTTTTCAGCTTATACTATTTATCCAGCAGCCATCTTGGTTTTCAGCCTACACTATTTATCTAGCAGCCATCTTGGTTTTCAGCCTAAACTATTTATCTAGCAGCCATCTTGGTTTTCAGCTTATACTATTTATCCAGCAGCCATCTTGGTTTTCAGCCTACACTATTTATCTAGCAGCCATCTTTGTTTTCAGCCTACACTATTTATCTAGCAGCCATCTTGGTTTTCAGCTAACACTATTTATCTAGCAGTCATCTTGGTTTTCAGCCTACTCTATTTATCTAGCAGCCATCTCGGTTTTCAGCCTACACTATTTATCTAGCAGCCATCTCATTTTTCAGCCTATTTATCTAGCAGCCATGTTGGTTTTCAGCCTACACTATTTATCTAGCAGCCATGTTGGTTTTCAGCTTACTCTATTTATCTAGCAGCCATCTTGGTTTTCAGCCTACTCTATTTATCTAGCATCCATCTCTGTTTTCAGCCTACACTATTTATCTAGCAGCCATCTTATTTTTCAGCCTATTTATCTAGCAGCCATGTTGGTTTTCAGCCTATTTATCTAGCAGCCATGTTGGTTTTCAGCCTACTCTATTTATCTAGCAGCCATCTTGGTTTTCGGCCTACACTATTTATCTAGCAGCCATCTTGGTTTTCAGCCTAATCTATTTATCTAGCAGCCATCTTGGTTTTCAGCCAACACTATTTATCTAGCAGCCATCTTTGTTTTCATCCTACACTATTTATCTAGCAGCCATCTTGGTTGTCAGCCTACACTATTTATCTAGCAGCCATCTTGGTTTTCAGCCAACACTATTTATCTAGCAGCCATCTTGGATTTCAGCCTACACAATTTATCTAGCTGCCATCTTTGTTTTCAGCCTACACTATTTATCCAGCAGCCATCTTGGTTTTCAGCCTACACTATTTTATCTAGCAGCCATCTTGGTTTTCAGCCTATACTATTTATCTAGCAGTCATCTTGGTTTTCAGCCTACACTATTTATCTAGCAGCGATCTTGGTTTTCAGCCTACACTATTTATCTAGCAGCCATCTTGCTTTACAGCCTACACTATTTATCTAGCAGCCATCTTATTTTTCAGCCTATTTATCTAGCAGCCATCTTGGTTTTCAGCCTATTTATCTAGCAGCCATGTTGGTTTTCAGCCTACTCTATTTATCTAGCAGCCATCTTGGTTTTCGGCCTACACTATTTATCTAGCAGCCATCTTGGTTTTCAGCCTACTCTATTTATCTAGCAGCCATCTTACTTTTCAGCCTATTTCTCTAGCAGCCATCTTGGTTTTCAGCCTACACAATTTATCTAGCAGCCATCTTGGTTGTCAGCCAACTCTATTTATCTAGCAGCCATGTTGGCTTTCAGGCTACACTATTTATCTAGCAGCCATCTTGGTTTTCAGCCTACACTATTTATCTAGCAGCCATCTTATTTTTCAGCATATTTCTCTAGCAGCCATCTTGGTTTTCAGCCTACACAATTTATCTAGCAGCCATCTTGGTTGTCAGCCAACTCTATTTATCTAGCAGCCATCTTGGTTTTCAGCCTACTCTATTTATCTAGCAGCCATCTTGTTTTTCAGCCTACACCATTTATCTAGCAGCCATCTTGGTTTTCAGCCTACTCTATTTATCTAGCAGCCATCTTGGTTTTCAGCCTACACTATTTATCTAGCAGTCATCTTGGTTTTCAGCCTACACTATTTATCTAGCAGCCATCTTTGTTTTCAGCCTAAACTATTTATCTAGCAGCCATCTTGGTTTTCAGCTTATACTATTTATCCAGCAGCCATCTTGGTTTTCAGCCTACACTATTTATCTAGCAGCCATCTTGGTTTTCAGCCTACACTATTTATCTAGCATCCATCTTGGTTTTCAGCTAACACTATTTATCTAGCAGTCATCTTGGTTTTCAGCCTACACTATTTATCTAGCAGCCATCTTGGTTTTCAGCCTACACTATTTATCTAGCAGCCATCTTTGTTTTCAGCCTAAACTATTTATCTAGCAGCCATCTTGGTTTTCAGCTTATACTATTTATCCAGCAGCCATCTTGGTTTTCAGCCTACACTATTTATCTTGCAGCCATCTTGGTTTTCAGCCTACACTATTTATCTAGCAGCCATCTTTGTTTTCAGCCTACACTATTTATCTAGCAGCCATCTTGGTTTTCAGCTAACACTATTTATCTAGCAGTCATCTTGGTTTTCAGCCTACACTATTTATCTAGCAGCCATCTTGGTTTTCAGCCTACACTATTTATCTAGCAGCAATCTTGGTTTTCAGCCTAAACTATTTATCTAGCAGCCATGTTGGTTTTCAGCCTACACTATTTATCCTGCAGTCATCTTGGTTTTCAACCTACACTATTTATCTAGCAGCCATCTTGGTTTTCAGCCTACATTATTTATCTAGCAGCCATCTTGGTTTTCAGTCTACTCTATTTATCTAGCAGCCATCTTATATTTCAGCATATTTATCTAGCAGCCATCCTGGTTTTCAGCCTACACTATTTATCTAGCAGCCATCTTGGTTTTCAGCCTACACTATTGATCTAGCAGCCATCTTTGTTTTCAGCCTACACTATTTATCTAGCAGCCATCCTGGTTTTCAGCCAACACTATTTATCTAGCTGTCATCTCGGTTTTCAGCCTACACTATTTATCTAGCAGCCATCTTGGTTTTCAGCCTACACTATTTATCTAGCAGCCATCTCGGTTTTCAGCCTAGACTTTTTATCCAGCAGCCATCTTGGTTTTCAGCCTACATTATTTATCTAGCAGCCATCTTGGTTTTCAGTCTACTCTATTTATCTAGCAGCCATCTTATATTTCAGCATATTTATCTACCAGCCATCCTGGTTTTCAGCCTACACTATTTATCTAGCAGCCATCTTGGTTTTCAGCCTACACTATTGATCTAGCAGCCATCTTTGTTTTCAGCCTACACTATTTATCTAGCAGCCATCCTGGTTTTCAGCCAACACTATTTATCTAGCAGTCATCTCGGTTTTCAGCCTACACTATTTATCTAGCAGCCATCTTGGTTTTCAGCTTACACTATTTATCTAGCAGCCATCTCGGTTTTCAGCCTACACTATTTAATAGCAGCCATCTTGGTTTTCAGCCTACTCTATTTATCTAGCATCCATCTCTGTTTTCAGCCTACACTATTTATCTAGCAGCCATCTTATTTTTCAGCCTATTTATCTAGCAGCCATGTTGGTTTTCAGCCTACACTATTTATCTAGCAGCCATCCTGGTTTTCAGCCAACACTATTTATCTAGCAGTCATCTCTGTTTTCAGCCTACACTATTTATCTAGCAGCCATCTTGGTTTTCAGCCTACATTATTTATCTAGCAGCCATCTTGGTTTTCAGTCTACTCTATTTATCTAGCAGCCATCTTATATTTCAGCATATTTATCTAGCAGCCATCCTGGTTTTCAGCCTACACTATTTATCTAGCAGCCATCTTGGTTTTCAGCCTACACTATTGATCTAGCAGCCATCTTTGTTTTCAGCCTACACTATTTATCTAGCAGCCATCCTGGTTTTCAGCCAACACTATTTATCTAGCTGTCATCTCGGTTTTCAGCCTACACTATTTATCTAGCAGCCATCTTGGTTTTCAGCCTACACTATTTATCTAGCAGCCATCTCGGTTTTCAGCCTAGACTTTTTATCCAGCAGCCATCTTGGTTTTCAGCCTACATTATTTATCTAGCAGCCATCTTGGTTTTCAGTCTACTCTATTTATCTAGCAGCCATCTTATATTTCAGCATATTTATCTACCAGCCATCCTGGTTTTCAGCCTACACTATTTATCTAGCAGCCATCTTGGTTTTCAGCCTACACTATTGATCTAGCAGCCATCTTTGTTTTCAGCCTACACTATTTATCTAGCAGCCATCCTGGTTTTCAGCCAACACTATTTATCTAGCAGTCATCTCGGTTTTCAGCCTACACTATTTATCTAGCAGCCATCTTGGTTTTCAGCTTACACTATTTATCTAGCAGCCATCTCGGTTTTCAGCCTACACTATTTAATAGCAGCCATCTTGGTTTTCAGCCTACTCTATTTATCTAGCATCCATCTCTGTTTTCAGCCTACACTATTTATCTAGCAGCCATCTTATTTTTCAGCCTATTTATCTAGCAGCCATGTTGGTTTTCAGCCTACACTATTTATCTAGCAGCCATCCTGGTTTTCAGCCAACACTATTTATCTAGCAGTCATCTCTGTTTTCAGCCTACACTATTTATCTAGCAGCCATCTTGGTTTTCAGCCTACACTATTTATCTAGCTGCCATCTCGGTTTTCAGCCTACACTATTTATCCAGCAGCCATCTTGGTTTTCAGCCTACATTATTTATCTAGCAGCCATCGTGGTTTTCAGTCTACTCTATTTATCTAGCAGCCATCTTATATTTCAGCATATTTATCTACCAGCCATCCTGGTTTTCAGCCTACACTATTTATCTAGCAGCCATCTCGGTTTTCAGCCTACACTATTTAATAGCAGCCATCTTGGTTTTCAGCCTACACTTTTTATCTAGCAGCCATCTTGGTTTTCATTCTACACTATTTATCTAGCAGCCATCTTTGTTTTCAGCCTACACTATTTATCCAGCAGCCATCTTGGCTTTCAGCCTACACTATTTATCTAGCAGCCATCTTGGTTTTCAGCCTACTCTATTTATCTAGCAGCCATCTCGGTTTTCAGCCTACACCATCTTTGTTTTCAGCCTACACTATTTATCTAGCAGCCATCTTGGTTTTCAGCCTACTCTATTTATCTAGCAGCCATCTTATTTTTCAGCCTATTTCTCTAGCAGCCATCTTGATTTTCAGCCTACACTATTTATCTAGCAGCCATCTTGGTTTTCAGCCTACTCTATTTATCTAGCAGCCATCTTGGTTTTCAGCCAACACTATTTATCCAGCAGCCATCTTGGTTTTCAGCCTACACTATTTATCTAGCAGCCATCTTGGCTTTCAGCCTACACTATTTATCTAGCAGCCATCTTGGTTTTCAGCCTACTCTATTTATCTAGCAGCCATCTTATTTTTCAGCCTATTTCTCTAGCAGCCATCTTGGTTTTCAGCCTACACAATTTATCTAGCAGCCATCTTTGGTTTTCAGCCTACTCTATTTATCTAGCAGCCATCTTGATTTTCAGCCTACACTATTTATCTAGCAGCCATCTTGGTTTTCAGCCTACTCTATTTATCTAGCAGCCATCTTGGTTTTCAGCCAACACTATTTATCTAGCAGCCATCTTTGTTTTCAGCCTACACTATTTATCTAGCAGCCATCTTGGTTTTCAGCCTACTCTATTTATCTAGCAGCTATCTTATTTTTCAGCCTATTTCTCTAGCAGCGATCTTATATTTCAGCATATTTATCTACCAGCCATCCTGGTTTTCAGCCTACACTATTTATCTAGCAGCCATCTTGGTTTTCAGCCTACACTATTGATCTAGCAGCCATCTTTGTTTTCAGCCTACACTATTTATCTAGCAGCCATCCTGGTTTTCAGCCAACACTATTTATCTAGCAGTCATCTCGGTTTTCAGCCTACACTATTTATCTAGCAGCCATCTTGGTTTTCAGCCTACACTATTTATCTAGCAGCCATCTCGGTTTTCAGCCTACACTATTTAATAGCAGCCATCTTGGTTTTCAGCCTACTCTATTTATCTAGCATCCATCTCTGTTTTCAGCCTACACTATTTATCTAGCAGCCATCTTATTTTTCAGCCTATTTATCTAGCAGCCATGTTGGTTTTCAGCCTACACTATTTATCTAGCAGCCATGTTGGTTTTCAGCCTACTCTATTTATCTAGCAGCCATCTTGGTTTTCAGCCTACACTATTTATCTAGCAGCCATCCTGGTTTTCAGCCAACACTATTTATCTAGCAGTCATCTCTGTTTTCAGCCTACACTATTTATCTAGCAGCCATCTTGGTTTTCAGCCTACACTATTTATCTAGCTGCCATCTCGGTTTTCAGCCTACACTATTTATCCAGCAGCCATCTTGGTTTTCAGCCTACGTTATTTATCTAGCAGCCATCGTGGTTTTCAGTCTACTCTATTTATCTAGCAGCCATCTTATATTTCAGCATATTTATCTACCAGCCATCCTGGTTTTCAGCCTACACTATTTATCTAGCAGCCATCTTGGTTTTCAGCCTACACTATTGATCTAGCAGCCATCTCGGTTTTCAGCCTACACTATTTAATAGCAGCCATCTTGGTTTTCAGCCTACACTTTTTATCTAGCAGCCATCTTGGTTTTCAGCCTACACTATTTATCTAGCAGCCATCTTTGTTTTCAGCCTACACTATTTATCCAGCAGCCATCTTGGCTTTCAGCCTACACTATTTATCTGGCAGCCATCTTGGTTTTCAGCCTACTCTATTTATCTAGCAGCCATCTCGGTTTTCAGCCTACACCATCTTTGTTTTCAGCCTACACTATATATCTAGCAGCCATCTTGGTTTTCAGCCAACTCTATTTATCTAGCAGCCATCTTATTTTTCAGCCTATTTCTCTAGCAGCCATCTTGATTTTCAGCCTACACTATTTATCTAGCAGCCATCTTGGTTTTCAGCCTACTCTATTTATCTAGCAGCCATCTTGGTTTTCAGCCAACACTATTTATCCAGCAGCCATCTTGGTTTTCAGCCTACACTATTTATCTAGCAGCCATCTTGGCTTTCAGCCTACACTATTTATCTAGCAGCCATCTTGGTTTTCAGTCTACTCTATTTATCTAGCAGCCATCTTATTTTTCAGCCTATTTCTCTAGCAGCCATCTTGGTTTTCAGCCTACACAATTTATCTAGCAGCCATCTTGATTTTCAGCCTACACTATTTATCTAGCAGCCATCTTGGTTTTCAGCCTACTCTATTTATCTAGCAGCCATCTTGGTTTTCAGCCAACACTATTTATCTAGCAGCCATCTTTGTTTTCAGCCTACACTATTTATCTAGCAGCCATCTTGGTTTTCAGCCTACTCTATTTATCTAGCAGCCATCTTATTTTTCAGCCTATTTCTCTAGCAGCCATCTTGGTTTTCAGCCTACACAATTTATCTAGCAGCCTTCTTGGTTTTCAGCCTACTCTATTTATCTAGCAGACATCTTGGTTTTCAGCCTACTCTATTTATCTAGCAGCCATCTTGGTTTTCAGCCTACACTATTTATCTAGCAGCCATCTTGGTTTTCAGCCAACACTATTTATCTAGCAGCCATCTTTGTTTTCATCCTACAGTATTTATCTAGCAGCCATCTTGGTTGTCAGCCTACACTATTTATCTAGCAGCCATCTTTGTTTTCAGCCTACACTATTTATCTAGCAGCCATCTTGGTTTTCAGCCTACTCTATTTATCTAGCAGCCATCTTATTTTTCAGCCTATTTCTCTAGCAGCCATCTTGGTTTTCAGCCTACACAATTTATCTAGCAGCCTTCTTGGTTTTCAGCCTACTCTATTTATCTAGCAGCCATCTTGGTTTTCAGCCTACACAATTTATCTAGCAGCCTTCTTGGTTTTCAGCCTACTCTATTTATCTAGCAGACATCTTGGTTTTCAGCCTACTCTATTTATCTAGCAGCCATCTTGGTTTTCAGCCTACACTATTTATCTAGCAGCCATCTTGGTTTTCAGCCAACACTATTTATCTAGCAGCCATCTTTGTTTTCATCCTACAGTATTTATCTAGCAGCCATCTTGGTTGTCAGCCTACACTATTTATCTAGCAGCCATCTTTGTTTTCAGCCTACACTATTTATCTAGCAGCCATCTTGGTTTTCAGCCTACTCTATTTATCTAGCAGCCATCTTATTTTTCAGCCTATTTCTCTAGCAGCCATCTTGGTTTTCAGCCTACACAATTTATCTAGCAGCCTTCTTGGTTTTCAGCCTACTCTATTTATCTAGCAGCCATCTTGGTTTTCAGCCTACACTATTTATCTAGCTGCCATCTCGGTTTTCAGCCTACACTATTTATCCAGCAGCCATCTTGGTTTTCAGCCTACATTATTTATCTAGCAGCCATCGTGGTTTTCAGTCTACTCTATTTATCTAGCAGCCATCTTATATTTCAGCATATTTATCTACCAGCCATCCTGGTTTTCAGCCTACACTATTTATCTAGCAGCCATCTTGGTTTTCAGCCTACACTATTGATCTAGCAGCCATCTCGGTTTTCAGCCTACACTATTTAATAGCAGCCATCTTGGTTTTCAGCCTACACTTTTTATCTAGCAGCCATCTTGGTTTTCATTCTACACTATTTATCTAGCAGCCATCTTTGTTTTCAGCCTACACTATTTATCCAGCAGCCATCTTGGCTTTCAGCCTACACTATTTATCTAGCAGCCATCTTGGTTTTCAGCCTACTCTATTTATCTAGCAGCCATCTCGGTTTTCAGCCTACACCATCTTTGTTTTCAGCCTACACTATTTATCTAGCAGCCATCTTGGTTTTCAGCCTACTCTATTTATCTAGCAGCCATCTTATTTTTCAGCCTATTTCTCTAGCAGCCATCTTGATTTTCAGCCTACACTATTTATCTAGCAGCCATCTTGGTTTTCAGCCTACTCTATTTATCTAGCAGCCATCTTGGTTTTCAGCCAACACTATTTATCCAGCAGCCATCTTGGTTTTCAGCCTACACTATTTATCTAGCAGCCATCTTGGCTTTCAGCCTACACTATTTATCTAGCAGCCATCTTGGTTTTCAGCCAACACTATTTATCTAGCAGCCATCTTTGTTTTCAGCCTACACTATTTATCTAGCAGCCATCTTGGTTTTCAGCCTACTCTATTTATCTAGCAGCCATCTTATTTTTCAGCCTATTTCTCTAGCAGCCATCTTGGTTTTCAGCCTACACAATTTATCTAGCAGCCTTCTTGGTTTTCAGCCTACTCTATTTATCTAGCAGACATCTTGGTTTTCAGCCTACTCTATTTATCTAGCAGCCATCTTGGTTTTCAGCCTACACTATTTATCTAGCAGCCATCTTGGTTTTCAGCCAACACTATTTATCTAGCAGCCATCTTTGTTTTCATCCTACAGTATTTATCTAGCAGCCATCTTGGTTGTCAGCCTACACTATTTATCTAGCAGCCATCTTTGTTTTCAGCCTACACTATTTATCTAGCAGCCATCTTGGTTTTCAGCCTACTCTATTTATCTAGCAGCCATCTTATTTTTCAGCCTATTTCTCTAGCAGCCATCTTGGTTTTCAGCCTACACAATTTATCTAGCAGCCTTCTTGGTTTTCAGCCTACTCTATTTATCTAGCAGCCATCTTGGTTTTCAGCCTACACAATTTATCTAGCAGCCTTCTTGGTTTTCAGCCTACTCTATTTATCTAGCAGACATCTTGGTTTTCAGCCTACTCTATTTATCTAGCAGCCATCTTGGTTTTCAGCCTACACTATTTATCTAGCAGCCATCTTGGTTTTCAGCCTACTCTATTTATCTAGCAGCCATCTTGGTTTTCAGCCAACACTATTTATCTAGCAGCCATCTTTGTTTTCATCCTACAGTATTTATCTAGCAGCCATCTTGGTTGTCAGCCTACACTATTTATCTAGCAGCCATCTTTGTTTTCAGCCTACACTATTTATCTAGCAGCCATCTTGGTTTTCAGCCTACTCTATTTATCTAGCAGCCATCTTATTTTTCAGCCTATTTCTCTAGCAGCCATCTTGGTTTTCAGCCTACACAATTTATCTAGCAGCCTTCTTGGTTTTCAGCCTACTCTATTTATCTAGCAGCCATCTTGGTTTTCAGCCTACACTATTTATCTAGCTGCCATCTCGGTTTTCAGCCTACACTATTTATCCAGCAGCCATCTTGGTTTTCAGCCTACATTATTTATCTAGCAGCCATCGTGGTTTTCAGTCTACTCTATTTATCTAGCAGCCATCTTATATTTCAGCATATTTATCTACCAGCCATCCTGGTTTTCAGCCTACACTATTTATCTAGCAGCCATCTTGGTTTTCAGCCTACACTATTGATCTAGCAGCCATCTCGGTTTTCAGCCTACACTATTTAATAGCAGCCATCTTGGTTTTCAGCCTACACTTTTTATCTAGCAGCCATCTTGGTTTTCATTCTACACTATTTATCTAGCAGCCATCTTTGTTTTCAGCCTACACTATTTATCCAGCAGCCATCTTGGCTTTCAGCCTACACTATTTATCTAGCAGCCATCTTGGTTTTCAGCCTACTCTATTTATCTAGCAGCCATCTCGGTTTTCAGCCTACACCATCTTTGTTTTCAGCCTACACTATTTATCTAGCAGCCATCTTGGTTTTCAGCCTACTCTATTTATCTAGCAGCCATCTTATTTTTCAGCCTATTTCTCTAGCAGCCATCTTGATTTTCAGCCTACACTATTTATCTAGCAGCCATCTTGGTTTTCAGCCTACTCTATTTATCTAGCAGCCATCTTGGTTTTCAGCCAACACTATTTATCCAGCAGCCATCTTGGTTTTCAGCCTACACTATTTATCTAGCAGCCATCTTGGCTTTCAGCCTACACTATTTATCTAGCAGCCATCTTGGTTTTCAGCCTACTCTATTTATCTAGCAGCCATCTTATTTTTCAGCCTATTTCTCTAGCAGCCATCTTGGTTTTCAGCCTACACAATTTATCTAGCAGCCATCTTTGGTTTTCAGCCTACTCTATTTATCTAGCAGCCATCTTGATTTTCAGCCTACACTATTTATCTAGCAGCCATCTTGGTTTTCAGCCTACTCTATTTATCTAGCAGCCATCTTGGTTTTCAGCCAACACTATTTATCTAGCAGCCATCTTTGTTTTCAGCCTACACTATTTATCTAGCAGCCATCTTGGTTTTCAGCCTACTCTATTTATCTAGCAGCTATCTTATTTTTCAGCCTATTTCTCTAGCAGCGATCTTATATTTCAGCATATTTATCTACCAGCCATCCTGGTTTTCAGCCTACACTATTTATCTAGCAGCCATCTTGGTTTTCAGCCTACACTATTGATCTAGCAGCCATCTTTGTTTTCAGCCTACACTATTTATCTAGCAGCCATCCTGGTTTTCAGCCAACACTATTTATCTAGCAGTCATCTCGGTTTTCAGCCTACACTATTTATCTAGCAGCCATCTTGGTTTTCAGCCTACACTATTTATCTAGCAGCCATCTCGGTTTTCAGCCTACACTATTTAATAGCAGCCATCTTGGTTTTCAGCCTACTCTATTTATCTAGCATCCATCTCTGTTTTCAGCCTACACTATTGATCTAGCAGCCATGTTGGTTTTCAGCCTACACTATTTATCTAGCAGCCATGTTGGTTTTCAGCCTACTCTATTTATCTAGCAGCCATCTTGGTTTTCAGCCTACACTATTTATCTAGCAGCCATCCTGGTTTTCAGCCAACACTATTTATCTAGCAGTCATCTCTGTTTTCAGCCTACACTATTTATCTAGCAGCCATCTTGGTTTTCAGCCTACACTATTTATCTAGCTGCCATCTCGGTTTTCAGCCTACACTATTTATCCAGCAGCCATCTTGGTTTTCAGCCTACGTTATTTATCTAGCAGCCATCGTGGTTTTCAGTCTACTCTATTTATCTAGCAGCCATCTTATATTTCAGCATATTTATCTACCAGCCATCCTGGTTTTCAGCCTACACTATTTATCTAGCAGCCATCTTGGTTTTCAGCCTACACTATTGATCTAGCAGCCATCTCGGTTTTCAGCCTACACTATTTAATAGCAGCCATCTTGGTTTTCAGCCTACACTTTTTATCTAGCAGCCATCTTGGTTTTCAGCCTACACTATTTATCTAGCAGCCATCTTTGTTTTCAGCCTACACTATTTATCCAGCAGCCATCTTGGCTTTCAGCCTACACTATTTATCTAGCAGCCATCTTGGTTTTCAGCCTACTCTATTTATCTAGCAGCCATCTCGGTTTTCAGCCTACACCATCTTTGTTTTCAGCCTACACTATATATCTAGCAGCCATCTTGGTTTTCAGCCAACTCTATTTATCTAGCAGCCATCTTATTTTTCAGCCTATTTCTCTAGCAGCCATCTTGATTTTCAGCCTACACTATTTATCTAGCAGCCATCTTGGTTTTCAGCCTACTCTATTTATCTAGCAGCCATCTTGGTTTTCAGCCAACACTATTTATCCAGCAGCCATCTTGGTTTTCAGCCTACACTATTTATCTAGCAGCCATCTTGGCTTTCAGCCTACACTATTTATCTAGCAGCCATCTTGGTTTTCAGTCTACTCTATTTATCTAGCAGCCATCTTATTTTTCAGCCTATTTCTCTAGCAGCCATCTTGGTTTTCAGCCTACACAATTTATCTAGCAGCCATCTTGATTTTCAGCCTACACTATTTATCTAGCAGCCATCTTGGTTTTCAGCCTACTCTATTTATCTAGCAGCCATCTTGGTTTTCAGCCAACACTATTTATCTAGCAGCCATCTTTGTTTTCAGCCTACACTATTTATCTAGCAGCCATCTTGGTTTTCAGCCTACTCTATTTATCTAGCAGCCATCTTATTTTTCAGCCTATTTCTCTTGCAGCCATCTTGGTTTTCAGCCTACACAATTTATCTAGCAGCCTTCTTGGTTTTCAGCCTACTCTATTTATCTAGCAGACATCTTGGTTTTCAGCCTACTCTATTTATCTAGCAGCCATCTTGGTTTTCAGCCTACACTATTTATCTAGCAGCCATCTTGGTTTTCAGCCTACTCTATTTATCTAGCAGCCATCTTGGTTTTCAGCCAACACTATTTATCTAGCAGCCATCTTTGTTTTCATCCTACAGTATTTATCTAGCAGCCATCTTGGTTGTCAGCCTACACTATTTATCTAGCAGCCATCTTGGTTTTCAGCCAAGACTATTTATCTAGCAGCCATCTTGGTTTTCAGCCTACACAATTTATCGAGCTGCCATCTTTGTTTTCAGCCTACACTATTTATCCAGAAGCCATCTTGGTTTTCAGCCTACACTATTTTATCTAGCAGCCATCCTGGTTTTCAGCCAACACTATTTATCTAGCAGTCATCTCGGTTTTCAGCCTACACTATTTATCTAGCAGCCATCTTGGTTTTCAGCCTACACTATTTATCTAGCAGCCATCTTGGTTTTCAGCCTACGTTATTTATCTAGCAGCCATCGTGGTTTTCAGTCTACTCTATTTATCTAGCAGCCATCTTATATTTCAGCATATTTATCTACCAGCCATCCTGGTTTTCAGCCTACACTATTTATCTAGCAGCCATCTTGGTTTTCAGCCTACACTATTGATCTAGCAGCCATCTCGGTTTTCAGCCTACACTATTTAATAGCAGCCATCTTGGTTTTCAGCCTACACTTTTTATCTAGCAGCCATCTTGGTTTTCAGCCTACACTATTTATCTAGCAGCCATCTTTGTTTTCAGCCTACACTATTTATCCAGCAGCCATCTTGGCTTTCAGCCTACACTATTTATCTAGCAGCCATCTTGGTTTTCAGCCTACTCTATTTATCTAGCAGCCATCTCGGTTTTCAGCCTACACCATCTTTGTTTTCAGCCTACACTATATATCTAGCAGCCATCTTGGTTTTCAGCCAACTCTATTTATCTAGCAGCCATCTTATTTTTCAGCCTATTTCTCTAGCAGCCATCTTGATTTTCAGCCTACACTATTTATCTAGCAGCCATCTTGGTTTTCAGCCTACTCTATTTATCTAGCAGCCATCTTGGTTTTCAGCCAACACTATTTATCCAGCAGCCATCTTGGTTTTCAGCCTACACTATTTATCTAGCAGCCATCTTGGCTTTCAGCCTACACTATTTATCTAGCAGCCATCTTGGTTTTCAGTCTACTCTATTTATCTAGCAGCCATCTTATTTTTCAGCCTATTTCTCTAGCAGCCATCTTGGTTTTCAGCCTACACAATTTATCTAGCAGCCATCTTGATTTTCAGCCTACACTATTTATCTAGCAGCCATCTTGGTTTTCAGCCTACTCTATTTATCTAGCAGCCATCTTGGTTTTCAGCCAACACTATTTATCTAGCAGCCATCTTTGTTTTCAGCCTACACTATTTATCTAGCAGCCATCTTGGTTTTCAGCCTACTCTATTTATCTAGCAGCCATCTTATTTTTCAGCCTATTTCTCTAGCAGCCATCTTGGTTTTCAGCCTACACAATTTATCTAGCAGCCTTCTTGGTTTTCAGCCTACTCTATTTATCTAGCAGACATCTTGGTTTTCAGCCTACTCTATTTATCTAGCAGCCATCTTGGTTTTCAGCCTACACTATTTATCTAGCAGCCATCTTGGTTTTCAGCCTACTCTATTTATCTAGCAGCCATCTTGGTTTTCAGCCAACACTATTTATCTAGCAGCCATCTTTGTTTTCATCCTACAGTATTTATCTAGCAGCCATCTTGGTTGTCAGCCTACACTATTTATCTAGCAGCCATCTTGGTTTTCAGCCAAGACTATTTATCTAGCAGCCATCTTGGTTTTCAGCCTACACAATTTATCGAGCTGCCATCTTTGTTTTCAGCCTACACTATTTATCCAGCAGCCATCTTGGTTTTCAGCCTACAGTATTTTATCTAGCAGCCATCCTGGTTTTCAGCCAACACTATTTATCTAGCAGTCATCTCGGTTTTCAGCCTACACTATTTATCTAGCAGCCATCTTGGTTTTCAGCTTACACTATTTATCTAGCAGCCATCTCGGTTTTCAGCCTACACTATTTAATAGCAGCCATCTTGGTTTTCAGCCTACTCTATTTATCTAGCATCCATCTCTGTTTTCAGCCTACACTATTTATCTAGCAGCCATCTTATTTTTCAGCCTATTTATCTAGCAGCCATGTTGGTTTTCAGCCTACACTATTTATCTAGCAGCCATCCTGGTTTTCAGCCAACACTATTTATCTAGCAGTCATCTCTGTTTTCAGCCTACACTATTTATCTAGCAGCCATCTTGGTTTTCAGCCTACACTATTTATCTAGCTGCCATCTCGGTTTTCAGCCTACACTATTTATCCAGCAGCCATCTTGGTTTTCAGCCTACATTATTTATCTAGCAGCCATCGTGGTTTTCAGTCTACTCTATTTATCTAGCAGCCATCTTATATTTCAGCATATTTATCTACCAGCCATCCTGGTTTTCAGCCTACACTATTTATCTAGCAGCCATCTTGGTTTTCAGCCTACACTATTGATCTAGCAGCCATCTCGGTTTTCAGCCTACACTATTTAATAGCAGCCATCTTGGTTTTCAGCCTACACTTTTTATCTAGCAGCCATCTTGGTTTTCATTCTACACTATTTATCTAGCAGCCATCTTTGTTTTCAGCCTACACTATTTATCCAGCAGCCATCTTGGCTTTCAGCCTACACTATTTATCTAGCAGCCATCTTGGTTTTCAGCCTACTCTATTTATCTAGCAGCCATCTCGGTTTTCAGCCTACACCATCTTTGTTTTCAGCCTACACTATTTATCTAGCAGCCATCTTGGTTTTCAGCCTACTCTATTTATCTAGCAGCCATCTTATTTTTCAGCCTATTTCTCTAGCAGCCATCTTGATTTTCAGCCTACACTATTTATCTAGCAGCCATCTTGGTTTTCAGCCTACTCTATTTATCTAGCAGCCATCTTGGTTTTCAGCCAACACTATTTATCCAGCAGCCATCTTGGTTTTCAGCCTACACTATTTATCTAGCAGCCATCTTGGCTTTCAGCCTACACTATTTATCTAGCAGCCATCTTGGTTTTCAGCCTACTCTATTTATCTAGCAGCCATCTTATTTTTCAGCCTATTTCTCTAGCAGCCATCTTGGTTTTCAGCCTACACAATTTATCTAGCAGCCATCTTTGGTTTTCAGCCTACTCTATTTATCTAGCAGCCATCTTGATTTTCAGCCTACACTATTTATCTAGCAGCTATCTTGGTTTTCAGCCTACTCTATTTATCTAGCAGCCATCTTGGTTTTCAGCCAACACTATTTATCTAGCAGCCATCTTTGTTTTCAGCCTACACTATTTATCTAGCAGCCATCTTGGTTTTCAGCCTACTCTATTTATCTAGCAGCTATCTTATTTTTCAGCCTATTTCTCTAGCAGCGATCTTATATTTCAGCATATTTATCTAGCAGCCATCCTGGTTTTCAGCCTACACTATTTATCTAGCAGCCATCTTGGTTTTCAGCCTACACTATTGATCTAGCAGCCATCTTTGTTTTCAGCCTACACTATTTATCTAGCAGCCATCCTGGTTTTCAGCCAACACTATTTATCTAGCAGTCATCTCGGTTTTCAGCCTACACTATTTATCTAGCAGCCATCTTGGTTTTCAGCCTACACTATTTATCTAGCAGCCATCTCGGTTTTCAGCCTACACTATTTAATAGCAGCCATCTTGGTTTTCAGCCTACTCTATTTATCTAGCATCCATCTCTGTTTTCAGCCTACACTATTTATCTAGCAGCCATCTTATTTTTCAGCCTATTTATCTAGCAGCCATGTTGGTTTTCAGCCTACACTATTTATCTAGCAGCCATGTTGGTTTTCAGCCTACTCTATTTATCTAGCAGCCATCTTGGTTTTCAGCCTACACTATTTATCTAGCAGCCATCCTGGTTTTCAGCCAACACTATTTATCTAGCAGTCATCTCTGTTTTCAGCCTACACTATTTATCTAGCAGCCATCTTGGTTTTCAGCCTACACTATTTATCTAGCTGCCATCTCGGTTTTCAGCCTACACTATTTATCCAGCAGCCATCTTGGTTTTCAGCCTACGTTATTTATCTAGCAGCCATCGTGGTTTTCAGTCTACTCTATTTATCTAGCAGCCATCTTATATTTCAGCATATTTATCTACCAGCCATCCTGGTTTTCAGCCTACACTATTTATCTAGCAGCCATCTTGGTTTTCAGCCTACACTATTGATCTAGCAGCCATCTCGGTTTTCAGCCTACACTATTTAATAGCAGCCATCTTGGTTTTCAGCCTACACTTTTTATCTAGCAGCCATCTTGGTTTTCAGCCTACACTATTTATCTAGCAGCCATCTTTGTTTTCAGCCTACACTATTTATCCAGCAGCCATCTTGGCTTTCAGCCTACACTATTTATCTAGCAGCCATCTTGGTTTTCAGCCTACTCTATTTATCTAGCAGCCATCTCGGTTTTCAGCCTACACCATCTTTGTTTTCAGCCTACACTATATATCTAGCAGCCATCTTGGTTTTCAGCCAACTCTATTTATCTAGCAGCCATCTTATTTTTCAGCCTATTTCTCTAGCAGCCATCTTGATTTTCAGCCTACACTATTTATCTAGCAGCCATCTTGGTTTTCAGCCTACTCTATTTATCTAGCAGCCATCTTGGTTTTCAGCCAACACTATTTATCCAGCAGCCATCTTGGTTTTCAGCCTACACTATTTATCTAGCAGCCATCTTGGCTTTCAGCCTACACTATTTATCTAGCAGCCATCTTGGTTTTCAGTCTACTCTATTTATCTAGCAGCCATCTTATTTTTCAGCCTATTTCTCTAGCAGCCATCTTGGTTTTCAGCCTACACAATTTATCTAGCAGCCATCTTGATTTTCAGCCTACACTATTTATCTAGCAGCCATCTTGGTTTTCAGCCTACTCTATTTATCTAGCAGCCATCTTGGTTTTCAGCCAACACTATTTATCTAGCAGCCATCTTTGTTTTCAGCCTACACTATTTATCTAGCAGCCATCTTGGTTTTCAGCCTACTCTATTTATCTAGCAGCCATCTTATTTTTCAGCCTATTTCTCTAGCAGCCATCTTGGTTTTCAGCCTACACAATTTATCTAGCAGCCTTCTTGGTTTTCAGCCTACTCTATTTATCTAGCAGACATCTTGGTTTTCAGCCTACTCTATTTATCTAGCAGCCATCTTGGTTTTCAGCCTACACTATTTATCTAGCAGCCATCTTGGTTTTCAGCCTACTCTATTTATCTAGCAGCCATCTTGGTTTTCAGCCAACACTATTTATCTAGCAGCCATCTTTGTTTTCATCCTACAGTATTTATCTAGCAGCCATCTTGGTTGTCAGCCTACACTATTTATCTAGCAGCCATCTTGGTTTTCAGCCAAGACTATTTATCTAGCAGCCATCTTGGTTTTCAGCCTACACAATTTATCGAGCTGCCATCTTTGTTTTCAGCCTACACTATTTATCCAGCAGCCATCTTGGTTTTCAGCCTACACTATTTTATCTAGCAGCCATCTTGGTTTTCAGCCTATACTATTTATCTAGCAGTCATCTTGGTTTTCAGCCTACACTATTTATCTAGCAGCCATCTTGGTTTTCAGCCTAAACTATTTATCTAGCAGCCATCTTGCTTTACAGCCTACACTATTTATCTAGCAGCCATCTTATTTTTCAGCCTATTTATCTAGCAGCCATCTTGGTTTTCAGCCTACACTATTTATCTAGCAGCCATCTTGGTTTTCAGCCTACTCTATTTATCTAGCAGCCATCTTGGTTTTCAGCCTACACTATTTATCTAGCAGCCATCTTGGTTTTCAGCCTACTCTATTTATCTAGCAGCCATCTTGGTTTTCAGCCAACACTATTTATCTAGCAGCCATCTTTGTTTTCATCCTACAGTATTTATCTAGCAGCCATCTTGGTTGTCAGCCTACACTATTTATCTAGCAGCCATCTTGGTTTTCAGCCAAGACTATTTATCTAGCAGCCATCTTGGTTTTCAGCCTACACAATTTATCGAGCTGCCATCTTTGTTTTCAGCCTACACTATTTATCCAGCAGCCATCTTGGTTTTCAGCCTACACTATTTTATCTAGCAGCCATCTTGGTTTTCAGCCTATACTATTTATCTAGCAGTCATCTTGGTTTTCAGCCTACACTATTTATCTAGCAGCCATCTTGGTTTTCAGCCTAAACTATTTATCTAGCAGCCATCTTGCTTTACAGCCTACACTATTTATCTAGCAGCCATCTTATTTTTCAGCCTATTTATCTAGCAGCCATCTTGGTTTTCAGCCTACACTATTTATCTAGCAGCCATCTTGGTTTTCAGCCTACTCTATTTATCTAGCAGCCATCTTGGTTTTCAGCCTACACTATTTATCTAGCAGCCATCTTGGTTTTCGGCCTACACTATTTATCTAGCAGCCATCTTTGTTTTCAGCCTACACTATTTATCTAGCAGCCATCTTGGTTTTCAGCCTACACTATTTATCTAGCAGCCATCTTGGTTTTCGGCCAACACTATTTATCTAGCAGCCATCTTGGTTTTCAGCCTACACTATTTATCTAGCAGCCATCTTGGTTTTTAGCCTACACTATTTATCTAGCAGCCATCTTGGCTTTCAGCCTACACTATTTATCTAGCAGCCATCTTGGTTTTCAGCCTACTCTATTTATCTAGCAGCCATCTTACTTTTCAGCCTATTTCTCTAGCAGCCATCTTGGTTTTCAGCCTACACAATTTATCTAGCAGCCATCTTGGTTTTCAGCCTACTCTATTTATCTAGCAGACATCTTGGTTTTCAGCCTACTCTATTTATCTAGCAGCCATCTTGATTTTCAGCCTACACTATTTATCTAGCATCCATCTTGGTTTTCAGCCTACTCTATTTATCTAGCAGCCATCTTGGTTTTCAGCCAACACTATTTATCTAGCAGCCATCTTTGTTTTCAGCCTACACTATTTATCTAGCAGCCATCTTGGTTTTCAGCCTACACTATTTATCTAGCAGCCATCTTGGTTTTCAGCCAACACTATTTATCTAGCAGTCATCTCGGTTTTCAGCCTACACTATTTATCTAGCAGCCATCTTGGTTTTCAGCCTACACTATTTATCTAGCAGCCATCTCGGTTTTCAGCCTACACTATTTATCTAGCAGCCATCTTGGTTTTCAGCCTACACTATTTATCTAACAGCCATCTTTGTTTTCAGCCTACACTATTTATCTAGCAGCCATCTTGGTTTTCAGCCTACACTATTTATCTAGCAGCCATCTTGGTTTTCAGCCTACACTATTTATCTAGCAGCCATCTTGGTTTTCAGCCAACACTATTTATCTAGCAGCCATCTTGGTTTTCAGCCTACTCTATTTATCTAGCAGCCATCTTATTTTTCAGCCTATTTCTCTAGCAGCCATCTTGGTTTTCAGCCTACACAATTTATCTAGCAGCCTTCTTGGTTTTCAGCCTACTCTATTCATCTAGCAGACATCTTGGTTTTCAGCCTACTCTATTTATCTAGCAGCCATCTTGGTTTTCAGCCTAAACTTTTTATCTAGCAGCCATCTTGGTTTTCAGCCTACTCTATTTATCTAGCAGCCATCTTGGTTTTCAGCCAACACTATTTATCTAGCAGCCATCTTTGTTTTCATCCTACACTATTTATCTAGCAGCCATCTTGGTTGTCAGCCTACACTATTTATCTAGCAGCCATCTTGGTTTTCAGCCAACACTATTTATCTAGCAGCCATCTTGGTTTTCAGCCTACACAATTTATCTAGCTGCCATCTTTGTTTTCAGCCTACACTATTTATCCAGCAGCCATCTTGGTTTTCAGTCTACACTATTTTATCTAGCAGCCATCTTGGTTTTCAGCCTATACTATTTATCTAGCAGTCATCTTGGTTTTCAGCCTACACTATTTATCTAGCAGCCATCTTGGTTTTCAGCCTACACTATTTATCTAGCAGCCATCTTGCTTTACAGCCTACACTATTTATCTAGCAGCCATCTTATTTTTCAGCCTATTTATCTAGCAGCCATCTTGGTTTTCAGCCTACACTATTTATCTAGCAGCCATCTTGGTTTTCAGCCTACTCTATTTATCTAGCAGCCATCTTGGTTTTCAGCCTACACTATTTATCTAGCAGCCATCTTTGTTTTCAGCCTACACTATTTATCTAGCAGCCATCTTTGTTTTCAGCCTACACTATTTATCTAGCAGCCATCTTGGTTTTCAGCCTACACTATTTATCTAGCATCCATCTTGGTATTCAGCCTACACAATTTAACTAGCTGCCATTTTTGATTTCAGCCTACACTATTTATCCAGCAGCCATCTTGGTTTTCAGTCTACACTATTTATCTAGCAGCCATCTTGGCTTTCAGCCTACACTATTTATCTAGCAGCCATCTTGGTTTTCAGCCTACTCTATTTATCTAGCAGCCATCTTACTTTTCAGCCTATTTCTCTAGCAGCCATCTTGGTTTTCAGCCTACACAATTTATCTAGCAGCCATCTTGGTTTTCAGCCTACTCTATTTATCTAGCAGACATCTTGGTTTTCAGCCTACTCTATTTATCTAGCAGCCATCTTGATTTTCAGCCTACACTATTTATCTAGCAGCCATCTTGGTTTTCAGCCTACTCTATTTATCTAGCAGCCATCTTGGTTTTCAGCCAACACTATTTATCTAGCAGCCATCTTTGTTTTCAGCCTACACTATTATCTAGCAGCCATCTTGGTTTTCAGCCTACACTATTTATCTAGCAGCCATCTTGTTTTTCAGCCAACACTATTTATCTAGCAGTCATCTCGGTTTTCAGCCTACACTATTTATCTAGCAGCCATCTTGGTTTTCAGCCTACACTATTTATCTAGCAGCCATCTCGGTTTTCAGCCTACACTATTTATCTAGCAGCCATCTTGGTTTTCAGCCTACACTATTTATCTAGCAGCCATCTTTGTTTTCAGCCTACACTATTTATCTAGCAGCCATCTTGGTTTTCAGCCTACACTATTTATCTAGCAGCCATCTTGGTTTTCAGCCTACACTATTTATCTAGCAGCCATCTTGGTTTTCGGCCAACACTATTTATCTTGCAGTCATCTTGGTTTTCAGCCTACACTATTTATCTAGCAGCCATCTTGGTTTTTAGCCTACACTATTTATCTAGCAGCCATCTTGGCTTTCAGCCTACAGTATTTATCTAGCAGCCATCTTGGTTTTCAGCCTACTCTATTTATCTAGCAGCCATCTTACTTTTCAGCCTATTTCTCTAGCAGCCATCTTGGTTTTCAGCCTACACAATTTATCTAGCAGCCATCTTGGTTTTCAGCCTACTCTATTTATCTAGCAGACATCTTGGTTTTCAGCCTACTCTATTTATCTAGCAGCCATCTTGGTTTTCAGCCTACTCTATTTATCTAGCAGCCATCTTACTTTTCAGCCTATTTCTCTAGCAGCCATCTTGGTTTTCAGCCTACACAATTTATCTAGCAGCCATCTTGGTTTTCAGCCTACTCTATTTATCTAGCAGACATCTTGGTTTTCAGCCTACTCTATTTATCTAGCAGCCATCTTGATTTTCAGCCTACACTATTTATCTAGCAGCCATCTTGGTTTTCAGCCTACTCTATTTATCTAGCAGCCATCTTGGTTTTCAGCCAACACTATTTATCTAGCAGCCATCTTTGTTTTCAGCCTACACTATTTATCTAGCAGCCATCTTGGTTTTCAGCCTACACTATTTATCTAGCAGCCATCTTGGTTTTCAGCCAACACTATTTATCTAGCAGTCATCTCGGTTTTCAGCCTACACTATTTATCTAGCAGCCATCTTGGTTTTCAGCCTACACTATTTATCTAGCAGCCATCTCGGTTTTCAGCCTACACTATTTATCTAGCAGCCATCTTGGTTTTCAGCCTACACTATTTATCTAGCAGCCATCTTTGTTTTCAGCCTACACTATTTATCTAGCAGCCATCTTGGTTTTCAGCCTACACTATTTATCTAGCAGCCATCTTGGTTTTCAGCCTACACTATTTATCTAGCAGCCATCTTGGTTTTCGGCCAACACTATTTATCTTGCAGTCATCTTGGTTTTCAGCCTACACTATTTATCTAGCAGCCATCTTGGTTTTTAGCCTACACTATTTATCTAGCAGCCATCTTGGCTTTCAGCCTACACTATTTATCTAGCAGCCATCTTGGTTTTCAGCCTACTCTATTTATCTAGCAGCCATCTTACTTTTCAGCCTATTTCTCTAGCAGCCATCTTGGTTTTCAGCCTACACAATTTATCTAGCAGCCATCTTGGTTTTCAGCCTACTCTATTTATCTAGCAGACATCTTGGTTTTCAGCCTACTCTATTTATCTAGCAGCCATCTTGATTTTCAGCCTACACTATTTATCTAGCAGCCATCTTGGTTTTCAGCCTACTCTATTTATCTAGCAGCCATCTTGGTTTTCAGCCAACACTATTTTATCTAGCAGCCATCTTTGTTTTCAGCCTACACTATTTATCTAGCAGCCATCTTGGTTTTCAGCCTACACTATTTATCTAGCAGCCATCTTGGTTTTCAGCCAACACTATTTATCTAGCAGTCATCTCGGTTTTCAGCCTACACTATTTATCTAGCAGCCATCTTGGTTTTCAGCCTACACTATTTATCTAGCAGCCATCTCGGTTTTCAGCCTACACTATTTATCTAGCAGCCATCTTGGTTTTCAGCCTACACTATTTATCTAGCAGCCATCTTTGTTTTCAGCCTACACTATTTATCTAGCAGCCATCTTGGTTTTCAGCCTACACTATTTATCTAGCAGCCATCTTGGTTTTCAGCCTACACTATTTATCTAGCAGCCATCTTGGTTTTCGGCCAACACTATTTATCTTGCAGTCATCTTGGTTTTCAGCCTACACTATTTATCTAGCAGCCATCTTGGTTTTTAGCCTACACTATTTATCTAGCAGCCATCTTGGTATTCAGCCAACACAATTTAACTAGCTGCCATCTTTGTTTTCAGCCTACACTATTTATCCAGCAGCCATCTTGGTTTTCAGCCTACACTATTTATCTAGCAGCCATCTTGGCTTTCAGCCTACACTATTTATCTAGCAGCCATCTTGGTTTTCAGTCTACTCTATTTATCTAGCAGCGATCTTATTTTTGAGCCTATTTCTCTAGCAGCCATCTTGGTTTTCAGACTACACAATTTATCTAGCAGCCATCTTGGTTTTCAGCCTACTCTATTTATCTAGCAGACATCTTGGTTTTCAGCCTACTCTATTTATCTAGCAGCCATCTTGATTTACAGCCTACACTATTTATCTAGCAGCCATCTTGGTTTTCAGCCTACTCTATTTATCTAGCAGCCATCTTGGTTTTCAGCCAACACTATTTATCTAGCAGCCATCTTTGATTTCAGCCTACACTATTTATCTAGCAGCCATCTTGGTTTTCAGCCTACTCTATTTATCTAGCAGCCATCTTATTTTTCAGCCTATTTCTCTAGCAGCCATCTTGGTTTTCAGCCTACACAATTTATCTAGCAGCCATCTTGGTTTTCAGCCTACTCTATTTATCTAGCAGACATCTTGGTTTTCAGCCTACTCTATTTATCTAGCAGCCTTCTTGGTTTTCAGTCTACACTATTTATATAGCAGCCATCTTGGTTTTCAGCCTACTCTATTTATCTAGCAGCCATCTTGGTTTTCAGCCAACACTATTTATCTAGCAGCCATCTTGGTTTTCAGCCTACACTATTTATCTAGCAGCCATCTTGGTTTTTAGCCTACACTATTTATCTAGCAGCCATCTTTGTATTCAGCCTACACAATTTAACTAGCTGCCATCTTTGTTTTCAGCCTACACTATTTATCCAGCAGCCATCTTGGTTTTCAGCCTACACTATTTATCTAGCAGCCATCTTGGCTTTCAGCCTACACTATTTATCTAGCAGCCATCTTGGTTTTCAGCCTACTCTATTTATCTAGCAGCCATCTTATTTTTCAGCCTATTTCTCTAGCAGCCATCTTGGTTTTCAGCCTACACAATTTATCTAGCAGCCATCTTGGTTTTCAGCCTACTCTATTTATCTAGCAGCCATCTTGGTTTTCAGCCTACACTATTTATATAGCAGCCATCTTGGTTTTCAGCCTACTCTATTTATCTAGCAGCCATCTTGGTTTTCAGCCAACACTATTTATCTAGCAGCCATCTTGGTTTTCAGCCTACACTATTTATCTAGCAGCCATCTTGGTTTTTAGCCTACACTATTTATCTAGCAGCCATCTTTGTATTCAGCCTACACAATTTAACTAGCTGCCATCTTTGTTTTCAGCCTACACTATTTATCCAGCAGCCATCTTGGTTTTCAGCCTACACTATTTATCTAGCAGCCATCTTGGCTTTCAGCCTACACTATTTATCTAGCAGCCATCTTGGTTTTCAGCCTACTCTATTTATCTAGCAGCCATCTTATTTTTCAGCCTATTTCTCTAGCAGCCATCTTGGTTTTCAGCCTACACAATTTATCTAGCAGCCATCTTGGTTTTCACGCTACTCTATTTATCTAGCAGCCATCTTGGTTTTCAGCCTACACTATTTATCTAGCAGCCATCTTGGTTTTCAGCCTACACTATTTATCTAGCAGCCATCTTGGTTTTCAGCCAACACTATTTATCTAGCAGCCATCTTGGTTTTCAGCCTACACTATTTATCTAGCAGCCATCTTGGTTTTTAGCCTACACTATTTATCTAGCAGCCATCTTGGTATTCAGCCCACACAATTTAACTAGCAGCCATCTTGGTTTTCAGCCAACACTATTTATCTAGCAGCCATCTTTGTTTTCAGCCTACACTATTTATATAGCAGCCATCTTGGTTTTCAGCCTACACTATTTATCTAGCAGCCATCTTGGTTTTCAGCCAACACTATTTATCTAGCAGCCATCTTGGTTTTCAGCCTACACTATTTATCTAGCAGCCATCTTGGTTTTCAGCCTACTCTATTTATCTAGCAGCCATCTTACTTTTCAGCCTATTTCTCTAGCAGCCATCTTGGTTTTCAGCCTACACAATTTATCTAGCAGCCATCTTGGTTTTCAGCCTACTCTATTTATCTAGCAGCCATCTTGGTTTTCAGCCAACACTATTTATCTAGCAGCCATCTTGGTTTTCAGCCTACACTATTTATCTAGCAGCCATCTTGGTTTTCAGCCTACTCTATTTATCTAGCAGCCATCTTACTTTTCAGCCTATTTCTCTAGCAGCCATCTTGGTTTTCAGCCTACACAATTTATCTAGCAGCCATCTTGGTTTTCAGCCTACACTATTTATCTAGCAGCCATCTTGGTTTTCAGCCTACTCTATTTATCTAGCAGCCATCTTGGTTTTCAGCCAACACTATTTATCTAGCAGCCATCTTTGTTTTCAGCCTACACTATTTATCTAGCAGCCATCTTGGTTTTCAGCCTACACTATTTATCTAGCAGCCATCTTGGTTTTCAGCCAACACTATTTATCTAGCAGTCATCTCGGTTTTCAGCCTACACTATTTATCTAGCAGCCATCTTGGTTTTCAGCCTACACTATTTATCTAGCAGCCATCTCGGTTTTCAGCCTACACTATTTATCTAGCAGCCATCTTGGTTTTCAGCCTACACTATTTATCTAGCAGCCATCTTTGTTTTCAGCCTACACTATTTATCTAGCAGCCATCTTGGTTTTCAGCCTACACTATTTATCTAGCAGCCATCTTGGTTTTCAGCCTACACTATTTATCTAGCAGCCATCTTGGTTTTCGGCCAACACTATTTATCTTGCAGTCATCTTGGTTTTCAGCCTACACTATTTATCTAGCAGCCATCTTGGTTTTTAGCCTACACTATTTATCTAGCAGCCATCTTGGCTTTCAGCCTACACTATTTATCTAGCAGCCATCTTGGTTTTCAGCCTACTCTATTTATCTAGCAGCCATCTTACTTTTCAGCCTATTTCTCTAGCAGCCATCTTGGTTTTCAGCCTACACAATTTATCTAGCAGCCATCTTGGTTTTCAGCCTACTCTATTTATCTAGCAGACATCTTGGTTTTCAGCCTACTCTATTTATCTAGCAGCCATCTTGATTTTCAGCCTACACTATTTATCTAGCAGCCATCTTGGTTTTCAGCCTACTCTATTTATCTAGCAGCCATCTTGGTTTTCAGCCAACACTATTTTATCTAGCAGCCATCTTTGTTTTCAGCCTACACTATTTATCTAGCAGCCATCTTGGTTTTCAGCCTACACTATTTATCTAGCAGCCATCTTGGTTTTCAGCCAACACTATTTATCTAGCAGTCATCTCGGTTTTCAGCCTACACTATTTATCTAGCAGCCATCTTGGTTTTCAGCCTACACTATTTATCTAGCAGCCATCTCGGTTTTCAGCCTACACTATTTATCTAGCAGCCATCTTTGTTTTCAGCCTACACTATTTATCTAGCAGCCATCTTGGTTTTCAGCCTACACTATTTATCTAGCAGCCATCTTGGTTTTCAGCCTACACTATTTATCTAGCAGCCATCTCGGTTTTCAGCCTACACTATTTATCTAGCAGCCATCTTTGTTTTCAGCCTACACTATTTATCTAGCAGCCATCTTGGTTTTCAGCCTACACTATTTATCTAGCAGCCATCTTGGTTTTCAGCCTACACTATTTATCTAGCAGCCATCTTGGTTTTCGGCCAACACTATTTATCTTGCAGTCATCTTGGTTTTCAGCCTACACTATTTATCTAGCAGCCATCTTGGTTTTTAGCCTACACTATTTATCTAGCAGCCATCTTGGTATTCAGCCAACACAATTTAACTAGCTGCCATCTTTGTTTTCAGCCTACACTATTTATCCAGCAGCCATCTTGGTTTTCAGCCTACACTATTTATCTAGCAGCCATCTTGGCTTTCAGCCTACACTATTTATCTAGCAGCCATCTTGGTTTTCAGTCTACTCTATTTATCTAGCAGCGATCTTATTTTTGAGCCTATTTCTCTAGCAGCCATCTTGGTTTTCAGACTACACAATTTATCTAGCAGCCATCTAGGTTTTCAGCCTACACTATTTATCTAGCAGCCATCTCGGTTTTCAGCCTACACTATTTATCTAGCAGCCATCTTTGTTTTCAGCCTACACTATTTATCTAGCAGCCATCTTGGTTTTCAGCCTACACTATTTATCTAGCAGCCATCTTGGTTTTCAGCCTACACTATTTATCTAGCAGCCATCTTGGTTTTCGGCCAACACTATTTATCTTGCAGTCATCTTGGTTTTCAGCCTACACTATTTATCTAGCAGCCATCTTGGTTTTTAGCCTACACTATTTATCTAGCAGCCATCTTGGTATTCAGCCAACACAATTTAACTAGCTGCCATCTTTGTTTTCAGCCTACACTATTTATCCAGCAGCCATCTTGGTTTTCAGCCTACACTATTTATCTAGCAGCCATCTTGGCTTTCAGCCTACACTATTTATCTAGCAGCCATCTTGGTTTTCAGTCTACTCTATTTATCTAGCAGCGATCTTATTTTTGAGCCTATTTCTCTAGCAGCCATCTTGGTTTTCAGACTACACAATTTATCTAGCAGCCATCTTGGTTTTCAGCCTACTCTATTTATCTAGCAGACATCTTGGTTTTCAGCCTACTCTATTTATCTAGCAGCCATCTTGATTTACAGCCTACACTATTTATCTAGCAGCCATCTTGGTTTTCAGCCTACTCTATTTATCTAGCAGCCATCTTGGTTTTCAGCCAACACTATTTATCTAGCAGCCATCTTTGATTTCAGCCTACACTATTTATCTAGCAGCCATCTTGGTTTTCAGCCTACTCTATTTATCTAGCAGCCATCTTATTTTTCAGCCTATTTCTCTAGCAGCCATCTTGGTTTTCAGCCTACACAATTTATCTAGCAGCCATCTTGGTTTTCAGCCTACTCTATTTATCTAGCAGACATCTTGGTTTTCAGCCTACTCTATTTATCTAGCAGCCTTCTTGGTTTTCAGTCTACACTATTTATATAGCAGCCATCTTGGTTTTCAGCCTACTCTATTTATCTAGCAGCCATCTTGGTTTTCAGCCAACACTATTTATCTAGCAGCCATCTTGGTTTTCAGCCTACACTATTTATCTAGCAGCCATCTTGGTTTTTAGCCTACACTATTTATCTAGCAGCCATCTTTGTATTCAGCCTACACAATTTAACTAGCTGCCATCTTTGTTTTCAGCCTACACTATTTATCCAGCAGCCATCTTGGTTTTCAGCCTACACTATTTATCTAGCAGCCATCTTGGCTTTCAGCCTACACTATTTATCTAGCAGCCATCTTGGTTTTCAGCCTACTCTATTTATCTAGCAGCCATCTTATTTTTCAGCCTATTTCTCTAGCAGCCATCTTGGTTTTCAGCCTACACAGTTTATCTAGCAGCCATCTTGGTTTTCAGCCTACTCTATTTATCTAGCAGCCATCTTGGTTTTCAGCCTACACTATTTATATAGCAGCCATCTTGGTTTTCAGCCTACTCTATTTATCTAGCAGCCATCTTGGTTTTCAGCCAACACTATTTATCTAGCAGCCATCTTGGTTTTCAGCCTACACTATTTATCTAGCAGCCATCTTGGTTTTTAGCCTACACTATTTATCTAGCAGCCATCTTTGTATTCAGCCTACACAATTTAACTAGCTGCCATCTTTGTTTTCAGCCTACACTATTTATCCAGCAGCCATCTTGGTTTTCAGCCTACACTATTTATCTAGCAGCCATCTTGGCTTTCAGCCTACACTATTTATCTAGCAGCCATCTTGGTTTTCAGCCTACTCTATTTATCTAGCAGCCATCTTATTTTTCAGCCTATTTCTCTAGCAGCCATCTTGGTTTTCAGCCTACACAATTTATCTAGCAGCCATCTTGGTTTTCACGCTACTCTATTTATCTAGCAGCCATCTTGGTTTTCAGCCTACACTATTTATCTAGCAGCCATCTTGGTTTTCAGCCTACACTATTTATCTAGCAGCCATCTTGGTTTTCAGCCAACACTATTTATCTAGCAGCCATCTTGGTTTTCAGCCTACACTATTTATCTAGCAGCCATCTTGGTTTTTAGCCTACACTATTTATCTAGCAGCCATCTTGGTATTCAGCCCACACAATTTAACTAGCAGCCATCTTGGTTTTCAGCCAACACTATTTATCTAGCAGCCATCTTTGTTTTCAGCCTACACTATTTATATAGCAGCCATCTTGGTTTTCAGCCTACACTATTTATCTAGCAGCCATCTTGGTTTTCAGCCAACACTATTTATCTAGCAGCCATCTTGGTTTTCAGCCTACACTATTTATCTAGCAGCCATCTTGGTTTTTAGCCTACACTATTTATCTAGCAGCCATCTTGGCTTTCAGCCTACACTATTTATCTAGCAGCCATCTTGGTTTTCAGCCTACTCTATTTATCTAGCAGCCATCTTATTTTTCAGCCTATTTCTCTAGCAGCCATCTTGGTTTTCAGCCTACACAATTTATCTAGCAGCCATCTTGGTTTTCACCCTACTCTATTTATCTAGCAGCCATCTTGGTTTTCAGCCTACACTATTTATCTAGCAGCCATCTTAGTTTTCAGCCTACACTATTTATCTAGCAGCCATCTTGGTTTTCAGCCAACACTATTTATCTAGCAGCCATCTTGGTTTTCAGCCTACACTATTTATCTAGCAGCCATCTTGGTTTTTAGCCAACACTATTTATCTAGCAGCCATCTTGGTATTCAGCCTACACAATTTAACTAGCTGCCATCTTTGTTTTCAGCCTACACTATTTATCCAGCAGCCATCTTGGTTGTCAGCCTACACTATTTATCTAGCAGCCATCTTGGTTTTCAGCCAACACTATTTATCTAGCAGCCATCTTGGTTTTCAGCCTACACAATTTATCTAGCTGCCATCTTTGTTTTCAGCCTACACTATTTATCCAGCAGCCATCTTGGTTTTCAGTCTACACTATTTTATCTAGCAGCCATCTTGGTTTTCAGCCTATACTATTTATCTAGCAGTCATCTTGGTTTTCAGCCTACACTATTTATCTAGCAGCCATCTTGGTTTTCAGCCTACACTATTTATCTAGCAGCCATCTTGCTTTACAGCCTACACTATTTATCTAGCAGCCATCTTATTTTTCAGCCTATTTATCTAGCAGCCATCTTGGTTTTCAGCCTACACTATTTATCTAGCAGCCATCTTGGTTTTCAGCCTACTCTATTTATATAGCAGCCATCTTGGTTTTCAGCCTACACTATTTATCTAGCAGCCATCTTTGTTTTCAGCCTACACTATTTATCTAGCAGCCATCTTTGTTTTCAGCCTACACTATTTATCTAGCAGCCATCTTGGTTTTCAGCCTACACTATTTATCTAGCAGCCATCTTGGTTTTCGGCCAACACTATTTATCTAGCAGCCATCTTGGTTTTCAGCCTACACTATTTATCTAGCAGCCATCTTGGTTTTTAGCCTACACTATTTATCTAGCATCCATCTTGGTATTCAGCCTACACAATTTAACTAGCTGCCATCTTTGTTTTCAGCCTACACTATTTATCCAGCAGCCATCTTGGTTTTCAGTCTACACTATTTATCTAGCAGCCATCTTGGCTTTCAGCCTACACTATTTATCTAGCAGCCATCTTGGTTTTCAGCCTACTCTATTTATCTAGCAGCCATCTTACTTTTCAGCCTATTTCTCTAGCAGCCATCTTGGTTTTCAGCCTACACAATTTATCTAGCAGCCATCTTGGTTTTCAGCCTACTCTATTTATCTAGCAGACATCTTGGTTTTCAGCCTACTCTATTTATCTAGCAGCCATCTTGATTTTCAGCCTACACTATTTATCTAGCAGCCATCTTGGTTTTCAGCCTACTCTATTTATCTAGCAGCCATCTTGGTTTTCAGCCAACACTATTTATCTAGCAGCCATCTTGTTTTTCAGCCAACACTATTTATCTAGCAGCCATCTTGGTTTTAGCCTACACTATTTATCTAGCATCCATCTTGGTATTCAGCCTACACAATTTAACTAGCTGCCATCTTTGTTTTCAGCCTACACTATTTATCCAGCAGCCATCTTGGTTTTCAGTCTACACTATTTATCTAGCAGCCATCTTGGCTTTCAGCCTACACTATTTATCTAGCAGCCATCTTGGTTTTCAGCCTACTCTATTTATCTAGCAGCCATCTTACTTTTCAGCCTATTTCTCTAGCAGCCATCTTGGTTTTCAGCCTACACTATTTATCTAGCAGCCATCTCGGTTTTCAGCCTACACTATTTATCTAGCAGCCATCTTGGTTTTCAGCCTACACTATTTATCTAGCAGCCATCTTTGTTTTCAGCCTACACTATTTATCTAGCAGCCATCTTGGTTTTCAGCCTACACTATTTATCTAGCAGCCATCTTGGTTTTCAGCCTACACTATTTATCTAGCAGCCATCTTGGTTTTCGGCCAACACTATTTATCTTGCAGTCATCTTGGTTTTCAGCCTACACTATTTATCTAGCAGCCATCTTGGTTTTTAGCCTACACTATTTATCTAGCAGCCATCTTGGCTTTCAGCCTACAGTATTTATCTAGCAGCCATCTTGGTTTTCAGCCTACTCTATTTATCTAGCAGCCATCTTACTTTTCAGCCTATTTCTCTAGCAGCCATCTTGGTTTTCAGCCTACACAATTTATCTAGCAGCCATCTTGGTTTTCAGCCTACTCTATTTATCTAGCAGACATCTTGGTTTTCAGCCTACTCTATTTATCTAGCAGCCATCTTGATTTTCAGCCTACACTATTTATCTAGCAGCCATCTTGGTTTTCAGCCTACTCTATTTATCTAGCAGCCATCTTGGTTTTCAGCCAACACTATTTATCTAGCAGCCATCTTTGTTTTCAGCCTACACTATTATCTAGCAGTCTAGCAGCCATCTTTGTTTTCAGCCTACACTATTATCTAGCAGCCATCTTGGTTTTCAGCCTACACTATTTATCTAGCAGCCATCTTGTTTTTCAGCCAAAACTATTTATCTAGCAGTCATCTCGGTTTTCAGCCTACACTATTTATCTAGCAGCCATCTTGGTTTTCAGCCTACACTATTTATCTAGCAGCCATCTTGGTTTTCAGCCTACACTATTTATCTAGCAGCCATCTTGGTTTTCAGCCTACACTATTTATCTAGCAGCCATCTCGGTTTTCAGCCTACACTATTTATCTAGCAGCCATCTTGGTTTTCAGCCTACACTATTTATCTAGCAGCCATCATTGTTTTCAGCCTACACTATTTATCTAGCAGCCATCTTGGTTTTCAGCCTACACTATTTATCTAGAAGCCATCTTGGTTTTCAGCCTACACTATTTATCTAGCAGCCATCTTGGTTTTCGGCCAACACTATTTATCTTGCAGTCATCTTGGTTTTCAGCATACACTATTTATCTAGCAGCCATCTTGGTTTTTAGCCTACACTATTTATCTAGCAGCCATCTTGGCTTTCAGCCTACACTATTTATCTAGCAGCCATCTTGGTTTTCAGCCTACTCTATTTATCTAGCAGCCATCTTACTTTTCAGCCTATTTCTCTAGCAGCCATCTTGGTTTTCAGCCTACACAATTTATCTAGCAGCCATCTTGGTTTTCAGCCTACTCTATTTATCTAGCAGACATCTTGGTTTTCAGCCTACTCTATTTATCTAGCAGCCATCTTGATTTTCAGCCTACACTATTTATCTAGCAGCCATCTTGGTTTTCAGCCTACTCTATTTATCTAGCAGCCATCTTGGTTTTCAGCCTACACTATTTATCTAGCAGCCATCTTGGTTTTCAGCCTACACTATTTATCTAGCAGCCATCTCGGTTTTCAGCCTACACTATTTATCTAGCAGCCATCTTGGTTTTCAGCCTACACTATTTATCTAGCAGCCATCTTTGTTTTCAGCCTACACTATTTATCTAGCAGCCATCTTGGTTTTCAGCCTACACTATTTATCTAGCAGCCATCTTGGTTTTCAGCCTACACTATTTATCTAGCAGCCATCTTGGTTTTCGGCCAACACTATTTATCTTGCAGTCATCTTGGTTTTCAGCCTACACTATTTATCTAGCAGCCATCTTGGTTTTTAGCCTACACTATTTATCTAGCAGCCATCTTGGTATTCAGCCAACACAATTTAACTAGCTGCCATCTTTGTTTTCAGCCTACACTATTTATCCAGCAGCCATCTTGGTTTTCAGCCTACACTATTTATCTAGCAGCCATCTTGGCTTTCAGCCTACACTATTTATCTAGCAGCCATCTTGGTTTTCAGTCTACTCTATTTATCTAGCAGCCATCTTATTTTTCAGCCTATTTCTCTAGCAGCCATCTTGGTTTTCAGACTACACAATTTATCTAGCAGCCATCTTGGTTTTCAGCCTACTCTATTTATCTAGCAGACATCTTGGTTTTCAGCCTACTCTATTTATCTAGCAGCCATCTTGATTTACAGCCTACACTATTTATCTAGCAGCCATCTTGGTTTTCAGCCTACTCTATTTATCTAGCAGCCATCTTGGTTTTCAGCCAACACTATTTATCTAGCAGCCATCTTTGATTTCAGCCTACACTATTTATCTAGCAGCCATCTTGGTTTTCAGCCTACTCTATTTATCTAGCAGCCATCTTATTTTTCAGCCTATTTCTCTAGCAGCCATCTTGGTTTTCAGCCTACACAATTTATCTAGCAGCCATCTTGGTTTTCAGCCTACTCTATTTATCTAGCAGACATCTTGGTTTTCAGCCTACTCTATTTATCTAGCAGCCATCTTGGTTTTCAGTCTACACTATTTATATAGCAGCCATCTTGGTTTTCAGCCTACTCTATTTATCTAGCAGCCATCTTGGTTTTCAGCCAACACTATTTATCTAGCAGCCATCTTGGTTTTCAGCCTACACTATTTATCTAGCAGCCATCTTGGTTTTTAGCCTACACTATTTATCTAGCAGCCATCTTTGTATTCAGCCTACACAATTTAACTAGCTGCCATCTTTGTTTTCAGCCTACACTATTTATCCAGCAGCCATCTTGGTTTTCAGCCTACACTATTTATCTAGCAGCCATCTTGGCTTTCAGCCTACACTATTTATCTAGCAGCCATCTTGGTTTTCAGCCTACTCTATTTATCTAGCAGCCATCTTATTTTTCAGCCTATTTCTCTAGCAGCCATCTTGGTTTTCAGCCTACACAATTTATCTAGCAGCCATCTTGGTTTTCAGCCTACTCTATTTATCTAGCAGCCATCTTGGTTTTCAGCCTACACTATTTATATAGCAGCCATCTTGGTTTTCAGCCTACTCTATTTATCTAGCAGCCATCTTGGTTTTCAGCCAACACTATTTATCTAGCAGCCATCTTGGTTTTCAGCCTACACTATTTATCTAGCAGCCATCTTGGTTTTTAGCCTACACTATTTATCTAGCAGCCATCTTTGTATTCAGCCTACACAATTTAACTAGCTGCCATCTTTGTTTTCAGCCTACACTATTTATCCAGCAGCCATCTTGGTTTTCAGCCTACACTATTTATCTAGCAGCCATCTTGGCTTTCAGCCTACACTATTTATCTAGCAGCCATCTTGGTTTTCAGCCTACTCTATTTATCTAGCAGCCATCTTATTTTTCAGCCTATTTCTCTAGCAGCCATCTTGGTTTTCAGCCTACACAATTTATCTAGCAGCCATCTTGGTTTTCACGCTACTCTATTTATCTAGCAGCCATCTTGGTTTTCAGCCTACACTATTTATCTAGCAGCCATCTTGGTTTTCAGCCTACACTATTTATCTAGCAGCCATCTTGGTTTTCAGCCAACACTATTTATCTAGCAGCCATCTTGGTTTTCAGCCTACACTATTTATCTAGCAGCCATCTTGGTTTTTAGCCTACACTATTTATCTAGCAGCCATCTTGGTATTCAGCCCACACAATTTAACTAGCAGCCATCTTGGTTTTCAGCCAACACTATATATCTAGCAGCCATCTTTGTTTTCAGCTTACACTATTTATCTAGCAGCCATCTTGGTTTTCAGCCTACACTATTTATCTAGCAGCCATCTTGGTTTTTAGCCTACACTATTTATCTAGCAGCCATCTTGGTATTCAGCCTACACAATTTAACTAGCTGCCATCTTTGTTTTCAGCCTACACTATTTATCCAGCAGCCATCTTGGTTTTCAGCCTACACTATTTATCTAGCAGCCATCTTGGCTTTCAGCCTACACTATTTATCTAGCAGCCATCTTGGTTTTCAGCCTACTCTATTTATCTAGCAGCCATCTTACTTTTCAGCCTATTTCTCTAGCAGCCATCTTGGTTTTCAGCCTACACAATTTATCTAGCAGCCATCTTGGTTTTCAGCCTACTCTATTTATCTAGCAGCCATCTTGGTTTTCAGCCTACACTATTTATCTAGCAGCCATCTTGGTTTTCAGCCTACACTATTTATCTAGCAGCCATCTTGGTTTTCGGCCAACACTATTTATCTTGCAGCCATCTTGGTTTTCAGCCTACACTATTTATCTAGCAGCCATCTTGGTTTTTAGCCTACACTATTTATCTAGCAGCCATCTTGGCTTTCAGCCTACACTATTTATCTAGCAGCCATCTTGGTTTTCAGCCTACTCTATTTATCTAGCAGCCATCTTACTTTTCAGCCTATTTCTCTAGCAGCCATCTTGGTTTTCAGCCTACACAATTTATCTAGCAGCCATCTTGGTTTTCAGCCTACTCTATTTATCTAGCAGACATCTTGGTTTTCAGCCTACTCTATTTATCTAGCAGCCATCTTGATTTTCAGCCTACACTATTTATCTAGCAGCCATCTTGGTTTTCAGCCTACTCTATTTATCTAGCAGCCATCTTGGTTTTCAGCCTACACTATTTATCTAGCAGCCATCTTGGTTTTCGGCCAACACTATTTATCTAGCAGCCATCTTGGTTTTCAGCCTACACTATTTATCTAGCAGCCATCTTGGTTTTTAGCCTACACTATTTATCTAGCATCCATCTTGGTATTCAGCCTACACAATTTAACTAGCAGCCATCTTATTTTTCAGCCTATTTATCTAGCAGCCATCTTGGTTTTCAGCCTACACTATTTATCTAGCAGCCATCTTGGTTTTCAGCCTACTCTATTTATATAGCAGCCATCTTGGTTTTCAGCCTACACTATTTATCTAGCAGCCATCTTTGTTTTCAGCCTACACTATTTATCTAGCAGCCATCTTTGTTTTCAGCCTACACTATTTATCTAGCAGCCATCTTGGTTTTCAGCCTACACTATTTATCTAGCAGCCATCTTGGTTTTCGGCCAACACTATTTATCTAGCAGCCATCTTGGTTTTCAGTCTACACTATTTATCTAGCAGCCATCTTGGTTTTTAGCCTACACTATTTATCTAGCATCCATCTTGGTATTCAGCCTACACAATTTAACTAGCTGCCATCTTTGTTTTCAGCCTACACTATTTATCTAGCAGCCATCTTGGTTTTCAGTCTACACTATTTATCTAGCAGCCATCTTGGCTTTCAGCCTACACTATTTATCTAGCAGCCATCTTGGTTTTCAGCCTACTCTATTTATCTAGCAGCCATCTTACTTTTCAGCCTATTTCTCTAGCAGCCATCTTGGTTTTCAGCCTACACAATTTATCTAGCAGCCATCTTGGTTTTCAGCCTACTCTATTTATCTAGCAGACATCTTGGTTTTCAGCCTACTCTATTTATCTAGCAGCCATCTTGATTTTCAGCCTACACTATTTATCTAGCAGCCATCTTGGTTTTCAGCCTACTCTATTTATCTAGCAGCCATCTTGGTTTTCAGCCAACACTATTTATCTAGCAGCCATCTTTGTTTTCAGCCTACACTATTATCTAGCAGCCATCTTGGTTTTCAGCCTACACTATTTATCTAGCAGCCATCTTGGTTTTTCAGCCAACACTATTTATCTAGCAGCCATCTCGGTTTTCAGCCTACACTATTTATCTAGCAGCCATCTTGGTTTTCAGCCTACTCTATTTATCTAGCAGCCATCTTACTTTTCAGCCTATTTCTCTAGCAGCCATCTTGGTTTTCAGCCTACACAATTTATCTAGCAGCCATCTTGGTTTTCAGCCTACTCTATTTATCTAGCAGACATCTTGGTTTTCAGCCTACTCTATTTATCTAGCAGCCATCTTGATTTTCAGCCTACACTATTTATCTAGCAGCCATCTTGGTTTTCAGCCTACTCTATTTATCTAGCAGCCATCTTGGTTTTCAGCCTACACTATTTATCTAGCAGCCATCTTGGTTTTCAGCCTACACTATTTATCTAGCAGCCATCTCGGTTTTCAGCCTACACTATTTATCTAGCAGCCATCTTGGTTTTCAGCCTACACTATTTATCTAGCAGCCATCTTTGTTTTCAGCCTACACTATTTATCTAGCAGCCATCTTGGTTTTCAGCCTACACTATTTATCTAGCAGCCATCTTGGTTTTCAGCCTACACTATTTATCTAGCAGCCATCTTGGTTTTCGGCCAACACTATTTATCTTGCAGTCATCTTGGTTTTCAGCCTACACTATTTATCTAGCAGCCATCTTGGTTTTTAGCCTACACTATTTATCTAGCAGCCATCTTGGTATTCAGCCAACACAATTTAACTAGCTGCCATCTTTGTTTTCAGCCTACACTATTTATCCAGCAGCCATCTTGGTTTTCAGCCTACACTATTTATCTAGCAGCCATCTTGGCTTTCAGCCTACACTATTTATCTAGCAGCCATCTTGGTTTTCAGTCTACTCTATTTATCTAGCAGCCATCTTATTTTTCAGCCTATTTCTCTAGCAGCCATCTTGGTTTTCAGACTACACAATTTATCTAGCAGCCATCTTGGTTTTCAGCCTACTCTATTTATCTAGCAGACATCTTGGTTTTCAGCCTACTCTATTTATCTAGCAGCCATCTTGATTTACAGCCTACACTATTTATCTAGCAGCCATCTTGGTTTTCAGCCTACTCTATTTATCTAGCAGCCATCTTGGTTTTCAGCCAACACTATTTATCTAGCAGCCATCTTTGATTTCAGCCTACACTATTTATCTAGCAGCCATCTTGGTTTTCAGCCTACTCTATTTATCTAGCAGCCATCTTATTTTTCAGCCTATTTCTCTAGCAGCCATCTTGGTTTTCAGCCTACACAATTTATCTAGCAGCCATCTTGGTTTTCAGCCTACTCTATTTATCTAGCAGACATCTTGGTTTTCAGCCTACTCTATTTATCTAGCAGCCATCTTGGTTTTCAGTCTACACTATTTATATAGCAGCCATCTTGGTTTTCAGCCTACTCTATTTATCTAGCAGCCATCTTGGTTTTCAGCCAACACTATTTATCTAGCAGCCATCTTGGTTTTCAGCCTACACTATTTATCTAGCAGCCATCTTGGTTTTTAGCCTACACTATTTATCTAGCAGCCATCTTTGTATTCAGCCTACACAATTTAACTAGCTGCCATCTTTGTTTTCAGCCTACACTATTTATCCAGCAGCCATCTTGGTTTTCAGCCTACACTATTTATCTAGCAGCCATCTTGGCTTTCAGCCTACACTATTTATCTAGCAGCCATCTTGGTTTTCAGCCTACTCTATTTATCTAGCAGCCATCTTATTTTTCAGCCCATTTCTCTAGCAGCCATCTTGGTTTTCAGCCTACACAATTTATCTAGCAGCCATCTTGGTTTTCAGCCTACTCTATTTATCTAGCAGCCATCTTGGTTTTCAGCCTACACTATTTATATAGCAGCCATCTTGGTTTTCAGCCTACTCTATTTATCTAGCAGCCATCTTGGTTTTCAGCCAACACTATTTATCTAGCAGCCATCTTGGTTTTCAGCCTACACTATTTATCTAGCAGCCATCTTGGTTTTTAGCCTACACTATTTATCTAGCAGCCATCTTTGTATTCAGCCTACACAATTTAACTAGCTGCCATCTTTGTTTTCAGCCTACACTATTTATCCAGCAGCCATCTTGGTTTTCAGCCTACACTATTTATCTAGCAGCCATCTTGGCTTTCAGCCTACACTATTTATCTAGCAGCCATCGTGGTTTTCAGCCTACTCTATTTATCTAGCAGCCATCTTATTTTTCAGCCTATTTCTCTAGCAGCCATCTTGGTTTTCAGCCTACACAATTTATCTAGCAGCCATCTTGGTTTTCACGCTACTCTATTTATCTAGCAGCCATCTTGGTTTTCAGCCTACACTATTTATCTAGCAGCCATCTTGGTTTTCAGCCTACACTATTTATCTAGCAGCCATCTTGGTTTTCAGCCAACACTATTTATCTAGCAGCCATCTTGGTTTTCAGCCTACACTATTTATCTAGCAGCCATCTTGGTTTTTAGCCTACACTATTTATCTAGCAGCCATCTTGGTATTCAGCCCACACAATTTAACTAGCAGCCATCTTGGTTTTCAGCCAACACTATTTATCTAGCAGCCATCTTGGTTTTCAGCCAACACTATTTATCTAGCAGCCATCTTGGTTTTCAGCCTACACTATTTATCTAGCAGCCATCTTGGTTTTTAGCCTACACTATTTATCTAGCAGCCATCTTGGTATTCAGCCTACACAATTTAACTAGCTGCCATCTTTGTTTTCAGCCTACACTATTTATCCAGCAGCCATCTTGGTTTTCAGCCTACACTATTTATCTAGCAGCCATCTTGGCTTTCAGCCTACACTATTTATCTAGCAGCCATCTTGGTTTTCAGCCTACTCTATTTATCTAGCAGCCATCTTATTTTTCAGCCTATTTCTCTAGCAGCCATCTTGGTTTTCAGCCTACACAATTTATCTAGCAGCCATCTTGGTTTTCAGCCTACTCTATTTATCTAGCAGCCATCTTGGTTTTCAGCCTACACAATTTATCTAGCAGCCATCTTGGTTTTCAGCCTACTCTATTTATCTAGCAGACATCTTGGTTTTCAGCCTACTCTATTTATCTAGCAGCCATCTTGATTTTCAGCCTACACTATTTATCTAGCAGCCATCTTGGTTTTCAGCCTACTCTATTTATCTAGCAGCCATCTTGGTTTTCAGCCAACACTATTTATCTAGCAGCCATCTTTGTTTTCAGCCTACACTATTATCTAGCAGCCATCTTGGTTTTCAGCCTACACTATTTATCTAGCAGCCATCTTGTTTTTCAGCCAACACTATTTATCTAGCAGCCATCTTGGTTTTTAGCCTACACTATTTATCTAGCATCCATCTTGGTATTCAGCCTACACAATTTAACTAGCTGCCATCTTTGTTTTCAGCCTACACTATTTATCCAGCAGCCATCTTGGTTTTCAGTCTACACTATTTATCTAGCAGCCATCTTGGCTTTCAGCCTACACTATTTATCTAGCAGCCATCTTGGTTTTCAGCCTACTCTATTTATCTAGCAGCCATCTTACTTTTCAGCCTATTTCTCTAGCAGCCATCTTGGTTTTCAGCCTACACAATTTATCTAGCAGCCATCTTGGTTTTCAGCCTACTCTATTTATCTAGCAGACATCTTGGTTTTCAGCCTACACTATTTATCTAGCAGCCATCTTGGTTTTCAGCCTACACTATTTATCTAGCAGCCATCTCGGTTTTCAGCCTACACTATTTATCTAGCAGCCATCTTGGTTTTCAGCCTACACTATTTATCTAGCAGCCATCTTTGTTTTCAGCCTACACTATTTATCTAGCAGCCATCTTGGTTTTCAGCCTACACTATTTATCTAGCAGCCATCTTGGTTTTCAGCCTACACTATTTATCTAGCAGCCATCTTGGTTTTCGGCCAACACTATTTATCTTGCAGTCATCTTGGTTTTCAGCCTACACTATTTATCTAGCAGCCATCTTGGTTTTTAGCCTACACTATTTATCTAGCAGCCATCTTGGTTTTCGGCCAACACTATTTATCTTGCAGTCATCTTGGTTTTCAGCCTACACTATTTATCTAGCAGCCATCTTGGTTTTTAGCCTACACTATTTATCTAGCAGCCATCTTGGCTTTCAGCCTACAGTATTTATCTAGCAGCCATCTTGGTTTTCAGCCTACTCTATTTATCTAGCAGCCATCTTACTTTTCAGCCTATTTCTCTAGCAGCCATCTTGGTTTTCAGCCTACACAATTTATCTAGCAGCCATCTTGGTTTTCAGCCTACTCTATTTATCTAGCAGACATCTTGGTTTTCAGCCTACTCTATTTATCTAGCAGCCATCTTGATTTTCAGCCTACACTATTTATCTAGCAGCCATCTTGGTTTTCAGCCTACTCTATTTATCTAGCAGCCATCTTGGTTTTCAGCCAACACTATTTATCTAGCAGCCATCTTTGTTTTCAGCCTACACTATTTATCTAGCAGCCATCTTGGTTTTCAGCCTACACTATTTATCTAGCAGCCATCTTGGTTTTCAGCCAACACTATTTATCTAGCAGTCATCTCGGTTTTCAGCCTACACTATTTATCTAGCAGCCATCTTGGTTTTCAGCCTACACTATTTATCTAGCAGCCATCTCGGTTTTCAGCCTACACAATTTATCTAGCAGCCATCTTGGTTTTCAGCCTACTCTATTTATCTAGCAGACATCTTGGTTTTCAGCCTACTCTATTTATCTAGCAGCCATCTTGATTTTCAGCCTACACTATTTATCTAGCAGCCATCTTGGTTTTCAGCCTACTCTATTTATCTAGCAGCCATCTTGGTTTTCAGCCAACACTATTTATCTAGCAGCCATCTTTGTTTTCAGCCTACACTATTATCTAGCAGCCATCTTGGTTTTCAGCCTACACTATTTATCTAGCAGCCATCTTGTTTTTCAGCCAAAACTATTTATCTAGCAGTCATCTCGGTTTTCAGCCTACACTATTTATCTAGCAGCCATCTTGGTTTTCAGCCTACACTATTTATCTAGCAGCCATCTCGGTTTTCAGCCTACACTATTTATCTAGCAGCCATCTTGGTTTTCAGCCTACACTATTTATCTAGCAGCCATCTTTGTTTTCAGCCTACACTATTTATCTAGCAGCCATCTTGGTTTTCAGCCTACACTATTTATCTAGCAGCCATCTTGGTTTTCAGCCTACACTATTTATCTAGCAGCCATCTTGGTTTTCGGCCAACACTATTTATCTTGCAGTCATCTTGGTTTTCAGCCTACACTATTTATCTAGCAGCCATCTTGGTTTTTAGCCTACACTATTTATCTAGCAGCCATCTTGGCTTTCAGCCTACAGTATTTATCTAGCAGCCATCTTGGTTTTCAGCCTACTCTATTTATCTAGCAGCCATCTTACTTTTCAGCCTATTTCTCTAGCAGCCATCTTGGTTTTCAGCCTACACAATTTATCTAGCAGCCATCTTGGTTTTCAGCCTACTCTATTTATCTAGCAGACATCTTGGTTTTCAGCCTACTCTATTTATCTAGCAGCCATCTTGATTTTCAGCCTACACTATTTATCTAGCAGCCATCTTGGTTTTCAGCCTACTCTATTTATCTAGCAGCCATCTTGGTTTTCAGCCAACACTATTTATCTAGCAGCCATCTTTGTTTTCAGCCTACACTATTTATCTAGCAGCCATCTTGGTTTTCAGCCTACACTATTTATCTAGCAGCCATCTTGGTTTTCAGCCAACACTATTTATCTAGCAGTCATCTCGGTTTTCAGCCTACACTATTTATCTAGCAGCCATCTTGGTTTTCAGCCTACACTATTTATCTAGCAGCCATCTCGGTTTTCAGCCTACACTATTTATCTAGCAGCCATCTTGGTTTTCAGCCTACACTATTTATCTAGCAGCCATCTTTGTTTTCAGCCTACACTATTTATCTAGCAGCCATCTTGGTTTTCAGCCTACACTATTTATCTAGCAGCCATCTTGGTTTTCAGCCTACACTATTTATCTAGCAGCCATCTTGGTTTTCGGCCAACACTATTTATCTTGCAGTCATCTTGGTTTTCAGCCTACACTATTTATCTAGCAGCCATCTTGGTTTTTAGCCTACACTATTTATCTAGCAGCCATCTTGGCTTTCAGCCTACACTATTTATCTAGCAGCCATCTTGGTTTTCAGCCTACTCTATTTATCTAGCAGCCATCTTACTTTTCAGCCTATTTCTCTAGCAGCCATCTTGGTTTTCAGCCTACACAATTTATCTAGCAGCCATCTTGGTTTTCAGCCTACTCTATTTATCTAGCAGACATCTTGGTTTTCAGCCTACTCTATTTATCTAGCAGCCATCTTGATTTTCAGCCTACACTATTTATCTAGCAGCCATCTTGGTTTTCAGCCTACTCTATTTATCTAGCAGCCATCTTGGTTTTCAGCCTACACTATTTATCTAGCAGCCATCTTGGTTTTCAGCCTACACTATTTATCTAGCAGCCATCTCGGTTTTCAGCCTACACTATTTATCTAGCAGCCATCTTGGTTTTCAGCCTACACTATTTATCTAGCAGCCATCTTTGTTTTCAGCCTACACTATTTATCTAGCAGCCATCTTGGATTTCAGCCTACACTATTTATCTAGCAGCCATCTTGGTTTTCAGCCTACACTATTTATCTAGCAGCCATCTTGGTTTTCGGCCAACACTATTTATCTTGCAGTCATCTTGGTTTTCAGCCTACACTATTTATCTAGCAGCCATCTTGGTTTTTAGCCTACACTATTTATCTAGCAGCCATCTTGGTATTCAGCCAACACAATTTAACTAGCTGCCATCTTTGTTTTCAGCCTACACTATTTATCCAGCAGCCATCTTGGTTTTCAGCCTACACTATTTATCTAGCAGCCATCTTGACTTTCAGCCTACACTATTTATCTAGCAGCCATCTTGGTTTTCAGTCTACTCTATTTATCTAGCAGCCATCTTATTTTTCAGCCTATTTCTCTAGCAGCCATCTTGGTTTTCAGACTACACAATTTATCTAGCAGCCATCTTGGTTTTCAGCCTACTCTATTTATCTAGCAGACATCTTGGTTTTCAGCCTACTCTATTTATCTAGCAGCCATCTTGATTTACAGCCTACACTATTTATCTAGCAGCCATCTTGGTTTTCAGCCTACTCTATTTATCTAGCAGCCATCTTGGTTTTCAGCCAACACTATTTATCTAGCAGCCATCTTTGATTTCAGCCTACACTATTTATCTAGCAGCCATCTTGGTTTTCAGCCTACTCTATTTATCTAGCAGCCATCTTATTTTTCAGCCTATTTCTCTAGCAGCCATCTTGGTTTTCAGTCTACACTATTTATATAGCAGCCATCTTGGTTTTCAGCCTACTCTATTTATCTAGCAGCCATCTTGGTTTTCAGCCAACACTATTTATCTAGCAGCCATCTTGGTTTTCAGCCTACACTATTTATCTAGCAGCCATCTTGGTTTTTAGCCTACACTATTTATCTAGCAGCCATCTTTGTATTCAGCCTACACAATTTAACTAGCTGCCATCTTTGTTTTCAGCCTACACTATTTATCCAGCAGCCATCTTGGTTTTCAGCCTACACTATTTATCTAGCAGCCATCTTGGCTTTCAGCCTACACTATTTATCTAGCAGCCATCTTGGTTTTCAGCCTACTCTATTTATCTAGCAGCCATCTTATTTTTCAGCCTATTTCTCTAGCAGCCATCTTGGTTTTCAGCCTACACAATTTATCTAGCAGCCATCTTGGTTTTCAGCCTACTCTATTTATCTAGCAGCCATCTTGGTTTTCAGCCTACACTATTTATATAGCAGCCATCTTGGTTTTCAGCCTACTCTATTTATCTAGCAGCCATCTTGGTTTTCAGCCAACACTATTTATCTAGCAGCCATCTTGGTTTTCAGCCTACACTATTTATCTAGCAGCCATCTTGGTTTTTAGCCTACACTATTTATCTAGCAGCCATCTTTGTATTCAGCCTACACAATTTAACTAGCTGCCATCTTTGTTTTCAGCCTACACTATTTATCCAGCAGCCATCTTGGTTTTCAGCCTACACTATTTATCTAGCAGCCATCTTGGCTTTCAGCCTACACTATTTATCTAGCAGCCATCTTGGTTTTCAGCCTACTCTATTTATCTAGCAGCCATCTTATTTTTCAGCCTATTTCTCTAGCAGCCATCTTGGTTTTCAGCCTACACTATTTATCTAGCAGCCATCTTGGTTTTCAGCCTACACTATTTATCTAGCAGCCATCTTGGTTTTCAGCCAACACTATTTATCTAGCAGCCATCTTGGTTTTCAGCCTACACTATTTATCTAGCAGCCATCTTGGTTTTTAGCCTACACTATTTATCTAGCAGCCATCTTGGTATTCAGCCCACACAATTTAACTAGCAGCCATCTTGGTTTTCAGCCAACACTATTTATCTAGCAGCCATCTTTGTTTTCAGCCTACACTATTTATCTAGCAGCCATCTTGGTTTTCAGCCTACACTATTTATCTAGCAGCCATCTTGGTTTTCAGCCAACACTATTTATCTAGCAGCCATCTTGGTTTTCAGCCTACACTATTTATCTAGCAGCCATCTTGGTTTTTAGCCTACACTATTTATCTAGCAGCCATCTTGGTATTCAGCCTACACAATTTAACTAGCTGCCATCTTTGTTTTCAGCCTACACTATTTATCCAGCAGCCATCTTGGTTTTCAGCCTACACTATTTATCTAGCAGCCATCTTGGCTTTCAGCCTACACTATTTATCTAGCAGCCATCTTGGTTTTCAGCCTACTCTATTTATCTAGCAGCCATCTTATTTTTCAGCCTATTTCTCTAGCAGCCATCTTGGTTTTCAGCCTACACAATTTATCTAGCAGCCATCTTGGTTTTCACCCTACTCTATTTATCTAGCAGCCATCTTGGTTTTCAGCCTACACTATTTATCTAGCAGCCATCTTGGTTTTCAGCCTACACTATTTATCTAGCAGCCATCTTGGTTTTCAGCCAACACTATTTATCTAGCAGCCATCTTGGTTTTCAGCCTACACTATTTATCTAGCAGCCATCTTGGTTTTTAGCCAACACTATTTATCTAGCAGCCATCTTGGTATTCAGCCTACACAATTTAACTAGCTGCCATCTTTGTTTTCAGCCTACACTATTTATCCAGCAGCCATCTTGGTTGTCAGCCTACACTATTTATCTAGCAGCCATCTTGGTTTTCAGCCAACAATATTTATCTAGCAGGCATCTTGGTTTTCAGCCTACACAATTTATCTAGCTGCCATCTTTGTTTTCAGCCTACACTATTTATCCAGCAGCCATCTTGGTTTTCAGTCTACACTATTTTATCTAGCAGCCATCTTGGTTTTCAGTCTATACTATTTATCTAGCAGTCATCTTGGTTTTCAGCCTACACTATTTATCTAGCAGCCATCTTGGTTTTCAGCCTACACTATTTATCTAGCAGCCATCTTGCTTTACAGCCTACACTATTTATCTAGCAGCCATCTTATTTTTCAGCCTATTTATCTAGCAGCCATCTTGGTTTTCAGCCTTCACTATTTATCTAGCAGCCATCTTGGTTTTCAGCCTACACTATTTATCTAGCAGCCATCTTGGTTTTCAGCCTACACTATTTATCTAGCAGCCATCTTGGTTTTCGGCCAACACTATTTATCTTGCAGTCATCTTGGTTTTCAGCCTACACTATTTATCTAGCAGCCATCTTGGTTTTTAGCCTACACTATTTATCTAGCAGCCATCTTGGCTTTCAGCCTACACTATTTATCTAGCAGCCATCTTGGTTTTCAGCCTACTCTATTTATCTAGCAGCCATCTTACTTTTCAGCCTATTTCTCTAGCAGCCATCTTGGTTTTCAGCCTACACAATTTATCTAGCAGCCATCTTGGTTTTCAGCCTACTCTATTTATCTAGCAGACATCTTGGTTTTCAGCCTACTCTATTTATCTAGCAGCCATCTTGATTTTCAGCCTACACTATTTATCTAGCAGCCATCTTGGTTTTCAGCCTACTCTATTTATCTAGCAGCCATCTTGGTTTTCAGCCTACACTATTTATCTAGCAGCCATCTTGGTTTTCAGCCTACACTATTTATCTAGCAGCCATCTCGGTTTTCAGCCTACACTATTTATCTAGCAGCCATCTTGGTTTTCAGCCTACACTATTTATCTAGCAGCCATCTTTGTTTTCAGCCTACACTATTTATCTAGCAGCCATCTTGGATTTCAGCCTACACTATTTATCTAGCAGCCATCTTGGTTTTCAGCCTACACTATTTATCTAGCAGCCATCTTGGTTTTCGGCCAACACTATTTATCTTGCAGTCATCTTGGTTTTCAGCCTACACTATTTATCTAGCAGCCATCTTGGTTTTTAGCCTACACTATTTATCTAGCAGCCATCTTGGTATTCAGCCAACACAATTTAACTAGCTGCCATCTTTGTTTTCAGCCTACACTATTTATCCAGCAGCCATCTTGGTTTTCAGCCTACACTATTTATCTAGCAGCCATCTTGACTTTCAGCCTACACTATTTATCTAGCAGCCATCTTGGTTTTCAGTCTACTCTATTTATCTAGCAGCCATCTTATTTTTCAGCCTATTTCTCTAGCAGCCATCTTGGTTTTCAGACTACACAATTTATCTAGCAGCCATCTTGGTTTTCAGCCTACTCTATTTATCTAGCAGACATCTTGGTTTTCAGCCTACTCTATTTATCTAGCAGCCATCTTGATTTACAGCCTACACTTTTTATCTAGCAGCCATCTTGGTTTTCAGCCTACTCTATTTATCTAGCAGCCATCTTGGTTTTCAGCCAACACTATTTATCTAGCAGCCATCTTTGATTTCAGCCTACACTATTTATCTAGCAGCCATCTTGGTTTTCAGCCTACTCTATTTATCTAGCAGCCATCTTATTTTTCAGCCTATTTCTCTAGCAGCCATCTTGGTTTTCAGCCTACACAATTTATCTAGCAGCCATCTTGGTTTTCAGCCTACTCTATTTATCTAGCAGACATCTTGGTTTTCAGCCTACTCTATTTATCTAGCAGCCATCTTGGTTTTCAGTCTACACTATTTATATAGCAGCCATCTTGGTTTTCAGCCAACACTATTTATCTAGCAGCCATCTTGGTTTTCAGCCTACACTATTTATCTAGCAGCCATCTTGGTTTTTAGCCTACACTATTTATCTAGCAGCCATCTTTGTATTCAGCCTACACAATTTAACTAGCTGCCATCTTTGTTTTCAGCCTACACTATTTATCCAGCAGCCATCTTGGTTTTCAGCCTACACTATTTATCTAGCAGCCATCTTGGCTTTCAGCCTACACTATTTATCTAGCAGCCATCTTGGTTTTCAGCCTACTCTATTTATCTAGCAGCCATCTTATTTTTCAGCCTATTTCTCTAGCAGCCATCTTGGTTTTCAGCCTACACAATTTATCTAGCAGCCATCTTGGTTTTCAGCCTACTCTATTTATCTAGCAGCCATCTTGGTTTTCAGCCTACACTATTTATATAGCAGCCATCTTGGTTTTCAGCCTACTCTATTTATCTAGCAGCCATCTTGGTTTTCAGCCAACACTATTTATCTAGCAGCCATCTTGGTTTTCAGCCTACACTATTTATCTAGCAGCCATCTTGGTTTTTAGCCTACACTATTTATCTAGCAGCCATCTTTGTATTCAGCCTACACAATTTAACTAGCTGCCATCTTTGTTTTCAGCCTACACTATTTATCCAGCAGCCATCTTGGTTTTCAGCCTACACTATTTATCTAGCAGCCATCTTGGCTTTCAGCCTACACTATTTATCTAGCAGCCATCTTGGTTTTCAGCCTACTCTATTTATCTAGCAGCCATCTTATTTTTCAGCCTATTTCTCTAGCAGCCATCTTGGTTTTCAGCCTACACTATTTATCTAGCAGCCATCTTGGTTTTCAGCCTACACTATTTATCTAGCAGCCATCTTGGTTTTCAGCCAACACTATTTATCTAGCAGCCATCTTGGTTTTCAGCCTACACTATTTATCTAGCAGCCATCTTGGTTTTTAGCCTACACTATTTATCTAGCAGCCATCTTGGTATTCAGCCCACACAATTTAACTAGCAGCCATCTTGGTTTTCAGCCAACACTATTTATCTAGCAGCCATCTTTGTTTTCAGCCTACACTATTTATCTAGCAGCCATCTTGGTTTTCAGCCTACACTATTTATCTAGCAGCCATCTTGGTTTTCAGCCAACACTATTTATCTAGCAGCCATCTTGGTTTTCAGCCTACACTATTTATCTAGCAGCCATCTTGGTTTTTAGCCTACACTATTTATCTAGCAGCCATCTTGGTATTCAGCCTACACAATTTAACTAGCTGCCATCTTTGTTTTCAGCCTACACTATTTATCCAGCAGCCATCTTGGTTTTCAGCCTACACTATTTATCTAGCAGCCATCTTGGCTTTCAGCCTACACTATTTATCTAGCAGCCATCTTGGTTTTCAGCCTACTCTATTTATCTAGCAGCCATCTTATTTTTCAGCCTATTTCTCTAGCAGCCATCTTGGTTTTCAGCCTACACAATTTATCTAGCAGCCATCTTGGTTTTCACCCTACTCTATTTATCTAGCAGCCATCTTGGTTTTCAGCCTACACTATTTATCTAGCAGCCATCTTGGTTTTCAGCCTACACTATTTATCTAGCAGCCATCTTGGTTTTCAGCCAACACTATTTATCTAGCAGCCATCTTGGTTTTCAGCCTACACTATTTATCTAGCAGCCATCTTGGTTTTTAGCCAACACTATTTATCTAGCAGCCATCTTGGTATTCAGCCTACACAATTTAACTAGCTGCCATCTTTGTTTTCAGCCTACACTATTTATCCAGCAGCCATCTTGGTTGTCAGCCTACACTATTTATCTAGCAGCCATCTTGGTTTTCAGCCAACAATATTTATCTAGCAGGCATCTTGGTTTTCAGCCTACACAATTTATCTATCTGCCATCTTTGTTTTCAGCCTACACTATTTATCCAGCAGCCATCTTGGTTTTCAGTCTACACTATTTTATCTAGCAGCCATCTTGGTTTTCAGTCTATACTATTTATCTAGCAGTCATCTTGGTTTTCAGCCTACACTATTTATCTAGCAGCCATCTTGGTTTTCAGCCTACACTATTTATCTAGCAGCCATCTTGCTTTACAGCCTACACTATTTATCTAGCAGCCATCTTATTTTTCAGCCTATTTATCTAGCAGCCATCTTGGTTTTCAGCCTACACTATTTATCTAGCAGCCATCTTGGTTTTCAGCCTACTCTATTTATATAGCAGCCATCTTGGTTTTCAGCCTACACTATTTATCTAGCAGCCATCTTTGTTTTCAGCCTACACTATTTATCTAGCAGCCATCTTTGTTTTCAGCCTACACTATTTATCTAGCAGCCATCTTGGTTTTCAGCCTACACTATTTATCTAGCAGCCATCTTGGTTTTCGGCCAACACTATTTATCTAGCAGCCATCTTGGTTTTCAGCCTACACTATTTATCTAGCAGCCATCTTGGTTTTTAGCCTACACTATTTATCTAGCATCCATCTTGGTATTCAGCCTACACAATTTAACTAGCTGCCATCTTTGTTTTCAGCCTACACTATTTATCCAGCAGCCATCTTGGTTTTCAGTCTACACTATTTATCTAGCAGCCATCTTGGCTTTCAGCCTACACTATTTATCTAGCAGCCATCTTGGTTTTCAGCCTACTCTATTTATCTAGCAGCCATCTTACTTTTCAGCCTATTTCTCTAGCAGCCATCTTGGTTTTCAGCCTACACAATTTATCTAGCAGCCATCTTGGTTTTCAGCCTACTCTATTTATCTAGCAGACATCTTGGTTTTCAGCCTACTCTATTTATCTAGCAGCCATCTTGATTTTCAGCCTACACTATTTATCTAGCAGCCATCTTGGTTTTCAGCCTACTCTATTTATCTAGCAGCCATCTTGGTTTTCAGCCAACACTATTTATCTAGCAGCCATCTTTGTTTTCAGCCTACACTATTATCTAGCAGCCATCTTGGTTTTCAGCCTACACTATTTATCTAGCAGCCATCTTGTTTTTCAGCCAACACTATTTATCTAGCAGTCATCTCGGTTTTCAGCATACACTATTTATCTAGCAGCCATCTTGGTTTTTAGCCTACACTATTTATCTAGCAGCCATCTTGGCTTTCAGCCTACACTATTTATCTAGCAGCCATCTTGGTTTTCAGCCTACTCTATTTATCTAGCAGCCATCTTGGTTTTCAGCCTATTTCTCTAGCAGCCATCTTGGTTTTCAGCCTACACAATTTATCTAGCAGACATCTTGGTTTTCAGCCTACTCTATTTATCTAGCAGCCATCTTGATTTTCAGCCTACACTATTTATCTAGCAGCCATCTTGGTTTTCAGCCTACTCTATTTATCTAGCAGCCATCTTGGTTTTCAGCCTACACTATTTATCTAGCAGCCATCTTGGTTTTCAGCCTACACTATTTATCTAGCAGCCATCTCGGTTTTCAGCCTACACTATTTATCTAGCAGCCATCTTGGTTTTCAGCCTACACTATTTATCTAGCAGCCATCTTTGTTTTCAGCCTACACTATTTATCTAGCAGCCATCTTGGTTTTCAGCCTACACTATTTATCTAGCAGCCATCTTGGTTTTCAGCCTACACTATTTATCTAGCAGCCATCTTGGTTTTCAGCCTACACTATTTATCTAGCAGCCATCTTGCTTTACAGCCTACACTATTTATCTAGCAGCCATCTTATTTTTCAGCCTATTTATCTAGCAGCCATCTTGGTTTTCAGCCTACACTATTTATCTAGCAGCCATCTTGGTTTTCAGCCTACTCTATTTATATAGCAGCCATCTTGGTTTTCAGCCTACACTATTTATCTAGCAGCCATCTTTGTTTTCAGCCTACACTATTTATCTAGCAGCCATCTTTGTTTTCAGCCTACACTATTTATCTAGCAGCCATCTTGGTTTTCAGCCTACACTATTTATCTAGCAGCCATCTTGGTTTTCGGCCAACACTATTTATCTAGCAGCCATCTTGGTTTTCAGCCTACACTATTTATCTAGCAGCCATCTTGGTTTTTAGCCTACACTATTTATCTAGCATCCATCTTGGTATTCAGCCTACACAATTTAACTAGCTGCCATCTTTGTTTTCAGCCTACACTATTTATCCAGCAGCCATCTTGGTTTTCAGTCTACACTATTTATCTAGCAGCCATCTTGGCTTTCAGCCTACACTATTTATCTAGCAGCCATCTTGGTTTTCAGCCTACTCTATTTATCTAGCAGCCATCTTACTTTTCAGCCTATTTCTCTAGCAGCCATCTTGGTTTTCAGCCTACACAATTTATCTAGCAGCCATCTTGGTTTTCAGCCTACTCTATTTATCTAGCAGACATCTTGGTTTTCAGCCTACTCTATTTATCTAGCAGCCATCTTGATTTTCAGCCTACACTATTTATCTAGCAGCCATCTTGGTTTTCAGCCTACTCTATTTATCTAGCAGCCATCTTGGTTTTCAGCCAACACTATTTATCTAGCAGCCATCTTTGTTTTCAGCCTACACTATTATCTAGCAGCCATCTTGGTTTTCAGCCTACACTATTTATCTAGCAGCCATCTTGTTTTTCAGCCAACACTATTTATCTAGCAGTCATCTCGGTTTTCAGCATACACTATTTATCTAGCAGCCATCTTGGTTTTTAGCCTACACTATTTATCTAGCAGCCATCTTGGCTTTCAGCCTACACTATTTATCTAGCAGCCATCTTGGTTTTCAGCCTACTCTATTTATCTAGCAGCCATCTTGGTTTTCAGCCTATTTCTCTAGCAGCCATCTTGGTTTTCAGCCTACACAATTTATCTAGCAGCCATCTTGGTTTTCAGCCTACTCTATTTATCTAGCAGACATCTTGGTTTTCAGCCTACTCTATTTATCTAGCAGCCATCTTGATTTTCAGCCTACACTATTTATCTAGCAGCCATCTTGGTTTTCAGCCTACTCTATTTATCTAGCAGCCATCTTGGTTTTCAGCCTACACTATTTATCTAGCAGCCATCTTGGTTTTCAGCCTACACTATTTATCTAGCAGCCATCTCGGTTTTCAGCCTACACTATTTATCTAGCAGCCATCTTGGTTTTCAGCCTACACTATTTATCTAGCAGCCATCTTTGTTTTCAGCCTACACTATTTATCTAGCAGCCATCTTGGTTTTCAGCCTACACTATTTATCTAGCAGCCATCTTGGTTTTCAGCCTACACTATTTATCTAGCAGCCATCTTGGTTTTCGGCCAACACTATTTATCTTGCAGTCATCTTGGTTTTCAGCCTACACTATTTATCTAGCAGCCATCTTGGTTTTTAGCCTACACTATTTATCTAGCAGCCATCTTGGTATTCAGCCAACACAATTTAACTAGCTGCCATCTTTGTTTTCAGCCTACACTATTTATCCAGCAGCCATCTTGGTTTTCAGCCTACACTATTTATCTAGCAGCCATCTTGGCTTTCAGCCTACACTATTTATCTAGCAGCCATCTTGGTTTTCAGTCTACTCTATTTATCTAGCAGCCATCTTATTTTTCAGCCTATTTCTCTAGCAGCCATCTTGGTTTTCAGACTACACAATTTATCTAGCAGCCATCTTGGTTTTCAGCCTACTCTATTTATCTAGCAGACATCTTGGTTTTCAGCCTACTCTATTTATCTAGCAGCCATCTTGATTTACAGCCTACACTATTTATCTAGCAGCCATCTTGGTTTTCAGCCTACTCTATTTATCTAGCAGCCATCTTGGTTTTCAGCCAACACTATTTATCTAGCAGCCATCTTTGATTTCAGCCTACACTATTTATCTAGCAGCCATCTTGGTTTTCAGCCTACTCTATTTATCTAGCAGCCATCTTATTTTTCAGCCTATTTCTCTAGCAGCCATCTTGGTTTTCAGCCTACACAATTTATCTAGCAGCCATCTTGGTTTTCAGCCTACTCTATTTATCTAGCAGCCATCTTGGTTTTCAGCCTACACTATTTATATAGCAGCCATCTTGGTTTTCAGCCTACTCTATTTATCTAGCAGCCATCTTGGTTTTCAGCCAACACTATTTATCTAGCAGCCATCTTGGTTTTCAGCCTACACTATTTATCTAGCAGCCATCTTGGTTTTTAGCCTACACTATTTATCTAGCAGCCATCTTTGTATTCAGCCTACACAATTTAACTAGCTGCCATCTTTGTTTTCAGCCTACACTATTTATCCAGCAGCCATCTTGGTTTTCAGCCTACACTATTTATCTAGCAGCCATCTTGGCTTTCAGCCTACACTATTTATCTAGCAGCCATCGTGGTTTTCAGCCTACTCTATTTATCTAGCAGCCATCTTATTTTTCAGCCTATTTCTCTAGCAGCCATCTTGGTTTTCAGCCTACACAATTTATCTAGCAGCCATCTTGGTTTTCACGCTACTCTATTTATCTAGCAGCCATCTTGGTTTTCAGCCTACACTATTTATCTAGCAGCCATCTTGGTTTTCAGCCTACACTATTTATCTAGCAGCCATCTTGGTTTTCAGCCAACACTATTTATCTAGCAGCCATCTTGGTTTTCAGCCTACACTATTTATCTAGCAGCCATCTTGGTTTTTAGCCTACACTATTTATCTAGCAGCCATCTTGGTATTCAGCCCACACAATTTAACTAGCAGCCATCTTGGTTTTCAGCCAACACTATTTATCTAGCAGCCATCTTTGTTTTCAGCCTACACTATTTATCTAGCAGCCATCTTGGTTTTCAGCCTACACTATTTATCTAGCAGCCATCTTGGTTTTCAGCCAACACTATTTATCTAGCAGCCATCTTGGTTTTCAGCCTACACTATTTATCTAGCAGCCATCTTGGTTTTTAGCCTACACTATTTATCTAGCAGCCATCTTGGTATTCAGCCTACACAATTTAACTAGCTGCCATCTTTGTTTTCAGCCTACACTATTTATCCAGCAGCCATCTTGGTTTTCAGCCTACACTATTTATCTAGCAGCCATCTTGGCTTTCAGCCTACACTATTTATCTAGCAGCCATCTTGGTTTTCTGCCTACTCTATTTATCTAGCAGCCATCTTATTTTTCAGCCTATTTCTCTAGCAGCCATCTTGGTTTTCAGCCTACAGAATTTATCTAGCAGCCATCTTGGTTTTCACCCTACTCTATTTATCTAGCAGCCATCTTGGTTTTCAGCCTACACTATTTATCTAGCAGCCATCTTGGTTTTCAGCCTACACTATTTATCTAGCAGCCATCTTGGTTTTCAGCCAACACTATATATCTAGCAGCCATCTTGGTTTTCAGCCTACACTATTTATCTAGCAGCCATCTTGGTTTTTAGCCAACACTATTTATCTAGCAGCCATCTTGGTATTCAGCCTACACAATTTAACTAGCTGCCATCTTTGTTTTCAGCCTACACTATTTATCCAGCAGCCATCTTGGTTGTCAGCCTACACTATTTATCTAGCAGCCATCTTGGTTTTCAGCCAACAATATTTATCTAGCAGCCATCTTGGTTTTCAGCCTACACAATTTATCTAGCTGCCATCTTTGTTTTCAGCCTACACTATTTATCCAGCAGCCATCTTGGTTTTCAGTCTACACTATTTTATCTAGCAGCCATCTTGGTTTTCAGTCTATACTATTTATCTAGCAGTCATCTTGGTTTTCAGCCTACACTATTTATCTAGCAGCCATCTTGGTTTTCAGCCTACACTATTTATCTAGCAGCCATCTTGCTTTACAGCCTACACTATTTATCTAGCAGCCATCTTATTTTTCAGCCTATTTATCTAGCAGCCATCTTGGTTTTCAGCCTACACTATTTATCTAGCAGCCATCTTGGTTTTCAGCCTACTCTATTTATATAGCAGCCATCTTGGTTTTCAGCCTACACTATTTATCTAGCAGCCATCTTTGTTTTCAGCCTACACTATTTATCTAGCAGCCATCTTTGTTTTCAGCCTACACTATTTATCTAGCAGCCATCTTGGTTTTCAGCCTACACTATTTATCTAGCAGCCATCTTGGTTTTCGGCCAACACTATTTATCTAGCAGCCATCTTGGTTTTCAGCCTACACTATTTATCTAGCAGCCATCTTGGTTTTTAGCCTACACTATTTATCTAGCATCCATCTTGGTATTCAGCCTACACAATTTAACTAGCTGCCATCTTTGTTTTCAGCCTACACTATTTATCCAGCAGCCATCTTGGTTTTCAGTCTACACTATTTATCTAGCAGCCATCTTGGCTTTCAGCCTACACTATTTATCTAGCAGCCATCTTGGTTTTCAGCCTACTCTATTTATCTAGCAGCCATCTTACTTTTCAGCCTATTTCTCTAGCAGCCATCTTGGTTTTCAGCCTACACAATTTATCTAGCAGCCATCTTGGTTTTCAGCCTACTCTATTTATCTAGCAGACATCTTGGTTTTCAGCCTACTCTATTTATCTAGCAGCCATCTTGATTTTCAGCCTACACTATTTATCTAGCAGCCATCTTGGTTTTCAGCCTACTCTATTTATCTAGCAGCCATCTTGGTTTTCAGCCAACACTATTTATCTAGCAGCCATCTTTGTTTTCAGCCTACACTATTATCTAGCAGCCATCTTGGTTTTCAGCCTACACTATTTATCTAGCAGCCATCTTGTTTTTCAGCCAACACTATTTATCTAGCAGTCATCTCGGTTTTCAGCATACACTATTTATCTAGCAGCCATCTTGGTTTTCAGCCTACACTATATATCTAGCAGCCATCTCGGTTTTCAGCCTACACTATTTATCTAGCAGCCATCTTGGTTTTCAGCCTACACTATTTATCTAGCAGCCATCTTTGTTTTCAGCCTACACTATTTATCTAGCAGCCATCTTGGTTTTCAGCCTACACTATTTATCTAGCAGCCATCTTGGTTTTCAGCCTACACTATTTATCTAGTAGCCATCTTGGTTTTCGGCCAACACTATTTATCTTGCAGTCATCTTGGTTTTCAGCCTACACTATTTATCTAGCAGCCATCTTGGTTTTTAGCCTACACTATTTATCTAGCAGCCATCTTGGCTTTCAGCCTACAGTATTTATCTAGCAGCCATCTTGGTTTTCAGCCTACTCTATTTATCTAGCAGCCATCTTACTTTTCAGCCTATTTCTCTAGCAGCCATCTTGGTTTTCAGCCTACACAATTTATCTAGCAGCCATCTTGGTTTTCAGCCTACTCTATTTATCTTGCAGACATCTTGGTTTTCAGCCTACTCTATTTATCTAGCAGCCATCTTGATTTTCAGCCTACACTATTTATCTAGCAGCCATCTTGGTTTTCAGCCTACTCTATTTATCTAGCAGCCATCTTGGTTTTCAGCCAACACTATTTATCTAGCAGCCATCTTTGTTTTCAGCCTACACTATTTATCTAGCAGCCATCTTGGTTTTCAGCCTACACTATTTATCTAGCAGCCATCTTGGTTTTCAGCCAACACTATTTATCTAGCAGTCATCTCGGTTTTCAGCCTACACTATTTATCTAGCAGCCATCTTGGTTTTCAGCCTACACTATTTATCTAGCAGCCATCTCGGTTTTCAGCCTACAATATTTATCTAGCAGCCATCTTGGTTTTCAGCCTACACTATTTATCTAGCAGCCATCTTTGTTTTCAGCCTACACTATTTATCTAGCAGCCATCTTGGTTTTCAGCCTACACTATTTATCTAGCAGCCATCTTGGTTTTCAGCCTACACTATTTATCTAGCAGCCATCTTGGTTTTCGGCCAACACCATTTATCTTGCAGTCATCTTGGTTTTCAGCCTACACTATTTATCTAGCAGCCATCTTGGTTTTTAGCCTACACTATTTATCTAGCAGCCATCTTGGCTTTCAGCCTACACTATTTATCTAGCAGCCATCTTGGTTTTCAGCCTACTCTATTTATCTAGCAGCCATCTTACTTTTCAGCCTATTTCTCTAGCAGCCATCTTGGTTTTCAGCCTACACAATTTATCTAGCAGCCATCTTGGTTTTCAGCCTACTCTATTTATCTAGCAGACATCTTGGTTTTCAGCCTACTCTATTTATCTAGCAGCCATCTTGATTTTCAGCCTACACTATTTATCTAGCAGCCATCTTGGTTTTCAGCCTACTCTATTTATCTAGCAGCCATCTTGGTTTTCAGCCAACACTATTTATCTAGCAGCCATCTTTGTTTTCAGCCTACACTATTATCTAGCAGCCATCTTGGTTTTCAGCCTACACTATTTATCTAGCAGCCATCTTGTTTTTCAGCCAACACTATTTATCTAGCAGTCATCTCGGTTTTCAGCATACACTATTTATCTAGCAGCCATCTTGGTTTTCAGCCTACACTATTTATCTAGCAGCCATCTCGGTTTTCAGCCTACACTATTTATCTAGCAGCCATCTTGGTTTTCAGCCTACACTATTTATCTAGCAGCCATCTTTGTTTTCAGCCTACACTATTTATCTAGCAGCCATCTTGGTTTTCAGCCTACACTATTTATCTAGCAGCCATCTTGGTTTTCAGCCTACACTATTTATCTAGCAGCCATCTTGGTTTTCGGCCAACACTATTTATCTAGCAGCCATCTTGGTTTTCAGCCTACACTATTTATCTAGCAGCCATCTTGGTTTTTAGCCTACACTATTTATCTAGCATCCATCTTGGTATTCAGCCTACACAATTTAACTAGCTGCCATCTTTGTTTTCAGCCTACACTATTTATCCAGCAGCCATCTTGGTTTTCAGTCTACACTATTTATCTAGCAGCCATCTTGGCTTTCAGCCTACACTATTTATCTAGCAGCCATCTTGGTTTTCAGCCTACTCTATTTATCTAGCAGCCATCTTACTTTTCAGCCTATTTCTCTAGCAGCCATCTTGGTTTTCAGCCTACACAATTTATCTAGCAGCCATCTTGGTTTTCAGCCTACTCTATTTATCTAGCAGACATCTTGGTTTTCAGCCTACTCTATTTATCTAGCAGCCATCTTGATTTTCAGCCTACACTATTTATCTAGCAGCCATCTTGGTTTTCAGCCTACTCTATTTATCTAGCAGCCATCTTGGTTTTCAGCCAACACTATTTATCTAGCAGCCATCTTTGTTTTCAGCCTACACTATTATCTAGCAGCCATCTTGGTTTTCAGCCTACACTATTTATCTAGCAGCCATCTTGTTTTTCAGCCAACACTATTTATCTAGCAGTCATCTCGGTTTTCAGCATACACTATTTATCTAGCAGCCATCTTGGTTTTCAGCCTACACTATATATCTAGCAGCCATCTCGGTTTTCAGCCTACACTATTTATCTAGCAGCCATCTTGGTTTTCAGCCTACACTATTTATCTAGCAGCCATCTTTGTTTTCAGCCTACACTATTTATCTAGCAGCCATCTTGGTTTTCAGCCTACACTATTTATCTAGCAGCCATCTTGGTTTTCAGCCTACACTATTTATCTAGCAGCCATCTTGGTTTTCGGCCAACACTATTTATCTTGCAGTCATCTTGGTTTTCAGCCTACACTATTTATCTAGCAGCCATCTTGGTTTTTAGCCTACACTATTTATCTAGCAGCCATCTTGGCTTTCAGCCTACAGTATTTATCTAGCAGCCATCTTGGTTTTCAGCCTACTCTATTTATCTAGCAGCCATCTTACTTTTCAGCCTATTTCTCTAGCAGCCATCTTGGTTTTCAGCCTACACAATTTATCTAGCAGCCATCTTGGTTTTCAGCCTACTCTATTTATCTTGCAGACATCTTGGTTTTCAGCCTACTCTATTTATCTAGCAGCCATCTTGATTTTCAGCCTACACTATTTATCTAGCAGCCATCTTGGTTTTCAGCCTACTCTATTTATCTAGCAGCCATCTTGGTTTTCAGCCAACACTATTTATCTAGCAGCCATCTTTGTTTTCAGCCTACACTATTTATCTAGCAGCCATCTTGGTTTTCAGCCTACACTATTTATCTAGCAGCCATCTTGGTTTTCAGCCAACACTATTTATCTAGCAGTCATCTCGGTTTTCAGCCTACACTATTTATCTAGCAGCCATCTTGGTTTTCAGCCTACACTATTTATCTAGCAGCCATCTCGGTTTTCAGCCTACAATATTTATCTAGCAGCCATCTTGGTTTTCAGCCTACACTATTTATCTAGCAGCCATCTTTGTTTTCAGCCTACACTATTTATCTAGCAGCCATCTTGGTTTTCAGCCTACACTATTTATCTAGCAGCCATCTTGGTTTTCAGCCTACACTATTTATCTAGCAGCCATCTTGGTTTTCGGCCAACACCATTTATCTTGCAGTCATCTTGGTTTTCAGCCTACACTATTTATCTAGCAGCCATCTTGGTTTTTAGCCTACACTATTTATCTAGCAGCCATCTTGGCTTTCAGCCTACACTATTTATCTAGCAGCCATCTTGGTTTTCAGCCTACTCTATTTATCTAGCAGCCATCTTACTTTTCAGCCTATTTCTCTAGCAGCCATCTTGGTTTTCAGCCTACACAATTTATCTAGCAGCCATCTTGGTTTTCAGCCTACTCTATTTATCTAGCAGACATCTTGGTTTTCAGCCTACTCTATTTATCTAGCAGCCATCTTGATTTTCAGCCTACACTATTTATCTAGCAGCCATCTTGGTTTTCAGCCTACTCTATTTATCTAGCAGCCATCTTGGTTTCAGCCAACACTATTTATCTAGCAGCCATCTTTGTTTTCAGCCTACACTATTATCTAGCAGCCATCTTGGTTTTCAGCCTACACTATTTATCTAGCAGCCATCTTGTTTTTCAGCCAACACTATTTATCTAGCAGTCATCTCGGTTTTCAGCATACACTATTTATCTAGCAGCCATCTTGGTTTTCAGCCTACACTATTTATCTAGCAGCCATCTCGGTTTTCAGCCTACACTATTTATCTAGCAGCCATCTTGGTTTTCAGCCTACACTATTTATCTAGCAGCCATCTTTGTTTTCAGCCTACACTATTTATCTAGCAGCCATCTTGGTTTTCAGCCTACACTATTTATCTAGCAGCCATCTTGGTTTTCAGCCTACACTATTTATCTAGCAGCCATCTTGGTTTTCGGCCAACACTATTTATCTAGCAGCCATCTTGGTTTTCAGCCTACACTATTTATCTAGCAGCCATCTTGGTTTTTAGCCTACACTATTTATCTAGCATCCATCTTGGTATTCAGCCTACACAATTTAACTAGCTGCCATCTTTGTTTTCAGCCTACACTATTTATCCAGCAGCCATCTTGGTTTTCAGTCTACACTATTTATCTAGCAGCCATCTTGGCTTTCAGCCTACACTATTTATCTAGCAGCCATCTTGGTTTTCAGCCTACTCTATTTATCTAGCAGCCATCTTACTTTTCAGCCTATTTCTCTAGCTGCCATCTTTGTTTTCAGCCTACACTATTTATCCAGCAGCCATCTTGGTTTTCAGTCTACACTATTTATCTAGCAGCCATCTTGGCTTTCAGCCTACACTATTTATCTAGCAGCCATCTTGGTTTTCAGCCTACTCTATTTATCTAGCAGCCATCTTACTTTTCAGCCTATTTCTCTAGCAGCCATCTTGGTTTTCAGCCTACACAATTTATCTAGCAGCCATCTTGGTTTTCAGCCTACTCTATTTATCTAGCAGACATCTTGGTTTTCAGCCTACTCTATTTATCTAGCAGCCATCTTGATTTTCAGCCTACACTATTTATCTAGCAGCCATCTTGGTTTTCAGCCTACTCTATTTATCTAGCAGCCATCTTGGTTTTCAGCCAACACTATTTATCTAGCAGCCATCTTTGTTTTCAGCCTACACTATTATCTAGCAGCCATCTTGGTTTTCAGCCTACACTATTTATCTAGCAGCCATCTTGTTTTTCAGCCAACACTATTTATCTAGCAGTCATCTCGGTTTTCAGCATACACTATTTATCTAGCAGCCATCTTGGTTTTCAGCCTACACTATATATCTAGCAGCCATCTCGGTTTTCAGCCTACACTATTTATCTAGCAGCCATCTTGGTTTTCAGCCTACACTATTTATCTAGCAGCCATCTTTGTTTTCAGCCTACACTATTTATCTAGCAGCCATCTTGGTTTTCAGCCTACACTATTTATCTAGCAGCCATCTTGGTTTTCAGCCTACACTATTTATCTAGCAGCCATCTTGGTTTTCGGCCAACACTATTTATCTTGCAGTCATCTTGGTTTTCAGCCTACACTATTTATCTAGCAGCCATCTTGGTTTTTAGCCTACACTATTTATCTAGCAGCCATCTTGGCTTTCAGCCTACAGTATTTATCTAGCAGCCATCTTGGTTTTCAGCCTACTCTATTTATCTAGCAGCCATCTTACTTTTCAGCCTATTTCTCTAGCAGCCATCTTGGTTTTCAGCCTACACAATTTATCTAGCAGCCATCTTGGTTTTCAGCCTACTCTATTTATCTTGCAGACATCTTGGTTTTCAGCCTACTCTATTTATCTAGCAGCCATCTTGATTTTCAGCCTACACTATTTATCTAGCAGCCATCTTGGTTTTCAGCCTACTCTATTTATCTAGCAGCCATCTTGGTTTTCAGCCAACACTATTTATCTAGCAGCCATCTTTGTTTTCAGCCTACACTATTTATCTAGCAGCCATCTTGGTTTTCAGCCTACACTATTTATCTAGCAGCCATCTTGGTTTTCAGCCAACACTATTTATCTAGCAGTCATCTCGGTTTTCAGCCTACACTATTTATCTAGCAGCCATCTCGGTTTTCAGCCTACAATATTTATCTAGCAGCCATCTTGGTTTTCAGCCTACACTATTTATCTAGCAGCCATCTTTGTTTTCAGCCTACACTATTTATCTAGCAGCCATCTTGGTTTTCAGCCTACACTATTTATCTAGCAGCCATCTTGGTTTTCAGCCTACACTATTTATCTAGCAGCCATCTTGGTTTTCGCCCAACACCATTTATCTTGCAGTCATCTTGGTTTTCAGCCTACACTATTTATCTAGCAGCCATCTTGGTTTTTAGCCTACACTATTTATCTAGCAGCCATCTTGGCTTTCAGCCTACACTATTTATCTAGCAGCCATCTTGGTTTTCAGCCTACTCTATTTATCTAGCAGCCATCTTACTTTTCAGCCTATTTCTCTAGCAGCCATCTTGGTTTTCAGCCTACACAATTTATCTAGCAGCCATCTTGGTTTTCAGCCTACTCTATTTATCTAGCAGACATCTTGGTTTTCAGCCTACTCTATTTATCTAGCAGCCATCTTGATTTTCAGCCTACACTATTTATCTAGCAGCCATCTTGGTTTTCAGCCTACTCTATTTATCTAGCAGCCATCTTGGTTTTCAGCCAACACTATTTATCTAGCAGCCATCTTTGTTTTCAGCCTACACTATTATCTAGCAGCCATCTCGGTTTTCAGCCTACACTATTTATCTAGCAGCCATCTTGTTTTTCAGCCAACACTATTTATCTAGCAGTCATCTCGGTTTTCAGCATACACTATTTATCTAGCAGCCATCTTGGTTTTCAGCCTACACTATTTATCTAGCAGCCATCTCGGTTTTCAGCCTACACTATTTATCTAGCATCCATCTTGGTATTCAGCCTACACAATTTAACTAGCTGCCATCTTTGTTTTCAGCCTACACTATTTATCCAGCAGCCATCTTGGTTTTCAGTCTACACTATTTATCTAGCAGCCATCTTGGCTTTCAGCCTACACTATTTATCTAGCAGCCATCTTGGTTTTCAGCCTACTCTATTTATCTAGCAGCCATCTTACTTTTCAGCCTATTTCTCTAGCAGCCATCTTGGTTTTCAGCCTACACAATTTATCTAGCAGCCATCTTGGTTTTCAGCCTACTCTATTTATCTAGCAGACATCTTGGTTTTCAGCCTACTCTATTTATCTAGCAGCCATCTTGATTTTCAGCCTACACTATTTATCTAGCAGCCATCTTGGTTTTCAGCCAACTCTATTTATCTAGCAGCCATCTTGGTTTTCAGCCAACACTATTTATCTAGCAGCCATCTTTGTTTTCAGCCTACACTATTATCTAGCAGCCATCTTGGTTTTCAGCCTACATTATTTATCTAGCAGCCATCTTGTTTTTCAGCCAACACTATTTATCTAGCAGTCATCTCGGTTTTCAGCATACACTATTTATCTAGCAGCCATCTTGGTTTTCAGCCTACACTATATATCTAGCAGCCATCTCGGTTTTCAGCCTACACTATTTATCTAGCAGCCATCTTGGTTTTCAGCCTACACTATTTATCTAGCAGCCATCTTTGTTTTCAGCCTACACTATTTATCTAGCAGCCATCTTGGTTTTCAGCCTACACTATTTATCTAGCAGCCATCTTGGTTTTCAGCCTACACTATTTATCTAGCAGCCATCTTGGTTTTCGGCCAACACTATTTATCTTGCAGTCATCTTGGTTTTCAGCCTACACTATTTATCTAGCAGCCATCTTGGTTTTTAGCCTACACTATTTATCTAGCAGCCATCTTGGCTTTCAGCCTACAGTATTTATCTAGCAGCCATCTTGGTTTTCAGCCTACTCTATTTATCTAGCAGCCATCTTACTTTTCAGCCTATTTCTCTAGCAGCCATCTTGGTTTTCAGCCTACACAATTTATCTAGCAGCCATCTTGGTTTTCAGCCTACTCTATTTATCTTGCAGACATCTTGGTTTTCAGCCTACTCTATTTATCTAGCAGCCATCTTGATTTTCAGCCTACACTATTTATCTAGCAGCCATCTTGGTTTTCAGCCTACTCTATTTATCTAGCAGCCATCTTGGTTTTCAGCCAACACTATTTATCTAGCAGCCATCTTTGTTTTCAGCCTACACTATTTATCTAGCAGCCATCTTGGTTTTCAGCCTACACTATTTATCTAGCAGCCATCTTGGTTTTCAGCCAACACTATTTATCTAGCAGTCATCTCGGTTTTCAGCCTACACTATTTATCTAGCAGCCATCTTGGTTTTCAGCCTACACTATTTATCTAGCAGCCATCTCGGTTTTCAGCCTACAATATTTATCTAGCAGCCATCTTGGTTTTCAGCCTACACTATTTATCTAGCAGCCATCTTTGTTTTCAGCCTACACTATTTATCTAGCAGCCATCTTGGTTTTCAGCCTACACTATTTATCTAGCAGCCATCTCGGTTTTCAGCCTACACTATTTATCTAGCAGCCATCTTGGTTTTCAGCCTACTCTATTTATCTAGCAGCCATCTTACTTTTCAGCCTATTTCTCTAGCAGCCATCTTGGTTTTCAGCCTACACAATTTATCTAGCAGCCATCTTGGTTTTCAGCCTACTCTATTTATCTAGCAGACATCTTGGTTTTCAGCCTACTCTATTTATCTAGCAGCCATCTTGATTTTCAGCCTACACTATTTATCTAGCAGCCATCTTGGTTTTCAGCCTACTCTATTTATCTAGCAGCCATCTTGGTTTTCAGCCAACACTATTTATCTAGCAGCCATCTTTGTTTTCAGCCTACACTATTATCTAGCAGCCATCTTGGTTTTCAGCCTACACTATTTATCTAGCAGCCATCTTGTTTTTCAGCCAACACTATTTATCTAGCAGTCATCTCGGTTTTCAGCATACACTATTTATCTAGCAGCCATCTTGGTTTTCAGCCTACACTATTTATCTAGCAGCCATCTCGGTTTTCAGCCTACACTATTTATCTAGCATCCATCTTGGTATTCAGCCTACACAATTTAACTAGCTGCCATCTTTGTTTTCAGCCTACACTATTTATCCAGCAGCCATCTTGGTTTTCAGTCTACACTATTTATCTAGCAGCCATCTTGGCTTTCAGCCTACACTATTTATCTAGCAGCCATCTTGGTTTTCAGCCTACTCTATTTATCTAGCAGCCATCTTACTTTTCAGCCTATTTCTCTAGCAGCCATCTTGGTTTTTAGCCTACACTATTTATCTAGCAGCCATCTTGGCTTTCAGCCTACAGTATTTATCTAGCAGCCATCTTGGTTTTCAGCCTACTCTATTTATCTAGCAGCCATCTTACTTTTCAGCCTATTTCTCTAGCAGCCATCTTGGTTTTCAGCCTACACAATTTATCTAGCAGCCATCTTGGTTTTCAGCCTACTCTATTTATCTTGCAGACATCTTGGTTTTCAGCCTACTCTATTTATCTAGCAGCCATCTTGATTTTCAGCCTACACTATTTATCTAGCAGCCATCTTGGTTTTCAGCCTACTCTATTTATCTAGCAGCCATCTTGGTTTTCAGCCAACACTATTTATCTAGCAGCCATCTTTGTTTTCAGCCTACACTATTTATCTAGCAGCCATCTTGGTTTTCAGCCTACACTATTTATCTAGCAGCCATCTTGGTTTTCAGCCAACACTATTTATCTAGCAGTCATCTCGGTTTTCAGCCTACACTATTTATCTAGCAGCCATCTTGGTTTTCAGCCTACACTATTTATCTAGCAGCCATCTCGGTTTTCAGCCTACAATATTTATCTAGCAGCCATCTTGGTTTTCAGCCTACACTATTTATCTAGCAGCCATCTTTGTTTTCAGCCTACACTATTTATCTAGCAGCCATCTTGGTTTTCAGCCTACACTATTTATCTAGCAGCCATCTCGGTTTTCAGCCTACACTATTTATCTAGCAGCCATCTTGGTTTTCAGCCTACTCTATTTATCTAGCAGCCATCTTACTTTTCAGCCTATTTCTCTAGCAGCCATCTTGGTTTTCAGCCTACACAATTTATCTAGCAGCCATCTTGGTTTTCAGCCTACTCTATTTATCTAGCAGACATCTTGGTTTTCAGCCTACTCTATTTATCTAGCAGCCATCTTGATTTTCAGCCTACACTATTTATCTAGCAGCCATCTTGGTTTTCAGCCTACTCTATTTATCTAGCAGCCATCTTGGTTTTCAGCCAACACTATTTATCTAGCAGCCATCTTTGTTTTCAGCCTACACTATTATCTAGCAGCCATCTTGGTTTTCAGCCTACACTATTTATCTAGCAGCCATCTTGTTTTTCAGCCAACACTATTTATCTAGCAGTCATCTCGGTTTTCAGCATACACTATTTATCTAGCAGCCATCTTGGTTTTCAGCCTACACTATTTATCTAGCAGCCATCTTGGTTTTCAGCCTACTCTATTTATCTAGCAGCCATCTTACTTTTCAGCCTATTTCTCTAGCAGCCATCTTGGTTTTCAGCCTACACAATTTATCTAGCAGCCATCTTGGTTTTCAGCCTACTCTATTTATCTAGCAGACATCTTGGTTTTCAGCCTACTCTATTTATCTAGCAGCCATCTTGATTTTCAGCCTACACTATTTATCTAGCAGCCATCTTGGTTTTCAGCCTACTCTATTTATCTAGCAGCCATCTTGGTTTTCAGCCAACACTATTTATCTAGCAGCCATCTTTGTTTTCAGCCTACACTATTATCTAGCAGCCATCTTGGTTTTCAGCCTACACTATTTATCTAGCAGCCATCTTGTTTTTCAGCCAACACTATTTATCTAGCAGTCATCTCGGTTTTCAGCATACACTATTTATCTAGCAGCCATCTTGGTTTTCAGCCTACACTATTTATCTAGCAGCCATCTCGGTTTTCAGCCTACACTATTTATCTAGCATCCATCTTGGTATTCAGCCTACACAATTTAACTAGCTGCCATCTTTGTTTTCAGCCTACACTATTTATCCAGCAGCCATCTTGGTTTTCAGTCTACACTATTTATCTAGCAGCCATCTTGGCTTTCAGCCTACACTATTTATCTAGCAGCCATCTTGGTTTTCAGCCTACTCTATTTATCTAGCAGCCATCTTACTTTTCAGCCTATTTCTCTAGCAGCCATCTTGGTTTTCAGCCTACACAATTTATCTAGCAGCCATCTTCGTTTTCAGCCTACTCTATTTATCTAGCAGACATCTTGGTTTTCAGCCTACTCTATTTATCTAGCAGCCATCTTGATTTTCAGCCTACACTATTTATCTAGCAGCCATCTTGGTTTTCAGCCTACTCTATTTATCTAGCAGCCATCTTGGTTTTCAGCCAACACTATTTATCTAGCAGCCATCTTTGTTTTCAGCCTACACTATTATCTAGCAGCCATCTTGGTTTTCAGCCTACACTATTTATCTAGCAGCCATCTTGTTTTTCAGCCAACACTATTTATCTAGCAGTCATCTCGGTTTTCAGCATACACTATTTATCTAGCAGCCATCTTGGTTTTCAGCCTACACTATATATCTAGCAGCCATCTCGGTTTTCAGCCTACACTATTTATCTAGCAGCCATCTTGGTTTTCAGCCTACACTATTTATCTAGCAGCCATCTTTGTTTTCAGCCTACACTATTTATCTAGCAGCCATCTTGGTTTTCAGCCTACACTATTTATCTAGCAGCCATCTTGGTTTTCAGCCTACACTATTTATCTAGCAGCCATCTTGGTTTTCGGCCAACACTATTTATCTTGCAGTCATCTTGGTTTTCAGCCTACACTATTTATCTAGCAGCCATCTTGGTTTTTAGCCTACACTATTTATCTAGCAGCCATCTTGGCTTTCAGCCTACAGTATTTATCTAGCAGCCATCTTGGTTTTCAGCCTACTCTATTTATCTAGCAGCCATCTTACTTTTCAGCCTATTTCTCTAGCAGCCATCTTGGTTTTCAGCCTACACAATTTATCTAGCAGCCATCTTGGTTTTCAGCCTACTCTATTTATCTTGCAGACATCTTGGTTTTCAGCCTACTCTATTTATCTAGCAGCCATCTTGATTTTCAGCCTACACTATTTATCTAGCAGCCATCTTGGTTTTCAGCCTACTCTATTTATCTAGCAGCCATCTTGGTTTTCAGCCAACACTATTTATCTAGCAGCCATCTTGGTTTTCAGCCTACACTATTTATCTAGCAGCCATCTTGGTTTTCAGCCAACACTATTTATCTAGCAGTCATCTCGGTTTTCAGCCTACACTATTTATCTAGCAGCCATCTTGGTTTTCAGCCTACACTATTTATCTAGCAGCCATCTCGGTTTTCAGCCTACAATATTTATCTAGCAGCCATCTTGGTTTTCAGCCTACACTATTTATCTAGCAGCCATCTTTGTTTTCAGCCTACACTATTTATCTAGCAGCCATCTTGGTTTTCAGCCTACACTATTTATCTAGCAGCCATCTTGGTTTTCAGCCTACACTATTTATCTAGCAGCCATCTTGGTTTTCGGCCAACACCATTTATCTTGCAGTCATCTTGGTTTTCAGCCTACACTATTTATCTAGCAGCCATCTTGGTTTTTAGCCTACACTATTTATCTAGCAGCCATCTTGGCTTTCAGCCTACACTATTTATCTAGCAGCCATCTTGGTTTTCAGCCTACTCTATTTATCTAGCAGCCATCTTACTTTTCAGCCTATTTCTCTAGCAGCCATCTTGGTTTTCAGCCTACACAATTTATCTAGCAGCCATCTTGGTTTTCAGCCTACTCTATTTATCTAGCAGACATCTTGGTTTTCAGCCTACTCTATTTATCTAGCAGCCATCTTGATTTTCAGCCTACACTATTTATCTAGCAGCCATCTTGGTTTTCAGCCTACTCTATTTATCTAGCAGCCATCTTGGTTTTCAGCCAACACTATTTATCTAGCAGCCATCTTTGTTTTCAGCCTACACTATTATCTAGCAGCCATCTTGGTTTTCAGCCTACACTATTTATCTAGCAGCCATCTTGTTTTTCAGCCAACACTATTTATCTAGCAGTCATCTCGGTTTTCAGCATACACTATTTATCTAGCAGCCATCTTGGTTTTCAGCCTACACTATTTATCTAGCAGCCATCTCGGTTTTCAGCCTACACTATTTATCTAGCAGCCATCTTGGTTTTCAGCCTACACTATTTATCTAGCAGCCATCTTTGTTTTCAGCCTACACTATTTATCTAGCAGCCATCTTGGTTTTCAGCCTACACTATTTATCTAGCAGCCATCTTGGTTTTCAGCCTACACTATTTATCTAGCAGCCATCTTGGTTTTCGGCCAACACTATTTATCTTGCAGTCATCTTAGTTTTCAGCCTACACTATTTATCTAGCAGCCATCTTGGTTTTTAGCCTACACTATTTATCTAGCAGCCATCTTGGCTTTCAGCCTACAGTATTTATCTAGCAGCCATCTTGGTTTTCAGCCTACTCTATTTATCTAGCAGCCATCTTACTTTTCAGCCTATTTCTCTAGCAGCCATCTTGGTTTTCAGCCTACACAATTTATCTAGCAGCCATCTTGGTTTTCAGCCTACTCTATTTATCTAGCAGACATCTTGGTTTTCAGCCTACTCTATTTATCTAGCAGCCATCTTGATTTTCAGCCTACACTATTTATCTAGCAGCCATCTTGGTTTTCAGCCTACTCTATTTATCTAGCAGCCATCTTGGTTTTCAGCCAACACTATTTATCTAGCAGCCATCTTTGTTTTCAGCCTACACTATTTATCTAGCAGCCATCTTGGTTTTCAGCCTACACTATTTATCTAGCAGCCATCTTGGTTTTCAGCCAACACTATTTATCTAGCAGTCATCTCGGTTTTCAGCCTACACTATTTATCTAGCAGCCATCTTGGTTTTCAGCCTACACTATTTATATAGCAGCCATCTCGGTTTTCAGCCTACACTATTTATCTAGCAGCCATCTTGGTTTTCAGCCTACACTATTTATCTAGCAGCCATCTTTGTTTTCAGCCTACACTATTTATCTAGCAGCCATCTTGGTTTTCAGCCTACACTATTTATCTAGCAGCCATCTTGGTTTTCAGCCTACACTATTTATCTAGCAGCCATCTTGGTTTTCGGCCAACACTATTTATCTTGCAGTCATCTTGGTTTTCAGCCTACACTATTTATCTAGCAGCCATCTTGGTTTTTAGCCTACACTATTTATCTAGCAGCCATCTTGGCTTTCAGCCTACACTATTTATCTAGCAGCCATCTTGGTTTTCAGCCTACTCTATTTATCTAGCAGCCATCTTACTTTTCAGCCTATTTCTCTAGCAGCCATCTTGGTTTTCAGCCTACACAATTTATCTAGCAGCCATCTTGGTTTTCGGCCAACACTATTTATCTTGCAGTCATCTTGGTTTTCAGCCTACACTATTTATCTAGCAGCCATCTTGGTTTTTAGCCTACACTATTTATCTAGCAGCCATCTTGGCTTTCAGCCTACAGTATTTATCTAGCAGCCTTCTTGGTTTTCAGCCTACTCTATTTATCTAGCAGCCATCTTACTTTTCAGCCTATTTCTCTAGCAGCCATCTTGGTTTTCAGCCTACACAATTTATCTAGCAGCCATCTTGGTTTTCAGCCTACTCTATTTATCTAGCAGTCATCTCGGTTTTCAGCATACACTATTTATCTAGCAGCCATCTTGGTTTTCAGCCTACACTATTTATCTAGCAGCCATCTCGGTTTTCAGCCTACACTATTTATCTAGCAGCCATCTTGGTTTTCAGCCTACACTATTTATCTAGCAGCCATCTTTGTTTTCAGCCTACACTATTTATCTAGCAGCCATCTTGGTTTTCAGCCTACACTATTTATCTAGCAGCCATCTTGGTTTTCAGCCTACACTATTTATCTAGCAGCCATCTTGGTTTTCGGCCAACACTATTTATCTTGCAGTCATCTTGGTTTTCAGCCTACACTATTTATCTAGCAGCCATCTTGGTTTTTAGCCTACACTATTTATCTAGCAGCCATCTTGGCTTTCAGCCTACACTATTTATCTAGCAGCCATCTTGGTTTTCAGCCTACTCTATTTATCTAGCAGCCATCTTACTTTTCAGCCTATTTCTCTAGCAGCCATCTTGGTTTTCAGCCTACACAATTTATCTAGCAGCCATCTTGGTTTTCAGCCTACTCTATTTATCTAGCAGACATCTTGGTTTTCAGCCTACTCTATTTATCTAGCAGCCATCTTGATTTTCAGCCTACACTATTTATCTAGCAGCCATCTTGGTTTTCAGCCTACTCTATTTATCTAGCAGCCATCTTGGTTTTCAGCCAACACTATTTATCTAGCAGCCATCTTTGTTTTCAGCCTACACTATTTATCTAGCAGCCATCTTGGTTTTCAGCCTACACTATTTATCTAGCAGCCATCTTGGTTTTCAGCCAACACTATTTATCTAGCAGTCATCTCGGTTTTCAGCCTACACTATTTATCTAGCAGCCATCTTGGTTTTCAGCCAACACTATTTATCTAGCAGTCATCTCGGTTTTCAGCCTACACTATTTATCTAGCAGCCATCTTGGTTTTCAGCCTACACTATTTATATAGCAGCCATCTCGGTTTTCAGCCTACACTATTTATCTAGCAGCCATCTTGGTTTTCAGTCTACACTATTTATCTAGCAGCCATCTTTGTTTTCAGCCTACACTATTTATCTAGCAGCCATCTTGGTTTTCAGCCTACACTATTTATCTAGCAGCCATCTTGGTTTTCAGCCTACACTATTTATCTAGCAGCCATCTTGGTTTTTGGCCAACACTATTTATCTTGCAGTCATCTTGGTTTTCAGCCTACACTATTTATCTAGCAGCCATCTTGGTTTTTAGCCTACACTATTTATCTAGCAGCCATCTTGGCTTTCAGCCTACACTATTTATCTAGCAGCCATCTTGGTTTTCAGCCTACTCTATTTATCTAGCAGCCATCTTACTTTTCAGCCTATTTCTCTAGCAGCCATCTTGGTTTTCAGCCTACACAATTTATCTAGCAGCCATCTTGGTTTTCGGCCAACACTATTTATCTTGCAGTCATCTTGGTTTTCAGCCTACACTATTTATCTAGCAGCCATCTTGGTTTTTAGCCTACACTATTTATCTAGCAGCCATCTTGGCTTTCAGCCTACAGTATTTATCTAGCAGCCATCTTGGTTTTCAGCCTACTCTATTTATCTAGCAGCCATCTTACTTTTCAGCCTATTTCTCTAGCAGCCATCTTGGTTTTCAGCCTACACAATTTATCTAGCAGCCATCTTGGTTTTCAGCCTACTCTATTTATCTTGCAGACATCTTGGTTTTCAGCCTACTCTATTTATCTAGCAGCCATCTTGATTTTCAGCCTACACTATTTATCTAGCAGCCATCTTGGTTTTCAGCCTACTCTATTTATCTAGCAGCCATCTTGGTTTTCAGCCAACACTATTTATCTAGCAGCCATCTTTGTTTTCAGCCTACACTATTTATCTAGCAGCCATCTTGGTTTTCAGCCTACACTATTTATCTAGCAGCCATCTTGGTTTTCAGCCAACACTATTTATCTAGCAGTCATCTCGGTTTTCAGCCTACACTATTTATCTAGCAGCCATCTTGGTTTTCAGCCTACACTATTTATCTAGCAGCCATCTCGGTTTTCAGCCTACAATATTTATCTAGCAGCCATCTTGGTTTTCAGCCTACACTATTTATCTAGCAGCCATCTTTGTTTTCAGCCTACACTATTTATCTAGCAGCCATCTTGGTTTTTAGCCTACACTATTTATCTAGCAGCCATCTTGGCTTTCAGCCTACACTATTTATCTAGCAGCCATCTTGGTTTTCAGCCTACTCTATTTATCTAGCAGCCATCTTACTTTTCAGCCTATTTCTCTAGCAGCCATCTTGGTTTTCAGCCTACACAATTTATCTAGCAGCCATCTTGGTTTTCAGCCTACTCTATTTATCTAGCAGACATCTTGGTTTTCAGCCTACTCTATTTATCTAGCAGCCATCTTGATTTTCAGCCTACACTATTTATCTAGCAGCCATCTTGGTTTTCAGCCTACTCTATTTATCTAGCAGCCATCTTGGTTTTCAGCCAACACTATTTATCTAGCAGCCATCTTTGTTTTCAGCCTACACTATTTATCTAGCAGCCATCTTGGTTTTCAGCCTACACTATTTATCTAGCAGCCATCTTGGTTTTCAGCCAACACTATTTATCTAGCAGTCATCTCGGTTTTCAGCCTACACTATTTATCTAGCAGCCATCTTGGTTTTCAGCCAACACTATTTATCTAGCAGTCATCTCGGTTTTCAGCCTACACTATTTATCTAGCAGCCATCTTGGTTTTCAGCCTACACTATTTATATAGCAGCCATCTCGGTTTTCAGCCTACACTATTTATCTAGCAGCCATCTTGGTTTTCAGCCTACACTATTTATCTAGCAGCCATCTTTGTTTTCAGCCTACACTATTTATCTAGCAGCCATCTTGGTTTTCAGCCTACACTATTTATCTAGCAGCCATCTTGGTTTTCAGCCTACACTATTTATCTAGCAGCCATCTTGGTTTTTGGCCAACACTATTTATCTTGCAGTCATCTTGGTTTTCAGCCTACACTATTTATCTAGCAGCCATCTTGGTTTTTAGCCTACACTATTTATCTAGCAGCCATCTTGGCTTTCAGCCTACACTATTTATCTAGCAGCCATCTTGGTTTTCAGCCTACTCTATTTATCTAGCAGCCATCTTACTTTTCAGCCTATTTCTCTAGCAGCCATCTTGGTTTTCAGCCTACACAATTTATCTAGCAGCCATCTTGGTTTTCGGCCAACACTATTTATCTTGCAGTCATCTTGGTTTTCAGCCTACACTATTTATCTAGCAGCCATCTTGGTTTTTAGCCTACACTATTTATCTAGCAGCCATCTTGGCTTTCAGCCTACAGTATTTATCTAGCAGCCATCTTGGTTTTCAGCCTACTCTATTTATCTAGCAGCCGTCTTACTTTTCAGCCTATTTCTCTAGCAGCCATCTTGGTTTTCAGCCTACACAATTTATCTAGCAGCCATCTTGGTTTTCAGCCTACTCTATTTATCTTGCAGACATCTTGGTTTTCAGCCTACTCTATTTATCTAGCAGCCATCTTGATTTTCAGCCTACACTATTTATCTAGCAGCCATCTTGGTTTTCAGCCTACTCTATTTATCTAGCAGCCATCTTGGTTTTCAGCCAACACTATTTATCTAGCAGCCATCTTTGTTTTCAGCCTACACTATTTATCTAGCAGCCATCTTGGTTTTCAGCCTACACTATTTATCTAGCAGCCATCTTGGTTTTCAGCCAACACTATTTATCTAGCAGTCATCTCGGTTTTCAGCCTACACTATTTATCTAGCAGCCATCTTGGTTTTCAGCCTACACTATTTATCTAGCAGCCATCTCGGTTTTCAGCCTACAATATTTATCTAGCAGCCATCTTGGTTTTCAGCCTACACTATTTATCTAGCAGCCATCTTTGTTTTCAGCCTACACTATTTATCTAGCAGCCATCTTGGTTTTCAGCCTACACTATTTATCTAGCAGCCATCTTGGTTTTCAGCCTACACTATTTATCTAGCAGCCATCTTGGTTTTCGGCCAACACCATTTATCTTGCAGTCATCTTGGTTTTCAGCCTACACTATTTATCTAGCAGCCATATTGGTTTTTAGCCTACACTATTTATCTAGCAGCCATCTTGGCTTTCAGCCTACACTATTTATCTAGCAGCCATCTTGGTTTTCAGCCTACTCTATTTATCTAGCAGCCATCTTACTTTTCAGCCTATTTCTCTAGCAGCCATCTTGGTTTTCAGCCTACACAATTTATCTAGCAGCCATCTTGGTTTTCAGCCTACTCTATTTATCTAGCAGACATCTTGGTTTTCAGCCTACTCTATTTATCTAGCAGCCATCTTGATTTTCAGCCTACACTATTTATCTAGCAGCCATCTTGGTTTTCAGCCTACTCTATTTATCTAGCAGCCATCTTGGTTTTCAGCCAACACTATTTATCTAGCAGCCATCTTTGTTTTCAGCCTACACTATTATCTAGCAGCCATCTTGGTTTTCAGCCTACACTATTTATCTAGCAGCCATCTTGTTTTTCAGCCAACACTATTTATCTAGCAGTCATCTCGGTTTTCAGCATACACTATTTATCTAGCAGCCATCTTGGTTTTCAGCCTACACTATTTATCTAGCAGCCATCTCGGTTTTCAGCCTACACTATTTATCTAGCAGCCATCTTGGTTTTCAGCCTACACTATTTATCTAGCAGCCATCTTTGTTTTCAGCCTACACTATTTATCTAGCAGCCATCTTGGTTTTCAGCCTACACTATTTATCTAGCAGCCATCTTGGTTTTCAGCCTACACTATTTATCTAGCAGCCATCTTGGTTTTCGGCCAACACTATTTATCTTGCAGTCATCTTGGTTTTCAGCCTACACTATTTATCTAGCAGCCATCTTGGTTTTTAGCCTACACTATTTATCTAGCAGCCATCTTGGCTTTCAGCCTACAGTATTTATCTAGCAGCCATCTTGGTTTTCAGCCTACTCTATTTATCTAGCAGCCATCTTACTTTTCAGCCTATTTCTCTAGCAGCCATCTTGGTTTTCAGCCTACACAATTTATCTAGCAGCCATCTTGGTTTTCAGCCTACTCTATTTATCTAGCAGACATCTTGGTTTTCAGCCTACTCTATTTATCTAGCAGCCATCTTGATTTTCAGCCTACACTATTTATCTAGCAGCCATCTTGGTTTTCAGCCTACTCTATTTATCTAGCAGCCATCTTGGTTTTCAGCCAACACTATTTATCTAGCAGCCATCTTTGTTTTCAGCCTACACTATTTATCTTGCAGTCATCTTGGTTTTCAGCCTACACTATTTATCTAGCAGCCATCTTGGTTTTTAGCCTACACTATTTATCTAGCAGCCATCTTGGCTTTCAGCCTACAGTATTTATCTAGCAGCCATCTTGGTTTTCAGCCTACTCTATTTATCTAGCAGCCATCTTACTTTTCAGCCTATTTCTCTAGCAGCCATCTTGGTTTTCAGCCTACACAATTTATCTAGCAGCCATCTTGGTTTTCAGCCTACTCTATTTATCTAGCAGACATCTTGGTTTTCAGCCTACTCTATTTATCTAGCAGCCATCTTGATTTTCAGCCTACACTATTTATCTAGCAGCCATCTTGGTTTTCAGCCTACTCTATTTATCTAGCAGCCATCTTGGTTTTCAGCCAACACTATTTATCTAGCAGCCATCTTTGTTTTCAGCCTACACTATTTATCTAGCAGCCATCTTACTTTTCAGCCTATTTCTCTAGCAGCCATCTTGGTTTTCAGCCTACACAATTTATCTAGCAGCCATCTTGGTTTTCAGCCTACTCTATTTATCTAGCAGACATCTTGGTTTTCAGCCTACTCTATTTCTCTAGCAGCCATCTTGGTTTTCAGCCTACACAATTTATCTAGCAGCCATCTTGGTTTTCAGCCTACTCTATTTATCTAGCAGACATCTTGGTTTTCAGCCTACTCTATTTATCTACCAGCCATCTTGATTTTCAGCCTACACTATTTATCTAGCAGCCATCTTGGTTTTCAGCCTACTCTATTTATCTAGCAGCCATCTTGGTTTTCAGCCAACACTATTTATCTAGCAGCCATCTTTGTTTTCAGCCTACACTATTTATCTAGCAGCCATCTTGGTTTTCAGCCTACACTATTTATCTAGCAGCCATCTTGGTTTTCAGCCAACACTATTTATCTAGCAGTCATCTCGGTTTTCAGCCTACACTATTTATCTAGCAGCCATCTTGGTTTTCAGCCTAAACTATTTATCTAGCAGCCATCTCGGTTTTCAGCCTACACTATTTATCTAGCAGCCATCTTGGTTTTCAGCCTACACTATTTATCTAGCAGCCATCTTTGTTTTCAGCCTACACTATTTATCTAGCAGCCATCTTGGTTTTCAGCCTACACTATTTATCTAGCAGCAATCTTGGTTTTCAGCCTACACTATTTATCTAGCAGCCATCTTGGTTTTCGGCCAACACTATTTATCTTGCAGTCATCTTGGTTTTCAGCCTACACTATTTATCTAGCAGCCATCTTGGTTTTTAGCCTACACTATTTATCTAGCAGCCATCTTGGTATTCAGCCAACACAATTTAAATAGCTGCCATCTTTGTTTTCAGCCTACACTATTTATCCAGCAGCCATCTTGGTTTTCAGCCTACACTATTTATCTAGCAGCCATCTTGGCTTTCAGCCTACACTATTTATCTAGCAGCCATCTTGGTTTTCAGTCTACTCTATTTATCTAGCAGCCATCTTATTTTTCAGCCTATTTCTCTAGCAGCCATCTTGGTTTTCAGACTACACAATTTATCTAGCAGCCATCTTGGTTTTCAGCCTACTCTATTTATCTAGCAGACATCTTGGTTTTCAGCCTACTCTATTTATCTAGCAGCCATCTTGATTTACAGCCTACACTATTTATCTAGCAGCCATCTTGGTTTTCAGCCTACTCTATTTATCTAGCAGCCATCTTGGTTTTCAGCCAACACTATTTATCTAGCAGCCATCTTTGATTTCAGCCTACTCTATTTATCTAGCAGCCATCTTATTTTTCAGCCTATTTCTCTAGCAGCCATCTTGGTTTTCAGCCTACACAATTTATCTAGCAGCCATCTTGGTTTTCAGCCTACTCTATTTATCTAGCAGACATCTTGGTTTTCAGCCTACTCTATTTATCTAGCAGCCATCTTGGTTTTCAGTCTACACTATTTATATAGCAGCCATCTTGGTTTTCAGCCTACTCTATTTATCTAGCAGCCATCTTGGTTTTCAGCCAACACTATTTATCTAGCAGCCATCTTGGTTTTCAGCCTACACTATTTATCTAGCAGCCATCTTGGTTTTTAGCCTACACTATTTATCTAGCAGCCATCTTTGTATTCAGCCTACACAATTTAACTAGCTGCCATCTTTGTTTTCAGCCTACACTATTTATCCAGCAGCCATCTTGGTTTTCAGCCTACACTATTTATCTAGCAGCCATCTTGGCTTTCAGCCTACACTATTTATCTAGCAGCCATCTTGGTTTTCAGCCTACTCTATTTATCTAGCAGCCATCTTATTTTTCAGCCTATTTCTCTAGCAGCCATCTTGGTTTTCAGCCTACACAATTTATCTAGCAGCCATCTTGGTTTTCAGCCTACACTATTTATATAGCAGCCATCTTGGTTTTCAGCCTACTCTATTTATCTAGCAGCCATCTTGGTTTTCAGCCAACACTATTTATCTAGCAGCCATCTTGGTTTTCAGCCTACACTATTTATCTAGCAGCCATCTTGGTTTTTAGCCTACACTATTTATCTAGCAGCCATCTTGGCTTTCAGCCTACACTATTTATCTAGCAGCCATCTTGGTTTTCAGCCTACTCTATTTATCTAGCAGCCATCTTATTTTTCAGCCTATTTCTCTAGCAGCCATCTTGGTTTTCAGCCTACACAATTTATCTAGCAGCCATCTTGGTTTTCAGCCTACTCTATTTATCTAGCAGACATCTTGGTTTTCAGCCTACTCTATTTATCTAGCAGCCATCTTGATTTTCAGCCTACACTATTTATCTAGCAGCCATCTTGGTTTTCAGCCTACTCTATTTATCTAGCAGCCATCTTGGTTTTCAGCCAACACTATTTATCTAGCAGCCATCTTTGTTTTCAGCCTACACTATTTATCTAGCAGCCATCTTGGTTTTCAGCCTACACTATTTATCTAGCAGCCATCTTGGTTTTCAGCCTACACTATTTATCTAGCAGCCATCTTGGTTTTCAGCCTACACTATTTATCTAGCAGCCATCTTTGTTTTCAGCCTACACTATTTATCTAGCAGCCATCTTGGTTTTCAGCCTACACTATTTATCTAGCAGCCATCTTGGTTTTCAGCCTACACTATTTATCTAGCAGCCATCTTGGTTTTCGGCCAACACTATTTATCTTGCAGTCATCTTGGTTTTCAGCCTACACTATTTATCTAGCAGCCATCTTGGTTTTTAGCCTACACTATTTATCTAGCAGCCATCTTGGCTTTCAGCCTACACTATTTATCTAGCAGCCATCTTGGTTTTCAGCCTACTCTATTTATCTAGCAGCCATCTTACTTTTCAGCCTATTTCTCTAGCAGCCATCTTGGTTTTCAGCCTACACAATTTATCTAGCAGCCATCTTGGTTTTCAGCCTACTCTATTTATCTAGCAGACATCTTGGTTTTCAGCCTACTCTATTTATCTAGCAGCCATCTTGATTTTCAGCCTACACTATTTATCTAGCAGCCATCTTGGTTTTCAGCCTACTCTATTTATCTAGCAGCCATCTTGGTTTTCAGCCAACACTATTTATCTAGCAGCCATCTTTGTTTTCAGCCTACACTATTTATCTAGCAGCCATCTTGGTTTTCAGCCTACACTATTTATCTAGCAGCCATCTTGGTTTTCAGCCAACACTATTTATCTAGCAGTCATCTCGGTTTTCAGCCTACACTATTTATCTAGCAGCCATCTTGGTTTTCAGCCTACACTATTTATCTAGCAGCCATCTCGGTTTTCAGCCTACACTATTTATCTAGCAGCCATCTTGGTTTTCAGCCTACACTATTTATCTAGCAGCCATCTTTGTTTTCAGCCTACACTATTTATCTAGCAGCCATCTTGGTTTTCAGCCTACACTATTTATCTAGCAGCCATCTTGGTTTTCAGCCTACACTATTTATCTAGCAGCCATCTTGGTTTTCGGCCAACACTATTTATCTTGCAGTCATCTTGGTTTTCAGCCTACACTATTTATCTAGCAGCCATCTTGGTTTTTAGCCTACACTATTTATCTAGCAGCCATCTTGGCTTTCAGCCTACACTATTTATCTAGCAGCCATCTTGGTTTTCAGCCTACTCTATTTATCTAGCAGCCATCTTACTTTTCAGCCTATTTCTCTAGCAGCCATCTTGGTTTTCAGCCTACACAATTTATCTAGCAGCCATCTTGGTTTTCAGCCTACTCTATTTATCTAGCAGACATCTTGGTTTTCAGCCTACTCTATTTATCTAGCAGCCATCTTGATTTTCAGCCTACACTATTTATCTAGCAGCCATCTTGGTTTTCAGCCTACTCTATTTATCTAGCAGCCATCTTGGTTTTCAGCCAACACTATTTATCTAGCAGCCATCTTTGTTTTCAGCCTACACTATTTATCTAGCAGCCATCTTGGTTTTCAGCCTACACTATTTATCTAGCAGCCATCTTGGTTTTCAGCCAACACTATTTATCTAGCAGTCATCTCGGTTTTCAGCCTACACTATTTATCTAGCAGCCATCTTGGTTTTCAGCCTAAACTATTTATCTAGCAGCCATCTCGGTTTTCAGCCTACACTATTTATCTAGCAGCCATCTTGGTTTTCAGCCTACACTATTTATCTAGCAGCCATCTTTGTTTTCAGCCTACACTATTTATCTAGCAGCCATCTTGGTTTTCAGCCTACACTATTTATCTAGCAGCCATCTTGGTTTTCAGCCTACACTATTTATCTAGCAGCCATCTTGGTTTTCGGCCAACACTATTTATCTTGCAGTCATCTTGGTTTTCAGCCTACACTATTTATCTAGCAGCCATCTTGGTTTTTAGCCTACACTATTTATCTAGCAGCCATCTTGGTATTCAGCCAACACAATTTAAATAGCTGCCATCTTTGTTTTCAGCCTACACTATTTATCCAGCAGCCATCTTGGTTTTCAGCCTACACTATTTATCTAGCAGCCATCTTGGCTTTCAGCCTACACTATTTATCTAGCAGCCATCTTGGTTTTCAGTCTACTCTATTTATCTAGCAGCCATCTTATTTTTCAGCCTATTTCTCTAGCAGCCATCTTGGTTTTCAGACTACACAATTTATCTAGCAGCCATCTTGGTTTTCAGCCTACTCTATTTATCTAGCAGACATCTTGGTTTTCAGCCTACTCTATTTATCTAGCAGCCATCTTGATTTACAGCCTACACTATTTATCTAGCAGCCATCTTGGTTTTCAGCCTACTCTATTTATCTAGCAGCCATCTTGGTTTTCAGCCAACACTATTTATCTAGCAGCCATCTTTGATTTCAGCCTACACTATTTATCTAGCAGCCATCTTGGTTTTCAGCCTACTCTATTTATCTAGCAGCCATCTTATTTTTCAGCCTATTTCTCTAGCAGCCATCTTGGTTTTCAGCCTACACAATTTATCTAGCAGCCATCTTGGTTTTCAGCCTACTCTATTTATCTAGCAGACATCTTGGTTTTCAGCCTACTCTATTTATCTAGCAGCCATCTTGGTTTTCAGTCTACACTATTTATATAGCAGCCATCTTGGTTTTCAGCCTACTCTATTTATCTAGCAGCCATCTTGGATTTCAGCCAACACTATTTATCTAGCAGCCATCTTTGTTTTCAGCCTACACTATTTATCTAGCAGCCATCTTGGTTTTCAGCCTACACTATTTATCTAGCAGCCATCTTGGTTTTCAGCCAACACTATTTATCTAGCAGTCATCTCGGTTTTCAGCCTACACTATTTATCTAGCAGCCATCTTGGTTTTCAGCCTAAACTATTTATCTAGCAGCCATCTCGGTTTTCAGCCTACACTATTTATCTAGCAGCCATCTTGGTTTTCAGCCTACACTATTTATCTAGCAGCCATCTTTGTTTTCAGCCTACACTATTTATCTAGCAGCCATCTTGGTTTTCAGCCTACACTATTTATCTAGCAGCCATCTTGGTTTTCAGCCTACACTATTTATCTAGCAGCCATCTTGGTTTTCGGCCAACACTATTTATCTTGCAGTCATCTTGGTTTTCAGCCTACACTATTTATCTAGCAGCCATCTTGGTTTTTAGCCTACACTATTTATCTAGCAGCCATCTTGGTATTCAGCCAACACAATTTAAATAGCTGCCATCTTTGTTTTCAGCCTACACTATTTATCCAGCAGCCATCTTGGTTTTCAGCCTACACTATTTATCTAGCAGCCATCTTGGCTTTCAGCCTACACTATTTATCTAGCAGCCATCTTGGTTTTCAGTCTACTCTATTTATCTAGCAGCCATCTTATTTTTCAGCCTATTTCTCTAGCAGCCATCTTGGTTTTCAGACTACACAATTTATCTAGCAGCCATCTTGGTTTTCAGCCTACTCTATTTATCTAGCAGACATCTTGGTTTTCAGCCTACTCTATTTATCTAGCAGCCATCTTGATTTACAGCCTACACTATTTATCTAGCAGCCATCTTGGTTTTCAGCCTACTCTATTTATCTAGCAGCCATCTTGGTTTTCAGCCAACACTATTTATCTAGCAGCCATCTTTGATTTCAGCCTACACTATTTATCTAGCAGCCATCCTGGTTTTCAGCCTACTCTATTTATCTAGCAGCCATCTTATTTTTCAGCCTATTTCTCTAGCAGCCATCTTGGTTTTCAGCCTACACAATTTATCTAGCAGCCATCTTGGTTTTCAGCCTACTCTATTTATCTAGCAGACATCTTGGTTTTCAGCCTACTCTATTTATCTAGCAGCCATCTTGGTTTTCAGTCTACACTATTTATATAGCAGCCATCTTGGTTTTCAGCCTACTCTATTTATCTAGCAGCCATCTTGGATTTCAGCCAACACTATTTATCTAGCAGCCATCTTGGTTTTCAGCCTACACTATTTATCTAGCAGCCATCTTGGTTTTTAGCCTACACTATTTATCTAGCAGCCATCTTTGTATTCAGCCTACACAATTTAACTAGCTGCCATCTTTGTTTTCAGCCTACACTATTTATCCAGCAGCCCTCTTGGTTTTCAGCCTACACTATTTATCTAGCAGCCATCTTGGCTTTCAGCCTACACTATTTATCTAGCAGCCATCTTGGTTTTCAGCCTACTCTATTTATCTAGCAGCCATCTTATTTTTCAGCCTATTTCTCTAGCAGCCATCTTGGTTTTCAGCCTACACAATTTATCTAGCAGCCATCTTGGTTTTCAGCCTACACTATTTATATAGCAGCCATCTTGGTTTTCAGCCTACTCTATTTATCTAGCAGCCATCTTGGTTTTCAGCCAACACTATTTATCTAGCAGCCATCTTGGTTTTCAGCCTACACTATTTATCTAGCAGCCATCTTGGTTTTTAGCCTACACTATTTATCTAGCAGCCATCTTGGCTTTCAGCCTACACTATTTATCTAGCAGCCATCTTGGTTTTCAGCCTACTCTATTTATCTAGCAGCCATCTTATTTTTCAGCCTATTTCTCTAGCAGCCATCTTGGTTTTCACCCTACTCTATTTATCTAGCAGCCATCTTGGTTTTCAGCCTACACTATTTATCTAGCAGCCATCTTGGTTTTCAGCCTACACTATTTATCTAGCAGCCATCTTGGTTTTCAGCCAACACTATTTATCTAGCAGCCATCTTGGTTTTCAGCCTACACTATTTATCTAGCAGCCATCTTGGTTTTTAGCCAACACTATTTATCTAGCAGCCATCTTGGTATTCAGCCTACACAATTTAACTAGCTGCCATCTTTGTTTTCAGCCTACACTATTTATCCAGCAGCCATCTTGGTTTTCAGCCTACACTATTTATCTAGCAGCCATCTTGGCTTTCAGCCTACACTATTTATCTAGCAGCCATCTTGGTTTTCAGCCTACTAAATTTATCTAGCAGCCATCTTATATTTCAGCCTATTTCTCTAGCAGCCATCTTGGTTTTCAGCCTACACAATTTATCTAGCAGCCATCTTGGTTTTCACCCTACTATATTTATCTAGCAGACATCTTGGTTTTCAGCCTACTCTATTTATCTAGCAGCCATCTTGATTTACAGCCTACACTATTTATCTTGCAGCCATCTCGGTTTTCAGCCTACACTATTTATCTAGCAGCCATCTTGGTTTTCAGCCTACACTATTTATCTAGCAGCCATCTTGGATTTCGGCCAACACTATTTATCTAGCAGTCATCTTGGTTTTCAGCCTACACTATTTATCTAGCAGCCATCTTGGTTTTTAGCCTACACTATTTATCTAGCAGCCATCTTGGTTTTCAGCCAACACTATTTATCTAGCAGCCATCTTGGTTTTCAGCCTACACTATTTATCTAGCAGCCATCTTGGTTTTTAGCCTACACTATTTATCTAGCAGCCATCTTGGTATTCAGCCCACACAATTTAACTAGCAGCCATCTTGGTTTTCAGCCAACACTATTTATCTAGCAGCCATCTTTGTTTTCAGCCTACACTATTTATCTAGCAGCCATCTTGGTTTTCAGCCTACACTATTTATCTAGCAGCCATCTTGGTTTTCAGCCAACACTATTTATCTAGCAGCCATCTTGGTTTTCAGCCTACACTATTTATCTAGCAGCCATCTTGGTTTTTAGCCTACACTATTTATCTAGCAGCCATCTTGGTATTCAGCCTACACAATTTAACTAGCTGCCATCTTTGTTTTCAGCCTACACTATTTATCCAGCAGCCATCTTGGTTTTCAGCCTACACTATTTATCTAGCAGCCATCTTGGCTTTCAGCCTACACTATTTATCTAGCAGCCATCTTGGTTTTCAGCCTACTCTATTTATCTAGCAGCCATCTTATTTTTCAGCCTATTTCTCTAGCAGCCATCTTGGTTTTCAGCCTACACAATTTATCTAGCAGCCATCTTGGTTTTCAGCCTACACTATTTATCTAGCAGCCATCTTGGTTTTCAGCCAACACTATTTATCTAGCAGCCATCTTGGTATTCAGCCTACACAATTTAACTAGCTGCCATCTTTGTTTTCAGCCTACACTATTTATCCAGCAGCCATCTTGGTTTTCAGCCTACACTATTTATCTAGCAGCCATCTTGGCTTTCAGCCTACACTATTTATCTAGCAGCCATCTTGGTTTTCAGCCTACTAAATTTATCTAGCAGCCATCTTATTTTTCAGCCTATTTCTCTAGCAGCCATCTTGGTTTTCAGCCTACACAATTTATCTAGCAGCCATCTTGGTTTTCACCCTACTCTATTTATCTAGCAGACATCTTGGTTTTCAGCCTACTCTATTTATCTAGCAGCCATCTTGATTTACAGCCTACACTATTTATCTTGCAGCCATCTCGGTTTTCAGCCTACACTATTTATCTAGCAGCCATCTTGGTTTTCAGCCTACACTATTTATCTAGCAGCCATCTTGGTTTTCGGCCAACACTATTTATCTAGCAATCATCTTGGTTTTCAGCCTACACTATTTATCTAGCAGCCATCTTGGTTTTTAGCCTACACTATTTATCTAGCAGCCATCTTGGTATTCAGCCTACACAATTTAACTAGCTGCCATCTTTGTTTTCAGCCTACACTATTTATCCAGCAGCCATCTTGGTTTTCAGCCTACACTATTTATCTAGCAGCCATCTTGGCTTTCAGCCTACACTATTTATCTAGCAGCCATCTTGGTTTTCAGCCTACTCTATTTATCTAGCAGCCATCTTATTTTTCAGCCTATTTCTCTAGCAGCCATCTTGGTTTTCAGCCTACACAATTTATCTAGCAGACATCTTGGTTTTCAGCCTACTCTATTTATCTAGCAGCCATCTTGATTTACAGCCTACACTATTTATCTAGCAGCCATCTTGGTTTTCAGCCTACTCTATTTATCTAGCAGCCATCTTGGTTTTCAGCCAACACTATTTATCTAGCAGCCATCTTTGTTTTCAGCCTACACTATTTATCTAGCAGCCATCTTGGTTTTCAGCCTACTCTATTTATCTAGCAGCCATCTTATTTTTCAGCCTATTTATCTAGCAGCCATCTTGGTTTTCAGTCTACACTATTTATCTAGCAGCCATCTTGGTTTTCAGCCTACTCTATTTATCTAGCAGCCATCTTGGTTTTCAGCCTACACTATTTATCTAGCAGCCATCTTTGTTTTCAGCCTACACTATTTATCTAGCAGCCATCTTGATTTTCAGCCTACACTATTTATCTAGCAGCCATCTTGGTTTTCAGCCTACTCTATTTATCTAGCAACCATCTTGGTTTTCAGCCAACACTATTTATCTAGCAGCCATCTTGGTTTTCAGCCTACTCTACTTATCTAGCAGACATCTTGGTTTTCAGCCTACTCTATTTATCTAGCAGCCATCTTGATTTACAGCCTACACTATTTATCTAGCAGCCATCTTGGTTTTCAGCCTACTCTATTTATCTAGCAGCCATCTTGGTTTTCAGCCAACACTATTTATCTAGCAGCCATCTTTGTTTTCAGCCTACACTATTTATCTAGCAGCCATCTTGGTTTTCAGCCTACTCTATTTATCTAGCAGCCATCTTATTTTTCAGCCTATTTATCTAGCAGCCATCTTGGTTTTCAGCCTACACTATTTATCTAGCAGCCATCTTGGTTTTCAGCCTACACTATTTATCTAGCAGCCATCTTGATTTTCAGCCTACACTATTTATCTAGCAGCCATCTTGGTTTTCAGCCTACTCTATTTATCTAGCAGCCATCTTGGTTTTCAGCCAACACTATTTATCTAGCAGCCATCTTTGTTTTCAGCCTTCACTATTTATCTAGCAGCCATCTTGGTTTTCAGCCTACTCTATTTATCTAGCAGCCATCTTATTTTTCAGCCTATTTCTCTAGCAGCCATCTTGGTTTTCAGCCAACACTATTTATCTAGCAGCCATCTTTGTTTTCAGCCTACACTATTTATCTAGCAGCCATCTTGGTTTTCAGCCTACACTATTTATCTAGCAGCCATCTTGGTTTTCAGCCAACACTATTTATCTAGCAGCCATCTTGGTTTTCAGCCTACACTATTTCTCTAGCAGCCATCTTGGTTTTTAGCCTACACTATTTATCTAGCAGCCATCTTGGTATTCAGCCTACACAATTTAACTAGCTGCCATCTTTGTTTTCAGCCTACACTATTTATCCAGCAGCCATCTTGGTTTTCAGCCTACACAATTTAACTAGCAGCCATCTTGGTTTTCAGCCTACACTATTTATCTAGCAGCCATCTTGGTTTTCAGCCTACTCTATTTATCTAGCAGCCATCTTGGTTTTCAGCCAACACTATTTATCTAGCAGCCATCTTTGTTTTCAGCCTACACTACTTATCTAGCAGCCATCTTGGTTTTCAGCCTACTCTATTTATCTAGCAGCCATCTTATTTTTCAGCCTATTTATCTAGCAGCCATCTTGGTTTTCAGCCTACACTATTTATCTAGCAGCCATCTTGGTTTTCAGCCTACTCTATTTATCTAGCAGCCAATTTGGTTTTCAGCCTACACTATTTATCTAGCAGCTATCTTTGTTTTCAGCCTACACTATTTATCTAGCAGCCATCTTGGTTTTCGGCCAACACTATTTATCTAGCAGTCATCTTGGTTTTCAGCCTACACTATTTATCTAGCAGCCATCTTGGTTTTTAGCCTACACTATTTATCTAGCAGCCATCTTGGTATTCAGCCTACACTATTTAACTAGCTGCCATCTTTGTTTTCAGCCTACACTATTTATCCAGCAGCCATCTTGGTTTTCAGCCTACACTATTTATCTAGCAGCCATCTTGGCTTTCAGCCTACACTATTTATCTAGCAGCCATCTTGGTTTTCAGCCTACTCTATTTATCTAGCAGCCATCTTGATTTTCAGCCTACACTATTTATCTAGCAGCCATCTTGGTTTTCAGGCTACTCTATTTATCTAGCAGCCATCTTGGTTTTCAGCCAACACTATTTATCTAGCAGCCATCTTGGTTTTCAGCCTACACTATTTATCTAGCAGACATCTTGGTTTTCAGCCTACTCTATTTATCTAGCAGCCATCTTATTTTTCAGCCTATTTCTCTAGCAGCCATCTTGTTTTTCAGCCAACACTATTTATCTAGCAGCCATCTTGGTTTTTAGCCTACACTATTTATCTAGCAGCCATCTTGGTATTCAGCCTACACAATTTAACTAGCAGCCATCTTTGTTTTCAGCCTACACTATTTATCCAGCAGCCATCTTGGTTTTCAGCCTACACAATTTAACTAGCAGCCATCTTGGTTTTCAGCCTACACTATTTATCTAGCAGCCATCTTGGTTTTCAGCCTACTCTATTTATCTAGCAGCCATCTTGGTTTTCAGCCAACACTATTTATCTAGCAGCCATCTTTGTTTTCAGCCTACACTATTTATCTAGCAGCCATCTTGGTTTTCAGCCTACTCTATTTATCTAGCAGCCATCTTATTTTTCAGCCTATTTATCTAGCAGCCATCTTGGTTTTCAGCCTACACTATTTATCTAGCAGCCATCTTGGTTTTCAGCCTACTCTATTTATCTAGCAGCCAATTTGGTTTTCAGCCTTCACTATTTATCTAGCAGCTATCTTTGTTTTCAGCCTACACTATTTATCTAGCAGCCATCTTGGTTTTCGGCCAACACTATTTATCTAGCAGTCATCTTGGTTTTCAGCCTACACTATTTATCTAGCAGCCATCTTGGTTTTTAGCCTACACTATTTATCTAGCAGCCATCTTGGTATTCAGCCTACACAATTTAACTAGCTGCCATCTTTGTTTTCAGCCTACACTATTTATCCAGCAGCCATCTTGGTTTTCAGCCTACACTATTTATCTAGCAGCCATCTTGGCTTTCAGCCTACACTATTTATCTAGCAGCCATCTTGGTTTTCAGCCTACTCTATTTATCTAGCAGACATCTTGGTTTTCAGCCTACTCTATTTATCTAGCAGCCATCTTGATTTACAGCCTACACTATTTATCTAGCAGCCATCTTGGTTTTCAGCCTACTCTATTTATCTAGCAGCCATCTTGGTTTTCAGCCAACACTATTTATCTAGCAGCCATCTTTGTTTTTCAGCCTACACTATTTATCTAGCAGCCATCTTGGTATTCAGCCTACACAATTTAACTAGCAGCCATCTTTGTTTTCAGCCTACACTATTTATCCAGCAGCCATCTTGGTTTTCAGCCTACACTATTTATCTAGCAGCCATCTTGGTTTTCAGCCTACACTATTTATCTAGCAGCCATCTTGGTTTTCAGCCTACTCTATTTATCTAGCAGCCATCTTGGTTTTCAGCCAACACTATTTATCTAGCAGCCATCTTTGTTTTCAGCCTACACTATTTATCTAGCAGCCATCTTGGTTTTCAGCCTACTCTATTTATCTAGCAGCCATCTTATTTTTCAGCCTATTTATCTAGCAGCCATCTTGGTTTTCAGCCTACACTATTTATCTAGCAGCCATCTTGGTTTTCAGCCTACACTATTTATCTAGCAGCCATCTTGGTTTTTAGCCTACACTATTTATCTAGCAGCCATCTTGGTATTCAGCCTACACAATTTAACTAGCTGCCATCTTTGTTTTCAGCCTACACTATTCATCCAGCAGCCATCTTGGTTTTCAGCCTACACTATTTATCTAGCAGCCATCTTGGCTTTCAGCCTACACTATTTATCTAGCAGCCATCTTGGTTTTCAGCCTACTCTATTCATCTAGCAGCCATCTTATTTTTCAGCCTATTTCTCTAGCAGCCATCTTGGTTTTCAGCCTACACAATTTATCTAGCAGCCATCTTGGTTTTCAGCCTACTCTATTTATCTAGCAGACATCTTGGTTTTCAGCCTACTCTATTTATCTAGCAGCCATCTTGATTTTCAGCCTACACTATTTATCTAGCAGCCATCTTGGTTTTCAGCCTACTCTATTTATCTAGCAGCCATCTTGGTTTTCAGCCTACACTATTTATCTAGCAGCCATCTTTGTTTTCAGCCTACACTATTTATCTAGCAGCCATCTTTGATTTTCAGCCTACACTATTTATCTAGCAGCCATCTTGGTTTTCAGCCTACACTATTTATCTAGCAGCCATCTTGGTTTTCAGCCTACACTATTTATCTAGCAGCCATCTTGGTTTTCAGCCTACTCTACTTATCTAGCAGACATCTTGGTTTTCAGCCTATTCTATTTATCTAGCAGCCATCTTGATTTACAGCCTACACTATTTATCTAGCAGCCATCTTGGTTTTCAGCCTACTCTATTTATCTAGCAGCCATCTTGGTTTTCAGCCAACACTATTTATCTAGCAGCCATCTTTGTTTTCAGCCTACACTATTTATCTAGCAGCCATCTTGGTTTTCAGCCTACTCTATTTATCTAGCAGCCATCTTATTTTTCAGCCTATTTATCTAGCAGCCATCTTGGTTTTCAGCCTACACTATTTATCTAGCAGCCATCTTGGTTTTCAGCCTACTCTATTTATCTAGCAGCCAATTTGGTTTTCAGCCTACACTATTTATCTAGCAGCCATCTTTGTTTTCAGCCTACACTATTTATCTAGCAGCCATCTTGATTTTCAGCCTACACTATTTATCTAGCAGCCATCTTGGTTTTCAGCCTACTCTATTTATCTAGCAGCCATCTTGGTTTTCAGCCAACACTATTTATCTAGCAGCCATCTTTGTTTTCAGCCTACACTATTTATCTAGCAGCCATCTTGGTTTTCAGCCTACTCTATTTATCTAGCAGCCATCTTATTTTTCAGCCTATTTCTCTAGCAGCCATCTTGGTTTTCAGCCAACACTATTTATCTAGCAGCCATCTTTGTTTTCAGCCTACACTATTTATCTAGCAGACATCTTGGTTTTCAGCCTACACTATTTATCTAGCAGCCATCTTGGTTTTCAGCCAACACTATTTATCTAGCAGCCATCTTGGTTTTCAGCCTACACTATTTATCTAGCAGCCATCTTGGTTTTTAGCCTACACTATTTATCTAGCAGCCAGCTTGGTATTCAGCCTACACAATTCAACTAGCTGCCATCTTTGTTTTCAGCCTACACTATTTATCCAGCAGCCATCTTGGTTTTCAGCCTACACAATTTAACTAGCAGCCATCTTGGTTTTCAGCCTACACTATTTATCTAGCAGCCATCTTGGTTTTCAGCCTACTCTATTTATCTAGCAGCCATCTTGGTTTTCAGCCAACACTATTTATCTAGCAGCCATCTTTGTTTTCAGCCTACACTACTTATCTAGCAGCCATCTTGGTTTTCAGCCTACTCTATTTATCTAGCAGCCATCTTATTTTTCAGCCTATTTATCTAGCAGCCATCTTGGTTTTCAGCCTACACTATTTATCTAGCAGCCATCTTGGTTTTCAGCCTACTCTATTTATCTAGCAGCCAATTTGGTTTTCAGCCTACACTATTTATCTAGCAGCTATCTTTGTTTTCAGCCTACACTATTTATCTAGCAGTCATCTTGGTTTTCAGCCTACACTATTTATCTAGCAGCCATCTTGGTTTTTAGCCTACACTATTTATCTAGCAGCCATCTTGGTATTCAGCCTACACTATTTAACTAGCTGCCATCTTTGTTTTCAGCCTACACTATTTATCCAGCAGCCATCTTGGTTTTCAGCCTACACTATTTATCTAGCAGCCATCTTGGCTTTCAGCCTACACTATTTATCTAGCAGCCATCTTGTTTTTTTCAGCCTACTCTATTTATCTAGCAGACATCTTGGTTTTCAGCCTACTCTATTTATCTAGCAGCCATCTTGATTTACAGCCTACATTATTTATCTAGCAGCCATCTTGGTTTTCAGCCTACTCTATTTATCTAGCAGCCATCTTGTTTTTCAGCCAACACTATTTATCTAGCAGCCATCTTTGTTTTCAGCCTACACTATTTATCTAGCAGCCATCTTGGTTTTCAGCCTACTCTATTTATCTAGCAGCCATCTTATTTTTCAGCCTATTTATCTAGCAGCCATCTTGGTTTTCAGCCTACACTATTTATCTAGCAGCCATCTTGGTTTTCAGCCTACTCTATTTATCTAGCAGCCAATTTGGTTTTCAGCCTACACTATTTATCTAGCAGCCATCTTTGTTTTCAGCCTACACTATTTATCTAGCAGCCATCTTGATTTTCAGCCTACACTATTTATCTAGCAGCCATCTTGGTTTTCAGGCTACTCTATTTATCTAGCAGCCATCTTGGTTTTCAGCCAACACTATTTATCTAGCAGCCATCTTGGTTTTCAGCCTACACTATTTATCTAGCAGACATCTTGGTTTTCAGCCTACTCTATTTATCTAGCAGCCATCTTATTTTTCAGCCTATTTCTCTAGCAGCCATCTTGTTTTTCAGCCAACACTATTTATCTAGCAGCCATCTTGGTTTTTAGCCTACACTATTTATCTAGCAGCCATCTTGGTATTCAGCCTACACAATTTAACTAGCAGCCATCTTGGTTTTCAGCCTACACTATTTATCCAGCAGCCATCTTGGTTTTCAGCCTACACAATTTAACTAGCAGCCATCTTGGTTTTCAGCCTACACTATTTATCTAGCAGCCATCTTGGTTTTCAGCCTACTCTATTTATCTAGCAGCCATCTTGGTTTTCAGCCAACACTATTTATCTAGCAGCCATCTTTGTTTTCAGCCTACACTATTTATCTAGCAGCCATCTTGGTTTTCAGCCTACTCTATTTATCTAGCAGCCATCTTATTTTTCAGCCTATTTATCTAGCAGCCATCTTGGTTTTCAGCCTACACTATTTATCTAGCAGCCATCTTGGTTTTCAGCCTACTCTATTTATCTAGCAGCCAATTTGGTTTTCAGCCTTCACTATTTATCTAGCAGCTATCTTTGTTTTCAGCCTACACTATTTATCTAGCAGCCATCTTGGTTTTCGGCCAACACTATTTATCTAGCAGTCATCTTGGTTTTCAGCCTACACTATTTATCTAGCAGCCATCTTGGTTTTTAGCCTACACTATTTATCTAGCAGCCATCTTGGTATTCAGCCTACACAATTTAACTAGCTGCCATCTTTGTTTTCAGCCTACACTATTTATCCAGCAGCCATCTTGGTTTTCAGCCTACACTATTTATCTAGCAGCCATCTTGGCTTTCAGCCTACACTATTTATCTAGCAGCCATCTTGGTTTTCAGCCTACTCTATTTATCTAGCAGACATCTTGGTTTTCAGCCTGCTCTATTTATCTAGCAGCCATCTTGATTTACAGCCTACACTATTTATCTAGCAGCCATCTTGGTTTTCAGCCTACTCTATTTATCTAGCAGCCATCTTGGTTTTCAGCCAACACTATTTATCTAGCAGCCATCTTTGTTTTCAGCCTACACTATTTATCTAGCAGCCATCTTGGTTTTTAGCCTACACTATTTATCTAGCAGCCATCTTGGTATTCAGCCTACACAATTTAACTAGCAGCCATCTTTGTTTTCAGCCTACACTATTTATCCAGCAGCCATCTTGGTTTTCAGCCTACACAATTTAACTAGCAGCCATCTTGGTTTTCAGCCTACACTATTTATCTAGCAGCCATCTTGGTTTTCAGCCTACACTATTTATCTAGCAGCCATCTTGGTTTTCAGCCTACTCTATTTATCTAGCAGCCATCTTATTTTTCAGCCTATTTATCTAGCAGCCATCTTGGTTTTCAGCCTACACTATTTATCTAGCAGCCATCTTGGTTTTCAGCCTACTCTATTTATCTAGCAGCCAATTTGGTTTTCAGCCTTCACTATTTATCTAGCAGCTATCTTTGTTTTCAGCCTACACTATTTATCTAGCAGCCATCTTGGTTTTCAGCCAACACTATTTATCTAGCAGTCATCTTGGTTTTCAGCCTACACTATTTATTTAGCAGCCATCTTGGCTTTCAGCCTACACTATTTATCTAGCAGCCATCTTGGTTTTCAGCCTACTCTATTTATCTAGCAGACATCTTGGTTTTCAGCCTACTCTATTTATCTAGCAGCCATCTTGATTTACAGCCTACACTATTTATCTAGCAGCCATCTTGGTTTTCAGCCTACTCTATTTATCTAGCAGCCATCTTGGTTTTCAGCCAACACTATTTATCTAGCAGCCATCTTTGTTTTCAGCCTACACTATTTATCTAGCAGCCATCTTGGTTTTCAGCCTACTCTATTTATCTAGCAGCCATCTTATTTTTCAGCCTATTTATCTAGCAGCCATCTTGGTTTTCAGCCTACACTATTTATCTAGCAGCCATCTTGGTTTTCAGCCTACTCTATTTATCTAGCAGCCAATTTGGTTTTCAGCCTACACTATTTATCTAGCAGCCATCTTTGTTTTCAGCCTACACTATTTATCTAGCAGCCATCTTGATTTTCAGCCTACACTATTTATCTAGCAGCCATCTTGGTTTTCAGGCTACTCTATTTATCTAGCAGCCATCTTGGTTTTCAGCCAACACTATTTATCTAGCAGCCATCTTGGTTTTCAGCCTACACTATTTATCTAGCAGACATCTTGGTTTTCAGCCTACTCTATTTATCTAGCAGCCATCTTATTTTTCAGCCTATTTCTCTAGCAGCCATCTTGTTTTTCAGCCAACACTATTTATCTAGCAGCCATCTTGGTTTTTAGCCTACACTATTTATCTAGCAGCCATCTTGGTATTCAGCCTACACAATTTAACTAGCAGCCATCTTTGTTTTCAGCCTACACTATTTATCCAGCAGCCATCTTGGTTTTCAGCCTACACAATTTAACTAGCAGCCATCTTGGTTTTCAGCCTACACTATTTATCTAGCAGCCATCTTGGTTTTCAGCCTACACTATTTATCTAGCAGCCATCTTGGTTTTCAGCCTACTCTATTTATCTAGCAGCCATCTTGGTTTTCAGCCTACACTATTTATCTAGCAGGCCATCTTGGTTTTCAGCCTACACTATTTATCTAGCAGCCATCTTGGTTTTCAGCCTACACTATTTATCTAGCAGCCATCTTTGTTTTCAGCCTACACTATTTATCTAGCAGCCATCTTGGTTTTCAGCCTACTCTATTTATCTAGCAGGCCATCTTGGTTTTCAGCCTACACAATTTAACTAGCAGCCATCTTGGTTTTCAGCCTACACTATTTATCTAGCAGCCATCTTGGTTTTCAGCCTACACTATTTATCTAGCAGCCATCTTGGCTTTCAGCCTACACTATTTATCTAGCAGCCATCTTGGTTTTCAGCCTACTCTATTTATCTAGCAGACAACTTGGTTTTCAGCCTACTCTATTTATCTAGCAGCCATCTTGATTTACAGCCTACATTATTTATCTAGCAGCCATCTTGGTTTTCAGCCTACTCTATTTATCTAGCAGCCATCTTGGTTTTCAGCCAACACTATTTATCTAGCAGCCATCTTTGTTTTCAGCCTACACTATTTATCTAGCAGCCATCTTATTTTTCAGCCTACTCTATTTATCTAGCAGCCATCTTATTTTTCAGCCTATTTATCTAGCAGCCATCTTGGTTTTCAGCCTACACTATTTATCTAGCAGCCATCTTGGTTTTCAGCCTACTCTATTTATCTAGCAGCCAATTTGGTTTTCAGCCTACACTATTTATCTAGCAGCCATCTTTGTTTTCAGCCTACACTATTTATCTAGCAGCCATCTTGATTTTCAGCCTACACTATTTATCTAGCAGCCATCTTGGTTTTCAGGCTACTCTATTTATCTAGCAGCCATCTTGGTTTTCAGCCAACACTATTTATCTAGCAGCCATCTTGGTTTTCAGCCTACACTATTTATCTAGCAGACATCTTGGTTTTCAGCCTACTCTATTTATCTAGCAGCCATCTTATTTTTCAGCCTATTTCTCTAGCAGCCATCTTGTTTTTCAGCCAACACTATTTATCTAGCAGCCATCTTGGTTTTTAGCCTACACTATTTATCTAGCAGCCATCTTGGTATTCAGCCTACACAATTTAACTAGCAGCCATCTTTGTTTTCAGCCTACACTATTTATCCAGCAGCCATCTTGGTTTTCAGCCTACACAATTTAACTAGCAGCCATCTTGGTTTTCAGCCTACACTATTTATCTAGCAGCCATCTTGGTTTTCAGCCTACTCTATTTATCTAGCAGCCATCTTGGTTTTCAGCCAACACTATTTATCTAGCAGCCATCTTTGTTTTCAGCCTACACTATTTATCTAGCAGCCATCTTGGTTTTCAGCCTACTCTATTTATCTAGCAGCCATCTTATTTTTCAGCCTATTTATCTAGCAGCCATCTTGGTTTTCAGCCTACACTATTTATCTAGCAGCCATCTTGGTTTTCAGCCTACTCTATTTATCTAGCAGCCATCTTGGTTTTCAGCCTACATCATATTTATACTAGCAGCCATCTTGGTTTTCAGCCTACACTATTTATCTAGCAGCCATCTTGGCTTTCAGCCTACACTATTTATCTAGCAGCCATCTTGGTTTTCAGCCTACTCTATTTATCTAGCAGACATCTTGGTTTTCAGTCTACTCTATTTATCTAGCAGCCATCTTGATTTTCAGCCTACACTATTTATCTAGCAGCCATCTTGGTTTTCAGCCTACTCTATTTATCTAGCAGCCATCTTGGTTTTCAGCCAACACTATTTATCTAGCAGCCATCTTTGTTTTCAGCCTACACTATTTATCTAGCAGCCATCTTGGTTTTCAGCCTACACTATTTATCTAGCAGCCATCTTGGTTTTCAGCCTACACTATTTATCTAGCAGCCATCTTGGTTTTCAGCCTACACTATTTATCTAGCAGCCATCTTGGTTTTCAGCCTACACAATTTAACTAGCAGCCATCTTGGTTTTCAGCCTACACTATTTATCTAGCAGCCATCTTGGTTTTCAGCCTACTCTATTTATCTAGCAGCCATCTTGGTTTTCAGCCAACACTATTTATCTAGCAGCCATCTTGGTTTTCAGCCTACACTATTTATCTAGCAGCCATCTTGGTTTTCAGCCTACTCTATTTATCTAGCAGCCAATTTGGTTTTCAGCCTTCACTATTTATCTAGCAGCTATCTTTGTTTTCAGCCTACACTATTTATCTAGCAGCCATCTTGGTTTTCGGCCAACACTATTTATCTAGCAGTCATCTTGGTTTTCAGCCTACACTATTTATCTAGCAGCCACCTTGGCTTTCAGCCTACACTATTTATCTAGCAGCCATCTTGGTTTTCAGCCTACTCTATTTATCTAGCAGACATCTTGGTTTTCAGCCTACTCTATTTATCTAGCAGCCATCTTGATTTACAGCCTACACTATTTATCTAGCAGCCATCTTGGTTTTCAGCCTACTCTATTTATCTAGCAGCCATCTTGGTTTTCAGCCAACACTATTTATCCAGCAGCCATCTTTGTTTTCAGCCTACACTATTTATCTAGCAGCCATCTTGGTTTTCAGCCTACTCTATTTATCTAGCAGCCATCTTATTTTTCAGCCTATTTATCTAGCAGCCATCTTGGTTTTCAGCCTACACTATTTATCTAGCAGCCATCTTGGTTTTCAGCCTACTCTATTTATCTAGCAGCCAATTTGGTTTTCAGCCTACACTATTTATCTAGCAGCCATCTTTGTTTTCAGCCTACACTATTTATCTAGCAGCCATCTTGATTTTCAGCCTACACTATTTATCTAGCAGCCATCTTGGTTTTCAGGCTACTCTATTTATCTAGCAGCCATCTTGGTTTTCAGCCAACACTATTCATCTAGCAGCCATCTTGGTTTTCAGCCTACACTATTTATCTAGCAGACATCTTGGTTTTCAGCCTACTCTATTTATCTAGCAGCCATCTTTTTTTTCAGCCTATTTCTCTAGCAGCCATCTTGTTTTTCAGCCAACACTATTTATCTAGCAGCCATCTTGGTTTTTAGCCTACACTATTTATCTAGCAGCCATCTTGGTATTCAGCCTACACAATTTAACTAGCAGCCATCTTTGTTTTCAGCCTACACTATTTATCCAGCAGCCATCTTGGTTTTCAGCCTACACAATTTAACTAGCAGCCATCTTGGTTTTCAGCCTACACTATCTATCTAGCAGCCATCTTGGTTTTCAGCCTACACTATTTATCTAGCAGCCATCTTGGTTTTCAGCCTACTCTATTTATCTAGCAGCCATCTTATTTTTCAGCCTATTTATCTAGCAGCCATCTTGGTTTTCAGCCTACACTATTTATCTAGCAGCCATCTTGGTTTTCAGCCTACTCTATTTATCTAGCAGGCAATTTGGTTTTCAGCCTACACAATTTAACTAGCAGCCATCTTGGTTTTCAGCCTACACTATTTATCTAGCAGCCATCTTTGTTTTCAACCTACACTATTTATCTAGCAGCCATCTTGGTTTTCAGCCTACTCTATTTATCTAGCAGCCATCTTATTTTTCAGCCTATTTATCTAGCAGCCATCTTGGTTTTCAGCCTACACTATTTATCTAGCAGCCATCTTGGTTTTCAGCCTACTCTATTTATCTAGCAGCCAATTTGGTTTTCAGCCTTCACTATTTATCTAGCAGCTATCTTTGTTTTCAGCCTACACTATTTATCTAGCAGCCATCTTGGTTTTCGGCCAACACTATTTATCTAGCAGTCATCTTGGTTTTCAGCCTACACTATTTATCTAGCAGCCATCTTGGTTTTTAGCCTACACTATTTATCTAGCAGCCATCTTGGTATTCAGCCTACACAATTTAACTAGCTGCCATCTTTGTTTTCAGCCTACACTATTTATCCAGCAGCCATCTTGGTTTTCAGCCTACACTATTTATCTAGCAGCCATCTTGGCTTTCAGCCTACACTATTTATCTAGCAGCCATCTTGGTTTTCAGCCTACTCTATTTATCTAGCAGACATCTTGGTTTTCAGCCTACTCTATTTATCTAGCAGCCATCTTGATTTACAGCCTACACTATTTATCTAGCAGCCATCTTGGTTTTCAGCCTACTCTATTTATCTAGCAGCCATCTTGGTTTTCAGCCAACACTATTTATCTAGCAGCCATCTTTGTTTTCAGCCTACACTATTTATCTAGCAGCCATCTTGGTTTTTAGCCTACACTATTTATCTAGCAGCCATCTTGGTATTCAGCCTACACAATTTAACTAGCAGCCATCTTGGTTTTCAGCCAACACTATTTATCTAGCAGTCATCTCGGTTTTCAGCCAACACTATTTATCTAGCAGCCATCTTGGTTTTCAGCCTACACTATTTATCTAGCAGCCATCTCGGTTTTCAGCCTACACTATTTATCTAGCAGCCATCTTGGTTTTCAGCCTACACTATTTATCTAGCAGCCATCTTTGTTTTCAGCCTACACTATTTATCTAGTAGCCATCTTGGTTTTCAGCCTACACTATTTATCTAGCAGCCATCTTGGTTTTCAGCCTACACTATTTATCTAGCAGCCATCTTGGTTTTCAGCCTACACTATTTATCTAGCAGCCATCTTGGTTTTTAGCCTACACTATTTATCTAGCAGCCATCTTGGTTTTCAGCCTACTCTATTTATCTAGCAGCCATCTTATTTTTCAGCCTATTTCTCTAGCAGCCATCTTGATTTTCAGCCTACACTATTTATCTAGCAGCCATCTTGGTTTTCAGCCTACTCTATTTATCTAGCAGCCATCTTGGTTTTCAGCCAACACTATTTATCCAGCAGCCATCTTGGTTTTCAGCCTACACTATTTATCTAGCAGCCATCTTGGCTTTCAGCCTACACTATTTATCTAGCAGCCATCTTGGTTTTCAGCCTACTCTATTTATCTAGCAGCCATCTTATTTTTTCAGCCTATTTCTCTAGCAGCCTTCTTGGTTTTCAGCCTACACAATTTATCTAGCAGCCATCTTCGTTTTCAGCCTACTCTATTTATCTAGCAGCCATCTTGATTTTCAGCCTACACTATTTATCTAGCAGCCATCTTGGTTTTCAGCCTACTCTATTTATCTAGCAGCCATCTTGGTTTTCAGCCAACACTATTTATCTAGCAGCCATCTTTGTTTTCAGCCTACACTATTTATCTAGCAGCCATCTTGGTTTTCTGCCTACTCTATTTATCTAGCAGCCATCTTATTTTTCAGCCTATTTCTCTAGCAGCCATCTTGGTTTTCAGCCTACACAATTTATCTAGCAGCCATCTTGGTTTTCAGCCTACACAATTTATCTAGCTGCCATCTTTGGTTTTCAGCCTACACTATTTATCCAGCAGCCATCTTGGTTTTCAGCCTACACTATTTTATCTAGCAGCCATCTTGGTTTTCAGCCTATACTATTTATCTAGCAGTCATCTTTGTTTTCAGCCTACACTATTTATCTAGCAGCCATCTTGGTTTTCAGCCTACACTATTTATCTAGCAGCCATCTTGCTTTACAGCCTACACTATTTATCTAGCAGCCATCTTATTTTTCAGCCTATTTATCTAGCAGCCATCTTGGTTTTCAGCCTACACTATTTATCTAGCAGCCATCTTGGTTTTCAGCCTACTCTATTTATCTAGCAGCCATCTTGGTTTTCAGCCTACACTATTTATCTAGCAGCCATCTTGGTTTTCAGCCTACACTATTTATCTAGCAGCCATCTTGGTTTTCAGCCAACACTATTTATCTAGCAGCCATCTTGGTTTTCAGCCTACACTATTTATCTAGCAGCCATCTTGGTTTTTAGCCTACACTATTTATCTAGCAGCCATCTTGGTATTCAGCCTACACAATTTAACTAGCTGCCATCTTTGTTTTCAGCCTACACTATTTATCCAGCAGCCATCTTGGTTTTCAGCCTACACTATTTATCTAGCAGCCATCTTGGCTTTCAGCCTACACTATTTATCTAGCAGCCATCTTGGTTTTCAGCCTACTCTATTTATCTAGCAGCCATCTTATTTTTCAGCCTATTTCTCTAGCAGCCATCTTGGTTTTCAGCCTACACAATTTATCTAGCAGCCATCTTGGTTTTCAGCCTACTCTATTTATCTAGCAGCCATCTTGGTTTTCAGCCTACTCTATTTATCTAGCAGCCATCTTTGTTTTCAGCCTACACTATTTATCTAGCAGCCATCTTGGTTTTCAGCCTACACTATTTATCTAGCAGCCATCTTGGTTTTCAGCCAACACTATTTATCTAGCAGCCATCTTGGTTTTCAGCCTACACTATTTATCTAGCAGCCATCTTGGTTTTTAGCCTACACTATTTATCTAGCAGCCATCTTGGTATTCAGCCTACACAATTTAACTAGCTGCCTTCTTTGTTTTCAGCCTACACTATTTATCCAGCAGCCATCTTGGTTTTCAGCCTACACTATTTATCTAGCAGCCATCTTGGCTTTCAGCCTACACTATTTATCTAGCAGCCATCTTGGTTTTCAGCCTACTCTATTTATCTAGCAGCCATCTTGGTTTTCAGCCAACACTATTTATCTAGCAGCCATCTTGGTTTTCAGCCTACACTATTTATCTCGCAGCCATCTTGGTTTTCAGCCAACACTATTTATCTAGCAGCCATCTTGGTTTTCAGCATACACTATTTATCTAGCAGCCATCTTTGTTTTCAGCCTACACTATTTATCTAGCAGCCATCTTGGTTTTCAGCCTACACTATTTATCTAGCAGCCATCTTGGTTTTCAGCCTACACTATTTATCTAGCAGCCATCTTGGTTTTCAGCCTACACTATTTATCTAGCAGCCATCTTGGTTTTCAGCCTACACTATTTAACTAGCAGCCATCTTTGTTTTCAGCCTACACTATTTATCCAGCAGCCATCTTGGTTTTCAGCCTACACTATTTATCCAGCAGCCATCTTGGTTTTCAGCCTACACTATTTATCTAGCAGCCATCTTGGTTTTCAGCCTACACTATTTATCTAGCAGCCATCTTGGTTTTTAGCCTACACTATTTATCTAGCAGCCATCTTGGTATTCAGCCTACACAATTTAACTAGCTGCCATCTTTGTTTTCAGCCTACACTATTTATCCAGCAGCCATCTTGGTTTTCAGCCTACACTATTTATCTAGCAGCCATCTTGGCTTTCAGCCTACACTATTTATCTAGCAGCCATCTTGGTTTTCAGCCTACTCTATTTATCTAGCAGCCATCTTATTTTTCAGCCTATTTCTCTAGCAGCCATCTTGGTTTTCAGCCTACACAATTTATCTAGCAGCCATCTTGGTTTTCAGCCTACTCTATTTATCTAGCAGACATCTTGGTTTTCAGCCTACTCTATTTATCTAGCAGCCATCTTGGTTTTCAGCCTACACTATTTATCTAGCAGCCATCTTGGTTTTCAGCCTACTCTATTTATCTAGCAGCCATCTTGGTTTTCAGCCTACACTATTTATCTAGCAGCCATCTTGGTTTTCAGCCAACACTATTTATCTAGCAGCCATCTTGGTTTTCAGCCTACACTATTTATCTAGCAGCCATCTTGGTTTTTAGCCTACACTATTTATCTAGCAGCCATCTTGGTATTCAGCCTACACAATTTAACTAGCTGCCATCTTTGTTTTCAGCCTACACTATTTATCCAGCAGCCATCTTGGTTTTCAGCCTACACTATTTATCTAGCAGCCATCTTGGCTTTCAGCCTACACTATTTATCTAGCAGCCATCTTGGTTTTCAGCCTACTCTATTTATCTAGCAGCCATCTTATTTTTCAGCCTATTTCTCTAGCAGCCATCTTGGTTTTCAGCCTACACAATTTATCTAGCAGCCATCTTGGTTTTCAGCCTACTCTATTTATCTAGCAGACATCTTGGTTTTCAGCCTACTCTATTTATCTAGCAGCCATCTTATTTTTCAGCCTATTTCTCTAGCAGCCATCTTGGTTTTCAGCCTACACAATTTATCTAGCAGCCATCTTGGTTTTCAGCCTACTCTATTTATCTAGCAGACATCTTGGTTTTCAGCCTACTCTATTTATCTAGCAGCCATCTTGGTTTTCAGCCTACACTATTTATCTAGCAGCCATCTTGGTTTTCAGCCTACACTATTTATCTAGCAGCCATCTTGGTTTTCAGCCTACACTATTTATCTAGCAGCCATCTTTGTTTTCAGCCTACACTATTTATCTAGCAGCCATCTTGGTTTTCAGCCTACACTATTTATCTAGCAGCCATCTTGGTTTTCAGCCTACACTATTTATCTAGCAGCCATCTTGGTTTTCAGCCTACACTATTTATCTAGCAGCCATCTTGGTTTTCAGCCTACACTATTTATCTAGCAGCCATCTTGGTATTCAGCCTACACAATTTAACTAGCTGCCATCTTTGTTTTCAGCCTACACTATTTATCCAGCAGCCATCTTGGTTTTCAGCCTACACTATTTATCTAGCAGCCATCTTGGCTTTCAGCCTACACTATTTATCTAGCAGCCATCTTGGTTTTCAGCCTACTCTATTTATCTAGCAGCCATCTTAGTTTTCAGCCACACTATTTATCTAGCAGCCATCTTGGTTTTCAGCCTACACTATTTATCTAGCAGCCATCTTGGTTTTCAGCCTACACTATTTATCTAGCAGCCATCTTGGTTTTCAGCCTACACTATTTATCTAGCAGCCATCTTGGTATTCAGCCTACACAATTTAACTAGCTGCCATCTTTGTTTTCAGCCTACACTATTTATCCAGCAGCCATCTTGGTTTTCAGCCTACACTATTTATCTAGCAGCCATCTTGGCTTTCAGCCTACACTATTTATCTAGCAGCCATCTTGGTTTTCAGCCTACTCTATTTATCTAGCAGCCATCTTATTTTTCAGCCTATTTCTCTAGCAGCCATCTTGGTTTTCAGCCTACACAATTTATCTAGCAGCCATCTTGGTTTTCAGCCTACTCTATTTATCTAGCAGACATCTTGGTTTTCAGCCTACTCTATTTATCTAGCAGCCATCTTGGTTTTCAGCCTACACTATTTATCTAGCAGCCATCTTGGTTTTCAGCCTACACTATTTATCTAGCAGCCATCTTGGTTTTCAGCCTACACTATTTATCTAGCAGCCATCTTGGTTTTCAGCCAACACTATTTATCTAGCAGCCATCTTGGTTTTCAGCCTACACTATTTATCTAGCAGCCATCTTGGTTTTCAGCCTACACTATTTATCTAGCAGCCATCTTGGTATTCAGCCTACACAATTTAACTAGCTGCCATCTTTGTTTTCAGCCTACACTATTTATCCAGCAGCCATCTTGGTTTTCAGCCTACACTATTTATCTAGCAGCCATCTTGGCTTTCAGCCTACACTATTTATCTAGCAGCCATCTTGGTTTTCAGCCTACTCTATTTATCTAGCAGCCATCTTATTTTTCAGCCTATTTCTCTAGCAGCCATCTTGGTTTTCAGCCTACACAATTTATCTAGCAGCCATCTTGGTTTTCAGCCTACTCTATTTATCTAGCAGACATCTTGGTTTTCAGCCTACTCTATTTATCTAGCAGCCATCTTATTTTTCAGCCTATTTCTCTAGCAGCCATCTTGGTTTTCAGCCTACACTATTTATCTAGCAGCCATCTTGGTTTTCAGCCTACTCTATTTATCTAGCAGCCATCTTGGTTTTCAGCCTACACTATTTATCTAGCAGCCATCTTGGTTTTCAGCCTACACTATTTATCTAGCAGCCATCTTGGTTTTCAGCCTACTCTATTTATCTAGCAGCCATCTTGGTTTTCAGCCAACACTATTTATCTAGCAGCCATCTTTGTTTTCAGACTACACTATTTATCTAGCAGCCATCTTGGTTTTCAGCCTACACTATTTATCTAGCAGCCATCTTGGTTTTCAGCCAACACTATTTATCTAGCAGCCATCTTGGTTTTCAGCCTACACTATTTATCTAGCAGCCATCTTGGTTTTTAGCCTACACTATTTATCTAGCAGCCATCTTGGTATTCAGCCTACACAATTTAACTAGCTGCCTTCTTTATTTTCAGCCTACACTATTTATCCAGCAGCCATCTTGGTTTTCAGCCTACACTATTTATCTAGCAGCCATCTTGGCTTTCAGCCTACACTATTTATCTAGCAGCCATCTTGGTTTTCAGCCTACTCTATTTATCTAGCAGCCATCTTATTTTTCAGCCTATTTCTCTAGCAGCCATCTTGGTTTTCAGCCTACACAATTTATCTAGCAGCCATCTTGGTTTTCAGCCTACTCTATTTATCTAGCAGACATCTTGGTTTTCAGCCTACTCTATTTATCTAGCAGCCATCTTATTTTTCAGCCTATTTCTCTAGCAGCCATCTTGGTTTTCAGCCTACACAATTTATCTAGCAGCCATCTTGGTTTTCAGCCTACTCTATTTATCTAGCAGACATCTTGGTTTTCAGCCTACTCTATTTATCTAGCAGCCATCTTGGTTTTCAGCCTACACTATTTATCTAGCAGCCATCTTGGTTTTCAGCCTACACTATTTATCTAGCAGCCATCTTGGTTTTCAGCCTACACTATTTATCTAGCAGCCATCTTGGTTTTCAGCCAACACTATTTATCTAGCAGCCATCTTGGTTTTCATCCTACACTATTTATCTAGCAGCCATCTTGGTTTTCAGCCTACACTATTTATCTTGCAGCCATCTTGGTATTCAGCCTACACAATTTAACTAGCTGCCATCTTTGTTTTCAGCCTACACTATTTATCCAGCAGCCATCTTGGTTTTCAGCCTACACTATTTATCCAGCAGCCATCTTGGTTTTCAGCCTACACTATTTATCTAGCAGCCATCTTGGCTTTCAGCCTACACTATTTATCTAGCAGCCATCTTGGTTTTCAGGCTACTCTATTTATCTAGCAGCCATCTTATTTTTCAGCCTATTTCTCTAGCAGCCATCTTGGTTTTCAGCCTACACAATTTATCTAGCAGCCATCTTGGTTTTCAGCCTACTCTATTTATCTAGCAGACATCTTGGTTTTCAGCCTACTCTATTTATCTAGCAGCCATCTTGGTTTTCAGCCTACACTATTTATCTAGCAGCCATCTTGGTTTTCAGCCTACTCTATTTATCTAGCAGCCATCTTGGTTTTCAGCCTACACTATTTATCTAGCAGCCATCTTGGTTTTCAGCCTACACTATTTATCTAGCAGCCATCTTGGTTTTCAGCCAACACTATTTATCTAGCAGCCATCTTGGTTTTCAGCCTACACTATTTATCTAGCAGCCATCTTGGTTTTTAGCCTACACTATTTATCTAGCAGCCATCTTGGTATTCAGCCTACACAATTTAACTAGCTGCCATCTTTGTTTTCAGCCTACACTATTTATCCAGCAGCCATCTTGGTTTTCAGCCTACACTATTTATCTAGCAGCCATCTTGGCTTTCAGCCTACACTATTTATCTAGCAGCCATCTTGGTTTTCAGCCTACTCTATTTATCTAGCAGCCATCTTATTTTTCAGCCTATTTCTCTAGCAGCCATCTTGGTTTTCAGCCTACACAATTTATCTAGCAGCCATCTTGGTTTTCAGCCTACTCTATTTATCTAGCAGACATCTTGGTTTTCAGCCTACTCTATTTATCTAGCAGCCATCTTATTTTTCAGCCTATTTCTCTAGCAGCCATCTTGGTTTTCAGCCTAGACAATTTATCTAGCAGCCATCTTGGTTTTCAGCCTACTCTATTTATCTAGCAGACATCTTGGTTTTCAGCCTACTCTATTTATCTAGCAGCCATCTTGGTTTTCAGCCTACACTATTTATCTAGCAGCCATCTTGGTTTTCAGCCTACTCTATTTATCTAGCGGCCATCTTGGTTTTCAGCCAACACTATTTATCTAGCAGCCATCTTGGTTTTCAGCCTACACTATTTATCTCGCAGCCATCTTGGTTTTCAGCCAACACTATTTATCAAGCAGCCATCTTGGTTTTCAGCCTACACTATTTATCTAGCAGCCATCTTTGTTTTCAGCCTACACTATTTATCTAGCAGCCATCTTGGTTTTCAGCCTACACTATTTATCTAGCAGCCATCTTGGTTTTCAGCCAACACTATTTATCTAGCAGCCATCTTGGTTTTCATCCTACACTATTTATCTAGCAGCCATCTTGGTTTTCAGCCTACACTATTTATCTAGCAGCCATCTTGGTATTCAGCCTACACAATTTAACTAGCTGCCATCTTTGTTTTCAGCCTACACTATTTATCCAGCAGCCATCTTGGTTTTCAGCCTACACTATTTATCCAGCAGCCATCTTGGTTTTCAGCCTACACTATTTATCTAGCAGCCATCTTGGCTTTCAGCCTACACTATTTATCTAGCAGCCATCTTGGTTTTCAGCCTACTCTATTTATCTAGCAGCCATCTTATTTTTCAGCCTATTTCTCTAGCAGCCATCTTGGTTTTCAGCCTACACAATTTATCTAGCAGCCATCTTGGTTTTCAGCCTACTCTATTTATCTAGCAGACATCTTGGTTTTCAGCCTACACTATTTATCTAGCAGCCATCTTGGTTTTCAGCCTACTCTATTTATCTAGCAGCCATCTTGGTTTTCAGCCAACACTATTTATCTAGCAGCCATCTTGGTTTTCAGCCTACACTATTTATCTAGCAGCCATCTTGGTTTTCAGCCTACACTATTTATCTAGCAGCCATCTTGGTTTTCAGCCTACTCTATTTATCTAGCAGCCATCTTGGTTTTCAGCCTACTCTATTTATCTAGCAGACATCTTGGTTTTCAGCCTACACTATTTATCTAGCAGCCATCTTGGTTTTCAGCCTACTCTATTTATCTAGCAGCCATCTTATTTTTCAGCGTATTTCTCTAGCAGCCATCTTGGTTTTCAGCCTACACTATTTATCTAGCAGCCATCTTGGTTTTCAGCCTACACTATTTATCTAGCAGCCATCTTGGTTTTCAGCCTACTCTATTTATCTAGCAGCCATCTTGGTTTTCAGCCTACACTATTTATCTAGCAGCCATCTTGGCTTTCAGCCTACACTATTTATCTAGCAGCCATCTTGGTTTTCAGCCTACTCTATTTATCCAGCAGCCATCTTATTTTGCAGCCTATTTCTCTAGCAGCCATCTTGGTTTTCAGCCTACACAATTTATCTAGCAGCCATCTTGGTTTTCAGCCTACTCTATTTATCTAGCAGACATCTTGGTTTTCAGCCTACACTATTTATCTAGCAGCCATCTTGGCTTTCAGCCTACACTATTTATCTAGCAGCCATCTTGGTTTTCAGCCTACTCTATTTATCTAGCAGCCATCTTATTTTTCAGCCTATTTCTCTAGCAGCCATCTTGGTTTTCAGCCTACACAATTTATCTAGCAGCCATCTTGGTTTTCAGCCTACTCTATTTATCTAGCAGACATCTTGGTTTTCAGCCTACTCTATTTATCTAGCAGCCATCTTGGTTTTCAGCCTACACTATTTATCTAGCAGCCATCTTGGTTTTCAGCCTACTCTATTTATCTAGCAGCCATCTTGGTTTTCAGCCTACACTATTTATCTAGCAGCCATCTTGGTTTTCAGCCTACACTATTTATCTAGCAGCCATCTTGGTTTTCAGCCAACACTATTTATCTAGCAGCCATCTTGGTTTTCAGCCTACACTATTTATCTAGCAGCCATCTTGGTTTTTAGCCTACACTATTTATCTAGCAGCCATCTTGGTATTCAGCCTACACAATTTAACTAGCTGCCATCTTTGTTTTCAGCCTACACTATTTATCCAGCAGCCATCTTGGTTTTCAGCCTACACTATTTATCTAGCAGCCATCTTGGCTTTCAGCCTACACTATTTATCTAGCAGCCATCTTGGTTTTCAGCCTACTCTATTTATCTAGCAGCCATCTTATTTTTCAGCCTATTTCTCTAGCAGCCATCTTGGTTTTCAGCCTACACAATTTATCTAGCAGCCATCTTGGTTTTCAGCCTACTCTATTTATCTAGCAGACATCTTGGTTTTCAGCCTACTCTATTTATCTAGCAGCCATCTTGGTTTTCAGCCTACACTATTTATCTAGCAGCCATCTTGGTTTTCAGCCTACACTATTTATCTAGCAGCCATCTTGGTTTTCAGCCAACACTATTTATCTAGCAGCCATCTTGGTTTTCAGCCTACACTATTTATCTAGCAGCCATCTTGGTTTTCAGCCTACACTATTTATCTAGCAGCCATCTTGGTTTTCAGCCTACACTATTTATCTAGCAGCCATCTTGGTTTTCAGCCTACACTATTTATCTAGCAGCCATCTTGGTTTTCAGCCTACACTATTTATCTAGCAGCCATCTTGGTTTTCAGCCTACACTATTTATCTAGCAGCCATCTTGGTTTTCAGCCTACACTATTTATCTAGCAGCCATCTTGGTATTCAGCCTACACAATTTAACTAGCTGCCATCTTTGTTTTCAGCCTACACTATTTATCCAGCAGCCATCTTGGTTTTCAGCCTACACTATTTATCCAGCAGCCATCTTGGTTTTCAGCCTACACTATTTATCTAGCAGCCATCTTGGCTTTCAGCCTACACTATTTATCTAGCAGCCATCTTGGTTTTCAGCCTACTCTATTTATCTAGCAGCCATCTTATTTTTCAGCCTATTTCTCTAGCAGCCATCTTGGTTTTCAGCCTACACAATTTATCTAGCAGCCATCTTGGTTTTCAGCCTACTCTATTTATCTAGCAGACATCTTGGTTTTCAGCCTACACTATTTATCTAGCAGCCATCTTGGTTTTCAGCCTACTCTATTTATCTAGCAGCCATCTTGGTTTTCAGCCAACACTATTTATCTAGCAGCCATCTTGGTTTTCAGCCTACACTATTTATCTAGCAGCCATCTTGGTTTTCAGCCTACACTATTTATCTAGCAGCCATCTTGGTTTTCAGCCTACTCTATTTATCTAGCAGCCATCTTGGTTTTCAGCCTACACTATTTATCTAGCAGCCATCTTGGTTTTCAGCCTACACTATTTATCTAGCAGCCATCTTGGTTTTCAGCCTACACTATTTATCTAGCAGCCATCTTGGTTTTCAGCCTACTCTATTTATCTAGCAGCCATCTTGGTTTTCAGCCTACACTATTTATCTAGCAGCCATCTTGGCTTTCAGCCTACACTATTTATCTAGCAGCCATCTTGGTTTTCAGCCTACTCTATTTATCCAGCAGCCATCTTATTTTGCAGCCTATTTCTCTAGCAGCCATCTTGGTTTTCAGCCTACACAATTTATCTAGCAGCCATCTTGGTTTTCAGCCTACTCTATTTATCTAGCAGACATCTTGGTTTTCAGCCTACACTATTTATCTAGCAGCCATCTTGGCTTTCAGCCTACACTATTTATCTAGCAGCCATCTTGGTTTTCAGCCTACTCTATTTATCTAGCAGCCATCTTATTTTTCAGCCTATTTCTCTAGCAGCCATCTTGGTTTTCAGCCTACACAATTTATCTAGCAGCCATCTTGGTTTTCAGCCTACTCTATTTATCTAGCAGACATCTTGGTTTTCAGCCTACTCTATTTATCTAGCAGCCATCTTGGTTTTCAGCCTACACTATTTATCTAGCAGCCATCTTTGTTTTCAGCCTACACTATTTATCTAGCAGCCATCTTGGTTTTCAGCCTACACTATTTATCTAGCAGCCATCTTGGTATTCAGCCTACACAATTTAACTAGCTGCCATCTTTGTTTTCAGCCTACACTATTTATCCAGCAGCCATCTTGGTTTTCAGCCTACACTATTTATCTAGCAGCCATCTTGGTTTTCAGCCTACACTATTTATCTAGCAGCCATCTTGGTTTTCAGCCAACACTATTTATCTAGCAGCCATCTTGGTTTTCAGCCTACACTATTTATCTAGCAGCCATCTTGGTTTTCAGCCTACACTATTTATCTAGCAGCCATCTTGGTATTCAGCCTACACAATTTAACTAGCTGCCATCTTTGTTTTCAGCCTACACTATTTATCCAGCAGCCATCTTGGTTTTCAGCCTACACTATTTATCCAGCAGCCATCTTGGTTTTCAGCCTACACTATTTATCTAGCAGCCATCTTGGCTTTCAGCCTACACTATTTATCTAGCAGCCATCTTGGTTTTCAGCCTACTCTATTTATCTAGCAGCCATCTTATTTTTCAGCCTATTTCTCTAGCAGCCATCTTGGTTTTCAGCCTACACAATTTATCTAGCAGCCATCTTGGTTTTCAGCCTACTCTATTTATCTAGCAGACATCTTGGTTTTCAGCCTACTCTATTTATCTAGCAGCCATCTTGGTTTTCAGCCTACACTATTTATCTAGCAGCCATCTTGGTTTTCAGCCTACACTATTTATCTAGCAGCCATCTTGGTTTTCAGCCTACACTATTTATCTAGCAGCCATCTTGGTTTTCAGCCTACACTATTTATCTAGCAGCCATCTTGGTTTTCAGCCTACACTATTTATCTAGCAGCCATCTTGGTTTTTAGCCTACACTATTTATCTAGCAGCCATCTTGGTATTCAGCCTACACAATTTAACTAGCTGCCATCTTTGTTTTCAGCCTACACTATTTATCCAGCAGCCATCTTGGTTTTCAGCCTACACTATTTATCTAGCAGCCATCTTGGCTTTCAGCCTACACTATTTATCTAGCAGCCATCTTGGTTTTCAGCCTACTCTATTTATCTAGCAGCCATCTTATTTTTCAGCCTATTTCTCTAGCAGCCATCTTGGTTTTCAGCCTACACAATTTATCTAGCAGCCATCTTGGTTTTCAGCCTACTCTATTTATCTAGCAGACATCTTGGTTTTCAGCCTACTCTATTTATCTAGCAGCCATCTTGGTTTTCAGCCTACACTATTTATCTAGCAGCCATCTTGGTTTTCAGCCTACACTATTTATCTAGCAGCCATCTTGGTTTTCAGCCTACACTATTTATCTAGCAGCCATCTTGGTTTTCAGCCTACACTATTTATCTAGCAGCCATCTTGGCTTTCAGCCTACACTATTTATCTAGCAGCCATCTTGGTTTTCAGCCTACTCTATTTATCTAGCAGCCATCTTATTTTTCAGCCTATTTCTCTAGCAGCCATCTTGTTTTTCAGCCTACTCTATTTATCTAGCAGACATCTTGGTTTTCAGCCTACACTATTTATCTAGCAGCCATCTTGGTTTTCAGCCTACACTATTTATCTAGCAGCCATCTTGGTTTTCAGCCTACACTATTTATCTAGCAGCCATCTTGGTATTCAGCCTACACAATTTAACTAGCTGCCATCTTTGTTTTCAGCCTACACTATTTATCCAGCAGCCATCTTGGTTTTCAGCCTACACTATTTATCCAGCAGCCATCTTGGTTTTCAGCCTACACTATTTATCTAGCAGCCATCTTGGCTTTCAGCCTACACTATTTATCTAGCAGCCATCTTGGTTTTCAGCCTACTCTATTTATCTAGCAGCCATCTTATTTTTCAGCCTATTTCTCTAGCAGCCATCTTGGTTTTCAGCCTACACAATTTATCTAGCAGCCATCTTGGTTTTCAGCCTACTCTATTTATCTAGCAGACATCTTGGTTTTCAGCCTACACTATTTATCTAGCAGCCATCTTGGTTTTCAGCCTACTCTATTTATCTAGCAGCCATCTTGGTTTTCAGCCAACACTATTTATCTAGCAGCCATCTTGGTTTTCAGCCTACACTATTTATCTAGCAGCCATCTTGGTTTTCAGCCTACACTATTTATCTAGCAGCCATCTTGGTTTTCAGCCTACTCTATTTATCTAGCAGCCATCTTGGTTTTCAGCCTACTCTATTTATCTAGCAGACATCTTGGTTTTCAGCCTACACTATTTATCTAGCAGCCATCTTGGTTTTCAGCCTACTCTATTTATCTAGCAGCCATCTTATTTTTCAGCGTATTTCTCTAGCAGCCATCTTGGTTTTCAGCCTACACTATTTATCTAGCAGCCATCTTGGTTTTCAGCCTACACTATTTATCTAGCAGCCATCTTGGTTTTCAGCCTACTCTATTTATCTAGCAGCCATCTTGGTTTTCAGCCTACACTATTTATCTAGCAGCCATCTTGGCTTTCAGCCTACACTATTTATCTAGCAGCCATCTTGGTTTTCAGCCTACTCTATTTATCCAGCAGCCATCTTATTTTTCAGCCTATTTCTCTAGCAGCCATCTTGGTTTTCAGCCTACACAATTTATCTAGCAGCCATCTTGGTTTTCAGCCTACTCTATTTATCTAGCAGACATCTTGGTTTTCAGCCTACACTATTTATCTAGCAGCCATCTTGGCTTTCAGCCTACACTATTTATCTAGCAGCCATCTTGGTTTTCAGCCTACTCTATTTATCTAGCAGCCATCTTATTTTTCAGCCTATTTCTCTAGCAGCCATCTTGGTTTTCAGCCTACACAATTTATCTAGCAGCCATCTTGGTTTTCAGCCTACTCTATTTATCTAGCAGACATCTTGGTTTTCAGCCTACTCTATTTATCTAGCAGCCATCTTGGTTTTCAGCCTACACTATTTATCTAGCAGCCATCTTGGTTTTCAGCCTACTCTATTTATCTAGCAGCCATCTTGGTTTTCAGCCAACACTATTTATCTAGCAGCCATCTTTGTTTTCAGACTACACTATTTATCTAGCAGCCATCTTGGTTTTCAGCCTACACTATTTATCTAGCAGCCATCTTGGTTTTCAGCCTACACTATTTATCTAGCAGCCATCTTGGTTTTCAGCCTACACTATTTATCTAGCAGCCATCTTGGTTTTTAGCCTACACTATTTATCTAGCAGCCATCTTGGTATTCAGCCTACACAATTTAACTAGCTGCCTTCTTTATTTTCAGCCTACACTATTTATCCAGCAGCCATCTTGGTTTTCAGCCTACACTATTTATCTAGCAGCCATCTTGGCTTTCAGCCTACACTATTTATCTAGCAGCCATCTTGGTTTTCAGCCTACTCTATTTATCTAGCAGCCATCTTGGTTTTCAGCCAACACTATTTATCTAGCAGCCATCTTGGTTTTCAGCCTACACTATTTATCTAGCAGCCATCTTGGTTTTCAGCCTACACTATTTATCTAGCAGCCATCTTGGTTTTCAGCCTACCTATTTATCTAGCAGCCATCTTGGTTTTCAGCCTACTCTATTTATCTAGCAGCCATCTTGGTTTTCAGCCTACACTATTTATCTAGCAGCCATCTTGGTTTTCAGCCTACACTATTTATCTAGCAGCCATCTTATTTTTCAGCCTATTTCTCTAGCAGCCATCTTGGTTTTCAGCCTACACAATTTATCTAGCAGCCATCTTGGTTTTCAGCCTACTCTATTTATCTAGCAGCCATCTTGGTTTTCAGCCTACACTATTTATCTAGCAGCCATCTTGGTTTTCAGCCTACACTATTTATCTAGCAGCCATCTTGGTTTTCAGCCTACTCTATTTATCTAGCAGCCATCTTATTTTTCAGCCTATTTCTCTAGCAGCCATCTTGGTTTTCAGCCTACTCTATTTATCTAGCAGCCATCTTGGTTTTCAGCCTACACTATTTATCTAGCAGCCATCTTGGTTTTCAGCCTACACTATTTATCTAGCAGCCATCTTGGTTTTCAGCCTACACTATTTATCTAGCAGCCATCTTGGTTTTCAGCCTACACTATTTATCTAGCAGCCATCTTGGTTTTCAGCCTACACTATTTATCTAGCAGCCATCTTGGCTTTCAGCCTACACTATTTATCTAGCAGCCATCTTGGTTTTCAGCCTACTCTATTTATCCAGCAGCCATCTTATTTTTCAGCCTATTTCTCTAGCAGCCATCTTGGTTTTCAGCCTACACAATTTATCTAGCAGCCATCTTGGTTTTCAGCCTACTCTATTTATCTAGCAGACATCTTGGTTTTCAGCCTACACTATTTATCTAGCAGCCATCTTGGTTTTCAGCCTACTCTATTTATCTAGCAGCCATCTTGGTTTTCAGCCAACACTATTTATCTAGCAGCCATCTTGGTTTTCAGCCTACACTATTTATCTAGCAGCCATCTTGGTTTTCAGCCTACACTATTTATCTAGCAGCCATCTTGGTTTTCAGCCTACTCTATTTATCTAGCAGCCATCTTGGTTTTCAGCCTACACTATTTATCTAGCAGCCATCTTGGCTTTCAGCCTACACTATTTATCTAGCAGCCATCTTGGTTTTCAGCCTACTCTATTTATCCAGCAGCCATCTTATTTTTCAGCCTATTTCTCTAGCAGCCATCTTGGTTTTCAGCCTACACAATTTATCTAGCAGCCATCTTGGTTTTCAGCCTACTCTATTTATCTAGCAGACATCTTGGTTTTCAGCCTACACTATTTATCTAGCAGCCATCTTGGTTTTCAGCCTACTCTATTTATCTAGCAGCCATCTTGGTTTTCAGCCAACACTATTTATCTAGCAGCCATCTTTGTTTTCAGCCTACACTATTTATCTAGCAGCCATCTTGGTTTTCAGCCTACACTATTTATCTAGCAGCCATCTTGGTATTCAGCCTACACAATTTAACTAGCTGCCATCTTTGTTTTCAGCCTACACTATTTATCCAGCAGCCATCTTGGTTTTCAGCCTACACTATTTATCTAGCAGCCATCTTGGTATTCAGCCTACACAATTTAACTAGCTGCCATCTTTGTTTTCAGCCTACACTATTTATCCAGCAGCCATCTTGGTTTTCAGCCTACACTATTTATCCAGCAGCCATCTTGGTTTTCAGCCTACACTATTTATCTAGCAGCCATCTTGGCTTTCAGCCTACACTATTTATCTAGCAGCCATCTTGGTTTTCAGCCTACTCTATTTATCTAGCAGCCATCTTATTTTTCAGCCTATTTCTCTAGCAGCCATCTTGGTTTTCAGCCTACACAATTTATCTAGCAGCCATCTTGGTTTTCAGCCTACTCTATTTATCTAGCAGACATCTTGGTTTTCAGCCTACACTATTTATCTAGCAGCCATCTTGGTTTTCAGCCTACACTATTTATCTAGCAGCCATCTTGGTATTCAGCCTACACAGTTTAACTAGCTGCCATCTTTGTTTTCAGCCTACACTATTTATCCAGCAGCCATCTTGGTTTTCAGCCTACACTATTTATCTAGCAGCCATCTTGGTATTCAGCCTACACAATTTAACTAGCTGCCATCTTTGTTTTCAGCCTACACTATTTATCCAGCAGCCATCTTGGTTTTCAGCCTACACTATTTATCCAGCAGCCTTCTTGGTTTTCAGCCTACACTATTTATCTAGCAGCCATCTTGGCTTTCAGCCTACACTATTTATCTAGCAGCCATCTTGGTTTTCAGCCTACTCTATTTATCTAGCAGCCATCTTATTTTTCAGCCTATTTCTCTAGCAGCCATCTTGGTTTTCAGCCTACACAATTTATCTAGCAGCCATCTTGGTTTTCAGCCTACTCTATTTATCTAGCAGACATCTTGGTTTTCAGCCTACACAATTTAACTAGCTGCCATCTTTGTTTTCAGCCTACACTATTTATCCAGCAGCCATCTTGGTTTTCAGCCTACACTATTTATCTAGCAGCCATCTTGGTTTTCAGCCTACTCTATTTATCTAGCAGCCATCTTGGTTTTCAGCCAACACTATTTATCTAGCAGCCATCTTTGTTTTCAGCCTACACTATTTATCTAGCAGCCATCTTGGTTTTCAGCCTACACTATTTATCTAGCAGCCATCTTGGTATTCAGCCTACACAATTTAACTAGCTGCCATCTTTGTTTTCAGCCTACACTATTTATCCAGCAGCCATCTTGGTTTTCAGCCTACACTATTTATCTAGCAGCCATCTTGGCTTTCAGCCTACACTATTTATCTAGCAGCCATCTTGGTTTTCAGCCTACTCTATTTATCTAGCAGCCATCTTATTTTTCAGCCTATTTCTCTAGCAGCCATCTTGGTTTTCAGCCTACTCTATTTATCTAGCAGACATCTTGGTTTTCAGCCTACTCTATTTATCTAGCAGCCATCTTGGTTTTCAGCCTACACTATTTATCTAGCAGCCATCTTGGTTTTCAGCCTACTCTATTTATCTAGCAGCCATCTTGGTTTTCAGCCAACACTATTTATCTAGCAGCCATCTTTGTTTTCAGCCTACACTATTTATCTAGCAGCCATCTTGGTTTTCAGCCTACACTATTTATCTAGCAGCCATCTTGGTTTTCAGCCAACACTATTTATCTAGCAGCCATCTTGGTTTTCAGCCTACACTATTTATCTAGCAGCCATCTTTGTTTTCAGCCTACACTATTTATCTAGCAGCCATCTTGGTTTTCAGCCTACACTATTTATCTAGCAGCCATCTTGGTTTTCAGCCAACACTATTTATCTAGCAGCCATCTTGGTTTTCATCCTACACTATTTATCTAGCAGCCATCTTGGTTTTCAGCCTACACTATTTATCTAGCAGCCATCTTGGTATTCAGCCTACACAATTTAACTAGCTGCCATCTTTGTTTTCAGCCTACACTATTTATCCAGCAGCCATCTTGGTTTTCAGCCTACACTATTTATCCAGCAGCCATCTTGGTTTTCAGCATACACTATTTATCTAGCAGCCATCTTGGTTTTCAGCCTACACTATTTATCCAGCAGCCATCTTGGTTTTCAGCATACACTATTTTCCAGCAGCCATCTTGGTTTTCAGCATACACTATTTATCTAGCAGCCATCTTGGTTTTCAGCATACACTATTTATCTAGCAGCCATCTTGGTTTTCAGCCTACACTATTTATCCAGCAGCCATCTTGGTTTTCAGCCTACACTATTTATCCAGCAGCCATCTTGGTTTTCAGCATACACTATTTCTCTAGCAGCCATCTTGGCTTCCTTTATGCAATCAAGGTGTCCGATTTTAAAATAGCTCTTCGGTGAAAGCACATTTTGCAGAGAGCGCACTTCCTGTAAGGAATCTTCTCAGGTTTTGGCCTGCCAAATGGGTTCTGTTATACTCACAGACACCATTCAAACAGTTTGTGGGTGTCAAATTAGCTAGCCGTGATGGCTGAGCTATGTACTCAGAATATTGCAAAATGTGCTTTCGCCGAAAGCTATTTTAAAATCGGACATAGCGATTGCATAAAGGAGTTCTGTATCTATAATTCTTAAAATAATTGTTATGTATTTTGTCAATGTTTATCGTGAGTAATTTAGTAAATTCACTGGAAGTTTTCGGTGTGTATGCTAGTTCTGAACATCACATGCTAATGTAAAAAGCTGGTTTTTGATATAAATATGAACTTGATTGAACAAAACATGCATGTATTGTGTAACATAATGTCCTAGGAGTGTCATTTAGCTGTGTTTTGGGTATTTGTGATGCATGCTAGTTGCTTGGTATTGGCTGTGTGGTTTTTTGTGTCTATGTACTCTCCTAACATAATCTAATGTTTTGCTTTCTCTGTAAAGCCTTTTGGAAATCGGACAACGTGGTTCGATTCAGGAGAAGTATATCTATAAAATGGTGTAAAATAGTCCTATGTTTGAGAACTTTGAATTATGACATTTTGTGGTTTTAAATTTGGCGCTCTGATTTGTCACTGGCTGTTGAATAGTGTGGGACGATTTCGTCCCACCTCCCCTAGATAGGTTAACTAGGCATGTCAGTTAAGAACAAATTCTTATTTACAATGACGGCCCGGACGACGCTGGGCCAAATGTGCCTCCCAATCACGGCCAGTTGTGATACAGCCTGGATTCGAACCAGGGACTGTAGTGACGCCTCTTGCACTGAGATGCAGTGCCTTAGACCACTGCGTCCGTGTGTGTGTTAACTATTTAACAGTACTAGAAGTTAGAAAGGCCGCAAAAATGTTATATATCGGTTATCGGTATCGTTTTTTTTTTGGCAAGGAAATTATCGATATCGGCCAAAAATGTCATATCGGTGCATCACTAGTTTGGAGCCCGTAAAATGGCAGCCATCCCCTACGGCGCCATTATTATGGAACACAGGAACATCAGTATTAGAAATAGTTCTAGAACACTATAGAAACAACACAGGAACATCAAGTATTAGAAATAGTTCTAGAATGTTCTAGGAGCACACCGATGCCAATATGACAGACAGGATATATATGGACCCGGTTTCTCTGAGAAATGCTATTAAAACAACTAAGTCAACACAACAACAGCCATAAATATCTCCAGTCATCATCACCCCTCCTGCACACCCCTGTGTGCTCCTGATGATATTTACATAGGCCCTTATAAAAAGCTTCACAATAAGAAAGCAATACACATCTAAATGTAATTCAGTAAGAAACGTATAATATGACGTGGCCTATTCTCTCCAAGTTCAGGGCACAGTGTACTCTATCCCCTAACATCTACTGAGCTGATTGATTGGTTGGTAAATTGAGCTGCAGAAGAGACAACAGGTGATTCTGTATTGTGTGGGGGTTACCTCCTCAATGATAGAGTCCAGTGAGGACGTAGCTTCATCATACAGCAGGATAGGAGGGTTCTTCAGTATGGCCCTGGCTATGTCCACACGCTGCTTCTCCCCACCTGAAACACACACAGCAAGTCAATGATGCAGTCCTGACACACACAGCAACAGAGACAGAACCGGAAGTAAATAATGCAGTCTTGACACACATGGCAACAGAGACAGAAAAGGAAGTAAATAAAGCATTATTGGCACACACGGCAACAGAGACATAACAGGAAGCAAATAAAGCAGTCTTGATACACACGGCAACAGAGACAGGACAGGAAGCATACACATATCTAGAGCCAGGTCAGGTCACAAAGAAAGCAACGCAACTGAAGACGTTTGTCATTCTCTCTGTTCTAACTGACTCTGTAGAAGTGCTATGGAAAAGTCAACAGGTAGCCAAAGTGGTAGATATAGAAAGCCCCAGTGGTAACAGTAGGAGCTACACCAGTCAGACTGGTAGATATAGAAAGCCCCAGTGGTAACAGTAGGAGCTACACCAGTCAGACAGGTAGATTTTTGAGTCCCCTCTCCCGACCAGAGTGTGTCTGACCTACCTGACAGTTTGAGTCCCCTCTCGCCGACCTGAGTGTCGTATCCGTGGGGCATCCTAAGGATGGCATCGTGGATCCCTGCCAGCCGTGCCACCTGGTACACCTCCTCTGGCGTGGCGTTGATGTTCCCGTACTGAAGGTTGTAGAAGATGGTGTTGTGGAAGAGCACTGCATCCTGAGTAGGGAGGAGGAGAGATAGAAGGAGGAGGGTAGAGAGACAGAGAGAGGGAGGAAACAGTAGTCAATCAATACCTTCAGCTCAACTTGAGGAGAGGAAACATCAGGAGAGGACAACATCAAGTGTAGAAACACACTGAACAAATACACAAACTGTTCTTTCAACATGTGAAGGAAAGAACTTGTAGTTTCTATATGCTTCCACAGTGCCCCCTTGTTGTGGGAGTTTATTGTTGTCCAAGTCAACTTAATACAGGATCAATAAGTTTAATCAAATCAAGGCAGTTTTACCTGTGGTACCACCCCTACGGCCCATCACAAACTATTCAGTCCAACGTCTCTGATGTTCTGTCCAGCGATGTAGATGTTTCCATTCGGGGGCTCATAAAACCGGAACAACATACGCACTATGGTGCTCTTCCTGAAACAACACAGAACCATTATTCCTGTCGTGCTCTTCCTGAAACAACACAGAACCATTATTTCTGTGGTGCTGTTCCTGAAACAACACATAACCATTATTCCTGTGGTGCGCTTCGTGAAAACCCAAATATATTACTCGCTAATGTTCTGTCCCTGGACAATAAAGTAGATGAGCTCAAGGCGAGGATCTCCCTCCAGAGAGACATCAGGGACTGTAACATACTCATGGAATCGTGTCTCTTTCCGGATATACTGTCCCCGTCCATACAGCCAGCTGCGTTCTCAGTACATCACACAGACAGGAATAAAGAACTCTCCGGGAAGAAGAAAGGCGGGGGTGTATGTTTCATGATTAACTACTCATGGTGAGGTTGTGATAACGTACAGGAACTCAAGTCCTTTTGTTCACCCAACCAAGAATACCTCACAATCAAATGCCAACCATATTACCTCCAGAGAGAATTATCTTCGGTTATCCTCACAGTCATGTATATTCCCCCTCAAGCCGATACCACAACGTCCCTGAAGGAACTACACTGAGCTTTGTGCAAACTGGAAAACACATATCCTGAGGCCACATTTATCGTAGCTAGGGATTTTAACAAAATAAATTTGAGGAAAACGCTACCGAAGTTGGATCAACACATTGCTTGTCGTACTCGCGCTTCAAAAACTCTAGACCATTGTTACTCCCTCGCCCTCGCCCTCCATCCTCCTTCTCCCTTCCTATAGGCAGAAACTCAAACAGGAAGTACCCGTGCTAAGGTCTATTCAACGTTGGTCTGACCAATCAGAATCCATGCTTCAAGACTGTTTTGATCACGCAGACTGGGCTATGTTCCCGGGTAGCCTCTGAGAATAACATTGACGTATACAGTTGAAATCAGAAGTTTACATACACCTTAGCCAAATACATTTCAACTGACGTCACAACAGTAGTAGGCTTGATTCCCAACAATGACGAGACAGCCTACAGGGAGGGGGTGAGTGCCCTGGCGGAGTGGTGCCAGGAAAACAACCTCTCACTCAACATCAACAAATCGGAGGAGCTGATCGTGGACTTCAGGAGACAGTGGAGGGAGCACGCCCCATCCACATCGACAGGACCACAGCGGAGAAGGTGAAGAGCTTCAAGTTCCTCAGTGCACACATCACTGACAATCTGAAATGGTCCACCCACTCAGACAGTGTGATGAAGAAGGCGGAACAGCGCCTCTTCAACCTCAGGAGGCTGAAGAAATTTGGCTTGGTCCCTAAGACCCTTAAACTTTTACAGATGCACAATCGAGAGCATCCTGTCGGGCTGTATCACCACCTGGTACGGCAACTGCACCGCCCACAACGGCAGGGCTACCCAGAGGGTGGTGCGGTCTGCTCAACGCATTCCCGGGGGAAAACTACCTGCCCTCCAGGACACCTACACCACCCAATGTCACAGGCCAAAAAGATCATCAAGGACATCAACCACCCGAATCACGGCCTGTTCACCCCGCTATCATCCAGAAGGCGAGGTCAGTACAGGTGCATCAAAGCTGGGACCAATAGACTGAAAAACAGCTTCTATCTCAAGGACATCACTGTTAAATAGCCATCTCTAGTGTCGTGTCTTTGCTATACCGGATTAAGTGATATGACAAGCTATTCTATAAAATCCTTTCTCTGTAATTAATATCACCTGATTCACTAATCATGTAAATGTAATTAACTAGAAAGTCGGGACACCACGGAAGAGTGTTTATAGAGCCGTTATCTTCCGAATAAACTCTTAAAAACGTAGTAATATTTTACATCGATAGCTGTCATCTTAATCGTCACCTTATTTTCAGTCTCATAATGAAAGTGGTCAATTCTTGGTTATCTTCACGAACCCTGGCTAACAAGTTGAATCAGCAATACAAAATTGGGTTTAATTATTTATTTACTAAATACCTAATTTATCACACAGAATTACATATACACCGAATACAAATGATGTCATACAGAAAACATCCCTGGTGGACGGAGCCGACATGGCGGGTTGTTACACACAGAAAGGGGGTTGGGCTTGAATGAAAGAGCGGGAAGACTTAGGAACAAAGAAACAGCAGCTATGCTATCGTAAATACAGAATCTTATGCATTCTAAATTACCGCCCATTTGTAAAAGGAAAATGCAATAAATATTTACTCTGAGCTGCGCTTCGGTAGATTGGCCGGGTTGGCCAACAGATCTTCCGGTCCTCGGAAGAATGTCTCTGGTGGTAAATTGGATACGTGGTGGTATCTTCGTCTGTGGTAGACTGGATCCGTCGTCCGTCCTTTCCTAGCCCACGTCTACAGCGGCCGCTGCTAACTCAACGGCTAGGAGGTATCACTTCTGTAGTGAATAAGTTCAAAGTTCATACCATTCACAACCAAAGCTCACGCCGAGGTTGGCTTAGTTCTGTACTTGACATGTGTGTCCTTGTAACGCAGAGGCTGCAGACCTCACGTAGTGGAACTAACTGGTTACATTGTGTCATTGTCTTATATAGTAGAGAGGGGGAAGGATGTGTTTCAAGGTTTATGACCCCTGTCTCTTCACAGGGGCGGGCCACTGATCAAGCAGGGCACTTTCCTTATGAAAACCCAATTCTCTCAATTGGAAGCTAAAATTACATTTAATCTCCTAACAAACCATTTCAATATCAAACATTTCAAACTCTGATAACTAGAGGGTGTATACTTTCCCAGGTACAGTTTATGTCGTCCTGTCATCAGTCATAATGTCTCAGATGACAACCGAACTGACATCCATACTCATTAAGTTTCAAAGCATATTTCCAACTAGTTTTAATACCAAAATATGGTTCCTTTTCCCCATTTGTTTGATGTTCCCAGACTCTCTATATTTAACACAGGCTATTCAACAGTCCTTCAGTAGGGTCAGAAAGAGAGGAAAAGGGAGAAAGGTATTTATGGGGGGGTCATAAACCTTACCCACAGGCCAACTTCATGACACTAGATAGCCTCCACCCAGTACCCTGCTCTGAATTGAGTCACTGTCACTACCCGGCTTCCACCCGGTTACTCAACCCTGCACCTTAGAGGCTGCTGCCCTATGTACATAGACATGGAATCACTGGTCACTTTAATAATGGAACACTGGTCATTTTAATAATGTTTACATACTGTTTTACTCATTTCATATATATATACTGTATTCTATTCTACTGTATTCTATTCTACTGTATTCTAGTCAATGCCACTCCGACATTGCTCGTCCTAATATTTTTATATTTCTTAAATCCATTTTTTAGATGTGTGTGAATTGTTGTGAATTGTTCGATATTACTGCACTGTTGGAGCTAGGAACACCAGCATTTCACTGTTGGAGCTAGGAACACCAGCATTTCACTGTTGGAGCTAGGAACACCAGCATTACACTGTTGGAACTAGGAACACCAGCATTTCACTGTTGGAGCTAGGAACACCAGCATTACACTGTTGGAGCTAGGAACACCAGCATTTTACTGTTGGAGCTAGGAACACCAGCATTTTCACTGTTGGAGCTGGGAACACCATCATTTCACTGTTGGAGCTAGCAACACCAGCATTTCACAACACCCACAATAACATCTGCTAAATATGTGTATGTGACCAATACATTTCTTCTATGACTTTTGGGAAATAGGACTGACTATAACTATAGTAGAAAGACTAAACTAGCAGAGCGAAGCTGAATAAGCACCTAAGGTTATAACCACAATCTGCAGATGTAATTGGAGGGGATAAGTTAAATACAGGTTAGGAACATAAGAGGCACATTTCCACTTCAACACTAGAACAGATTAGTGAAGCTGCCGTCCAATTATTTACCAAGTAGAGCTGGATAATAAGGGTTTCTACACAGAGACAGATTTCAGACACCAGTGACTATGTTTACATGCACACCTATATCCCGTTAGTATTCGGGAGACTCAAGTATTCTGTTTTTGAGTCGACACATATAAACATCATATCCTGTTTACAATAAACCCCGAAAAGCTTATATCCCAGTTACGTGAAACCAGAATATGATTCCTTGGGTATGCTGATCTTATGCGGTTGATGGTTGTTTTTCACGGTCGGTAAAGACTCAGTTGGGTATATCATGGGTGTCAGTCTGTGGGTTGTGTGATGATGTTTTCATCTGATTATTCAACAAATCACTTGAAAAAGTACATTACCTGGCAGTTCCAGCCACAATCATTTATTTAGCTGAAATTCAGCACTGGACCGTACAGCATACTGGTTACTTTCACACCTCCTTTACACAAGTTTCTGCTTAGAATTACTGACATTTGGTAGGCCACATTATAATTACTGGCATTTGGTAGACCATATTAAAATTTGTGGCATTTCGTAGGCCATATTATATTTACTGATATTTGGTGGGCCATATTATAATTACTGACATTTGGTAGGCCCCATTATATTTACTGACATTTGGTATGCCACATATTTACTGATGTTTGGTAGGCCATATTATAATTACTGACATTTGGTAGGCCACATTAAATTACTGACATTTGGTAGGACACATTAAATTACTGACATTTGGTAGGCCGCATTATAATTACTGACATTTGGTATGCCACATATTTACTGATGTTTGGTAGGCCCCATTATAATTACTGACATTTGGTAGGCCCCATTATAATTACTGACATTTGGTAGCACACATTTACTGACGTTTGGTAGGCCATATTATAATTTCTGACAATTGGTAGGCCATATTATAATTACTGACATTTGGTAGGCCACATGAAATTACTGACATTTGGTGGGCCATATTATAATTACTGACATTTGTTAGGCCCCATTATAATTACTGACATTTGGTATGCCACATATTTACTGACGTTTGGTTGGCCATATTATAACTACTGACATTTGGTAGGCCATATTATAATTACTGACATTTGGTAGGCCACATTAAATTACTGACATTTGGTAGGCCACATTATAATTACTGACATTTGGTAGGCCATATTATAATTACTGACATTTGGTGGGCCATATTATAATTACTGACATTTGGTAGGCCCCATTATAATTACTGACATTTGGTATGCCACATATTTACTGACGTTTGGTAGGCCATATTATAATTACTGACATTTGGTAGGCCATATTATAATTACTGACATTTGGTAGGCCCCATTATAATTACTGACATTTGGTAGGCCACATTAAATTACTGACATTTGGTAGGCCACATTATAATTACTGACATTTGGTAGGCCACATTATAATTACTGTCATTTGGTAGGCCACATTATAATTACTGGCATTTGTTAGACCATATTATAATTACTGACATTTGGTAGACCACATTATAATTACTGACATTTGGTAGGCCACATTATAATTACTGACATTTGGGAGGCCACATTATATTTACTGACGTTTGGTAGGCCACATTATAATTACTGACATTTGGTAGGCCATATTATAATTACTTACATTATAATTACTGACATTTGGTAGACCACATTATAATTACTGACATTTGGTAGGCCACATTATAATTACTGACATTTGGTTGGCCATATTATAATTACTGACATTTGGTAGTTCATATTATAATTACTTAAATTTGGTAGCCAATATTATAATTACTGACATTTGGTAGGCCCCATTATAATTACTGACATTTGGTAGTCCCCATTACAATTACTGACATTTGGTAGGCCACATTATAATTACTGACATTTGGTAGGCCATATTACAATTACTTACATTTGGTAGGTCATATTATAATTACTGACATTTGGTAGGCCCCATTATAATTACTGACATTTGGTAGGCCACATATTTACTGACGTTTGGTAGGCCATATTATAATTACTGACATTTGGTAGGCCATATTATAATTACTGACATTTGGTAGGCCACATTATAATTACTGACATTTGGTAGGCCATTATATAATTACAGACATTTGGTAGGCCACATTATAATTACTGGCATTTGGTAGACCATATTAAAATTTGTGGCATTTCGTAGGCCATATTATATTTACTGAAATTTGGTGGGCCATATTATAATTACTGACATTTGGTAGGCCCCATTATAATTACTGACATTTGGTATGCCACATATTTACTGACGTTTGGTAGGCCATATTATAATTACTGACATTTGGTAGACCATATGAAAATTTGTGGCATTTCGTAGGCCATATTATATTTACTGATTATTTGGTGGCCATATTATAATTACTGACATTTGGTAGGCCCCATTTTAATTACTGACATTTGGTAGGCCATATTGTTTTTACTGACGTTTGGTAGGCCATATTATAATTACTGACATTTGGTAGGCCATATTATAATTACTGACATTTGGTAGGCCCCATTATAATTACTGACATTTGGTAGGCCACATTAAATTACTGACATTTGGTAGGCCACATTATAATTACTGACATTTGGTAGGCCACATTATAATTACTGTCATTTGGTAGGCCACATTATAATTACTGGCATTTGTTAGACCATATTATAATTACTGACATTTGGTAGACCACATTATAATTACTGACATTTGGTAGGCCACATTATAATTACTGACATTTGGGAGGCCACATTATATTTACTGACGTTTGTAGGCCATATTATAATTACTGACATTTGGTAGGCCATATTATAATTACTTACATTATAATTACTGACATTTGGTAGACCACATTATAATTACTGACATTTGGTAGGCCACATTATAATTACTGACATTTGGTTGGCCATATTATAATTACTGACATTTGGTAGGCCCCATTATAATTACTGACATTTGGTATGCCACATATTTACTGACGTTTGGTAGGCCATATTATAATTACTGACATTTGGTAGACCATATTAAAATTTGTGGCATTTCGTAGGCCATATTATATTTACTGATTATTTGGTGGCCATATTATAATTACTGACATTTGGTAGGCCCCATTTTAATTACTGACATTTGGTAGGCCACATTATAATTACTGACATTTGGTAGGCCATTATATAATTACGGACATTTGGTAGGCCACATATTTACTGACGTTTGGTAGGCCATATTATAATTACTGACATTTGGTAGGCCATATTATAATTACTGACATTTGGTTGGCCACATTAAATTACTGACATTTGGTAGGCCACATTATAATTACTGACATTTGGTAGGCCATATTATAATTACTGACATTTGGTATGCCACATATTTACTGACGTTTGGTAGGCCATATTATAATTACTGACATTTGGTAGGCCCCATTATAATTAATGACATTTGGTAGGCCCCATTATAATTACTGACATTTGGTAGGCATATTTACTGAGGTTTGGTAGGCCACATTAAATTACTGACATTTGGTAGGCCACATTATAATTACTGACATTTGGTAGGCCATATTATAATTACTGACATTATAATTACTGACATTTGGTAGGCCACATTATAATTACTGGCATTTGGTGGGCCATTTTATAATTGCTGACATTTGGTGGGCCATATTATAATTACTGACATTTGGTAGGTCACATTCAATTACTGACATTTGGTAGGCCACATTATAATTACTGACATTTGGTAGACCACATTATAATTACTGACATTTGGTAGGCCACATTATAATTACTGACATTTGGGAGGCCACATTATATTTACTGACGTTTGGTAGGCCATATTATAATGACTGACATTTGGTAGGCAATATTATAATTACTGACATTTGGTGGGCCATATTATAATTACTGACATTTGGTAGGCCCCATTATAATTACTGACATTTGGTATGCCACATATTTACTGACATTTCGTAGGCCACATTATAATTACTGACATTTGGTAGGCCATATTATAATTTCTGACATTTGGTAGGCCACATTATAATTACTGGCATTTGGTAGGCCATATTACAATTACTGACATTTGGTAGGCCACACATTTACTGACGTTTGGTAGGCCATATTATAATTACTGACATTTGGTAGGCCATATTATAATTACTGACATTTGGTAGGCCACATTAAATTACTGACATTTGGTGGGCCATATAATAATTACTGACATTTGGTAGGCCCCATTATAATTACTGACATTTGGTATGCCACATATTTACTGACGTTTGGTAGGCCATATTATAATTACTGACATTTGGTAGGCCATATTATAATTACTGACATTTGGTAGGCCCCATAAATTACTGACATTTGATCGGCCACATTATAATTACTGACATTTGGTAGGCCATATTATAATTACTGACATTTGGTATCCCCCATTATAATTACTGACATTTGGTATGCCACATATTTACTGACGTTTGGTAGGCCATATTATAATTACTGACATTTGGTAGACAATATTAAAATTTGTGGCATTTCGTAGGCCATATTATATTTACTGATATTTGGTAGGCCATATTATAATTACCAACATTTGGTAGGCCCCATTATAATTACTGACATTTGGTAGGCCACATTAAATTACTGACATTTGGTAGGCCACATTATAATTACTGACATTTGGTAGGCCACATTAAATTACTGACATTTGGTAGGCCACATTATAATTACTGACATTTGGGAGGCCACATTATAATTACTGTCATTTGGTAGGCCACATTATAATTACTGGCATTTGGTAGACCATATTACAATTACTGACATTTGGTAGACCACATTATAATTACTGACATTAGGTAGGCCACATTAGAATTACTGACATTTGGGAGGCCACATTATATTTACTGACGTTTGGTAGGCCATATTATAATTACTGACATTTGGTAGGCCATATTATAATTACTGACAGTATAATTACTGACATTTGGTAGGCCACATTATAATTACTGGCATTTGGTGGGCCATATTATAATTGCTGACATTTGGTGGGCCATATTATAATTACTGACATTTGGTAGGTCACATTATAATTACTGACATTTGGTAGACCACATTATAATTACTGACATTTGGTAGGCCACATTATAATTACTGACATTTGGTTGGCCATATTATAATTACTGACATTTGGTAGGCCATATTATAATTACTTAAATTTGGTAGTCCATATTATATTTACTGACATTTTGTAGGCCCCATTATAATTACTGACATTTGGTAGGCCCCATTACAATTACTGACATTTGGTAGGCCACATTATAATTACTGACATTTGGTAGGCCATATTACAATTACTGACATTTGGTAGGTCATATTATAATTACTGACATTTGGTAGACCGCATTATAATTACTGTCATTTGGTAGGCCACATATTTACTGACGTTTGGTAGACCATATTATAATTACTGACATTTGGTAGGCCATATTATAATTACTGACATTTGGTAGACCATATTAAAATTTGTGGCATTTCATAGGCCATATTATAATTACTGACATTTGGTGGGCCATCTTATAATTACTGACATTTGGTAGGCCCCATTACAATTACTGACATTTGGTATGACACATTTACTGAGGTTTGGTAGGCCCCATTATAATTACTGACATTTGGTAGGCCATATTATAATTACTGACATTTGGTAGGTCACATTATAATTACTGACATTTGGTAGGCCATATTATAATTACTGACATTTGGTAGGCCACATTATAATTACTGACATTTGGTAGACCATATTAAAATTTGTGGCATTTCGTAGGCCATATTATATTTACTGATATTTGGTGGGACATATTATAATTACTGACATTTGGTAGGCCCCATTATAATTACTGACATTTGGTATGCCACATATTTACTGACGTTTGGTAGGCCATATTATAATTACTGACATTTGGTAGGCCATATTATAATTACTGACATTTGGTAGACCACATTAAATTACTGACATTTGGTAGGCCACATTATAATTACTGACATTTGGTAGGCCATATTATAATTACTGACATTTGGTAGGCAACATTATAATTACTGACATTTGGTAGACAACATTATAATTACTGACATTTGGTAGGCCCCATTATAATTACTGACATTTGGTAGGCCCCATTATAATTAATGACATTTGGTATGCCACATATTTACTGATGTTTGGTAGGCCATATTATAATTACTGACATTTGGTAGGCCCCATTATAATTACTGACATTTGGTAGGCCCCATTATAATTACTGACATTTGGTAGGCATATTTACTGACGTTTGGTAGGCCACATTAAATTACTGACATTTGGTAGGCCACATTATAATTACTGACATTTGGTATGCCACATATTTACTGATGTTTGGTAGGCCATATTATAATTTCTGACATTTGGTAGGCCCCATTATAATTACTGACATTTGGTAGGCCCCATTATAATTACTGACATTTGGTAGGCATATTTACTGACGTTTGGTAGGCGACATTAAATTACTGACATTTGGTAGGCCACATTATAATTACTGACATTTGGTAGGCCACATATTTACTGACGTTTGGTAGGCCATATTATAATTACTGATATTTGGTAGGCCATATTATAATTACTGACATTTGGTAGACCATATTAAAATTTGTGGCATTTCGTAGGCCATATTATAATTACTGACATTTGGTGGGCCATATTAAAATGTGTGGCATTTCGTAGGCCATATTATATTTACTGATATTTGGTGGGCCATATTATAATTACTGACATTTGGTAGGCCCCATTATAATTACTGACATTTGGTATGCCACATATTTACTGACGTTTGGTAGGCCATATTATAATTACTGACATTTGGTAGGCCATATTATAATTACTGACATTTGGTAGGCCACATTAAATTACTGACATTTGGTGGGCCATATTATAATTACTGACATTTGGTAGGCCCCATTATAATTACTGACATTTGGTATGCCACATATTTACTGATGTTTGGTAGGCCATATTATAATTACTGACATTTGGTAGGCCCCATTATAATTACTGACATTTGGTAGGCCCCATTATAATTACTGACATTTGGTAGGCATTTTTACTAACGTTTGGTAGGCCACATTAAATTACTGACATTTGGTAGGCCACATTATAATTACTGACATTTGGTATGCCACATATTTACTGATGTTTGGTAGGCCATATTATAATTTCTGACATTTGGTAGGCCCCATTATAATTACTGACATTTGGTAGGCCCCATTATAATTACTGACATTTGGTAGGCATATTTATTGACGTTTGGTAGGCGACATTAAATTACTGACATTTGGTAGGCCACATTATAATTACTGACATTTGGTAGGCCACATATTTACTGACGTTTGGTAGGCCATATTATAATTACTGATATTTGGTAGGCCATATTATAATTACTGACATTTGGTAGACCATATTAAAATTTGTGGCATTTCGTAGGCCATATTATAATTACTGACATTTGGTGGGCCAACTTATAATTACTGACATTTGGTAGGTCACATTATAATTACTGACATTTGGTAGACCACATTATAATTACTGACATTTGGTAGGCCACATTATAATTACTGACATTTGGTAGGCCATATTATAATTTCTGACATTTGGTAGGCCCCATTATAATTACTGACATTTGGTAGGCCCCATTATAATTACTGACATTTGGTAGGCATATTTACTGACGTTTGGTAGGCGACATTAAATTACTGACATTTGGTAGGCCACATTATAATTACTGACATTTGGTAGGCCACATATTTACTGACGTTTGGTAGGCCATATTATAATTACTGATATTTGGTAGGCCATATTATAATTACTGACATTTGGTAGACCATATTAAAATTTGTGGCATTTCGTAGGCCATATTATAATTACTGACATTTGGTGGGCCAACTTATAATTACTGACATTTGGTAGGTCACATTATAATTACTGACATTTGGTAGACCACATTATAATTACTGACATTTGGTAGGCCACATTATAATTACTGACATTTGGTAGGCCATATTATAATTACTGACATTTGGTAGGCCACATTATAATTACTGGCATTTGGTAGACCATATTAAAATTTGTGGCATTTCGTAGGCCATATTATATTAACTGATATTTTGTGGGCCATATTATAATTACTGACATTTGGTATGCCACATATTTACTGACGTTTGGTAGGCCATATTATAATTACTGACATTTGGTAGGCCATATTATAATTACTGACATTTGGTAGGCCACATTAAATTACTGACATTTGGTAGGCCACATTATAATTACTGACATTTGGTAGGCCATATTATAATTACTGATATTTGGTGGGCCATATTATAATTACTGACATTTGGTAGGCCCCATTATAATTACTGACATTTGGTATGCCACATATTTACTGATGTTTGGTAGGCCATATTATAATTACTGACATTTGGTAGGTCACATTATAATTACTGACATTTGGTAGACCACATTATAATTACTGACATTTGGTAGGCCACATTATAATCACTGACATTTGGTTGGCCATATTATAATTACTTAAATTTGGTAGGCCATATTATAATTACTGACATTTGGTAGGCCACATTATAATTACTGACATTTGGTAGGCCATATTACAATTACTGACATTTGGTAGGTCATATTATAATTACTGACATTTGGTAGGCCCATTATAATTACTGACATTTGGTAGGCCACATATTTACTGACGTTTGGTAGGCCATATTATAATTACTGACATTTGGTAGGCCATATTATAATTACTGACATTTGGTAGACCATATTAAAATTTGTGGCATTTCGTAGGCCATATTATAATTACTGACTTTTGGTGGGCCATCTTATAATTACTGACATTTGGTAGGCCCCATTACAATTACTGACATTTGGTATGACACATATTAACTGACGTTTGGTTGGCCATATTATAATTGCTGACATTTGGTGGGCCATATTATAATTACTGACATTTGGTAGGTCACATTATAATTACTGACATTTGGTAGACCACATTATAATTACTGACATTTGGTTGGCCACATTATAATTACTGACATTTGGTAGGCCCCATTTTAATTACTGACATTTGGTAGGCCCCATTACAATTACTGACATTTGGTATGACACACATTTACTGACGTTTGGTAGGCCATATTATAATTACTGACATTTTGTAGGCCATATTAAAATGTGTGGCATTTCGTAGGCCATATTATATTTACTGATATTTGGTGGGCCATATTATAATTACTGACATTTGGTAGGGCCCCATTATAATTACTGACATTTGGTATGCCACATATTTACTGACGTTTGGTAGGCCATATTATAATTACTGACATTTGGTAGGCCATATTATAATTACTGACATTTGGTAGGCCACATTAAATTACTGACATTTGGTAGGCCACATTATAATTACTGACATTTGGTAGGCCATATTATAATTACTGACATTTGGTGGGCCATATTATAATTACTGACATTTGGTAGGCCCCATTATAATTACTGACATTTGGTATGCCACATATTTACTGATGTTTGGTAGGCCATATTATAATTACTGACATTTGGTAGGCCCCATTATAATTACTGACATTTGGTAGGCCCCATTATAATTACTGACATTTGGTAGGCATATTTACTGACGTTTGGTAGGCCACATTAAATTACTGACATTTGGTAGGCCACATTATAATTACTGACATTTGGTATGCCACATATTTACTGATGTTTGGTAGGCCATATTATAATTTCTGACATTTGGTAGGCCCCATTATAATTACTGACATTTGGTAGGCCCCATTATAATTACTGACATTTGGTAGGCATATTTACTGACGTTTGGTAGGCAACATTAAATTACTGACATTTGGTAGGCCACATTATAATTACTGACATTTGGTAGTCCACATATTTATTGACGTTTGGTAGGCCATATTATAATTACTGATATTTGGTAGGCCATATTATAATTACTGACATTTGGTAGACCATATTAAAATTTGTGGCATTTCGTAGGCCATATTATAATTACTGACATTTGGTGGGCCAACTTATAATTACTGACATTTGGTAGGTCACATTATAATTACTGACATTTGGTAGACCACATTATAATTACTGACATTTGGTAGGCCACATTATAATTACTGACATTTGGTAGGCCATATTATAATTACTGACATTTGGTAGGCCACATTATAATTACTGGCATTTGGTAGACCATATTAAAATTTGTGGCATTTCGTAGGCCATATTATATTAACTGATATTTGGTGGGCCATATTATAATTACTGACATTTGGTATGCCACATATTTACTGACGTTTGGTAGGCCATATTATAATTACTGACATTTGGTAGGCCATATTATAATTACTGACATTTGGTAGGCCACATTAAATTACTGACATTTGGTAGGCCACATTATAATTACTGACATTTGGTAGGCCATATTATAATTACTGATATTTGGTGGGCCATATTATAATTACTGACATTTGGTAGGCCACATTATAATTACTGACATTTGGTATGCCACATATTTACTGATGTTTGGTAGGCCATATTATAATTACTGACATTTGGTAGGTCACATTATAATTACTGACATTTGGTAGACCACATTATAATTACTGACATTTGGTAGGCCACTTTATAATTACTGACATTTGGTTGGCCATATTATAATTACTTAAATTTGGTAGGCCATATTATAATTACTGACATTTGGTAGGCCACATTATAATTACTGACATTTGGTAGGCCATATTACAATTACTGACATTTGGTAGGTCATATTATAATTACTGACATTTGGTAGGCCCATTATAATTACTGACATTTGGTAGGCCACATATTTACTGACGTTTGGTAGGCCATATTATAATTACTGACATTTGGTAGGCCATATTATAATTACTGACATTTGGTAGACCATATTAAAATTTGTGGCATTTCGTTGGCCATATTATAATTACTGACTTTTGGTGGGCCATCTTATAATTACTGACATTTGGTAGGCCCCATTACAATTACTGACATTTGGTATGACACATATTAACTGACGTTTGGTAGGCCATATTATAATTGCTGACATTTGGTGGGCCATATTATAATTACTGACATTTGGTAGGTCACATTATAATTACTGACATTTGGTAGACCACATTATAATTACTGACATTTGGTAGGCCACATATTTACTGACGTTTGGTAGGCCATATTATAATTACTGATATTTGGTAGGCCATATTATAATTACTGACATTTGGTAGACCATATTAAAATTTGTGGCATTTCGTAGGCCATATTATAATTACTGACATTTGGTGGGCCAACTTATAATTACTGACATTTGGTAGGTCACATTATAATTACTGACATTTGGTAGACCACATTATAATTACTGACATTTGGTAGGCCACATTATAATTACTGACATTTGGTAGGCCATATTATAATTACTGACATTTGGTAGGCCACATTATAATTACTGGCATTTGGTAGACCATATTAAAATTTGTGGCATTTCGTAGGCCATATTATATTAACTGATATTTGGTGGGCCATATTATAATTACTGACATTTGGTATGCCACATATTTACTGACGTTTGGTAGGCCATATTATAATTACTGACATTTGGTAGGCCATATTATAATTACTGACATTTGGTAGGCCACATTAAATTACTGACATTTGGTAGGCCACATTATAATTACTGACATTTGGTAGGCCATATTATAATTACTGATATTTGGTGGGCCATATTATAATTACTGACATTTGGTAGGCCCCATTATAATTACTGACATTTGGTATGCCACATATTTACTGATGTTTGGTAGGCCATATTATAATTACTGACATTTGGTAGGTCACATTATAATTACTGACATTTGGTAGACCACATTATAATTACTGACATTTGGTAGGCCACATTATAATTACTGACATTTGGTTGGCCATATTATAATTACTTAAATTTGGTAGGCCATATTATAATTACTGACATTTGGTAGGCCACATTATAATTACTGACATTTGGTAGGCCATATTACAATTACTGACATTTGGTAGGTCATATTATAATTACTGACATTTGGTAGGCCCATTATAATTACTGACATTTGGTAGGCCACATATTTACTGACGTTTGGTAGGCCATATTATAATTACTGACATTTGGTAGGCCATATTATAATTACTGACATTTGGTAGACCATATTAAAATTTGTGGCATTTCGTTGGCCATATTATAATTACTGACTTTTGGTGGGCCATCTTATAATTACTGACATTTGGTAGGCCCCATTACAATTACTGACATTTGGTATGACACATATTAACTGACGTTTGGTAGGCCATATTATAATTGCTGACATTTGGTGGGCCATATTATAATTACTGACATTTGGTAGGTCACATTATAATTACTGACATTTGGTAGACCACATTATAATTACTGACATTTGGTTGGCCACATTATAATTACTGACATTTGGTAGGCCCCATTTTAATTACTGACATTTGGTAGGCCCCATTACAATTACTGACATTTTGTATGACACACATTTACTGACGTTTGGTAGGCCATATTATAATTACTGACATTTGGTAGGCCATATTAAAATGTGTGGCATTTCGTAGGCCATATTATATTTACTGATATTTGGTGGGCCATATTATAATTACTGACATTTGGTAGGCCCCATTATAATTACTGACATTTGGTAGGCCACATTAAATTACTGACATTTGGTAGGCCACATTATAATTACTGACATTTGGTAGGCCATATTATAATTACTGATATTTGGTGGGCCATATTATAATTACTGACATTTGGTAGGCCCCATTATAATTACTGACATTTGGTATGCCACATATTTACTGATGTTTGGTAGGCCATATTATAATTACTGACATTTGGTAGGTCACATTATAATTACTGACATTTGGTAGACCACATTATAATTACTGACATTTGGTAGGCCACTTTATAATTACTGACATTTGGTTGGCCATATTATAATTACTTAAATTTGGTAGGCCATATTATAATTACTGACATTTGGTAGGCCACATTATAATTACTGACATTTGGTAGGCCATATTACAATTACTGACATTTGGTAGGTCATATTATAATTACTGACATTTGGTAGGCCCATTATAATTACTGACATTTGGTAGGCCACATATTTACTGACGTTTGGTAGGCCATATTATAATTACTGACATTTGGTAGGCCATATTATAATTACTGACATTTGGTAGACCATATTAAAATTTGTGGCATTTCGTTGGCCATATTATAATTACTGACTTTTGGTGGGCCATCTTATAATTACTGACATTTGGTAGGCCCCATTACAATTACTGACATTTGGTATGACACATATTAACTGACGTTTGGTAGGCCATATTATAATTGCTGACATTTGGTGGGCCATATTATAATTACTGACATTTGGTAGGTCACATTATAATTACTGACATTTGGTAGACCACATTATAATTACTGACATTTGGTAGGCCACATATTTACTGACGTTTGGTAGGCCATATTATAATTACTGATATTTGGTAGGCCATATTATAATTACTGACATTTGGTAGACCATATTAAAATTTGTGGCATTTCGTAGGCCATATTATAATTACTGACATTTGGTGGGCCAACTTATAATTACTGACATTTGGTAGGTCACATTATAATTACTGACATTTGGTAGACCACATTATAATTACTGACATTTGGTAGGCCACATTATAATTACTGACATTTGGTAGGCCATATTATAATTACTGACATTTGGTAGGCCACATTATAATTACTGGCATTTGGTAGACCATATTAAAATTTGTGGCATTTCGTAGGCCATATTATATTAACTGATATTTGGTGGGCCATATTATAATTACTGACATTTGGTATGCCACATATTTACTGACGTTTGGTAGGCCATATTATAATTACTGACATTTGGTAGGCCATATTATAATTACTGACATTTGGTAGGCCACATTAAATTACTGACATTTGGTAGGCCACATTATAATTACTGACATTTGGTAGGCCATATTATAATTACTGATATTTGGTGGGCCATATTATAATTACTGACATTTGGTAGGCCCCATTATAATTACTGACATTTGGTATGCCACATATTTACTGATGTTTGGTAGGCCATATTATAATTACTGACATTTGGTAGGTCACATTATAATTACTGACATTTGGTAGACCACATTATAATTACTGACATTTGGTAGGCCACATTATAATTACTGACATTTGGTTGGCCATATTATAATTACTTAAATTTGGTAGGCCATATTATAATTACTGACATTTGGTAGGCCACATTATAATTACTGACATTTGGTAGGCCATATTACAATTACTGACATTTGGTAGGTCATATTATAATTACTGACATTTGGTAGGCCCATTATAATTACTGACATTTGGTAGGCCACATATTTACTGACGTTTGGTAGGCCATATTATAATTACTGACATTTGGTAGGCCATATTATAATTACTGACATTTGGTAGACCATATTAAAATTTGTGGCATTTCGTTGGCCATATTATAATTACTGACTTTTGGTGGGCCATCTTATAATTACTGACATTTGGTAGGCCCCATTACAATTACTGACATTTGGTATGACACATATTAACTGACGTTTGGTAGGCCATATTATAATTGCTGACATTTGGTGGGCCATATTATAATTACTGACATTTGGTAGGTCACATTATAATTACTGACATTTGGTAGACCACATTATAATTACTGACATTTGGTTGGCCACATTATAATTACTGACATTTGGTAGGCCCCATTTTAATTACTGACATTTGGTAGGCCCCATTACAATTACTGACATTTTGTATGACACACATTTACTGACGTTTGGTAGGCCATATTATAATTACTGACATTTGGTAGGCCATATTAAAATGTGTGGCATTTCGTAGGCCATATTATATTTACTGATATTTGGTGGGCCATATTATAATTACTGACATTTGGTAGGCCCCATTATAATTACTGACATTTGGTATGCCACAAATTTACTGACGTTTGGTAGGCCATATTATAATTACTGACATTTGGTAGGCCACATTAAATTACTGACATTTGGTAGGCCACATTATAATTACTGACATTTGGTAGGCCATATTATAATTACTGACATTTGGTGGGCCATATTCTAATTACTGACATTTGGTAGGCCCCATTACAATTACTGACATTTGGTATGCCACATATTTACTGATGTTTGGTAGGCCATATTATAATTACTGACATTTGGTAGGCCCCATTATAATTACTGACATTTGGTAGGCCCCATTATAATTACTGACATTTGGTAGGCATATTTACTGACGTTTGGTAGGCCACATTAAATTACTGACATTTGGTAGGCCACATTATAATTACTGACATTTGGTAGGCCATATTATAATTACTGACATTATAATTACTGACATTTGGTAGGCCACATTATAATTACTGGCATTTGGTGGGCCATATTATAATTACTGACATTTGGTAGGCCACATTATAATTACTGACATTTGGTAGGCCATATTATAATTACTGACATTTGGTAGGCAACATTATAATTACTGACATTTGGTAGACAACATTATAATTACTGACATTTGGTAGGCCCCATTATAATTACTGACATTTGGTAGGCCCCATTATAATTAATGACATTTGGTATGCCACATATTTACTGATGTTTGGTAGGCCATATTATAATTACTGACATTTGGTAGGCCCCATTATAATTACTGACATTTGGTAGGCCCCATTATAATTACTGACATTTGGTATGCCACATATTTACTGATGTTTGGTAGGCCATATTATAATTTCTGACATTTGGTAGGCCCCATTATAATTACTGACATTTGGTAGGCCCCATTACAATTACTGACATTTGGTATGACACATATTAACTGACGTTTGGTTGGCCATATTATAATTGCTGACATTTGGTGGGCCATATTATAATTACTGACATTTGGTAGGTCACATTATAATTACTGACATTTGGTAGACCACATTATAATTACTGACATTTGGTTGGCCACATTATAATTACTGACATTTTGTAGGCCATATTAAAATGTGTGGCATTTCGTAGGCCATATTATATTTACTGATATTTGGTGGGCCATATTATAATTACTGACATTTGGTAGGGCCCCATTATAATTACTGACATTTGGTATGCCACATATTTACTGACGTTTGGTAGGCCATATTATAATTACTGACATTTGGTAGGCCATATTATAATTACTGACATTTGGTAGGCCACATTAAATTACTGACATTTGGTAGGCCACATTATAATTACTGACATTTGGTAGGCCATATTATAATTACTGACATTTGGTGGGCCATATTATAATTACTGACATTTGGTAGGCCCCATTATAATTACTGACATTTGGTATGCCACATATTTACTGATGTTTGGTAGGCCATATTATAATTACTGACATTTGGTAGGCCCCATTATAATTACTGACATTTGGTAGGCCCCATTATAATTACTGACATTTGGTAGGCATATTTACTGACGTTTGGTAGGCCACATTAAATTACTGACATTTGGTAGGCCATATTATAATTACTGACATTATAATTACTGACATTTGGTAGGCCACATTATAATTGCTGACATTTGGTGGGCCATATTATAATTACTGACATTTGGTAGGTCACATTAAATTACTGACATTTGGTAGGCCACATTATAATTACTGACATTTGGTAGGCCATATTATAATTACTGACATTTGGTAGGCCACATTATAATTACTGACATTTGGGAGGCCATATTATAATTACTGACATTTGGTAGGCCATATTATAATTACTGACATTTGGTAGGCCCCATTTTAATTACTGACATTTGGTATGCCACATATTTACTGACGTTTGGTAGGCCATATTATAATTACTGACATTTGGTAGGCCATATTATAATTACTGACATTTGGTAGACCATATTAAAATGTGTGGCATTTCGTAGGCCATATTATAATTACTGACATTTGGTGGGCCATCTTATAATTACTGACATTTGGTAGGCCCCATTACAATTACTGACATTTGGTATGACACATATTTACTGACGTTTGGTAGGCCATATTATAATTGCTGACATTTGGTGGGCCATATTATAATTACTGACATTTGGTAGGTCACATTATAATTACTGACAATTGGTAGACCACATTATAATTACTGACATTTGGTTGGCCACATTATAATTACTGACATTTGGTTGGCCATATTATAATTACTGACATTTGGTAGGCCATATTATAATTACTTAAATTTGGTAGGCCATATTATATTTACTGACATTTGGTAGGCCCCATTTTAATTACTGACATTTGGTAGGCCCCATTACAGTTACTGACATTTGGTATGACACACATTTACTGACGTTTGGTAGGCCATATTATAATTACTGACATTTGGTAGGCCATATTAAAATGTGTGGCATTTCGTAGGCCATATTATATTTACTGATATTTGGTGGGCCATATTATAATTACTGACATTTGGTAGGCCCCATTATAATTACTGACATTTGGTATGCCACATATTTACTGACGTTTGGTAGGCCATATTATAATTACTGACATTTGGTAGGCTATATTATAATTACTGACATTTGGTAGGCCACATTAAATTACTGACATTTGGTAGGCCACATTATAATTACTGAAATTTGGTAGGCCATATTATAATTACTGACATTTGGTGGGCCATATTATAATTACTGACATTTGGTAGGCCCCATTATAATTACTGACATTTGGTATGCCACATATTTACTGATGTTTGGTAGGCCATATTATAATTACTGACATTTGGTAGGCCCCATTATAATTACTGACATTTGGTAGGCATATTTACTGACGTTTGGTAGGCCACATTAAATTACTGACATTTGGTAGGCCACATTATAATTACTGACATTTGGTATGCCACATATTTACTGATGTTTGGTAGGCCATATTATAATTTCTGACATTTGGTATGCCCCATTATAATTACTGACATTTGGTAGGCCCCATTATAATTACTGACATTTGGTAGGCATATTTACTGACATTTGGTAGGCAACATTAAATTACTGACATTTGGTAGGCCACATTATAATTACTGACATTTGGTAGGCCACATATTTACTGACGTTTGGTAGGCCATATTATAATTACTGATATTTGGTAGGCCATATTATAATTACTGACATTTGGTAGACCATATTAAAATTTGTGGCATTTCGTAGGCCATATTATAATTACTGACATTTGGTGGGCCAACTTATAATTACTGACATTTGGTAGGTCACATTATAATTACTGACATTTGGTAGACCACATTATAATTACTGACATTTGGTAGGCCACATTATAATTACTGACATTTGGTAGGCCATATTATAATTACTGACATTTGGTAGGCCACATTATAATTACTGGCATTTGGTAGACCATATTAAAATTTGTGGCATTTCGTAGGCCATATTATATTAACTGATATTTGGTGGGCCATATTATAATTACTGACATTTGGTATGCCACATATTTACTGACGTTTGGTAGGCCATATTATAATTACTGACATTTGGTAGGCCATATTATAATTACTGACATTTGGTAGGCCACATTAAATTACTGACATTTGGTAGGCCACATTATAATTACTGACATTTGGTAGGCCATATTATAATTACTGATATTTGGTGGGCCATATTATAATTACTGACATTTGGTAGGCCCCATTATAATTACTGACATTTGGTATGCCACATATTTACTGATGTTTGGTAGGCCATATTATAATTACTGACATTTGGTAGGTCACATTATAATTACTGACATTTGGTAGACCACATTATAATTACTGACATTTGGTAGGCCACATTATAATTACTGACATTTGGTTGGCCATATTATAATTACTTAAATTTGGTAGGCCATATTATAATTACTGACATTTGGTAGGCCACATTATAATTACTGACATTTGGTAGGCCATATTACAATTACTGACATTTGGTAGGTCATATTATAATTACTGACATTTGGTAGGCCCATTATAATTACTGACATTTGGTAGGCCACATATTTACTGACGTTTGGTAGGCCATATTATAATTACTGACATTTGGTAGGCCATATTATAATTACTGACATTTGGTAGACCATATTAAAATTTGTGGCATTTCGTTGGCCATATTATAATTACTGACTTTTGGTGGGCCATCTTATAATTACTGACATTTGGTAGGCCCCATTACAATTACTGACATTTGGTATGACACATATTAACTGACGTTTGGTAGGCCATATTATAATTGCTGACATTTGGTGGGCCATATTATAATTACTGACATTTGGTAGGTCACATTATAATTACTGACATTTGGTAGACCACATTATAATTACTGACATTTGGTTGGCCACATTATAATTACTGACATTTGGTAGGCCCCATTTTAATTACTGACATTTGGTAGGCCCCATTACAATTACTGACATTTTGTATGACACACATTTACTGACGTTTGGTAGGCCATATTATAATTACTGACATTTGGTAGGCCATATTAAAATGTGTGGCATTTCGTAGGCCATATTATATTTACTGATATTTGGTGGGCCATATTATAATTACTGACATTTGGTAGGCCCCATTATAATTACTGACATTTGGTATGCCACAAATTTACTGACGTTTGGTAGGCCATATTATAATTACTGACATTTGGTAGGCCACATTAAATTACTGACATTTGGTAGGCCACATTATAATTACTGACATTTGGTAGGCCATATTATAATTACTGACATTTGGTGGGCCATATTATAATTACTGACATTTGGTAGGCCCCATTATAATTACTGACATTTGGTATGCCACATATTTACTGATGTTTGGTAGGCCATATTATAATTACTGACATTTGGTAGGCCCCATTATAATTACTGACATTTGGTAGGCCCCATTATAATTACTGACATTTGGTAGGCATATTTACTGACGTTTGGTAGGCCACATTAAATTACTGACATTTGGTAGGCCACATTATAATTACTGACATTTGGTAGGCCATATTATAATTACTGACATTATAATTACTGACATTTGGTAGGCCACATTATAATTACTGGCATTTGGTGGGCCATATTATAATTACTGACATTTGGTAGGCCACATTATAATTACTGACATTTGGTAGGCCATATTATAATTACTGACATTTGGTAGGCAACATTATAATTACTGACATTTGGTAGACAACATTATAATTACTGACATTTGGTAGGCCCCATTATAATTACTGACATTTGGTAGGCCCCATTATAATTAATGACATTTGGTATGCCACATATTTACTGATGTTTGGTAGGCCATATTATAATTACTGACATTTGGTAGGCCCCATTATAATTACTGACATTTGGTAGGCCCCATTATAATTACTGACATTTGGTAGGCATATTTACTGACGTTTGGTAGGCCACATTAAATTACTGACATTTGGTAGGCCACATTATAATTACTGACATTTGGTATGCCACATATTTACTGATGTTTGGTAGGCGATATTATAATTTCTGACATTTGGTAGGCCCCATTATAATTACTGACATTTGGTAGGCCCCATTATAATTACTGACATTTGGTAGGCATATTTACTGACGTTTGGTAGGCGACATTAAATTACTGACATTTGGTAGGCCACATTATAATTACTGACATTTGGTAGGCCACATATTTACTGACGTTTGGTAGGCCATATTATAATTACTGATATTTGGTAGGCCATATTATAATTACTGACATTTGGTAGACCATATTAAAATTTGTGGCATTTCGTAGGCCATATTATAATTACTGACATTTGGTGGGCCATATTAAAATGTGTGGCATTTCGTAGGCCATATTATATTTACTGATATTTGGTGGGCCATATTATAATTACTGACATTTGGTAGGTCCCATTATAATTACTGACATTTGGTATGCCACATATTTACTGACGTTTGGTAGGCCATATTATAATTACTGACATTTGGTAGGCCATATTATAATTACTGACATTTGGTAGGCCACATTATAATTACTGACATTTGGTAGGCCATATTATAATTACTGACATTTGGTAGGCCCCATTATAATTACTGACATTTGGTATGCCACATATTTACTGATGTTTGGTAGGCCATATTATAATTACTGACATTTGGTAGGGTAGGCCACATTAGAATTACTGACATTTGGGAGGCCACATTATATTTACTGACGTTTGGTAGGCCATATTATAATTACTGACATTTGGTAGGCCATATTATAATTACTGACAGTATAATTACTGACATTTGGTAGGCCACATTATAATTACTGGCATTTGGTGGGCCATATTATAATTGCTGACATTTGGTGGGCCATATTATAATTACTGACATTTGGTAGGTCACATTATAATTACTGACATTTGGTAGACCACATTATAATTACTGACATTTGGTAGGCCACATTATAATTACTGACATTTGGTTGGCCATATTATAATTACTGACATTTGGTAGGCCATATTATAATTACTTAAATTTGGTAGTCCATATTATATTTACTGACATTTTGTAGGCCCCATTATAATTACTGACATTTGGTAGGCCCCATTACAATTACTGACATTTGGTAGGCCACATTATAATTACTGACATTTGGTAGGCCATATTACAATTACTGACATTTGGTAGGTCATATTATAATTACTGACATTTGGTAGACCGCATTATAATTACTGTCATTTGGTAGGCCACATATTTACTGACGTTTGGTAGACCATATTATAATTACTGACATTTGGTAGGCCATATTATAATTACTGACATTTGGTAGACCATATTAAAATTTGTGGCATTTCATAGGCCATATTATAATTACTGACATTTGGTGGGCCATCTTATAATTACTGACATTTGGTAGGCCCCATTACAATTACTGACATTTGGTATGACACACATTTACTGAGGTTTGGTAGGCCCCATTATAATTACTGACATTTGGTAGGCCATATTATAATTACTGACATTTGGTAGACCACATTAAATTACTGACATTTGGTAGGCCACATTATAATTACTGACATTTGGTAGGCCATATTATAATTACTGACATTTGGTAGGCAACATTATAATTACTGACATTTGGTAGACAACATTATAATTACTGACATTTGGTAGGCCCCATTATAATTACTGACATTTGGTAGGCCCCATTATAATTAATGACATTTGGTATGCCACATATTTACTGATGTTTGGTAGGCCATATTATAATTACTGACATTTGGTAGGCCCCATTATAATTACTGACATTTGGTAGGCCCCATTATAATTACTGACATTTGGTAGGCATATTTACTGACGTTTGGTAGGCCACATTAAATTACTGACATTTGGTAGGCCACATTATAATTACTGACATTTGGTATGCCACATATTTACTGATGTTTGGTAGGCCATATTATAATTTCTGACATTTGGTAGGCCCCATTACAATTACTGACATTTGGTAGGCCCCATTATAATTACTGACATTTGGTAGGCATATTTACTGACGTTTGGTAGGCGACATTAAATTACTGACATTTGGTAGGCCACATTATAATTACTGACATTTGGTAGGCCACATATTTACTGACGTTTGGTAGGCCATATTATAATTACTGATATTTGGTAGGCCATATTATAATTACTGACATTTGGTAGACCATATTAAAATTTGTGGCATTTCGTAGGCCATATTATAATTACTGACATTTGGTGGGCCATATTAAAATGTGTGGCATTTCGTAGGCCATATTATATTTACTGATATTTGGTGGGCCATATTATAATTACTGACATTTGGTAGGCCCCATTATAATTACTGACATTTGGTATGCCACATATTTACTGACGTTTGGTAGGCCATATTATAATTACTGACATTTGGTAGGCCATATTATAATTACTGACATTTGGTAGGCCACATTAAATTACTGACATTTGGTAGGCCATATTATAATTACTGACATTTGGTGGGCCATATTATAATTACTGACATTTGGTAGGCCCCATTATAATTACTGACATTTGGTATGCCACATATTTACTGATGTTTGGTAGGCCATATTATAATTACTGACATTTGGTAGGCCCCATTATAATTACTGACATTTGGTAGGCCCCATTATAATTACTGACATTTGGTAGGCATTTTTACTAACGTTTGGTAGGCCACATTAAATTACTGACATTTGGTAGGCCACATTATAATTACTGACATTTGGTATGCCACATATTTACTGATGTTTGGTAGGCCATATTATAATTTCTGACATTTGGTAGGCCCCATTATAATTACTGACATTTGGTAGGCCCCATTATAATTACTGACATTTGGTAGGCATATTTACTGACGTTTGGTAGGCGACATTAAATTACTGACATTTGGTAGGCCACATTATAATTACTGACATTTGGTAGGCCACATATTTACTGACGTTTGGTAGGCCATATTATAATTACTGATATTTGGTAGGCCATATTATAATTACTGACATTTGGTAGACCATATTAAAATTTGTGGCATTTCGTAGGCCATATTATAATTACTGACATTTGGTGGGCCAACTTATAATTACTGACATTTGGTAGGTCACATTATAATTACTGACATTTGGTAGACCACATTATAATTACTGACATTTGGTAGGCCACATTATAATTACTGACATTTGGTAGGCCATATTATAATTACTGACATTTGGTAGGCCACATTATAATTACTGGCATTTGGTAGACCATATTAAAATTTGTGGCATTTCGTAGGCCATATTATATTAACTGATATTTGGTGGGCCATATTATAATTACTGACATTTGGTATGCCACATATTTACTGACGTTTGGTAGGCCATATTATAATTACTGACATTTGGTAGGCCATATTATAATTACTGACATTTGGTAGGCCACATTAAATTACTGACATTTGGTAGGCCACATTATAATTACTGACATTTGGTAGGCCATATTATAATTACTGATATTTGGTGGGCCATATTATAATTACTGACATTTGGTAGGCCCCATTATAATTACTGACATTTGGTATGCCACATATTTACTGATGTTTGGTAGGCCATATTATAATTACTGACATTTGGTAGGTCACATTATAATTACTGACATTTGGTAGACCACATTATAATTACTGACATTTGGTAGGCCACATTATAATTACTGACATTTGGTTGGCCATATTATAATTACTTAAATTTGGTAGGCCATATTATAATTACTGACATTTGGTAGGCTACATTATAATTACTGACATTTGGTAGGCCATATTACAATTACTGACATTTGGTAGGTCATATTATAATTACTGACATTTGGTAGGCCCATTATAATTACTGACATTTGGTAGGCCACATATTTACTGACGTTTGGTAGGCCATATTATAATTACTGACATTTGGTAGGCCATATTATAATTACTGACATTTGGTAGACCATATTAAAATTTGTGGCATTTCGTAGGCCATATTATAATTACTGACTTTTGGTGGGCCATCTTATAATTACTGACATTTGGTAGGCCCCATTACAATTACTGACATTTGGTATGACACATATTAACTGACGTTTGGTTGGCCATATTATAATTGCTGACATTTGGTGGGCCATATTATAATTACTGACATTTGGTAGGTCACATTATAATTACTGACATTTGGTAGACCACATTATAATTACTGACATTTGGTTGGCCACATTATAATTACTGACATTTGGTAGGCCCCATTTTAATTACTGACATTTGGTAGGCCCCATTACAATTACTGACATTTGGTATGACACACATTTACTGACGTTTGGTAGGCCATATTATAATTACTGACATTTTGTAGGCCATATTAAAATGTGTGGCATTTCGTAGGCCATATTATATTTACTGATATTTGGTGGGCCATATTATAATTACTGACATTTGGTAGGGCCCCATTATAATTACTGACATTTGGTATGCCACATATTTACTGACGTTTGGTAGGCCATATTATAATTACTGACATTTGGTAGGCCATATTATAATTACTGACATTTGGTAGGCCACATTAAATTACTGACATTTGGTAGGCCACATTATAATTACTGACATTTGGTAGGCCATATTATAATTACTGACATTTGGTGGGCCATATTATAATTACTGACATTTGGTAGGCCCCATTATAATTACTGACATTTGGTATGCCACATATTTACTGATGTTTGGTAGGCCATATTATAATTACTGACATTTGGTAGGCCCCATTATAATTACTGACATTTGGTAGGCCCCATTATAATTACTGACATTTGGTAGGCATATTTACTGACGTTTGGTAGGCCACATTAAATTACTGACATTTGGTAGGCCATATTATAATTACTGACATTATAATTACTGACATTTGGTAGGCCACATTATAATTGCTGACATTTGGTGGGCCATATTATAATTACTGACATTTGGTAGGTCACATTAAATTACTGACATTTGGTAGGCCACATTATAATTACTGACATTTGGTAGGCCATATTATAATTACTGACATTTGGTAGGCCACATTATAATTACTGACATTTGGTAGGCCATATTATAATTACTGACATTTGGTAGGCAACATTATAATTACTGACATTTGGTAGACAACATTATAATTACTGACATTTGGTAGGCCCCATTATAATTACTGACATTTGGTAGGCCCCATTATAATTAATGACATTTGGTAGGCATATTTACTGACGTTTGGTAGGTCACATTAAATTACTGACATTTGGTAGGCCACATTATAATTACTGACATTTGGGAGGCCATATTATAATTACTGACATTTGGTTGGCCATACTTATAATTACTGACATTTGGTAGGCCCCATTTTACAATTACTGTACATTTGGTATGCACACATATTTACTGACGTTTGGTAGGCCATATTATAATTGCTGACATTTGGTGGGCCATATTATAATTACTGACATTTGGTAGGTCACATTATAATTACTGACATTTGGTAGACCACATTATAATTACTGACATTTGGTTGGCCACATTATAATTACTGACATTTGGTTGGCCATATTATAATTACTGACATTTGGTAGGCCATATTATAATTACTTAAATTTGGTAGGCCATATTATATTTACTGACATTTGGTAGGCCCCATTTTAATTACTGACATTTGGTAGGCCCCATTACAGTTACTGACATTTGGTATGACACACATTTACTGACGTTTGGTAGGCCATATTATAATTACTGACATTTGGTAGGCCATATTAAAATGTGTGGCATTTCGTAGGCCATATTATATTTACTGATATTTGGTGGGCCATATTATAATTACTGACATTTGGTAGGCCCCATTATAATTACTGACATTTGGTATGCCACATATTTACTGACGTTTGGTAGGCCATATTATAATTACTGACATTTGGTAGGCCATATTATAATTACTGACATTTGGTAGGCCACATTAAATTACTGACATTTGGTAGGCCACATTATAATTACTGAAATTTGGTAGGCCATATTATAATTACTGACATTTGGTGGGCCATATTATAATTACTGACATTTGGTAGGCCCCATTATAATTACTGACATTTGGTATGCCACATATTTACTGATGTTTGGTAGGCCATATTATAATTACTGACATTTGGTAGGCCCCATTATAATTACTGACATTTGGTAGGCCCCATTATAATTACTGACATTTGGTAGGCATATTTACTGACGTTTGGTAGGCCACATTAAATTACTGACATTTGGTAGGCCACATTATAATTACTGACATTTGGTATGCCACATATTTACTGATGTTTGGTAGGCCATATTATAATTTCTGACATTTGGTAGGCCCCATTATAATTACTGACATTTGGTAGGCCCCATTATAATTACTGACATTTGGTAGGCATATTTACTGACGTTTGGTAGGCAACATTAAATTACTGACATTTGGTAGGCCACATTATAATTACTGACATTTGGTAGGCCACATATTTACTGACGTTTGGTAGGCCATATTATAATTACTGATATTTGGTAGGCCATATTATAATTACTGACATTTGGTAGACCATATTAAAATTTGTGGCATTTCGTAGGCCATATTATAATTACTGACATTTGGTGGGCCAACTTATAATTACTGACATTTGGTAGGTCACATTATAATTACTGACATTTGGTAGACCACATTATAATTACTGACATTTGGTAGGCCACATTATAATTACTGACATTTGGTAGGCCATATTATAATTACTGACATTTGGTAGGCCACATTATAATTACTGGCATTTGGTAGACCATATTAAAATTTGTGGCATTTCGTAGGCCATATTATATTAACTGATATTTGGTGGGCCATATTATAATTACTGACATTTGGTATGCCACATATTTACTGACGTTTGGTAGGCCATATTATAATTACTGACATTTGGTAGGCCATATTATAATTACTGACATTTGGTAGGCCACATTAAATTACTGACATTTGGTAGGCCACATTATAATTACTGACATTTGGTAGGCCATATTATAATTACTGATATTTGGTGGGCCATATTATAATTACTGACATTTGGTAGGCCCCATTATAATTACTGACATTTGGTATGCCACATATTTACTGATGTTTGGTAGGCCATATTATAATTACTGACATTTGGTAGGTCACATTATAATTACTGACATTTGGTAGACCACATTATAATTACTGACATTTGGTAGGCCACATTATAATTACTGACATTTGGTTGGCCATATTATAATTACTTAAATTTGGTAGGCCATATTATAATTACTGACATTTGGTAGGCCACATTATAATTACTGACATTTGGTAGGCCATATTACAATTACTGACATTTGGTAGGTCATATTATAATTACTGACATTTGGTAGGCCCATTATAATTACTGACATTTGGTAGGCCACATATTTACTGACGTTTGGTAGGCCATATTGTAATTACTGACATTTGGTAGGCCATATTATAATTACTGACATTTGGTAGACCATATTAAAATTTGTGGCATTTCGTTGGCCATATTATAATTACTGACTTTTGGTGGGCCATCTTATAATTACTGACATTTGGTAGGCCCCATTACAATTACTGACATTTGGTATGACACATATTAACTGACGTTTGGTAGGCCATATTATAATTGCTGACATTTGGTGGGCCATATTATAATTACTGACATTTGGTAGGTCACATTATAATTACTGACATTTGGTAGACCACATTATAATTACTGACATTTGGTTGGCCACATTATAATTACTGACATTTGGTAGGCCCCATTTTAATTACTGACATTTGGTAGGCCCCATTACAATTACTGACATTTTGTATGACACACATTTACTGACGTTTGGTAGGCCATATTATAATTACTGACATTTGGTAGGCCATATTAAAATGTGTGGCATTTCGTAGGCCATATTATATTTACTGATATTTGGTGGGCCATATTATAATTACTGACATTTGGTAGGCCCCATTATAATTACTGACATTTGGTATGCCACAAATTTACTGACGTTTGGTAGGCCATATTATAATTACTGACATTTGGTAGGCCACATTAAATTACTGACATTTGGTAGGCCACATTATAATTACTGACATTTGGTAGGCCATATTATAATTACTGACATTTGGTGGGCCATATTATAATTACTGACATTTGGTAGGCCCCATTATAATTACTGACATTTGGTATGCCACATATTTACTGATGTTTGGTAGGCCATATTATAATTACTGACATTTGGTAGGCCCCATTATAATTACTGACATTTGGTAGGCCCCATTATAATTACTGACATTTGGTAGGCATATTTACTGACGTTTGGTAGGCCACATTAAATTACTGACATTTGGTAGGCCACATTATAATTACTGACATTTGGTAGGCCATATTATAATTACTGACATTATAATTACTGACATTTGGTAGGCCACATTATAATTACTGGCATTTGGTGGGCCATATTATAATTACTGACATTTGGTAGGCCACATTATAATTACTGACATTTGGTAGGCCATATTATAATTACTGACATTTGGTAGGCAACATTATAATTACTGACATTTGGTAGACAACATTATAATTACTGACATTTGGTAGGCCCCATTATAATTACTGACATTTGGTAGGCCCCATTATAATTAATGACATTTGGTATGCCACATATTTACTGATGTTTGGTAGGCCATATTATAATTACTGACATTTGGTAGGCCCCATTATAATTACTGACATTTGGTAGGCCCCATTATAATTACTGACATTTGGTAGGCATATTTACTGACGTTTGGTAGGCCACATTAAATTACTGACATTTGGTAGGCCACATTATAATTACTGACATTTGGTATGCCACATATTTACTGATGTTTGGTAGGCCATATTATAATTTCTGACATTTGGTAGGCCCCATTATAATTACTGACATTTGGTAGGCCCCATTATAATTACTGACATTTGGTAGGCATATTTACTGACGTTTGGTAGGCGACATTAAATTACTGACATTTGGTAGGCCACATTATAATTACTGACATTTGGTAGGCCACATATTTACTGACGTTTGGTAGGCCATATTATAATTACTGATATTTGGTAGGCCATATTATAATTACTGACATTTGGTAGACCATATTAAAATTTGTGGCATTTCGTAGGCCATATTATAATTACTGACATTTGGTGGGCCATATTAAAATGTGTGGCATTTCGTAGGCCATATTATATTTACTGATATTTGGTGGGCCATATTATAATTACTGACATTTGGTAGGCCCCATTATAATTACTGACATTTGGTATGCCACATATTTACTGACGTTTGGTAGGCCATATTATAATTACTGACATTTGGTAGGCCATATTATAATTACTGACATTTGGTAGGCCACATTAAATTACTGACATTTGGTAGGCCATATTATAATTACTGACATTTGGTGGGCCATATTATAATTACTGACATTTGGTAGGCCCCATTATAATTACTGACATTTGGTATGCCACATATTTACTGATGTTTGGTAGGCCATATTATAATTACTGACATTTGGTAGGCCCCATTATAATTACTGACATTTGGTAGGCCCCATTATAATTACTGACATTTGGTAGGCATATTTACTGACGTTTGGTAGGCGACATTAAATTACTGACATTTGGTAGGCCACATTATAATTACTGACATTTGGTAGGCCACATATTTACTGACGTTTGGTAGGCCATATTATAATTACTGATATTTGGTAGGCCATATTATAATTACTGACATTTGGTAGACCATATTAAAATTTGTGGCATTTCGTAGGCCATATTATAATTACTGACATTTGGTGGGCCAACTTATAATTACTGACATTTGGTAGGTCACATTATAATTACTGACATTTGGTAGACCACATTATAATTACTGACATTTGGTAGGCCACATTATAATTACTGACATTTGGTAGGCCATATTATAATTACTGACATTTGGTAGGCCACATTATAATTACTGGCATTTGGTAGACCATATTAAAATTTGTGGCATTTCGTAGGCCATATTATATTAACTGATATTTGGTGGGCCATATTATAATTACTGACATTTGGTATGCCACATATTTACTGACGTTTGGTAGGCCATATTATAATTACTGACATTTGGTAGGCCATATTATAATTACTGACATTTGGTAGGCCACATTAAATTACTGACATTTGGTAGGCCACATTATAATTACTGACATTTGGTAGGCCATATTATAATTACTGATATTTGGTGGGCCATATTATAATTACTGACATTTGGTAGGCCCCATTATAATTACTGACATTTGGTATGCCACATATTTACTGATGTTTGGTAGGCCATATTATAATTACTGACATTTGGTAGGTCACATTATAATTACTGACATTTGGTAGACCACATTATAATTACTGACATTTGGTAGGCCACATTATAATTACTGACATTTGGTTGGCCATATTATAATTACTTAAATTTGGTAGGCCATATTATAATTACTGACATTTGGTAGGCCACATTATAATTACTGACATTTGGTAGGCCATATTACAATTACTGACATTTGGTAGGTCATATTATAATTACTGACATTTGGTAGGCCCATTATAATTACTGACATTTGGTAGGCCACATATTTACTGACGTTTGGTAGGCCATATTATAATTACTGACATTTGGTAGGCCATATTATAATTACTGACATTTGGTAGACCATATTACAATTTGTGGCATTTCGTAGGCCATATTATAATTACTGACTTTTGGTGGGCCATCTTATAATTACTGACATTTGGTAGGCCCCATTACAATTACTGACATTTGGTATGACACATATTAACTGACGTTTGGTTGGCCATATTATAATTGCTGACATTTGGTGGGCCATATTATAATTACTGACATTTGGTAGGTCACATTATAATTACTGACATTTGGTAGACCACATTATAATTACTGACATTTGGTTGGCCACATTATAATTACTGACATTTGGTAGGCCCCATTTTAATTACTGACATTTGGTAGGCCCCATTACAATTGCTGACATTTGGTATGACACACATTTACTGACGTTTGGTAGGCCATATTATAATTACTGACATTTTGTAGGCCATATTAAAATGTGTGGCATTTCGTAGGCCATATTATATTTACTGATATTTGGTGGGCCATATTATAATTACTGACATTTGGTAGGGCCCCATTATAATTACTGACATTTGGTATGCCACATATTTACTGACGTTTGGTAGGCCATATTATAATTACTGACATTTGGTAGGCCATATTATAATTACTGACATTTGGTAGGCCACATTAAATTACTGACATTTGGTAGGCCACATTATAATTACTGACATTTGGTAGGCCATATTATAATTACTGACATTTGGTGGGCCATATTATAATTACTGACATTTGGTAGGCCCCATTATAATTACTGACATTTGGTATGCCACATATTTACTGATGTTTGGTAGGCCATATTATAATTACTGACATTTGGTAGGCCCCATTATAATTACTGACATTTGGTAGGCCCCATTATAATTACTGACATTTGGTAGGCATATTTACTGACGTTTGGTAGGCCACATTAAATTACTGACATTTGGTAGGCCATATTATAATTACTGACATTATAATTACTGACATTTGGTAGGCCACATTATAATTGCTGACATTTGGTGGGCCATATTATAATTACTGACATTTGGTAGGTCACATTAAATTACTGACATTTGGTAGGCCACATTATAATTACTGACATTTGGTAGGCCATATTATAATTACTGACATTTGGTAGGCCACATTATAATTACTGACATTTGGTAGGCCATATTATAATTACTGACATTTGGTAGGCAACATTATAATTACTGACATTTGGTAGACAACATTATAATTACTGACATTTGGTAGGCCCCATTATAATTACTGACATTTGGTAGGCCCCATTATAATTAATGACATTTGGTAGGCATATTTACTGACGTTTGGTAGGTCACATTAAATTACTGACATTTGGTAGGCCACATTATAATTACTGACATTTGGGAGGCCATATTATAATTACTGACATTTGGTTGGCCATATTATAATTACTGACATTTGGTAGGCCCCATTTTAATTACTGACATTTGGTATGCCACATAT